>NC_092587.1:130263333-130897222 GCF_047663525.1 Anas platyrhynchos
GCTGTGTCTGGGTCTGGTCCCTGCAGCTCAATGAAGACACAGGCAAACTGGAGAGGGTCCAAAGGGGGGCAACAAAGGTGATCAAAGGGCTGGAGAACCTGCCCTAGGAGGAAAGACTGAAGGAAACAGGTCTTTTCATCCTGGAGAACAAAAGACTCTAGGGGGAACTCATCGCAGTATTCAGTACTTAAAAGGCGGCTACAAAGAGACAGAGGGTCTCCCTTCACAACGAGTCACATGGAGAAGACAGGAGGAAATGGGCACAAGCTGCACTGGGAGAGGCTTCATCTTGATATAAGAAATAAATTTTTCAGTAAGAACAACAAATGACTAGAAAAAACTCCCCAGATACATAGGAGAATCCACATCGCTGGAAGTTTTCAGGATGCAATTGGACTGGGTACTATCTGATCTCTACTAGGCTCCCTTTTCCCATGCAAGGATGAACGTGGTGATCTTTTGAGGTCCATTCCCAACTGGGCTGTTCTGTGATCCTAACCCAGAGAGAGACACTTCTCCTAGACACCGTGTGCAAAATATCCATCCTACAATTTATTTTTCTTTTTACCTGAATGCACTTTGACTAATGGCATCATCTAGGACATGAATGCTCCAGATGTAATTCCATACCCGTGCGTTGCAATTCAAACCATCCCTTTGACCCTCACTACTATCATACCACAGCTTATTCTGCAGTGGGATGGAGTTCCCAGTCCATCATTTCGATTCTGTTAAGCTTTGCAAGGAAGAATTAAAAGTGGTATCTAAGAGCCCAATTCAGCTATTATGCTAACTGATCTTACAGAAAGGAAGAGAAGTAAATAAATAAAAATGTCAGAATACAGCAATATCAAGAGAAGCATGTAGCTCTTCTAGTAGGTATTTGCAAAGTAAGTAAGGCTTTTTAGTGTGAGCTAGACTAAAATGAGGTATCATGAAAAGACAAATAGTCACAAGTGAGATGCTGTGGAGGGAATAAACTTTGAACACCCACAAACCTGACCTAGAACTAGGTTCAACAGGTTTAGGTAAAACCTAGGCTACCAGTTAAACCTACTCTGCTTGGCAAAAAAAAATGACAGTTTAGGTACATGCACTTGTTACAATAACTTGGTTTTATATCTGTAGCTAGCTACAGATACAAAAAAAAACAAACAAAAACAAACAAACAAACAAAAAAATACAAAAGAAGGCCAGCTTCACTCTCCTTTTTAGAGTGAAGGTTGTCGAAGTGCAACTGTAAGAAGATCCTTGAATGTGAAGCTCAGGAAAGATTTACCAATAGAGTATGTTGTGTTTTTACAGCAGTTAGTGTTTCTAAAACACTTGAAATGTGTGAAAAAGCAGGACTCTCTATTTGTTATGTTTCTGAAATTACACCATATTCTTCGTTCGTGTAAGGTTTGTATTATACATCTTCTGTTAGGTATTTTAAGCATGAAACGTAACTAATCAAGTGATAGTTACCATCAAGCTTATAATTTTTGCCTGCCCATTGAGAATTCTGTGACTGTAAGAAGTGGGTTCACTTTGCTAAATCCATGACTTCAATTAAATTATTTTTGACAAGATCTTAACCTTAGTTTGCAACTTATTTAGCTCTATGATCTCTACCTGCTATCCACATGCAGAGAAAAATGGAAGACCAGGGTCCCAAAGAGAATGGAGAGAAAGCACCTTGTAAAAACACACACAAAACAAACAAACCAAAACAACCAGCAAACGAACAAACCAACAATAACAAAAACAAGCCTAACATTACTTAAGAGCTAATCTGGCATTGCTTGTTATGACATTTTCTTCTTAGATTAATTTTTCTGCTTTTAAGAGGGGGATATAGCACTTTAAGGTACTAAAAGACAATCAAGAAAGTAAACAAACAAACCAAAACAAACAAAAAAACAAAACAAATAATCATTATCTACTGCAGGTTAGAAAATGCTCCCAAATTACAAAATTAATGAGTACTAATGCACTGCGTTCTGTAAGCCACAGCTGTTTATAGCTACACGAATACAGCATCCCATTATGTGACCAGTGAGAAGAGGAATGAAATGTGGTGCCTGTCCTCAGAAACTGGATGCTATTGTTCAAATGGATCTCAGTCAGGCAGAGAATATACTGACATTCTAAGGAAAAAATGGACACCCCTGAAGAGAAGTTTCTGATATTGAGAAAGACCTTCTCTACAGGAACTCCAGGCAGTTGCTAGTTACTGACATCTAGGTCTGCAATCCTTACAGGTGCAGATACCTGCACTAACTAGAGTAATAGAAGCAGCACATTCTTATCAGCACAGCGCTTTTGAGGCTCTCCAATACTTTTTGACAAGCCTAATCAGTTCAGGCAGAAAACCCATGCTAATATAGTTATATTGTGCCTGGTGTTCAGCTTCGCATTGCCCAGCACTGCAGCCTGTGTCTCACAGACATGCAAAGCATGACAAATACTTGCTACAGAAAGAATATGACATTTCAATGTCAGCTGTGAGCCTTCGTTAACCCAGACAGCTTGTTCCAATTTGGACATATCTGAAATCTCTCTAACCCCTGAAAGCCTTATCATGGTTGCTTCCAGGTTACCAAACTGCTACAAATCTTGCTTTGGTTTTGATAGCAAATGCCTCCTATGGAATCCAAGGTATACACCCTGGGCAAATAGGGGATGAATACGAAGAGGATCTAACCCTGTAAAATGTTTTTTTGCAGATGAAGAATCTGCACGGAATTTAGGGTTTTAATAGTCAATTTCAAATAAATCTGATCTTAATACTCTGTGTTAAAAGAAGGGTCTGTAATTCTCATCCAAGACATTTTAAATCATCTGCAAGTTTCTAATCAGACATAATAATTAGAAACAAATCAAACCAAACCAACCAACAAAAAAAAAAAAAAAAAAAAAAAAAAAAAAAAAAAAACAGGCCTTCATGAGCAGAAACAAAATGCTGGACTTAAAATGATATATAAGCTAAAGCAACTAATGCTGCAATACTAAGCAATTGTTCTGCTAACTCACCACCACCCCTTCTTAGTGAAAAAGTTCCAAAGCCACATATGTACATTTGCTAGGATAACAAAGCTGTATTTTATCCAAGCCACTTCAGTAATTTTAAAAAACAATTCTGCACCGTTTTCACTGTGAAAATAAAATGCAGTTTTGTTCATGATCAAATTATTTGCACGGACATTTATTTTGCAAACCTTTAAATTCAGAGCTAAAGGACTATAGATAATCTAAGAATTAGAGTACTAACTATACAGGATCAAAACAAGCACTTTCTCATTACTGGTATTATGAATATATTAAACAAGCTAAAAGAGCACATATGGCAGAGATGGAGGAGAGTTGTTAATCCCAGACAGAATTGCCCTTTTTCTTCGTTCTTTAAACAAGGAAGTTTTATTTTCATGTTCCGTTAATGACATTTGTTGCAATTCCTCAACAAATTACAGGTCCTTATATTAGTGTTTGCTTGAGTAAATGAAATAACCAAGCACCAAAACACCGCTTATTAAAGGATAAGGATCCGTGAAGTCAAATCTATCTGTGTGCAATAAAACAAAACAGTGAAACATAAACTGTGTAAGGCTGAAACAGGAGTTCGGATTCTGAGGAGATACTGCTGGGAGCAGGGCTGCAGCACTGTGCTGTGGTGTGCACAGCTCGCACTACCCACTTACTTGATGAAGTAGTCTCTTCCATCTCTGTTTGCCGTCATCTCCCATCCATAAGGTGTTCCCTGGTTCAAGCTCCAGGTCCCTGAAGGATGAGACCAGCCTGAAGACTTGTTCCTGTGGCTGCAGTTTAGAGGGAGAGAAAAAAAACAAAACTGTGACTTGTCTGTTGTATGTATTCTTTAAATTTACTTATTTCACATCATTCACTTGACATCCAAATACTTTCAAAGTTGTGAAATACACAGACAAAATCTATGCAAATGAAAACAGGTTAATGCACCTACTCATACGGCAATATTCTTCCATTAAGTGGAAAGATACACTGTCACTTCTAATGGTCTCTGAGCCCAAGCCTTTGGCTGGGGAAATCTGGGACACTCTATCAGTCCCACATCCACAATGCTCATTTGCAATAGATTCCAGCAAAAGGGGTGAGGAGCATTTTCATTCATTGCCATCTCATGTTCAAATGCCAGTTCTCAGTACAGTTTTAGCACAACAAAGAATGAAAAAAACATTGCTGTGCATCGCACACATGGTGCACTAACTGGCGTGAGAAGGAACATCGACACCCATTCTCACTGTTAGCAAGCGATTTGTTGTTCCATGGCAGAATGAAAGAAGACCATCATGCTTCTGTGTATGAATGCTAAACTGATTCAACATGCAGATGTTGTTGTGCTTGATTGCTATCCATCAATCTCTTCCTCCAGATAACTTCTAAAAGGCTGCACTATCTCTGAGCACAGTTACAAATCGCTGCTCCAGCACTCTCTGCTACTATTAATTCCTGAGCATGAGCTAATCTCAAATAAAGACACAGCTTACAGAGTTCACTTAACTAAGAGAGATTCAGCAGCTCTCTCAAATAAGAGTACCTACCCACAGGTCTGATACTTTTTGTGGAGTGTAACCTACGTAATCACACACAAAAAAGATAGTTAGCAAGAATCCCCCATAGTTTCTCATAGGAAATCCAAACATTTACACTGGTTTGTTGCTCCTCAGTTGCAGGAATTAAGCTAGATGTTACCACACATTCACACTTCTTCTGCAGGACTTACAGGTGCAGAAAGCAATAGGTCTTTCAGCAAAATTAACCAAGTCATGAATATCTATGTACAATCCAAAAAAAAAAACAACAAAAAAAAAGAGAAAGAACAGGAAAAGGAGGTAGAGTAACCAAAGATATTGAAGACTAACTGCAAGTATGTCACAGATGGCTAAGATGAATCAACAAAGAACATCAAATACAACCTGAAATTCAGAAATGCAAAACATTTCTGAAGTACCTAAAGGTGGGTTAGAATTAGATGGTCTTTAAGGTTCCTTCCAACTAAATCCATTCTATGATTCTATGATAAAAAGACACAAAATAAGAGCATGTTTTGAAATAGTCACCCTCTCCCTCTATCTGCCTATTAAACATATTACTGCCTAGTTCTACTTCCTAGATTTATGTTAAGTCCAAATGCCAGCAATAAACATACTATCTATTGTTTTAGATGGAGATGTAATAACTTCTTTCCTTTAGAGAAACAGAGAGTAATGCAACCTGGTGAACATTCTTCTGGAAGAACAGAATTGGTCTCTATGGACAACTCAACAATTCATTGCAAATTGCTAAACTCAACAAAGTTGTACACAGTTAATCTTTCCCAAAGGAGGAATGCATCATTAAAACCAACTAGCTATTTCCCCCTCCCCCTTTATTTCAAGGATTAATCACTACTGAGAAAAGATACGGTGCTTCAAAACATAATTTACATGTAAAGTAGAGCATTACAATGAAGCGCTAGATATCTGATTTACCAATTACATTAAGTACGCTATCTTCTAGGAGAAGAAAAACATTTGTGTAAGCATATTCAAACACTAGTATTTGCCATAGGACAGGGCTTAAGTCTAATATTTGAACACACTAGAAATCCTAATAAAATTACAGTTACTCATGGCTAACAAAACACATAAGTGCCAGATATGCTACATTACCCCAGATAAATGCAACTAACCTATTCTATAAATGCAACTATCAAAGGAATTAATTAAAAAAAAAAAGGCATCTGAGGAAAGAAGACAAGGTTTGAAAATAAGTATTTTCAGTGATTTCTCATACAGATTCATGGAAAGTTAAGCTCCAGCATTCATGTTTCTCTGACAGAAAAATACCTGACAGAGAGATAAAGGGAACCACCCTATAATCTACGAATGACAATTTATCTCTATAGACTTCAAACTACACTTAACACCATTTTGGATCTTAAATACTGTAGTTGGCTTCAAAAAATAAAAGGTAGAAACCTATCTATTTTATCCAGATTATAAAGGCATATGCATACATTTAATACTTTCAATTTTATTTAGATACATTTCTCAACCTGTGTTAGTTTCTCCACCTGTAAAATGGGTACGTGGATATTTAAATTCCCATGTAAAGCACATCAAACTTCTATTATGAGATAATGTGTAGGAGCCCCCGACAGTAATGATGATCAATCATTTCTGCATTCAAATTAAGGGCCCATCTTTATATGGATAATAAATCAGTGGATTTTAAGGTAAATTTAATTCCCCTGAAAGCCTTCTTTGAGCCCCTAAACCATTATCGGTGACAGAAGCTATCATATAATGATGAGTAATAACTGCCTTACTTAACTATACATATGTCTACATCAGCTGCAGTACTCCAGTCTCTCTTTTAATCAGTGGGAAAGTAATTAGCATTTGATTGTATGCATATACCTGTCTACTGTATACACCTAAGATGAGGTGTTAGACAAGTACAAATTCTAAGGTGGGTCCAAATGGTTTGTAAAAAAACAAATGCCCACAGAATATTTTCTACAGTAGTTTGCACAGTTCAATAATAAACACTTATGTCATAACAACAAATTTTTCTGCTCCTGCATAAATGCAGCTCAAAGGTGCTTAGCACCAGCGATTCCCAGTAGCCTGTACAGTGTCAAAAAAGGAGAGAAACTGAATTATTTTATGCATTTGTTGAATATTATTCCACTTGTCTGCAAGGATTCTGTTTGAGGGACGCTGCCAGGGCAAAAGATGGCAAGGAAGAGATCAGTGACAGAAGGAATGTCAAAGTCTCTGTAGCAAACCACAAGCAGGCCAGACATTTCACCTGGGGGACTTTGGTCAGGCTTTGAATCAGGAGGATGCTTCACTGGTGAGGAAGAATCATCAGGCCATGGGAGATGCCAGCACAAACCCTGCTCCCTGTACGTGATCTTAGATAAATCCCTGCACATGATTTGTGATCACCATTTGCCGTTTCTTTCCCACAGGCAAGGGAAGAGGAACACACTACGACTGCCCAGGTCTCTGAAAGATCTGAACAATTCCCAAGAGCAGAAAGATACAGAAATGTGACTTCTGCCCCGGCAAGCCTGCCCGAGGAGCAAGCCCAGGCACTGCTGTAACTGACTGCTTGCTGTCCATTGCTGCCCCTGCTCCCTACAACCAGACCTGCTGCTGGGCATGCATCACTGCAGAGCTCTTAGGTGCAAAACTTCACTGTGAAAGCCTAAGCCAGCATCATGCCAGCAGAGCTCTGAAAACAAGGCAACATTAGCTGTGATGTCCCTTCAGCCCTCTTTTGACAATCTCGCTGCAGACGTAGAAAAACAGATCCTTTCAAATTGCTTCACACTGAACAATCAATTCATTAAATCACGTAAGCGGCATGTAAGGAAGCAGCGTGCCGTGTGGAGGCAGCGTCTGACCGAGAATATAATAGCTGCACCACAGTGAAGGTCTTAAGGTCAACCCTTTTTTCTGTCCTGTGCTTGAGGCATGACTGAGAAATACGTTCGTATGTCAAGTCTTCTGTATTTGATGTCAGCAGTATGTGACTTATGCAATATGCAGAACATACACAGCATTAACCACGGTGCAAACAAGAAGTGAAGGCCTGTAAATAGTAGCCAGCTCTTCAAAGATCAAAACTAGATCAGTTTGATTTTTTAAAGCATACTATTAGAGCCTAATGTTCAGTGCATCTGAGATAGCTTTAATGCTGAAATTGAAAGCAGAAGGCAATGCTATTCATTTTTTTTTAAGGTATCAAAAAAAATTAAACCTTTAAATTTTCTGTAAAATTGAATGAAAATAAACAAACATAAACTAGCACCTACAAATACAGACAACAAGCATGCAATTTTGCCCAGAACTTGTTTTTTAAGCCAGAAACTCCTCCCAGTAGGCCTGTGATATAGAAATCCTGACAGACTATTTATATCACCTCTATAACCCAAGTCTGTAAATTTCATTGTAAATGTAATGCTTCCCTGAACTGGTGGAAACAAAGCTCTCAGGCTGCAATTTTCAAACAACAAAAAGTGGTACTGACACCATTCCCATCCTCCCAGAATCAGGCAATCCTCCTTCACATCACAGTTACTCTTGTGCCAACACAAGTAAACTGGATCAGCTTAAGACTAAGTGCTAGTTTTTCATTCCAACTCATTTTTGCTTACTCCATGGTCTCACAGATGGCCACACAACAGCAAACAAGAAGGACAGAACAAAAACTGCCTGCTTCAAATATTCCTCAGGCAAAGAGAGTCAGACAGCACTTAACTAAAACTTTATTTAGTATACAGAGTCTACTGAAGCATAGAGCTCAGTACGTATGAATAGTTTGCCTACCCACCCTAAAGACAGACCATCAGGTTTATATCTACCCTTGTCTGAAGACAGGAGATACAAAAATTCTTGTTTCCTTAGGAACGAAAATGGACAGAGTTAGGATGTCTGTTTTATCACTGTCACCACTCCCTTGCCCAAAAACTCCAACTCTGCTGACAGATTTCAGACCACAGTAAAAAGTAAAAGCAACCTTGACACCCTCTTTTTTTTTTTTTTTTTTTTTTTTTTTTTCCCCTCTAACAATATAAAGAAGGCAGAAACCTGGTTAACCTTGGTCATAGAGTGGCCTTCATTCTTGCTCCCTGCAAACTCAGGCAGCAGGGTATTCTTGCAGAACGATCCCCTACATAGCTCTGGATTGAGGAGTCCTTGTTGACTCCTTGGGATTGAAGTCCAAAGGAACCATATGGGGAAGCATATGGGGTTCATAAGCCCTTCTTTTCCACCTTCGGGGAAGCATATGGGGTTCATAAGCCCTTCTTTCCCACCTTCACAGCCCAATCTTTTAGCTCCTTATTAGGACAGGGTGGAGAGTAGTTGTGAACCATCTGAATTGACTCCACATCCCATTTCCTCTTATGTAGGGCAGCCAAATCTTTTACTAGGCAGGAAGGGGAGACATTTTATTCATTTGTTTGCTTTTTAAGGCATGGTAGCTCTTGTTCAACAATTTTAATTTTTCCTGATTGACACTTGTATAGCAAAGGTATCGTGGACTCTTGACACTTTCCGTTTGACTCCTGCAGTGGTGGTTTTCACAGACTTGGTCATTCTCATTGTCCTCCTCTCAAATTCCTCCAGTCCTGTGCCTCTGTTGAGACACAACCTTGGGCCTGCACTCAGGATATGGCATACACGGATGGGCCACCTCTTTAGTTGAAACCTCGAAGTAGTTATCTCAAGAAGGAGTTTAAGAGCATCTCTGGCATGTAGGCTCTCAGTGAAGAGCTAAAGATTCAGTTCTATTCTAAAGTAGACATCTGGATTTGCAGTCTTTCTACCTGTACTAACTAGATCTGACTGTAATTTGGAGCTTCAACACCTTACTCCATAAAGATACCAAATTTCGAATTTCAAGTATATGAATCTGAAGATGAATTCTACATCACCCACTGAAGAACCCTTTGTAATGCATGCTTAATCCCTACCATTAAATTCCCATCCTATCTTTAAATTCTCATATATCCTATCTTTAAATTCTCATATAATAATAAATTGCACTTTTATAATTTATTCCCCATTCTATACCCCTTTTTCAAAATGTCTAAGAAACGCATCAAACCAAGTACAAACACTTTCTAAGCTCCTGTTATACAGCTCTAAGATAGGCTTTTTACACTGCATTTATCAAATGAGCTTTTCTAACCTTAAGAGCTTTAGAATTTTGAGGTAAACACCATCTTCCAACTTGTTACCATATGTTTCGGTGATCTGATCTCTAACATCACTTATCAAATTGGGGCATATCTTCCAAAAAGTCCCCAGCACAGAAGCTCCCTTTGGAAGCCCCCCTCCAACACATGGCTGCCAAAAGAGTACTTATATTTCTTTTCTCTTCTGGACATATTTTCTCCAAACGATGCTTTTAGTTAATGAGTATTTGTGAGCTCACAGGCTCCAGCAAAGGCTGAAGTTAGCCACAGAGTTTCTGAGACAGAAATCTTCATAATCGTGTAAAATATCTGTGTGTGGAGCCATGTATAATCTCCTCAAATATAAATGATTTAAAATATTAATCATATATTTCATTTTCAGTAACTTTTAAAGCATTTACCTTGGATTTTCTCTGTTGGATCAATACAGCAGAAGGATTATATTCTAACTTTCTTTAAAGCAATCCCTTGAACAACACAGCTGTAACAGCAGAGCATGAGGAAAGTTACGGAACTTGTATTAGGAAGGATTAGAGTACAACACCGTGTTTACCACTTGGATATTTAATATGTTGGAAGCATCTCATTAAACATCTTGGTTGTTCTCATAGTGCTTACTTACATACAGCACTTCTTCATTCCTGATAGCACTACCTGCAGGGGGTCAGTGACTCATTCACAGCTGACCATCTAACACTAGTAACACAGGGTTCCTAATGGGATAATATTGTTGGTGCATTGGTTTCCTTTGTTATCATACCGAGAAAAACTCCTGAATTCTGAGTCTTGGCATGTACTCTGGCTTCATTTCAACTCTCTATTAGTAAAAAAGCCAGTTCCTCTGACTCCCATGTACCAGTACAGAAGTCAGGCTCTCTCCAATCCGCTGTAAAAGGAAGACATCCTAAACAGAAGTCACACTGTACTTTCAGAAGATGATTAGAAAGGGAGCAGGGATCCACAGCAGCCCCCAGTAGGAAAGTCTAGCTGCAACCAACCCTAGGAGGTACCAAGAGGAACACCAGAGGCACATCATTTTGTATTATTATTTCTTAAAAGTAAGAACAAGCTTGTGCTTGCAACACAAGCAGAGTTCAATAACAGTATCTCTGTGATATTTAATCTTCTGCTGCCTCAGGAATAGAAGCCTGCTTTCTCAATCCAGTTCTCACCCACTCCTGTCCCAGAAGAATACAGCACTAAGCCTACCTCGATCCCACCATTTTAATTTGAAGGAGAAAAAAAAAAAAAAAAGAAAAAAAAGAAAGAAATGAAGAAAGAAAAAAAGTTTTAAAGACTTTGTAGCTATACTATCAAGAACAGTCATCATACTCTGCTGTCAAAACACTCCTGAGAGGCACTGTACAATAGGACATTAATGTAATGGACAATAATTCCCAATCCAAGGTCAAGAACGCTGAAAAGGTTGATGTCTGTGCACAGACTGAGTCCTACTAGCCCTCACAGAAGGAGTTCTATCAGAGGGCACAACAGAAGACAATGGAATGCCACAGAAAAAAAATCATATTGGGCCTCCTGCTACTAACTCATGTAAGCAGAGGAGGGATATCTGAGGGATATCACCCCAGAAGTAAGCTTAGAGTTTCAGGCTTTTAATTAAAACAAACATCAAAGGTATAACCATTGTCCAAGGCTGTTCTTATTTAACCGCATGAACAAAATGCTAGATTTGTATTTTTTATTTTGGCATGTGACAATGGTCTGTCCCAGTAATCCTACAACACACAGCCATGCTCTGGACAAAGGTAAAATAATGTCATGATACATTTTAGGCTTGTCCTGAATTTCCATCCTGGATCATGCATGATCAGACATGAACTAAATACTATTCCAGAAGGAAAAATAAAAATAAAAAGCATGTCCTGACTTCTCTGAATCTGGTCTTAATTTGTCTCTTCTCTCTTTTTTTTTTTTTAATCTTTATTTTTTCTAGTAAGGACAATGAATTAGCCAGGCTGCCATGAACTGAATGTCCAGCCACTGTCTCTCCCACTCTAAGTGCTGTTTTGTTAGCAAGAGGATCTAGATGGTAACTACTCCTTACACACTGGATAGAACAAAAAACTCCTCACTCCTTCTCATCTTCCACCACGGACACTCTCAATTATTCAGCTTCATAGAGTTCACTCATTCTTAGTCAAAACCAGCAACAATGTTAAACACTCCACTCAACCTTGAAATCCTTTGGTGGAAGAGAAAAAAGAAAACTGCAAGTACAACTCGAAACTTCACAGTGAACTCCCCTCAGCCAGTTTACAATCCAGTAGAGATACCTTTGCAGAGAATCCTGTCAGACTATTTTTTTCCACAGATCACATGAGCTTCCAGCTCCTCAGTGCCTAAAACTGAGATTTCCAAATGACAGTCTATGCCAAGGTGGAGAATAGGAGACACTCAAATGAATTCCTCATCAGCCTGCCACGGCTGCTGCTGCTGATCTAAGGCAGGAAGACAACGAGAGCCCAGAGCCACACAACAGATCAGAGCAGCGAGGGATCCCTTTCACCAGGTATTTCCTGGCTGTCATGACAAAGACACTGCTACTGCTGTCCTGACAGACAGGCAGCGAAACACAGCAGCTGCCCATCACCTGCTGGGGGGAAAAGGGGCAATTCCACGTGACCAGCAAAAAATTGTCTTTACCTGCTTTGCTTCTCTACAGGAAGAGTTGACACAGCTTTGCCCATCAAGGGCATGGGGAAGTTTCTGCTGGTGCATTTGCAAAGGTGTGCATGGGGAACAGAGACCCAATGAGCACACAAGAGAAACACATAAATATAAGGTCTTTGCTTGGGCATGTGAAGTTGATTATTCGTGGTAAAGGCTTGGGATTTAGTCAGGACCAAACAGAATGAAAAGGATATTCTGCTTGTCATGGCAGCTTTGCAAAATATTTCACTAATCCTAAAATCTGTAGGCTTGTGTTGTGGGGGACTGCAGGCCTGTAGACAACGTCATGGTGAGGCACAAGGACTTCCTCACAGCCTATGTGTATCACTGTGTATAATTTAAACCAAAAACCTACCTATACATGGTGTTCAGAATGACAGCAAAAAATAACTCACCTTTGGGGCTACTATACTATTCACGCTACTCTTTTCAGAAACTCTCATCGCTTTGGCATAATTTCCAGATTTCTGTCCATTCTACCAGCAGCGCAGAGGGATGCAGAATAAAACCACTAGCTATTCAAAATGTACACTGTACCCATTACTTGATTGACTATATGAAGAATGGCTCTTTGCAAACCAAAACTACAACAACATAATCACAGAATCACAGAATTTCTAGGTTGGAAGAGACCTCAAGATCATCGAGTCCAACCTCTAACCTAACACTAACAGTCCCCACTAAACCATATCCCTAAGCTCTACATCTAAACGTCTTTTGAAGACTTCCAGGGATGGTGACTCCACCACCTCCCTGGGCAGCCTGTTCCAATGTCTAACAACCCTTTCAGTAAAGAATTTCTTCCTAACATCTAACCTAAAACTCCCCTGGCGCAACTTTAGCCCATTCCCCCTCGTCCTGTCACCAGGCACGTGGGAGAACAGACCAACCCCCACCTCTCTACAGCCTCCTTTTAGGTATCTGTAGAGAGCAATAAGGTCGCCCCTGAGCCTCCTCTTCTCCAGGCTGAACAAGCCCAGCTCCTTCAGCCGCTCCTCGTAGGACTTGTTCTCCAGGCCCCTCACCAGCTTCATTGCCCTTCTCTGGACCCGCTCAAGCACCTCGATGTCCTTCTTGTAGCGAGGGGCCCAAAACTGAACACAGTACTCGAGGTGCGGCCTCACCAGAGCCGAGTACAGGGGGACGATCACCTCCCTAGCCCCGCTGGTCACAGTGTTTCTGATACAAGCCAGGATGCCGTTGGCCTTCTTGGCCACCTGAGCACACTGCTGGCTCATATTCAGCCGACTGTCCACCATCACTCCCAGGTCCTTCTCTGCCAGGCAGCTCTCCAACCACTCATCTCCCAGCCTGTAGCTCTGCTTGGGGTTATTGCGCCCCAGGTGCAGGACCCGGCACTTGGCCTTGTTGAACTTCATGCAGTTGACCTCAGCCCATCGGTGCAGCCTATCCAGTAATGTTACTTCCTCACAAACCTTGCTCTAATGGTCTACACGTTGACCATTTTTACTTATGGATCTTCCACAAATCCTCTTTTGCTTTCCTCCATATGCTCCGCTTCATGTGAACAAAGCAGCAGGTACCCAAACAGTGCAAGGAAGAAGTACATAGGGCACACGGTTTTGCCTTCAGCTAGGTAGACAGCTCCTCTGTATTGTGTGGGGATCCTCAAGGAGCCACTGTAGTCCACTATGGTCTCAGAACTAAAAATCTTACAGCAACATAGAATGGTTTGGGTTGGAACGGACTTTAAAGATAACCTAGGTCCAAACCCCCTGCCATGGGCAGGGACACCTCCCACCACACCAGTTTGCCCAAAGCCCCATCCAGCCTGGCCTTAAGCACTTCCAGGGATGGGGCATCCACAGCTTCTCTGGGCAAACTGTTTCCTTGTCCTATCGTTATACCTACTCATTTACCTGACTAAAAAAGAGTCCTTCTCCGTCCTTTTTATAAGACCCCTTTAAGTATTGAAAGGCCACAATGAGGTTTCCCGGGAGCCTTGTCCCCCAGCTCTCTCAGCCTTTCTTCATAGGAGGGGTGCTCCAGCCTTCTGATTGTCTTTGTAGCCCTAGTATCACTTCTATAGCAGACATCCAATATGTATGTTCTTGTTTTTCATAAAATTTGATCTTCAGCATTTATCTCTGACAAATTGACAATTATTATCAGACAATGAATTACATTCTATTCTTTTTTTCACTTTAGAGTAGTTACCTCTGCTCTCACTGAATCTTTGTTCTCTTACCAGTTTTCCAGTTAAAGTGCAATCACGACTCATTATCAAGTTAATAGCAAATAATATAGAAGCATTGCCATTTCTACCTTATGGGGAAAAATATCCTAGTTCCTTGCAATACAAATGTTATCTAGCTTATTGATCACATTGTTACTATTATTGAGAGTTTACGATAGTACAGACTAGAACACTTAAAATGCAATACTATAAAGTTAGATATTATTTTAGATGTAAATAACAATACATCTTATATTTTCTTACTACCTATTACATAGCTATTCATTTTATGCCATAAAATTTGACTGTGCACATTGCATTCTCAAAGGCAAAAAGGAATTTCAATTTTGTACATATATATTTTTTAGTAGCATGAATTAGCATGGCTAAGAAGACTCCCATTTTGACAGGAATATAACCTGTTTACAGTGAGTTGACAAGCTTTGAGTAATCATACACCAGAAAAAGCAGCTCAGAAAACTTTCAGGCACTTTCTTTTGGAGATGATTTCTATGGGATCATCTTATTACTTCAATGACGTCAATCAAACTGGAGCATGCAAGGGTCACTTGAAAATTCTTCATGGAGTGCTCCTCCTATAATGTGACATTTTAGTCTGGAGTGCTACTCCTCTGATGTGACATTTTATTCTGTAGGTTAAGTGAAGATTCATCCATCAGAAGGATGGATTGAGAAAGGAATGGTGGAAAAAATAAAAAAATGTCAGCCTATCTTAAACCTATTTTGTAAATGAAATTAAAACTATCCCCTTACTTTTGATTAAAATTGCTATTTAAATGATTTTCACTATACAGAAATTAGTAAATAATAAGCATCACTGTTCAGTGACTCTAAAAGTAGCTCCAAAATCCCAAAAGACTTTTCCTCAAAGGCACATTCAGTGACTTTGACACGATACATAACCACTCACCACTGGCTTAGTTCATTTTCCAAAACTCCTTACGATTATTATTTTGTAATATATGTTTATTTTTTATATATTTTTATATTTTGTAGTATATATATATATTTCTCACAGAAGCACAACAAGGAATAAACCAACAAATACAGGGCTTAGTCTTTAACAAATCCACTAATAAGAAATCTCAAAACCAAAGTAACCAGTGTCAGTTAGATTTTGGTCCATTTCAAAGACTATATATAAGTGAACAGTTGTATTTCAATGTATTTTGTTCTGTTTCTTAGATGAAAAAAAGTCTCAATGCTCTACTTGGCATAAACCAAAATTATCAAAACTGAGAATATATGAACAAGTATTTATCGCCCTTATAAAATACTAGCTCTACCATGTACTTTTCTAGACTACACTCCAGTGGAAAGCTTACAAAAAACTTCAGAAAGTAGATCATAAAGCCTTTGCTTGACAATCTGTTTACATTCTTAAATCATCTACACAGAAACCTTTATGTTTTTATTTTCTTGTTTGTTTTTAACCAGCCAGGACTGCTTGTAAATTACCAAAAGCGGCTTGGTGAGCACTTCTGCCAGCTTCTTCAGTACCCCTGGATGAATCCTGTCTAGATTCATAGACCTATAAACATTTATAAGATGCAGTAGATCGCCTGCAGTTTCCCATCAGATTACAGGTACTTCATTCTGCTCCCTGTGACCATCTTCCAACTAAGGGGGCTGGGCATCCTCAGAAAAACTGGTCTTACTAATAAAGAGTGAGACAAGAAAGGCATTAAGCACCTCGGTCGTAACCTCATCTTTCATCACCACATCTTTTGTCTCTGTTCTATTGTATTTCCAGCAGACATCTGAGAAGTTGAAGTCCCCCATGAGAACAAGCGGTTGCAATAGTGAGACTTCTCCTAATTACTTACAGAATTTCATCTACCTCTTCATCCTGGCTGAGTGGTCTGTAACAGACTCCCACCATAATATCTGCCTTATTGATTGGCCTATGTGGTAACCTTTTGAGAAATAACGCAATTAAAGAATATTTTGCATAATAGTCAAAAGTTAACAGTTCACCAATGGCAAGAAGCCTTTATCCAGATAAGGGGTTATTCAAAGCATTCTAGAAATAGACCTGCTTATGAAACCAATCGTAATGCAAATATGAAGCAGTGCATTCTCAGGAAGCTGTCAACACTTAGTAAGTTCTGTTGCAGAATTACGCTGCAAACCAAGGGGCATGTAAACCTTAACAAATGCGAAAGAGCAATTTTTCTCTCTTCACTTTTTCTTTCTTAGTCTTAATGGCTCCACAAAGTGGGAGCCAACAAAACCGAACCGAAATGTCACGTTTCAAATCTGTCTAAAGGAGTTATGTACTTAAGTGCCAAATTCAACATTTGTGTATCAACAGAATGTAAGAAAAAAGTTATGGAATTTATCAAACATTTGTGTGAAAGCTGTGCAGGTACAGTTCAAAATTAGAAAGAATTGATCTCAGAGCACTAGTCCATTCAACACATCTCAGGCATCCCAGAGGAGCTTAGAATGAGGTGGGCAAAACATCCATCTACAGGTAACAGACCCAGTTTCCCACGCCATTTGGTCTAGACACAGACTTTTTCTCTTGTATTCTCCTCTCACAAACACGCACGTCAATAGAAGCTACATGCCTTGAAACTCCAAAGAAATCACAGATTTCCATGCAAAGAGCTAAGAAATGGAAAGCTGCAAAGGAAAGACAGAAAGCAAAGGAAGAAACTGTTTGCTTACTGCCCTGATTTCCACTGGGACAGAGTTAATTTTCTTCACTGTAGCTGTTATGGTGCCTTTTTTTTGGATTTAGGAGAAAAATAATGCTGACAACACACCAGTATTTCAGTTGTTGCAGAGCAGTGCTTACACAGATCCAAGGCCTTTTCAGCTTCTCATGCTGCCCTGCCAGCGAGGAGGCTGGGGGTGCACCAGGAGCTGAGGGGTCACAGCCAGGACAGATGGCCCAGGCTGGCCAGAGAGATGTCCCATTCCATGTGGCATCGTGCAGAACAGTAAAACTGGGGGGGACTTGGCCAGGGTCACGGTTATTGTTGCTTGGGGACTGGCTGGGCATCGATCAGTGGGTCATGAGTAATTGTGTTGTATATCACTTGTTTTGTGTATTCTCTTCCTCCCTCCCCTCCCCACCTTTCTTTCCTGTCCTTATATCAACACATAAGATAAATTTTAGTATTTTTTGCCCCAATTTTCTCCCCCATCCCTCTTCTGGGGAGAATGGGGATGAGGGAGAGGGAGAGGGGGAATGGAGTGAATGGCTGTGTGATGCTTAGCTGTTTGCTAAGCTAAACCATCACACTTAAAACTACTCTTGAGAAAGAAAAACAGAAAACAGGGCAAGCTCTAAAATTTTACAAGACCCAAGACCCCCATCTGCCATAGCATACTCCAGAATGAACACAGGTAGCATTAATATCTTCCATCATTTTAATCTTTTTTTTTCCCCCAGTATTAATGGGTTACAATACACCGTAGTCAGAAAAAATCACCACTGATTTTTTTCTTTCAAGTTAAGTCAGTAAAATCTCAGTACAACACACAATTGACAGTCTTCTCTTATGCTCTTGCTGACGTCACTTCATTACATGTCCTCATTTTTTCTTGGCAGACAAAACACACAGTGCGATGTCACACTGGTTCTCATTCCGACTACAAAGGATAGAGTTCGGCACAAAGCTGCTACAGAACAAGAAAATCAAGCATTGAATCAGTTTATCATTTCTTAAGATTGTCAATTTTGAATTTAAATCAACTCATCATATACTTTATCAATCCAAATATTTAGATATTTATTGGTTTACCAGCAGCTCACACATCTCAGCTCTCAGGAAGAACACCATTCCGGATAGGAATCAGAGAAGGCAGCTTTTAAGTTATGAGTTAACATTAAAGGGACTGCTTCACTTAGAAAAGAGAGAATTCTAATATTTTATCACTTACCATTAAATGTATTAAACCATTATATCATGTGATAGTCTGTACCTGGAACAGAAATGCTTAAGACATTTTATCTATAAATACAATTAATTTTCTGGAGTGTACCATTTTATGATTACAAAGACATTAAAAAGCTGAACTTTTCTGCCTATTTATGAAATTATACATTTTTGTACTCTCTACGTCCCAGAGGCTTAGAAAAATCCAGACTTCTTCCAACACTCTTACTCCCAGGCTACCATCAATAAACAGCAGCACTTTATCCATGCCCTGGTGATCCAACATTCAAAGATCTGCATAATTCTAGTTCTAAGAAAAAAAAAAAATCTAGTTCTAAGTTCATAATTCTAGTGAACAGAGAATTCAATGCAGTTATACATGAGGCTAAAAAAACAGGACTTTTAAAGAAATGATGACTTTTATATTAAAGAGAAACAAAAAGGTGTATTCTTAGGTGTACTCACATGGCTACACCATTGTGGTTTTTTTTGTCAGGATTAGCAGCAAGGCTTATGGTTTAACTTGAACATCATCTCTAATACCAGCTGTCCAAAACAAATGGGCCCATTGCCCATTTTCATCTTAGACAATCAACAGCAAATGCTATGGCTGAATAATGATGTAGTGTTCACGCTGCATCAGCAGGATACTAACTTGTATGTGTCATAGGATCGTAAAAGAAATCAGTTTGGAAGAGATGGAAGAATATGTATTACACTGCAAACTAAGTTGCCTGGAGTTAATCTTGTACAGTTGAATACCATTACTCTATTCCATTAAATATTAAACAAAAGAGAGAAATAGTGAAGTTTGCTTATTTTATTCTTTGCTGTTCTTTGGTCTATATCCTTGTTCTTCTCATATCATTATTTCCTAAAGCAGTGATTTTTAAAGATTAAATCTGTGAGCTAAAAAAAAACATAAACTGTATTTTTTCTCTAATTTGATTTATCATATGAAACATGCTCTGAAGGTAGATAGGACTTTTACAACCAGAAGAGAGAACTGTAAGATCTTGTTATACGAAAGGCTCTTAGAATTATAACACAGATTTAGCCATCTAAACCCCTCATATTGTATGATATGAAGCCATCTAGTTAAGATGGGTAAATAGACTAATAACTTCCTTGTGCTAACAGGTTCTTGAAAAAGAAAATGACAGAGAAACAAACAAACAAAAAAAAAACACCACTCTCCCCCCAAAAAAACAACATAAACCCCCAATCTTTCCTCTTTTAGTTTACACCAATCCTTGGTTATAGACCTTGATAGCAATATGGGTATTTCTGCTTGGTAGGAATACATCCTAGCAAGCTGCATTTGCATTACCCCTGTGACAGCTACTAGAAAGTATCAAGAAATTCTCAAGCTATGTGCAGGGGATAGCTAAGAGAAAGCATTCAGGCAGAGGCACAACAGATTTAGCTAACGCACTGACAGCCACTGACAAGCAGGTCCCTAATGATCTTGCAGCAGAAAATAAAAGTTTCCCTGCAGTCAGAAAATCAGAGGGACTCTGAGACTTACGAAGGTTTAATACTGTTCCCTGACACCAGGTTGTAGTGCTGCTGGATGTTTTCCTACAGTAATAAAGATGAATCTGGTTGCAGCTTGTTGCTGTGTGTTAAAGCTGAGGTGTGCACCTACACACACGTCTAGATCAAATTCAGCTCTTTGAAATTACGTGTTCTCCATACTTGCAGCTCTTAGAGCTTGCTCATAACTGCGTGACCAACCGCAATGAAATTAGGCACAGTATAATATAGGCAAATGTAAGCGAGAGCACACAGAGATACTGAAGTTTAATATCCACTGCGATTCTGAGATAACCTTTTGTTTTCAGAGTCTGAATAGAAACCACTATTGCAAAGCTTGGAGTCATCTAGCCAGCTCTACCCTTCACTGTTTCCACTTTGCTGTTAAGGGCTCCACACATAAAGGATGTTTAATCCACTTACTCTGTGACACACGCACTGTTGTACTGTTTCCAAATAACTTCACAACATTATCTGTGACCTGGGTCCCCTCACACCTGTTCAGTATAACCTGTCTCAATCTCACCATCAGCTCCACTGTGCCTGGCTCTCAAGAGCCTTATCAGCAGAAAAGGTATTCCAAAACTAGCGAGGGATAGGCTTAAAGATTATTCAATGGGAGTATCTGATTTGCAAAACAAAACAGTGTTTTGCAAGTCATCTTCCTGACTTGCAAGAAAGAAAAAAAAAAAAAAAAAAAAAAAGGAGGAGAATGTACAAATTCAGAAATACAACTGAGTAAAAACAAAACAAAACAACAACAAAAACAACAACAAAAACTGGAAGCTTCACCAAGAAGGAGTACAAATTGCTCATCTGCTGCTGCCGCCCAGTGGCCCAGAGCAGGGGGTGAAGTTCTCACAGCAGAAGGTCCACAAGAAGGGATGGCCCATGTCAGCCCAGAGGAAGCCGAAGGTGCTTGCAAGAGCCCATTTCACTAAGGGAAGAAGGAAAAATGGCCTCAGGCATGGCCACTGTTGGCCAGTCCCAGGTGAGCTTGAACCCAGCCTGGACACCATGTCCCTTGCAGTGGGCAGCAGCACAACTGGGGGGAAGAAGCAACCATCATTTCCAACCAGCTTTTCTCCCAGCTGTGGTTCTTAAACTACTTAATTGCCTTTTTCAGAAGGCATTAAAGAACAGATCATCCCTGCCATCCTTTCATTTTTTCTGGCACAAATGTGTCCTACCTGAGATGGCTGCTGTAGACAGAAACAAGAAAAACCCCACCACGTTTGATTCCAGAGACATGCAAGCAGCAACCTCTTATTCTTTTGCTCTCCTGTTTTTCCAGTCCTTTCCTCCCACAGGTTTTCTGATGCCCACTGAACTGCAGGATGCCCAAGACCCCACAGGGCAGTCCAGGCTGCCAGAGCCTGCTTGGAGGTAAATAGCACAGGCTGACGTTTTAGGAAGACCAGCCTTTGCTAGAAAGTGCAGGTCAACAGGCTGAAGGCCTGAGGTTTTTCTATCACCAAGGACTCTGTTTTACTTTAGCAAGCTATTTTTATTTCTTCAGTGCATTAATTCTTTCACTCATTTTCTGAAGCACAGAGCAGAACTTGACAGCTTGCTTACTGTAAAGACATTCAGAAATTTTATATGTGCTCGTAACAGCCTAGTTATTTATAAAATGGGAAAAAAGGTACCTAGTAATGGCAGTTCTTCACTGTTCCTACATTCTTCATGTTCCTACAGAAATCCATTCAAACCTTTAGATGCTTCAACATCTTTAAAAAACTGGCTGCAATGATTTAGAAAGATAAATCTAAGTTCGAAGTGATCGAGCCCCAGGTTTTATTAACACATCACTACGTGTAACTTGAAACTGAGTCATTTTAAAAACAAATTAGTATATCAGCAAATACATTATTACTACATGATTTAATTATGTTTGTCTCAAAGGTCATACCTGAACATGTTCCAATCTTCAATTTATCACCAATTCCACCAACAGAATAAATGTAGATATGGCAAGCTTTTAAGAATTAAAATTGTTAGTCTGATTTATGATTTAAACAAGAGGATTATATCCTGTTCTAGTTACTAAAGATGCAGAGAAATTCAAATTTCATCTGAGGTGGAGGAAATCTTTCTATTCACTTTCATGGGGATGGACTTTAACCCTGGTGTATGATCAATGACAAATCCTATTACCTGCTATACTGGTTTGGACTGGGATAGAGTTAAATTTCTTCAGACTAGAAGAAGAATGAATAATAACAATGAGAATAGTGAAGAAGATTAACAGATTAACTCTATCCCAGCCCAAACCAGTACCCCTGCGTAAAACCTTACTCAAGTTGCTGAACTCTGCAGCACAATTGGTCTTTCCATTTTCCACAGCAGCTCTGTAGGAAGGCTTCTGAAGCTTGCTAAAGGTATGCACGTGGTCAGATAGCAGGCACTGGAGTGCAGCATATACCTGGAAACATTGCAGCCCACATTAGCATCCCA
This sequence comes from Anas platyrhynchos, assembly GCF_047663525.1. Classification (NCBI taxonomy): domain Eukaryota; kingdom Metazoa; phylum Chordata; class Aves; order Anseriformes; family Anatidae; genus Anas; species Anas platyrhynchos. Next base: position 130,285,838 of record NC_092587.1, read on the forward strand.
CACAGCATAAAATTAGTTCCACGGAACTGACAGCACAAAGACACAATGCACAGTGGTTTGGATGGTAAATATTTACAGACTGTCAAGTTGAGTTGCAGCTGCATAACTGCTGCTGTGTTAAACACAGTTGACTCAGAGTCCTGAAGCCATGACATTCATCTGCTTTAGGTATAAAAAGGATGTTCATTCCTAAACAGGTAAGCAGCATACATCTGAGAAGACCTACTTTTTTTTTTATTTCCTTCCCGAAAGTAAACATTTCATACATTGTTCAGAAAATAAACTTGTTTTCTTAAAAGTCACCACAAGGCAATTTTTCCCTTTCATCAGCTTAGTCACGGCAGGCAGACACGTAGGCATGTTTGAAATGCAAGCAAGCAGTAAGCAATGTTTTTCAAACAGGTCCTTGTGATCTACTGTGGCATTAATAGGAACATTTTAATACCTACAAGTCTACAGGACATCATATGAGATTATACTCCTGCCAAAATATGTAAACATGATTTATTTATCCATCCCTCTTTCTGTCAAATATTAAGTTTGCACAAGCATTTATATTCTTTAATCTTCTTATGACCAACTGATGATGAATAAGTGTGTATAGCTACATATAAAAAGGAGAAAGGGCAGATATGTGTCTATATGTATACACACACACACACAATGCATGAATGCAGTATTGCAAGTACACATTTTGTAAAATACTTTGCTTTCCCACCACATTTCAGTTTACCCATATGTTTATAGTTTTCCACTACTAGCACTCTTCTTCCCATCATCATTTTTGAGCTAAGGCCTCTAATTTCATTGGAAGTTTGATGATCTCATCTTTTGATTAAATTTCCAGAATTTTGCTTTTTTATTATTATTATTTTTAAAGCTAACATACACTCTGATATAAAAAGAAGTTTCCAGAACTCAAAGCAGAGAAAGAAATTTTTAACTATGAAAAGCCATTGCAGAAAGTAACACGTGTAATGATTTTTAACCAGTCCTACTAGCTGGAGATCTGACAAACTTTTAGTTGACCTTCTGCATTTATTCTTAACCACATTAAAAATATATATATCTACTTTTATTGCCTCATATCAAAAGTTATTTTTTTGTTGTTGTTGTTAAGAAAAGAAAAGAAAAGAAAAGAAAAGAAAAGAAAAGAAAAGAAAAGAAAAGAAAAGAAAAGAAAAGAAAAGAAAAGAAAAGAAAAGAAAAGAAAAGAAAAGAAAAGAAAAGAAAAGAAAAGAAAAGAAAAGAAAAGAAAAGAAAAATCTTCCATTTTTGTTTAGCAGGGGACAGCAAATGACACATATTGTTTCATTTCCTAAAAGGTGCAAAGGAATCTAGCAACAATTTTAGCAGAAGGCATAACATTTTAAGTATATATTAGAAAGACATCATGATGCAGTAATATAACACCATTTACCTGGCAATGAAAAAATATATGGACAGAATCATATTGAAAGGGAAATAGGCATATTAATAAGTCTGCACAACCTATTCTTTTTAGGGAATGTTGCTCAAGGCTCTACTTCTTCCAACGCACACGTTTTAAGACACTGTGTAATTGAGTACCTTGCTGTCAAAGACTGCTTCCTAGTGTTATACATCAGGCTTCTCAACTACATGGTAGCAAAATCTGCCTTGAAGTACAAGCAAGCTCTACACACTAATCATAACCTCGTCCCTTTGAAGTGCTAACTTTTTCTATATCTTACCCTTTAAAGTGCAGCTTTTTAAAGAAACCATTTGTGACTTCATTTTGTAAACCCCCACGGACTCTCCTTCATATCCCTGTAGCAAACTTCTTGCAGCTGGTCCCTCAAGTTCTTATTCAAAGCAATACCTTGATTTCTTTTCAGTCACCAAGGAAGAGGCTTTTAAGTTTCTCCTACACAGAACAAGAGTCAAAGAAAGAAAAACAGCTCGCACTATGGGGAAGTGGCAACTTGATGTGATCATCCCCAAGAAATAGTTTCAAATTTAGACCTTAAAATTTGATTCATTTCTCCCTCAGATTCAGACGTGGTTTTTTTTGTTTGTTTGTTTGTTTGTTTATACCTCACTGGCACTGCCAAAAGATTTTAAAAAGATATGATATGGAATGAGCATACAATTAAATAGCTGAAATGTAAGTGACATCTAAATTCTTCATTAAAGACCTAATTAAGTAGGAACATCATTTTGTAGCCAGGTCCTGTTTGCTATCAACTTTCTGTTACTCCTGCATCCCATTGTCACATCGCTTGAAGAGCCTTGGTGACAAAAAGCACCGCCCTTCTGATATACGCGACTTTTGCAATCATGCCTTCAAAAAGTACCTCGACCTTCAGAATACACTTTTTGCTGATTGTTTTGAATGGCTGCAGAGCTGGAAAGCTTCTTCACTGTTATTTCTCCATGCCCTGATCAGCTCAGACTTACCTTCTGATGCAGCCATGAGAAAATCCCATTCCCAACAGCTGTTGGGAATTGTTGCCTGCAGGGAAAGCGAAGCATGATGATCCTCCAAATGCTTCCCCTCCTATTTCAACAGGCTGACTGAAAGCTTCCTCCCCTGCCATGAGCCCTACAGGGTTACAAAAACCATGGGAGGCAGAGGCTGAGCCCCCGCTGAGTGAGAGTGGAAAGGAAACCTTGGCGAGCAAGAGCTGGAAGCTTCAGCTCTAGCCTTGCCCTGCAAGTGCAAGAGCTTAATAAATACTTCAGCGACCTGATCCTTCCTCCACACAAAAAGCCAGATACAAGTTGTATTTGGCAATGTTGAGGTTAATTTAAACTGAAATAAATGCCTCCCACCCAGTTCTGGTCTCTGGGCCACCATCCTCTTAAGGACTAGGGGGCTGGGCATTTCTCTGTTAGCATGGGGCAGCTGCTGAACTAACATGCTCATCGTCCCTGACATCTGGCCCTGAGCTCTAGATTAGCCTCAAGCCCCACTAGTAAGTTCTGAGCCCTCTTCATGATGGCAAAAGCCGTTCCCTTTCCACTTCCAGCTCTCGGGGCTCAGCTCCCTGAAGAAGCCGTGAGGTACCACAGTCAGGCCTTGCGTGGCCTGGTGCAGCCTCCGCACAGTGACTGCCCTAAATCAATCACAAACACATCACCAGCAAAGAGATCAAACCTCCATATTGCTTGTTACCGCACATTCCTTTTATCTGTTAAAAAGAGGATGATGCTCATTTCCCTTCAGCCTCGTCTCCCAGTTCCTACAGAGTTTATAAAACCCTGCTGTGACTTTCTTTTGTTGTTGCTGCTGTTGCATTTGCCTCCAACTTCCCCCCGCCAAAAAACCTCCGGGAAGCCAGCCATCAGCCTCTTCCAGGGCTGGCTTTTTATAACTGCTCTACTTCCTTTTATATTTGCTCCTGTGTGCTTGCCTGCGTGCGTGCCACCTGTATCTTCATTAATATTTACTGTCTGTTGAGGAGGAAAGTGCTTCTCAATTTACTGGCATATTTACCTCATGTGCTTTGCTGCACATGGAGTCATAAAACAGCGTCTTTCTCCATCCAAACAATGCAAACTTCATCTGACACCAAATTTCCCCTGCCGCCCCTCTACGTCTTCTGTTACTCGCTCCATGCACAAAGCAATTTGCAACCGCACAGATGCGTGACACGGTGATCTTTGAATGTACTTCTTGGCTCCCTCACTCACCTTCCTCTCCCCACTCTGCCCTGTATCTTGGCTGTCACAACCCCATAACAACCGATGCTCTCCCTGCTCCGTCCTCCCCAACTGCAGCCGGCTCTGACAGCTGTGAAGATGCATGGAGAAGGGGAGAGGCAGGCAGCACAGGCAGCCTCTGAGCCGCCCCTCCAACTGCAGGGACGCACAATCCCTTCCCCTGAGAGGTGGCAGCACAGGGAAAACACACATTAGTTCCAAGCTGCAACTCTTCCCCTAACATCGCCCAAGGCACTGAAGCTAAACACTTCCGCTAAATACAGGCACAAGCCTGCAGGCACAGTCTTGCTCTGTTTATGTGCTTTATGAAGCTCTTTTTTCCTACTGCAATCTTGGCTGCTTTGATAATTTTCTCAGATGGTTTTATTTAAACTGATCTCTCCCCTCTCACCACACTAATCACATTTAGCTCTTGATCTCCTCCTACAGTGACTCCCCATGCGGCTGGAGCCAGGAACACTGCTTCTTCCCCTTTCACAGGTTCAGGTCACCACAATCCACGTACCTGGGAGGGGTTTCTGTGGACACCGTCTGTTTACCTTCTCTGCTACTTCCCTCACAATTTACTCACATGCCTGTCACTGGTCTGATTTCCTTGCTGCTTCCACACTTCATGTTTCCTTCTCCTGAAAGCACTCACGAACCAAGTCTGTACCTGTCTTTCAAAGATGAGATGTGCTCCCTTTCACAGAGACACTGGAGGTATTCCAGGGAAGGTGGGGAGAGTCACAAGTAGTGCCTCCTGCTTAACAGGGAATTCAACTACAGGAGTTTCCTTCTCAACTCAAGACTACACCAAATCAATCCAGCTCCTGAGTCATCTGTGGGTGAGGTCACCAGGGTTTGCTGCATCATCTAGAAAGGACAAAATGTGATTCCAGAAATTCTAAACAGGCTTTTATAGACAAATGGACGGTATCCTTTAGCTCTGGAGTAAGAGAAATTAGGAGTACACTTCATCCTCTCCTTCTTCTCCTGCCTCCCCTCAATATGTGAAACTGTGCACGTACACATGTCTTCTGTATAACCATATGCAGGCAACCACCGTATGAAAATTCTCTAATCATTACATGCTTTAGGATGACCTGCCAGCGCCCTGAGAGAAATGTGGCCACATCTACTGACAAAGCAACCAGAGACCTAATTTTCATTTCACCAATCAGAACAAATTTATTGCACTTGTTTGGAGTGCGTGAGAATACTCATGGGTTATCATAACCTGTTCCATGCCTCCTGTTGGTTACATTCAGCTAGTAAATGCTAACGCTTATTTAATCTAAGTACTCACCTAGGAAGCAAAAATAAGACACCAGTTTATTCTGTAGTTGAGAAACAAGCAAAAGTGGCCAAAACATATTGTGAAGGAGCCAGCTAACTAGATTGACTATGCTCACTTTTTATTAAAGCACATTGAGTGCTTCTTTGCACTTGGAGTAGCTTCTTTTCCTCCACGTGAACACATGAAAAACAAATATACGCATGAAACACATAAATAAAGCAAATACCAGGAATGAAAATACACAGCTTTGAGAACAGAACAAGCAGCTAGAGTACCAAAAATGTCAGTGGGGTGAAAATCTAACACCATCAGTTATGTACACTGGGCTACATTTGACCTCTGTGCATTCTTAAGAAAAAAAGGCAGTGTAGTGATGTAAGATGCTATCGGCCATTAAGATACCTGTCTGAGTGCATATTGCACCTACTAAGGCTAGCAGAATTACAATGTTTTAAATTAATTCTACCTTGAAGCTCTGGGTAGAGGAGAGAAACAAAACCCTGTACTAACATATGAAAAATCAGGAAAATTGTATCAGCCAGAAACATACCCAATTAGTATCTTCACTGAATTCAGCACATACAAAATGTCTCCCTCCTTCTTCCACATCAACTCAGATGATCTAATTAAAGTTATTTGGCCAAATTTAATTAGGGAGAAAGAAAGAAGTGTGAGGGAAGGGGAGTACCCAGATGTACCCTTTCATTCCTTGGTTTGTACAGGGAATGGAAAGGAAGCAAAATCCAACAATAACCCAGAATCTAGCAAACCCCACACCCAGTCAGGATCTCTGTTATGAAAAGGCATGGTAACAGTTTGTGTCCTTATGACTGTGAGACATCTAGGCTCATTTTTCAAGGCATTATTCTGAGGGTTATGATTTTACCCCTCAAACCCAACAATCCAGAACCCCCCTGGGACTGGCCAGGCCATGAGCTGGCAGGTGAGATGGCATCCTGTGAGCTGGTCCCCCATGGCACTGGAAAACAGATGTCAGCAAGCCCCATGAAGAGGGAAAGTTCAAGAAAAATCCTGACACTACAATTTTAAAAGTAGTGGCAAGGAGGATTTCAGAAGTTATTTGCCTAACACCACTTTTTCAGGGGTTGTTTTCTTGAAACCCTTAAACTGTATGCTAAAATAGAATGGACAAATTACCCATTTTTTAATTTTGTTTGGCACTAAGGAGCAATGAAAGAAACTCAAATCCTATAAGGGCAAAGTTTTTACGCAGGCCATTCTGCCTTATTTTTGAGACACATATTCGTGATGTTTTGGAAGCTCCCTCATGCTGAGGAATACACTTCATTTACACCTAGCAAGAGAGGGTAGTGCAGGCCCTGGTGACCAGCCTTGCTGGCAGCCACCCATCCATACCCTCTGGCAAGAAATAAGAGGTGTGTGGAACAGGAGAGGGGATGCACCATTGCCTACGATGTAGGAAATGCACTCTCTAGGGACAGGGAGCAAATAACTGTTGGGTCAATGGTTTTAACTCTTCATTAAGACAAACACACATAAATAAAAGCAGCAGCAACAAAACACACACACACAAAACCTACCCTGTTTGGAGCACATACCTGTTCTTCCCTGACTGCCCTCAGAAATGAATACAAAGGCACTGAATACAGTTTTGCATTTGTCATCTTCTGAGAGTCTGCCTTAAGCTAATTTGCCTCATACCAGATGAAACATATGTATTTCCAAATGAGTCTTTTGATGCTTTTGTTTATTTTTCAACTTTCCATCTAGAAGATCAGAAGTCCAGAAGGCACCACGCCATATCAAATGCAGCAACATCACTGTGTTACTTTTCAAACAGGTACACACTTGAAGCCCTTGAATCAATTCTCCATTGATTGCATACAAAAGGAAGCTGCTTTATTATAATAGCATGTTGGAGCATCTTCACTTTTTTTCTAAATAGATACATGCTTTCCTAATTGAGATCTTAAAAACTTCTTTACTAAAACTCTTTAAAAAAAAAAAAAAAAAAAAAAGGAAAATGACACCTACAGCATACCTAAAGTAAGTCCAACTCCACCCCTATGCCAGTCTGCAGCCCCTTATTGAGGTGCTGTCCTGGGTTGCAGGTAGTCATGCAGAGATACTGCACAGAAAAGCAGCAACGCAAGTGTGAAATATGATCAGCAAGATTTTTATTTCCAAGTTAAGGGAAATGGTTGAATGATGCACCAGAAGAGATATTAATCTTGGGCATTCTGCACTCTTCTCCTTTCTGGGAGTAGCAGTAAAGCAAGGAAACATTTTTTCTTGGAAAGGAATGACAAGATGAAATATTCCTTCAGGCACCACATTCCTCATTTCTCTTTTTATCAAACAGCAGGATGTATTTGGTTTAGCTGGGACTAAACCTGTTTATCAGTGACAAAAATGAGAGGTAGATAGTGGGAGAGAAATTGCAGAACCCCATGCATAATAAAATAATTTGACTTACAATGCACCCCCAACACCCACCACAGGGGTTTAATGTGGCAGGAACCCCACCTTCAGCAGTTAGATGCAGAGAAAATTAACAAATGATAATAAAATTATCACCTATGAGAACTGCAGAAGTTCTAAGGCACCTCATTATTTTTAAGCCTATCAGATATCTTCTTATGTTTAAAATGAAAACCAAAAAGAAATAGATTTTAGTAGCAGATGTCCCCTCTCCCCCCTCTCCCTTTTAATTAAAAGTACAAATGCATTCCTGAAGAAACTTCTGATTATAGATTTCTATCTACTCAGAAAACAGTGTAATGAGAGTCAGTGGCAGGAATAATAGCTAGACAGACACAAATGAAAGATGGGGGACACATTTAATCATTATAAAATAGGTGATTAGCCTTAGCCAGGGGAATCATTTCAAGACTTCAAATCAAATTGGGTGGTCATTAAAAACACAGGTAAAACAGAAAATGGAGAAATGGAGAAATCAATGACTGCAAAATTTCATCTGCATAAGAAGTCATAGAATCATAAAGGTAGGTTGGAAAAGACCTCCAAGATCATCTGGTCCAACCATACCCCTAATACCAATATCACCCAATAAACCATGTTCCTAAGCACCACATCCAACCTTCCCTTGAACACCCCCAGGTACGATGATGCCACCACTTCCCTGGGCAACCCATCCCAATGCCTAACTACTTTTTTTGAGAAGAAATGTCTCCTTATTTCCAACCTAAACCTCCCCTGGTGTAACTTGAGGCCATTCCCTCTAGTCCTACCACTAGTTACCTGTGAGAAGAGGCCAACCCTCAGCTCCCCACATCTTTCTTTCAGGTAGTTGTAGAGAGCAATGAGGTCTCCCCTAAGCCTCCTCTTCTCCAGACCAAACAACCCCAGCTTCCTCAGCCACTCCTCACAGGACTAGTGCTCCAGGCCCTTCACCAGCTCCTTAGCCCTTCTCTGGACATATTCCAGGGCCTTGATGTCTTTCTTGTACTTCCTCATACTGAGGGGCCCAAGATTGAACACAGTACTCAAGCTGCAGCTTCACCAGAGCAGAGTACAGGGGGATGATCACCTCACTGGTCCTGCTGGCTAAACTGTTCCTGATACAGGCCAGGATGTCATTGGCCTTCTTGGCCACCTGGGCACACTACCAGATCCTTTTCCTCCACACAGTTTTCGAACCACTCCACCCCAAGCCTGTAGCGTTTCATGGGGTTGTTATGACCAAAGTTCAGGGCCTTGCTACCCTCCAGCAGATCAACACTTCCCCCAACTTGGTGTCACCTGCAAACTCATTGAGGGTGCACTCAATTCCGTCATCCAAGTCATCAATAAAAATACTAGAGGATGGGCCCAACACTGACCCCTGGGGAATACCACCAGTGAATGGACACCAGCTGGATTTCACTCTGTTCACCACCTCTCTCTGGGCCTGGCCATCCAGCCATTTTTTAACCTAGCAAAGCGAGTACCTGTTCAAGCCATGGGCTGCCAGCTTCTCCTGGAGAATACTGTAGGAGACCATATCAAAGGCCTTGCTGAAGTCTAGGTAGACTATGTCAACAGCAACCTTTCCCGCACCCACCAGGTGGGTCACCCGGTCATAGAAGAAGATGAGGTTGGTCAGGCAGGACTTTCCTTTCATGAACCCATGCTGACTGGGTCTGATCCCCTAGTGGCCCTGCATACATTGCATGATTGCATTCAAGATGACCTGTTCCATCACCTTTCCTGGCACTGAGGTCAGGCTGACAGGCCTGTAGTTCCCTGGGTCCTCCTTACAACCCTTCTTATAGATGGGTGTCACATGTGATTAGCAAATTTCCAGTCATCTGGGACCTCTCCAGTTGACCAAGATTGCTGATAGATGATGGAAAACAGCCCAGCAATCACATCTGCCAACTCCCTCAGCACCCTCAGGTGGTCCCATTTTTGGCCCCATGGACGTGTGATGATGGTTTAGACAATAAACATCTTTGCATGGATCTGTGGGCAACTGGCTACCGTTTCCTTGCTTCAGATCTAATGTGACTTAAACTTTAACACCTACACATCTGATAAACTCACAGAATTAGTAGGTGGCTTAGGGGAAGCATGAAGAAAAATAGCAAAGAGAAGGAAGAATGTTTATTTCCAAATTAGAATATGGACCACTGAAAAGGGTGATAAAGCAGATGGAAGAAAAAATCAAGTTACACTATGCTGCTGAAAAGAAGCTTTATGCTGCTGAAAAAAGACTCGATTAGTCTTTGTTAAATAAACAGAGAGAGAGAAAAAATACACTGTTGAACAGAAAGAAAATCCTAGTTCCATGTGTTTCCACACAGCAAAAATATTTATATATCATAAATGTTTCAGTTCCAATTCATCCTCCGTCTAGGCACACAGTTACAACAGAATGTCTGCAAATATAAACAACTTACCCAAAGATTATAAGATTTTCTCATGACATTATCTGGGACTATTATCTGAGGCTGCAGTGAAGAATCTTAATATTGGTTGTACCCACAATTGATAAAGCTTGTCCATGACTCTCAACAGTCTGATTGGTTTGAAGGACAGAATAACCCTTGCCCATGCCCTTCTGATGCCACCTGAAAATACTCCAAACACATTCACACCAAACCTTTTCAAACATCTTTCAAACTTTTTTTTTTTTTCCAGATCTGCCATGCAAAACCAAACGTTTACAAATTATTTTTTTGCCTGGAAATCAGACAAACCCACTAGATGAAATTCTACTTTGATTAAAGCAATCCAGTGCTTTATGATGCAATGTTTGGAAGCTTATTTTGAATTTGGTTAAATAGCATGATTAGGCCCTTAACATCAATACATGAACACTACCCATTATACAGGAAAGCATGAGCTCCTGAACTTTGTGTTACTTCTTCTCTTTTAAATTAATCTTGTATTCTAAGCACAATAATATTTTCAAGAAAGATGGTAGTGAAGTCACTAATGCATCTGGATAAAAAACATAAGTTTACTCTAATTTGCACAAATGACTTTTTTCAACTCATTGGAAAATTTTCATTTTGTTTCCGCATTAGCTATCCCTTCATGCTGTAAAAATACAATGATATACAGAAAATGAAAATAGACCTTATGCTTCGGTCTGCATCTATTCTGCTTTTTTTTCATTACATTTGAACAGATCAATGTAATGATGCAAGAAAATAAACCAAGAGTTGTGTTAATCAAGAGGCAATGCAATGTTCTTTGGCTGAATATCAAACATTTTAAGATTTATTTTTCTCAAAATAATTCTTTATTCCAACATGCACTTCATTACCCTCCTTACTCAAATGTACCATGCTGCATTCTTGCCATATTGAATCTGTTCAAAGAGATCAGTCAAAAACAAATGTCCCAAGCTAAATACCATTATAATTCCATGCTAAATATTTTAAATAAAAAGACTAAAAAAAAAAAAAAAAAGAGTAGAAATATGGCACAGAAAGCCCTCACAAAGGAGCGTTATGACCAGGAAGTGTGTACACTGCCACTGCAAGGAAGGGAGCCTGAAAGGAGCCCAACCAAGAAGGGCTGAGGCCAGTGCAAGTGAAGGGGCAGGTCTTCCAAGAGCAGCACAGACAAACCCGCCTCACTTTCTTCCCATCTTTAGCTCTGACATCAAAACAACTAAAAACAAACAAACAAACAAAAACCTTACAGCATCTGGCATTTCAGAACTTGAAATGCTGGCACATTTAGCACTTAATGAAATATGGGTACTTACTGCTAGGCATTAATCCCCAGCATATTTCACAATAATGGGAATGAAGAATAGCTTGTTCCTTAGCCAGTTCAGAGCAACAGAGAAAAGAGAGACCAGGAAGATCTTGCACAGCATATACAACTTGTTGTCTTACTCCAGTTTGAAGACTACATTGCAATAGGAAAGGAATGATTGTGTGAGAACAGAAGAAACATATTTTTTTTGGCTTCCATCCACCATATTTAAAAAAACAAAACAAAACAAAAACACACATTAAAATCTAGTTCTTACAAATGCTTATTTACAATATTACATATAAGTTCAAATTGCCATGTGGAGGAGAGCAGTCAAGATAATGGAATTGCAGTGGGACAAAGTAAGAATACCTCCCTGAAACAAACTGACCTGTACAGAACAAATGCATATGTCTCTTTATCCATGGCAAAACAAACTCAAAATCCAGATAAATGTTTCATGCCAGTTAATAAACTTCTCCATGATATTGGCACTACTATTTTCACAGTGAAATGTAAAAACAGGCTGTAAAGTATACAATAGCCATGTTGATTGCATTGCCTATCAAGTACTTCATCATGACAAAACTATTTCAAGATGTTCAGGGCTTTCAAAAACCTACAAGTAAAAGAGTATGGATGGAAATATTTTTCCTTGGGAAACTTTACTTTATGTGCTTGTTTGCTACTTTCTTGTACCTGCAAGATCTAATCTGGGGGGGAGGAGAGGAGAACAGCTTTAATTTTTTTCCTGGATCCAATACCAATTCTAGCAAAGGCAACAAATTCCTAATTTCTAGGGTTATGAAAGTTTCATTAACATATGTTGTAGATGATCTCCAGGTGCATCACCACTGACTAATGCAATTATGCCAAATTAATGCAGTGTGTCATGATAGATTCTCTTTCCTTATTAATTAAACGCTAGGAAAAAAAATAACACTAATAATACAGAGAAATATAAGCTTCTCTCTTCAAAATCTAATTTGAAACTATAATTTTCCTTAAAATGCAGGACCTGGACTACATTGGCAATATTATACAGTTTTTTATAAGACAGCAACTAAAGAAAGAAGAGCATGTAAAGCATACCTCTGTGTTGCAAAACATGAGTTTTAAAAATAAATCAGTAATTGTTGAAATTTTATATTGAAAAGCCAACAGTCTTGGCTGTTTAATAAGACTATGTGGATAGCTCAGCATGTAGTTAACTACCTTTTTTTTTTTTTTTTTAAATTTTAGTTAGTTAGTTGGTTTTAAATAAAGATGAAAAAAGCATTTATTTATTTATTTTTCAGTATACATTCCAATGTTCCTCTACTAATATGCTAGTTTTGAATATAAATTATTTAGATTACAACTGGTTATTCCATTGTGAAGGTATTTTACAGTACTGAAAAACATGATTACTATTTTTAGTTTTTCATGTTATATGTATGTATATATGTATTTATTTATTTTTACTTAGCTGGGAGCTGTTTAAGAAAACGTAAGTGGACAGCTCATTCATTGCATTTTTCTAAATTCTAGTTGTTTAATGTGTAACAGTTTCTACTGGAGAGCACACAGACCTTTGAGCCTCACCCCCGTGCCTGGGAAGATCATGGAGAAGATCCTTCTGGAAGCAATGTCAAGGCACATACAGGACAAGGAGGAGATCTGAGGCAGCCAGCAGGGTTTCACTAAGGGAAAACTATGCATGACCAAAACAGTGGCCTTCTGTGATGGAGTGACTGTCTCAGTTGACACAGGAAAACTGATCAATGTCATCTACCTGGACCTTTGACAAGGTCCCACAAGAAATCTTGATCTCCAAATTGAAGAGAGATGGATTTGATGGGTGGACCATTCAGTGGATAAGCAGTTGGCTTGAAGGTTGCACCCAGAGGGTGATGGTCAATGGCTCTATGTCCAGGTGGATGCCGGTGACGAGTGGGGTCCCTCAGGGGTCTCTCTTAGGACTGGGCCTGTTTAATATCTTTACCAGCAGCAGACAATGGGATCAAGTGCATCCTCACCAAGTTCGCAGCTGACACCAAGCTGAGTGATGCACTTGATACAACAGAAGGAAGGGATGACATCCAAAGGGACCTGCACAAGCTTGAGAAATGGGCCCATGTGAACCTAACAAGGCTCAACAAGCCCAAGTGCAAGGTGTTGCACCTGGGTCAGGGCAATCCCAGGCAGAAGTACAGACTGGCAGAAGAACTCGTTGGGAGCAGCCCTTCAGAGAAAGACTTTTCATTCAGAGGGTGGTGAGGCACTGGAAGAGGTTGCCCAGAGAAGTTGTGAATGTCCCATTCCTGGAAGTGATTAAGGTGAGGCTGGATAGGGCTTTGAGCAGCATGATCTAGTGGGTGATATCCTTACTCATGGCAGGGGCGTTGGAATTACATTATCTTTAAGATCCCTTTCAAACCAAACCATTCTATGATTCTACAAATTCATTGCATTTACAACACAACCACCAGCATGCAGATATACATATATATATATATATATATATTCAGCAAGCTGATTTGGCGATTTGGTATCTTGTTACTCAAGAGAATTCTTTACAGCTGTCATATATATATTTTTTTAACTACTGAGTAGTACTTTGGGGAACATCCAAATCAACTCGATTTAGGACAGTAATCTCATGAGGTTCCCTCTACTCTCAATGGACAGAGAGAAAGACAAAGAAGTAATCCCAGAGCAAGACAGACCAGGAAGGTGGAACACATTTTTTCACAGTGGGACTGTTTGCTTCTCTCCATTCATTATAGAGCTGTAGAGACCATGCTCCCAAGGTGAAAACTGATCTTGGGTATATTGCTGGGGTTTGATAATTATTTCTTTTTCACATTAACAACCAAAGAACCTCATAGTTCAAATATGAAAGTTAATTCTACATTATACCAAAGCAAACAGGAATCAAAAGCAGTGCTAAGTGAGATTATTCAAAGACAGATGAAGTACTCTTAAACCTTATTGCTTTATTCAGCTCTCCAAGCAAAGTGTGTTCATGAGAGATGCTCATTACTGGGATGAACTGAGGCTGTTCAGCTCTATTGTTTGTGGTCTAGAATCAAGGACAACAGATCTTGGAGGTCTCACCTGAAAATATATTTGGTTTTGAATGAATACAAACATTTAGGAGGGAAAATGCACCGACATCTGAAATTATTGATGCCTATGCAAGAGCAGTAAATATAGCTTTTTCTTCAGTCCAAATAAACTTTTGTCTTGTGAATGTCATAAGAAAAAAATCCTCTATATTAGTTTCTATGAAGCAGCAGAAAATAGGATTACAATGAAAACTAAAGTAACAAAAGAAAACAATATCCTCCAGATATATTTTTATTGTAATAAAGCAATTATGCAAGACTAACATATTATCTAAGATCCTTATCTGGTTAAGAAAAAATATTTGAAATTCAAAGAAGGCTTTGAGTCATTAGGCAGTTTTCAAAGATTCTGTGCATAGAGCTTTCAGCTAAACCAATTAGCGTTTTTCATGGATGATATGAATCCATTTTTAAGCAATTAGCCTGCAAGCATTGTCAACTGCCTATCTGCCGATATTTACCTGTGTACTCTTCAAAACTTATGTTATTTATCTAGCGGAGACTATACAAACCTCCTTTATTTATGGTTCGTAAAGGAGTCAGCTTGAGAATGAAGGCCTCAACATTTATACTCTGAGCTAACTTGTTTCAAAGGAGAAAGCCATAGGAGTTGAATGGGAAAATAGAATACTTTTGGAAAACTATGGAAGATCTCAAGCACAGACGCTGATCCCTACTGAATATTCTCTGTCACCAGCCACTGCCACCATACCACCTTAAGGCATAAGTATTGTTCAACGAATGCATATTGTTTTCTTACAGCCTCTTATTTAAAAAGAAAAAAAAATAAAAAATTAATTTGCTCCCAAACCATGAAAGACCACATGCTCACAGACACCACACACTTCACAAGTTTCAGCTAAGCCACTCAGCCAATGCAATTCCAGCTTCACTTGCAGTGCTTTTGCCTACCTTGAAAAACATGCTTCACAGAACTTAATTAGCTCTGGGAATTAACCTGTAACATGGATATATGGCCTATCCATAGAGATTAACAGGCCTATCCATAGAGATTAACTAACCTGAAGTACCGACTGGGCTGATCACCATAAAGTATAAGTACAGCATTGTGACAGAAAAAGTTCTGTCTAGAGAAAAAGAAAAATAACCCCCAAAACTTCTTATAGGTACAGCATCTTGTACAGGATACCAGAAGAAGGCAATGAGCAAGCAAACTAGATAGATAGCCATGGTCTTGAAAGGCTACAAAATTGCCTTCTTGAGCATCCTCCACTCAAGCAATGTATGATAGAGATGACAAAATTAATTAAAAGAGAGCTGGCAGCAAAGTCAGAGGCTATAAAATCCAGACAGCTTTTTGTATAATCACATAATAATAATAATGAAGGGAGAAATAGCAAATAAATTTGTCTGGCACTAAGATATAATGTGCAAATATTCAGAAGAGCAGTGGATGTTTAAAGCTCATCTACAGAGAGAGATTAACATTTATTTTTTGATGTGTGCACCGCCTAATTTCTTCTTGAAACTATCCACTTACTTTTAAAATTGGCCAATCTTCTAGCATTCAATACTACCTCCACACAATAAGCAATCAACAAAAGTCTTTGTATTTTTATTCTCTTTTTGCTGTCTCTATGAAAAATCCTGTTAAGCAGTACCATAAAATGACATCCATAGTAATACAGACAAATTCTGTGCCCAGCAGACAGTTTTTGCAGGCTCTACATATTTCCCCCCCTGAATATTAAGCTGACATCCCGACATCAATACCTTGCTTCTCATTCTTAAACAGCTGTCAGACAGAAAAGAATAGATATGGTACCCTTTATCTGATTGCTGTCCTTACCAGAAACTTGTACCAGAAGCTTGTATTTACTCATATCACAAATGGAAAAGAAAAAAAAAAAAAAACAACAACAAACAAACAAACAAACAAAAGATGTTAAAGATGTTACATTCCTTGCACACACTGAACCCAGATTTCCTCCAGCATATCGATGAAGAAGCAGGGGTGCACACTGCAGCTATGCAGCTGATTGAAAAACAGTGTCCGCTCACAGTGCACCAGAACATGGTTCCTCGAGCTGTGCTGCACAGCCTTTGTTTTTCTGCTAACTGAAATGAAATCTGAGGCTTAATAATCTGTCTCAAACAGGCTAGTCTTATACAGTGACAGGTCAAATTAAAGGCTCATGGGGAAATTTTCCATTGCCAAAAGCCTCACACTATTTTCCAGGAACAGTCAGCTCTTTGACTTCCACTAGAATTTTGTAATAAATTCATTCTTTTCACTGGAGTATTTACTTACTGCATTTTAATTTTCTACCTTAGGCAGACCCAGCAAAACATTCAATGAATACACACCTGCATATCACTGAGGCAACATCTGATTAATAACTTGGAGCCTAAACCTTAAAGAACCCTTGGAAATGTCAAACCTCTGACAACAGCAATGATTTTAATTTCCATGACTGGTAAATCTGTGTTTTTATACACTTTGTAAAAGGAAAGGGTATGAATATGTGAGAATAAAAACTGCACATTAAAATTTTACTCAATTTCAATTTGTGGTATTTTACACATTAATAATACATTTTCATCACATTTTGGGGCACTAGCTATTTTCTTGTAAAGAAATGTAAATAGTGCAAAGACAGTCTTTGACAAAAACCCTACTTTTGACATTAATTTCACAATCCCTCATGTTTGTGAAGAAGTAATTACAAATATGGCGACATTTTGCCATTACTTCACACTAATTCAGTTAATTCATCACACATTGGCTCAATAACCTCCCTAGCTTTCAGCCATCTTTTATTTCCCAGTGACACATCAGCTTTGAAGTTCATTTAGTCTAAAACTAAGTTGTCTTGGGAAACAAAGTGTTGAAGTGATAATCATTTATTTAGCCTTTATACAGTAATTTCACTTTGAGGATCCTAGAATAGCTTAGCAAACTTAAAAAATTCAACTTCATAATATCCTCACTAACACAGTTTTTCCATTTCTGCTGTACAGGTGGAAAAACTGCAGTGTGGGGAAATTAAGTGGGAAGATTCATCAAAAGATTCCTATGCCCAGTAGAAGCTGCCTGTCACGTCAACATCCTACTTCTCCACTTCCAGAATGACAACAACAACAACAAAATTGCTCTGAACACAATAAGATAATGATTGCGCTAGGAAGGCAACTCTGGAGGTCACCTGGTCCAACTCCTTGCTCAAGCAGGGCCACCCTGAACAGGTTGCATGGGGTAATATCCAAGCAGCTTTTGAAGACCTCCAAGGAGGAGACCCTATAACGTGCCAATGCTCTGCCACGTGCACAGCACAGAAGTGCTGCCTGATGATCAAACAGAACATCCTGCATTCCACTTTGTGCCCATTGTCTCTTGTCCTGGCACGGGGCACCATTGAAAAAAGCCTGGCTCCATCCTCTCAGCACCCTCCCTTCAGGTACTTATAGACATTGCTGAGACTCCCAGAGCCCCCTCTTCTCCAGGGTGAACAGCCCCAGCTCTCTCTGCCTCTTTTCGTAAGAGAGATGCTCCAGTCCCTTCATCATCTTTGCAGCCCAGTGTTGGACTTTCTCCATAATGTCCAGATCTCCTGTACTGGGGAGCCCAGAAATGATCTGAGCAAAAGTAGTGAAGCACACCAAAGCTCACGACCTTACTTAATAGGCTGGCAAAAGGCAAGCATTTCTCCAGCTTCTTTCCATTTGTGGCCTGAGCCCACACCCACAAATTCAGCAAAAATTATGAGAGAATGGATGATGTGGAGAAATTTTACTGTGGAGCTTTCCAAGTCTATGAGCTGTACTCTTGACACACCATGTGATGAGGAGTACCAAGGGTTTGGTGTGCTGTGGAAAAGCAGAGCTGCTCATGGCTTACTGAAAGCCTGCTGTGGTCTGCAGACACTGCTTCCAGCATGGCATCCATCACCCAATATCTGCACAGGATGAGGTAGGGGACGTGGGAAGGTAGGACATCTGTGTGTCTTCAGAGGGAGAATTAGGGACAGAAATCAAATATTGGGTTCCAAAGATGGAGAGAGAGAGCAGGAAGAAACCTGCATGCCCTACCTCCTTGCAACTTCCTCACCTCCCTTGCAGCCTCCCCACAGGTGCTGAGGCCTTCCCACATCCCTTCATGGTGTCACTGTCACAGCCATGAAACCAAGTTCAAAAGGTTCAATGGTACCCTAAAGAACAGATTAGTGTTCATTCAAATGAAAAGATGATGGAGTTTCCATTGCTAGAAATCTTCAAAACCTGACTGAATAATGTCCTGGGCAACCTGCTCTAGGTGACCCTGCTTGAGCAGCAGGACTGTAATAGATAACCTCCAGAGATCCCTTCCAATCTCAGCCATTCTGTGACTCTGAAGTTTTGTCCTATGAAATATGAGAAAAAGGTAACAGAGACATAGCTGAATATATTTACAGAAGACATATTTAGTGCAAAGGTTATAAAAGACAAGTTTGTGTGTGTGCACATATGCATGAAACCACTCTATTCTACAGCTGTAATTCAACCCAGAAAGGGAACAGAAGACAAAAGCAGAAAAGGAATTTCTCCCTAGCAAAAGAAGAGGGAAGGTGCATCTCCAGAGAGCCCCTCAGAAGGAAGGCAACCTTGAGCAGGGAAAGCAAAGTTGCAAACCTCTTACCTCCTAAAAGTGAGTTATACAGGTAGTGTAACATGCTGCTGAGTTGCCCACTTGGCTCCAACAGCCCAATAAAGCTTCACAGAGGTACCACTCTGTAAGGTAACACATTGTTAAGGAGC
The DNA here is from genome assembly GCF_047663525.1 of Anas platyrhynchos. Classification (NCBI taxonomy): domain Eukaryota; kingdom Metazoa; phylum Chordata; class Aves; order Anseriformes; family Anatidae; genus Anas; species Anas platyrhynchos. The sequence continues at coordinate 130,304,861 of NC_092587.1, forward strand.
CCCCTTAGTTCAACCGACATTGCAAGGCATCTCAGAGAAGCCCTAAGCAATAAGGAAGTCAGAAGAGTATTATCTAAAGGTGTGAGAGTTTCTAATTTTTAAACAACATTCTGTATTTTGTTAAGCTAACTTCAAACCAAAGAAAGCAGACAGAGTAAAAATGCTCTAAAAGCAAACATGGGGGGAGCAGAGCACATACCTTCTGCACAAATAATGCAGCCAGTTATTATAAAGCCTTTCAAACCAGGAGTTGATGTACTTCCCAACAAGCTGCAAGAATCAGTTTGAGAGCTGGTATCATCTAGTGTCATGGCACTTCAACGTGTACCACCTCGTGAGTCTTCCACAGGCAGAACAGTGAGTAGAGACTTCACAACTTGTAAAAAAAATCATACTCTGCTTTTATAAAAACACATATATCCTAAACGACAGTGAAGGACTAAGCACCGGAAAGGTACTTTATTGTAATGGCATTTTGAAACAAACTTGTGCTTGTTTTATATCATGTCCTTTGCATTAGTCACACCTTTCACAGTGCCTCTTAAGTGAATGACTTTAAACTGCCATCAGCAGTGGAAAATGAATGTCTCAAGGGCAAAAACCATCCCCTAGTGCATCCCATTCCTTGCTACCTCTTTCATTTGCAGCCTTTGGCTTCTGTCCCTTAATATGTGTTTCTTTCATAGTCTCTGCCTCAGAAGTCTACAAGCTGAACAGCCCTGTACCAGACACAGCTGTAATTGCTGCTTTCCTGCATCATTCCAACTGGCAGAGACTTAACAAAATCTCCACAAAGGCAACAGGAGTCAAGATCTACTGTTAATACAACTCTCAGCAGAGAACTGTTGGTAAAGCAACTCCCCTGAGACCCACTGAATAAATTCCCATTGAAGCTAATTTAAATAGAAAGAATAAATAGCTCCACCTATACTTCACTTAAAAGTTTCTGAGGTACCTTATCTGACATGTCAATGTCTCCAACATTATATTGTTACAGATCTAGGAAAGCCTAGATATATAACATTCATAGGAAGTTAAAATATTTGTTATATGTTTTCAAAAGACAAGAAACCAAAATTTTCCTTTAATTTAACTCTTCATTTTTGGTCTGCTTACTCTTTCTCAGGTTTCAGTGTTCCCCTGGGAAACATTTTCACAGTTGAAAGCATGCTGTGTCATCTGTTATTCCCCATTTCAGAATCTTTGACTCTAGAGCAGGAACACACATTAATCATTCATTACTGTATAAATACATGAAAAATTAATAGCCCAGCTAGAATTCCAAGGCATCCAGTTAATGAGCTGCGACTCAAACGTAGGAGCATCATGTCACTACTACTAGATATATATAAAATAGCGTTCAGAAAGCTTCATCAAATGAGACCTACTACTACAAATTCAGGACATTAGATCCAAAAAAAGTATCCAAAAAAATAAATTAGGCATTTACTTTGGAAGAGGGAAAAAATAATCTTTTTTATTTCCTTAATAGTGAATTTATTTCAGAAGATTGAAAATTAAATCTTAGTCTTTCAAAGTTTAAAACTGAATAAGCAAATGCAATAAAATCCTTGGTAAACTTGTTCCAAGTTTTAATTAATTTAAAAAAATAAACTACTAACTCTAAGTGTGAAAATGTAGGACAATTTTCAAGATTTTTGGAAACTCTTCACCAATGTCAATTAAAGCCAGGTTTAGTGGTTCAAGAACAAGTTAATATGACAAACCCCACCACCACAAGCACTGATAATGAAAATATAGCAAAAGGGAAGACTCAAATTATGTATTTTTTTTTGTTCCCTTGCTCTGAATTGTAATCTGCCTTCACAATCAGAAGTGTATGTAATTGCAGTTACACAGAATGAGAGGAGCAATAAACCATGCCTATTTCCAAGACTGCTGCAATCATCGTATTTATCATAGATTGACCAGAAAGTCTGTGGCGATGCCAACTTTATCTGAATGACACTTAGAAGCACCTACAGGCAGACCTCAAAGTAGTTCGGTCTTAGAATCAGCATTTTTTCTGTCATCAGTGGTAGCTGAAAATCTTTTTTTATTGATGTTAAATCACATGGCTTGTACCGCATTTCTGACCAGCCATCAAGAAGCAGAGTAATGGAAGAGCTGAAAATCAGTAGTAAAACCATGCTGAATGGTTGTCTTTGCAAAGGAGAGGGCAAGTAGGTGAGAAGAGTTTGCAAAGAACTTAGCATCATCATGCTACCATGATAAAACCCTCTGCCACAAAGCAATAGTTTCTAGAGAAGACATTAATTATTTTCCAGAAAAATTAAGATGTAAGATGTAGAGCTGGAATATATAAATAATCAGATGAAATAGTAATTCTCATTTTTACAATATTTTAAAAATGATTTTCCATATTACTTGGGGAGTAATGAACCATTTGCATCTACATTGTGCAAGAATACAAGATGATTGGAAAAGAGCTCCTCTATGACCGCAAATGCTGTACAATTATGTATTATGTTTCTGTATTTCCTTAAACCAGAATGATAGTCCTAATGTATTCCAAACTCATTTATATTTTCCTCAGAGCGATTCATAAAGCTACAAAAAAAAAAAAAAAAAAAAAGCCTGCACAGGCTGCTGGCAGTCTTTTAACTACAAAACATGATGCAAGCTTTTACATACTTCAAAGGATATTTGTCCACTCAAAAGCCAAAAAATTCCCCTCAGTACTGGTAAAATAAAGACTACAGTATGAAGACAGCACCTTAATCTCCTTAACCAGACTGCAAAACCAGACCCCATTACCTATTTTGCAATCATTCATGTTATCATAAAGCACATCCCTTTCAGCTAAACTTTCTCAAATCTAATCTCAGGTCAAAGCAATCCAGTTCTGAGAGCACAGGCATATGCAAATGTATGTATTTTACTGCTAACTGCCTGCACGTTTGTCACCGTGCCAAAGCAAAGTAAAGCAAAGAGATTGATCACCTGCAACATACATGAACTGAAGACTCTGCCCTGCCCTTCCTTGCTTTACAAAATCCCGGTCTCCTCAGGACTAAAATCCTGACATGGCCTGGCTCAGGATTGTATTTGAAAGCTAGTGGGGCAATAACATCACCTGCAAAAAGTCAAGAGTGACAGCACATGCTGATTACAGCATAAACAAAGAAACTATCATACAGGCAAAGGTTGTCAGCAAACTGCCCTCACTAAAGCAGGTTTAACTTTGAGTCCCCATCATGCAACTCTCCCAAAACATACTGAGCATTTTCCTTCCACCCCTAACTCCTTCACCTTATAACCTACAGGTCTGCAAGAAAAGACCAAAGTGTTTCAAGTTTTTAAATTGCCAAAGTACATGATGACCCCTAAAATCCAATATAAACACCATGATTCAAATACAGCACATGCACTAAATGGGTAAATTGTATACCTCTTTATTTTTCAGAGGTATGCAATTTTTAAATCAAATTAACAGGTAGCACTGATGCAAAAGAATGCTTCCTTTAATGATATGAACCAAAAGGGGTATCATTAGCTATAAAGAATGAAGTGGCTCTTGAAACAGAAAGCGGCATGAAAAGTTGATACAAAAAGAGCTGAGGAAGCCTGTCTTAGGCCAGAAACTGAGTAGAAGAAAGTCTTATTAACCATAATAACAACAGATCCATGATAACTTTATAATAAAAGTCCTAAGAATTACAAGTTTCCAGACAATGGGGGCATCTGGCTTTTGTTTTCTCTAGTCAACACATGCTTTGTTCTGGATGATGATAAACGTAACCAAATTCCTTGCCACTGTCATATCCCTAGACAATAGAAACAATAATGGAAAGGGAAACATTAAGCAGAATGCTGGCAGGAGCAGGTGAGCACAAATTTAATTGGTATTAACAATGAAGGAAGGCTGAGAAGGAAGTGAAAAAGAAGCCCATGACATGGTTAATATGAATGAAGAGATGCACTCGCTGTAAAACCAATGAAAAAAAGCACACAAAATGAACTCTGAATTTACAGCAATTGGTGCCAGCTGAGAATCAAATGAACTGCTGCAGCATTCAACATGAAATTATCCCGTATAATAATGACTAATGGTTTTGCTATATATCATACATTGAGGCTAACCATTACATAACAATTTGAAGTCTATGAAAGTAAATCAGTGTCAATATTGAGCCGCCACAGGTCTCAGCATAATTCACTTCCACAAATTCACTCAGTTTAATTAATTCCTAATGTACTTAGCTGTAAAGCTTGTTTGAACTCATTGGTATTAAGCTACTGAATGTTGCAGGACTTTGTATCTTTGCGGGTTGTACCCTGCAATCTACAGACACTGTATTTCCTACAGCAAAAGAAAATAATATTCATTAAAAAAAATAAAAAATAAAAAAAAAGGAGAAGGAGGAGTAGTGAAGACCAGTTCTTCTTGCATATGCACTGCATACTCGCCAAATGGAGATGCTGGAGATTTCAGGCACCCGATGTCTTGAGTTGAACTACCCTTACTCTTTGGAGAGGCAGAATCAAGGTCTGACCCTGAGGTTCATGACAACTTTTTAATGGATTAAAAGGGATTAAAATTCAGAACCCAAAACTTTGCTGAAAAACTGGATCTAGCACACAGAGGAAAAGGCAACAAAAGACTGTGGAGGTCTTTGAAAACAGTCTGGATTTCAGGTCTCATTCAAGTAAAATTCTCATGCAGTTTATAGTTGGGCCTGTATGATTCTCACAGAAAGAACATTTTTATCCCAATCATAGAGTAATTCAGGTTGCAATGGATGTCCACAGGTTCTAGTTCAGCCTACCGCTCAAAGCTAATCAGACCAGGTTTCTCCTCAGGGCTTTATCCAGTGAATTTTGAATACGTCAAAGGATAGAAACTGCATAGACTCTCTAGGCAACCTGCTCCACTCCTTAATTGCCCTCATGATGAAACATATTTTTTTCCCATGTCTGTCTTCCTTTTCCAGTCTGAACCTCTCCTTCTTCAGTTTACAATCTTAACCTCTCATTCACCTCTCCTCCAGACCAAATAAGTCCAATCCCCCTTATAGCTAAATGTGTTTATACAACTATTTAACCTTGCATAAACCTAGCCCTTGTTTAACATTTACCAGTGTACAAAAATTAGCCTTTTCTTTCTTTCATCTTCATAATAAAAATTTTCAGACTTTTATAGTTAGAAAAAATTATTGCCATATCTTCAAATTCCTTGTAATGGAACCAGAATGTTTTTATATTCAGACATTCCAACTGAGAGCACAACCATTTTTTCCTTTAATACCAATGCTATAACAGTAATATGCATTAAAGAGAGAAAGAGGAACAAATTCATCCTTTCCTCACCTTTTCAAAGGCACTGTGTTAGCAACACACAAATCTGGGTACAGCCTGTACTCCAAACAGAAATTGCAGCATTTATTTCAAGTTCATGTATAACTAACTTCGTATCTTCCTAAAGCCTCTCACAACTTTCTCCATCTTGGAGAGTTCAACAGCAGATAACCAAGAAAAATGGGAGGCAAGTACCAATTCTGTAAAGCCTGTCTGGTATCTACATAAAATTATACACTGTAGATATAAAGGCCATTAAAGCACGCAATGCAGGACCTCAAAAGTGAGTACTGTCCTTCCAGAAATAATTTAATAATCCTACTTAGTGTACAGCAACTAATAGTCTTACTCATCTAGTGTGGTTGTACAGCAGTCTCCTCTTTTTCTCCCTTGTCTCACTGGACATTGTTCATATTCTTAATAGGATTTATTCTTGTACTGCTTCCCCCTCACTCCCCTCCTTCTCCCCCCATAGAAACCCTATAAAATGAAGGGCAGATAGAACGGGATTGACATAGTAACCCAGCAAAATGTGCTCAGGTGGGTTTTTCATATGCGTCTCCCATGCTTGCTTTTCACAAAACAATCATAATATCAGTGTATTTTAGACAGAAGTACCTAGGAGGACATTAACATCTTCATCTGCTGAAAAGATCTTGACAAAGAACAAACAAATGCTTGAGTAGAGCCCCTCAATTTTGCCTAGAGAACACTGAATTGGCAAGTATGATTTTAGATGGCAGGAGATGTTGGAACTCATCGTGATACATAATCATTAACTAAACAAACAACGAAACAAACAAAAACAACCAGGAGAGAACTGTCAAACTTATTCTATTATGCATATTATGTAAGTAATACAATTATTACTCTATGGTTTCTATTAATATAATTAACTCTGCGGTTTTATATACAGAGTCTTATATACATTCATCAAATTGGCATTTTGATTGGTGAAAATTAAATTTGACTACCTTTGGGAAGTGACAATGCCATACCTAAATTTTTCTGATTGATTTTCTGTAAATATATGGCAGGAGACTGGTGCTGTTCTTATATAAAAAGCCTACCCTTCTTTATTCAGTAGAACAATTAATTAGTATGTCATTGACATTTTCTACAGAGAGAAACAGTGAAGTATTTAAAAGAAACACAGAAAACTAAAAATATACCATGTTGAACGAATAAAAAAAAAAGAGGCTCATTTATTTTTAATTAAATTGTTCCCGTTACATAAGCTTTGAAACAGTTTCCATTTTCACAAGCCTTTCAGAAAAAGTGTTGAGCTGCTTTATAAAATCCTCATTTACGTGATAGCAATAGTTTTTTTTGTAAACAACATCTTTCAGAAATATTAAAATTCTGGTCAAAAATTACCATTGACATCTGTATAAAAATAATTGTGATGTACAAAAGAAGAAAATTAGCACTGAACAGAAGAGTAACCACTTCTTTACCAAAAAGCAGTGAGCTGCAAGTTGGTTTCAGTTTGGCATTCATTCTGAATACTGAAGCTGAATTAATCACTGAAGTACAGTCTCACTCCTTGAGCACTGACTAAGTTCCACAGGAACAGAAAATGAAATAACAGTTTCAACCTCTACTTTATAGAATAATGTGTTTCAAGCACACATATCTTACTGCACTAAGTGTACAAAGGTTTGATGAAACTTCTTGGATGAGAAAGTGATGAACGGAGTAGCAAAAATAAGAAGGATAGGCAGCCATACCAAGACATCCAGATTGCTTAGGAATTTCAGCCGTTCAACTCTTTAAGCAGTTGACTGAAGTCCTAAATTATATGCACAAGCTAACGCATCCAGGGACAAGGAACTGAAGTGAGACATATGGAACAGTTCTGGAAAAATGTCTTCTCCAGGTAGCAGCAGCAGAGGAACTCAACAGGAGCCTCCGACAAAATGGCAGCAGTGCATATACATTGGGAAGAGTGATCTACGGTTGCAGATGGGCTTGCAGCGATCAGGGCTGAAACACTTATTCTGATGGATGCAGCAGAGAGTCACAAACCATAACCAGGAAAAAAAGAGAGGCAGAGCTGGTCTGCAAGACTCAGGCACTGAGACCGCATTAGTTGACAAAATGAAGACTGAAACAACCCAAATGCAAAGAGAGAACAACAGGTATGGAAAGGGCTCTTCAGGTTAATGGTAAAAGACAGTAACAAGAGCCAAAAGTTGACACTGAAGTCTGACAAGTTCAAACAGAAAGAGAGAAGGTATTCACATTCAGCTGGAAAATGAGAACAAAAGCACAGAACAAGTATGGCAGCTCATAAGGATGTCCAGGGTGAATATGCTTCTGCCACAAACATCTCAGTCATGCGTGTCAGGGCTAGGGAACCGTCTGTCTAAACAGCATGCAATGTACAGGAGATCAAAATCCTAGGTCTAAAGGTGCCTTCAGGCTTCACATTGCACATAAAAGAAGAGCACTGTACACATGTCATTCCAGAGCACAGGTAATTGTGTTTGTTGTGGAGAGCACAGGTTTGGTTGCAGACTGCCAGGACACCCAGGCCATGCAGTAACAGCAACTTGCCATAGGCAGCACAATCTCAACAAATCAAGTCACTCCGGGGACTTTACATGCTCTGACACACTGCTGCCCTTAGCCAAGTCCACCTACAGTATATTTTTTGAGACACCCCTCCATCTTTCTGGTATTTTGGAAACTACCTTTGAGCCTGTTTTCAGTTCATTGCGTGCCACGTAAATACTGTTAGGGTGATGTCTTGAAACACTGCTCATTCCAGGTAAAAGTTTTATAGAAATATAATAAATGGGGTCACTTTAGCACTTTTTTTTTTTTTTTTGAAAGAGCAGAATAGTCATTGTTCTAAGGTTTTTAGTACTACCAATATCAAAAATCTTATTCTACCAAAACAGTTTAACACCAACAGACTAAAAAGATCCTCAGACAACTTTGAAAAACAGTTGACTATATGACTATCGTAACACTTAAGCAGCTTTAAAATCACTGATCTGTAGTCCGCATAGAACAACATCCTGTTTCTTTATTTTACTGACAGAATAAATTTCAGGAACTGACAACTGCCTGACTATCTCTTCTACAGGAAGACTTGTTCTTACTCAACTTTCAGTATTTATTTTAAGTGGTAGGTCTCATTATGCTAGTATTAATACCTTAGGTACTGAAGATCAAGAGGATGTTCTTGCCATGCAGCTGATGGTTTTGTGTTTTTGTTTTATTTTTTTGTTTTAGTTTGGTCTGGTTTCTCTTCTCCAAAATTTAGAGGCATCAAAAGAAAATCATTTCCATTTCAGAACATCAAACAATAACTTCTAAGCTCCAGCACGTTGCTGGGTTCCCTGTTCCCAGGCTCCTGAGCTCCCCACAGTTCCTTCCTCAGGCCGACCCTGGTTCAGCTTTCTTTCACTATTAACAGAAAGAAAACTCAGCATTCAACACAATAAAGCACTATAAAATCTGGTATCTTGGCAAAGATTTTTCATAACAACTCTATTTGTCAACCAACACCTGATATCATCCTTACTACCAGAGAGCATCTGATGCTTACAGGTGTATTTAAAAAACAAAACAAAACAAAACAAACAAACAAAAAAACACAACACCTTTCACACAACCTAGCTTTCCCTCTCTTCAAATGATTCACCTTCTTTGAGTGTAACTGAGTTACATTTTGCTGGGGAATTAACCCACACAGCAGCAGCAGTTTTCCAGCTCTCCTCACTCCAAATTCATGGTTGCATCTCTTAGATCACTATTCCATTCACAGCCATTACAAATAACATCATCTTGATCTCCAAATAAAAAGCTGTCATCAGATAAAAATGTAGGCAGAGTACAATACAAATAATATCTAATATTTTAATATGAACATTTAATATTTAGTATTTTGTAGACATACTTCTCCAGAGAGGTTGACAGTATAATAAAGTAACAAACAAGATCTTCATTTACCATGTTTCCTTTCTGGGAAAGAAAAAAAAAAAAAAAAGAAAAAAAAAAGAGTTTTCACAGTCTCACCACTTTCTAGCAAAGAGAACAAATAAAAAAAAATCTTAAACAACCCAAGATAATAATAATAAAAAAAAAAACACATGTAAGCAGCACACAAAATCGGATATAAGAAATCCTACTGCTAAAAAGCCTGTTCCAAAGCAAATCATCCTGGTTTTCTTACAGCTTTCGCAAGACTGTATCTGCATACAGATTGAAGGCAAGTGGCATCATTTCTATAGCACGCAGCGTCCTGCTGAACATTAATCACCATTACCCACTTAGATACTACAATATGTAAGACTGATTGCTGCTCCACAATTGCTCCACAGCTCTCTCAAGCGTGCTTGCCCTCAATGCTACCGCCTTCCTCACCAGTCTGGCACAAAGCAACTAAAGGAAAACATTCAGTTTTCATGCCTCTAAAGGAAATACACCTCAAATGTCAGAAGGCAAGAGAAGTGGCAAATAATTTTAGAAGTATCACTTCTCAACAGCAATTGAGCTAATAAATCATTCTTCAGTATTTTTCTTGCATTTATTCATTAACATAAATATACTAAAAACCAACAACAATAAAGACATGATCTGATTGGAACTGAGCTAACCAATTAGTCTATCCTGTTTATTATTATCATGTTGGATTTCTATTTGTGTCTCTCTTTCTCTCGCTCTCTCTTTTTCCTTTCTTCTTCTTAAGAGCATAAATAATTGCTTTTCCAAGGAGATGGGAGATGTTTGTATCTGTTCAACATCAGTTTGAAATATCACAAGCTTTTAACAGGGAACTTTTAAAGCAGATTTTTTTTTTTTTAAATTTCAGAAATGCAAGCATTTTCCTTTTAGCTGTATACTCGCTTGTGTCTTGAACATCATTAAACAAAACCAGTAATCAAGCATGTCTAAATGCATGAAAATTTCCTTATTACTGCATCTGGCAGTCCTTTTAAGTGCTAAATGCCAGAGTTCATATATTTTGCATATCTTGCAAGGTCAGGCATTTCTTCCTTAATTAGTCAATTTTGAAGAATGACATGAACAAGTACAAATTGCACACAAACTACTCCTAATATAGCAATCTGGTGATAACAAAATGTGTTTACTTTGTATGTAGCTTAGTTGATAATGGGTTGTTTCAGCGCTTTTCCTTATAGCTGAAACATCTCAGTGTTTATGATTAACACATTCATCATTACTCAGTAAGATGGGGGAATCTACAGCCCATGTCTGCCTTGCTATGAGTAGGCAATGCACATCTGTATTCAGGATATCTGCACTGGTATGTAAGTTAATGATCAACTTCCCGGGATACTGGGAGTCCTACTTGGCCCTCACTTAAGGGCTGGAGAACTTTTTTCTATGAAATAGAAGAACAGAGAACGAGTTGCATGGAAGATAAAAACTTGATCATCCCCCATAGTTCCCAGTTCTACATAAATGTATTTGCTCTTTTAACTTCTGTATTCACAGTGGATTCAGAATTAACTGAATCTTTTTTCTACATCTGTGAACTTCTGTTGCTTTATTTCCCAGCACTGGGAAATTTTAAAAGCTATCAATGGGTGTTTTGCAAGATGTGTCTTGAGACTGCAGTCAGAAATTCTGCTAAATACTTGGCCATGGGTGACAGAAGAAACAACATTTGTCAGAAGAAATTGAGAAAGAAGAGACTGAGACTTCCTCAGAAGAGACTGAGAAACCATAGTCTGGCAGTTAAGTGAGGACTGAATGATATCTGCAGCTAACTTATACTAATAGATGCCATGATTATCTATTCTCCCATTAACACTTTCAAGAAAGGACTGAATTTAACGTTCCCTAAATGGTTCTGTTATCATTCAGTATTTCATTTACATGTGAGATTTTTGGCAATACTTCTAAGCAGCAAGAAATTTTTTATTATTCTTACAAACACAACTGAGTTTATCAACAACCTATTTATTGTTTCAAAATGGTACCTTGTTTTATGAGGAAATAAACTTATTCGCTTGACCCCATCACACAGCTTTATAAAGCCTTTGTATTGGCTCTAGGGAGGCTTCTGGATCGCTCCACCATTGTGGAGATTTAAGACCATGGGACACTATCAACTGAAAAGTAGGAAAAATTCCTGGGATGCTTCTGCTCTGTATTCTCCCCCTAGAATCAACTTCATTCATTGCTCCTTAAAATGTTCATAAGAACACTAACATACAGACAAATTGCAGTTAAAAAAAAAAAAAGGCATTTTGTATAATCTCCTGTAAAGAACAATATACTAGAAGATTGAGACTTTTTTTTGTCTGTTTAAATTAACATAATAACACAGTCCCTTTCTGATCAAATATATTCCGGTCTTCATTGTGTTTTACTAAACTCAAATGTTAAACATTTGTCTGTTCTAAAAGCTTGTTTTCTAACCCAAATATTCCCTTTAAACAAGCTATAATTCAATTGTAAAATTAAATTTGAAAGGTAGTTTGCACATTTCCCCCTCCTCTTCTGGAACAGAACCTCTGAAAGACAGATTTGCAGAAATCCACCTCAAAATCTTTTTTACTAACAGGTCCATTAAAAAAAATAAAAATTACAAATTGTTTTATTTTGCTCTTTCTTATTTTGCTACTCTCTACATCCTTCCCTCAAACCATGAATTATTTCTTCTCTGTTTTTCTGATTTTAGTCTTGCCTTTTCTTCCCCTCTTTCACTCTTCAAGAGAAAACACCTCACCAAAATCTCTTCCAAGAAGCTGGAACTCACGTCAGAGAATAAAGGCACTCTTAGAGCACTCGCCAGCCGTGTTTTTACATGCTGGGACTGTGCAGAGTCCTCCCTTCAACAAAAGGAAATCATCTACTAAGCCAGCTATCCTACGGCAGAATTCAGTAATATAGATCCCTCCTGTCACTGAGAGCTACTAAAATTGGACAGCAATGCATACTATTGAATTCTGAAATAAAATGGAGCCACCAAGGGGCTAGTAATTGATTGATGAAGCAGAAACTATTACGTTGACTAGAGTATGCACAAGGTCTCCAAAGAGCATGAAAGGGGGAGCAGCTGGGAGCCGGAGAGCTTCCCTTTCACCAGGGCGCAGTATCTGCATACCTGCAGCCATGGGGAGCTCGCAAATCTCCAACACCAGTCAGGCTGGAGGTGAAATGGTCTATTAAAAAAATAAAGACCTGACCTGAACTTTTAACCACAGAATTTAAATTTAGGTAAATTGAGTTCGTTCTTCATTAAGGCAGGGGAGAAGACTGCAAGCAGCTTACAGGGCACAATTTAGGTGCCAATAGTTGAACTGTGATATCTTATTTCTTCCAAAAAATAAGATAGGTAAAAATTACAGCAGACTCAGCTCTAGATTATTGAATACCACTTACTTCTGTAAATAATAAAAATAATAATTATAAATATAATTAATACCCTTCTTACCCCAGGAATCATTCTTTCAGAGATTACTTTTCCTCACAAATATGTCCTAGGTTGTTAAAAGTTTTATTTTTGTTCTTTGGCTTCTCTTTTTATTTTAAACTGAAAATAACCTATGTGAAAATAGACAGTATCATACTGGCTAAACAAACCATTCATAGAGAAACCATCCCACGCATAAATAATAATAAAAAAATCATAAAAATAATAATAAACATCCAAAACCAATGCTTTCAAGACTTCTTTCCCCCGTTCTGCATTTTCTTCATTCTTCCTCCCACCCCTTCCTTATTGAAAGCAACGCTTAGCATAAAGCACAAAGAAATTATTCCTGTGTAAGTATTCCTTACCTTCATATTTGAAGAGTGTGGCAATACAGTACTTTCATCCAGCCCCTTGGGGTTATAGATCTCTTAAATTACCACATTCTCAACACAAAAATTTGGGCATCTGAAGAGAACTGTTGCATTTCCCTTCCCACCCTCCCACTTCCCTGCCTGAAATTCAAGTCACACTTCAGCAATTCTTCTAATGACACTTTCAGAACATTTATATCAGAGGAGTTCATAAATCTCCTCATCAAACGTCCTACAGTGTTCACGACACTCTGGGTGCTCAGCCAGCACCGAGCACAAAGGCACCGAACCAGTGTGCTGGTGGTGGATGAGACCCATACCAACATCTGCCATGTCTGGATTAACTCTGCATCTTCTCAAAGCCCATTCTCAGGCCATTTCAGGCACAGAACAAAACACAACTTTCTATGCCCACTGTGTAACTACCCCAAGCGCAATATCATTAAACAAGGTCAGGAGAAAAAGGTCAGGAGTTTGTTATTCACAAACAGGAGATGCTTGAGAGCTGTAAGGAGTTGCAATCACTTTTGCTATAGTCTCTCTCCCCGGCCATGTCCCAGCCCTGTACTTCACACTCAGATGAGAGAAAGGCTTAGTGTTCCCCTGTTCAAAATAACACCTTCCTGTAGAAATTAATGTCTGATGGGAGTGGATGTTGATTTTACAACCACCCTTGGAAATACATTGGGAGGACAACATGCCTGATGGCTGTAAAGTACACAGTTCTGCATACTACCTTGGAGCATCTCATTTTGCTGCCTTTTAGGTGTGAAGCCACTTCTCTAATTCGAGTGACGCGCTGCAGAGCCAGCGAGTGTGCTCAGGGCAGCTGGGGTGCAACCAGCCACTGGTCCTGAGCCTGGGCTTCAAGTACCACCCTGAAATAGCTGAAGAAGGGACACGGAGGTCAAATGCAATGACCACCCATCCGAATGTAAATTGTGCTGTGATGGGTTACCAAAAACCTTTGGCCTGAATCACTGCTTCCAGTCTTTTTCATTTAGGGTCTGAAGGGAGGAGCGGATTAACTCCTCCTTAGCCAGGCCTTCCAGCCCTCTGTCCTTCAAGGTCTGCTCCACAGGGATCAAAACACAACAAACAGGAGGGGGGCATGGGATTACTAATCACTTTGGAGGCTTCATCAAGAATGGACTCCACGGTTATTGTCTTTACTGACTTCAGCCTCACACCACTGATGGCACAGAGATCAGCGACTGTTCATGCAACTATCCCCCATGTTTTATTTGACTTCATCCAGCACCAGTACCTAAGGGCTCCAGTGACCACACTTTCAGGTAGGAAAAAATGTTTTGATCACCAACCCTGAGCCCTTCTTATAATTAGCTATTCCTTCTTTGAACTCCAGCGAGGTCCTACCTTTACCCCATCAGATGTCTTGCAGAGGCCATAACTCAGAAACCAAGACGTAGCTGGCTCTTATGGATGCACTGAAGAGATGGTGCATTACAGCCAGCAATCCTCTTGCCAAGCAGGCAACTTGAATATCATAATCGTTTGGTTATATTTATTTCCTTTGGGAGGCGTTCGTTTAGTCAAAATTATATAGGTTTTAAATGTGCGCGCTCAATGAGAAAGAAGGGTGTTGTACCACACTGCCAAAATGCAATTCCCTTTCTCTAATCTATTTGGAAAATATTTAACTTCATTTCAACATGCAATTAGATTAGGTTCTTATTGGACTATTAAAATCTTCACAATAATCATCCATCTAAAGCTATTCCACAGCTTGAATTACTGGTATTTTCTATTTTTAAATAATGTATTTGGTAAGAACCCAAATAGCTTTTAATTTTTTTTTATGTAGCTGCCAAATCATAATACAGTAGGTCAGAGAGTGCCTGAAGCAAAATAAAATCCATGATATATATGCTACTATTCTTTCCTTTTTATTTTTTTTTTCACCCTCCTGCAGGCCTGGGTAATGAATAGGCACAAGCAGGTTCACATGCAGTTCTGCATCACAGGATTTAGTCAGAATTAGTTCATTGAAATAATTAGTTTTTTTGCCATACTCATATTGATTAATGAAGAAAGGATGGGTAAAATGTCTAGACTAGACTAAACAAGACAAAAAGAAGCCCTACTTTCTGTACATTTTTGCATGGAAAAAATAGCTACTTTCTAAATCGTGTTTAAACATATTTTAACATTACTATAGACTTGCAAACTACTTCAACATACAAATGTATGCATACATGTGCTCAATGTTATTTTTCTTTAGCATTTATTAGGTGTCATTAGTAATAATTCCTAACTCAAACAATGCTGGTACGTGTAACAAGGAGGAGAAAGCAGAACGCAAACACCTATTTTTGCATTGCTGTCTTGAAGAAGTCATCATACAAGAACACAAGTCTTCTTGTGTACTTATTTTTTGTTGTTGTTTTCAGCTCTGTTTTCTCTCCCTCCAGATGTTGTCTGAGATGTAGTTTTCAAGTAAAGTTGCTTCTTACTGCTCCAATCTCCAGTCAGAAAAAAAATGGAAAAATAAAGCCACAAGGCACCCAGTGACTACCACAGCATAAACATCATCATCTACTTGATAGAATGTGCCAAAACTTAAGCTCCAAAGTTTCACGTGTGGGTGTGCATATGAGAAAGGGCATGAACATGAAAGGAAAATCAGAAGGTAATTCTGTATTCAACAGAATTCATCATTCTTTTTGTAGGGAATAGGCAGTTCTATTCCAGTGCTTAGGATAGAAAAGTATAAATTTTCCAAATTTATTGTACACACTGAACCATTTCCTAAACACGTCCCCCATTCCCAATTGATTTAACGTTCACTTTTAAAATGATAAATATATTCATCAAAATGAAATAAGTCCTTATAAGATTTAGAGAATGTTCAAAGACGGTCGCTGCTACAGACTTCACTATTGTTAATTTTGCATGGGAGACACAAATTCAATGCCAGGCAGATAACAAGAAGTGAAACCAAAATGCACTCTGGCTGTGCAGTGCATTGAACATTTAGAGATGTACATCAAAAACTGAGAACTACAAAAGGTGGTGTTAAGCATAAAATCTTTTTATGCATAACAACAAAATTTATGCATAAACCAATGAGTGTCTAATTATTAATATTACGCCATTTTACTATACATTTATAAGATGGTAACGTCAAATAACTACCCAAGAAAAGTGCTGAAACTGGTATGTCCTTCAGCATAAGATGCAAAATATAACTTGATACATAAAAGCAAGATGGACTACACCGTTCCAGATGATTCACTTGTAAACTTAGTTTTCAACCTATCAACTTAAGTTGACAGAAATAACACAAACAGTCTTATGTTATGCAAGTGAAATCATCATACACCAATAGAATGAGGACTATGTAAAACTTAATGTAGTAGAAGATCACATACTAAATTTCCTGCCAAAGCCAATGAGATTTAGGATCCTCAGCGATTTAGACATTTATAACATTTAGTGAGATTTATTTATGACCTACAACACTATTAACAGAGCTATTCAATTTTTAAAGCAATATAATTCATCTGCAAAGTAACAATAAAATGGTTGAGAACTGAAGAGGAAAAGCAGAAAACTGACATATCCCTCAAGAGTATTTCTACATGAAAAAAATAAGCTAAAAATCAAATCAAAAATCAAAAAGAAATTCAATTACATTTTCTTTCCTAAATCCAGACACTCATCATGCATTCTGCTCCTTGCAACTTCCTTGGAAGTTGTTGTAACAACAGCCACTAGACATAAACCAATTTTACAAGAAGTTTATTCAACAGTGCTCAACAGACAGTAATGGATTGGCTCATCAGTTTTGGTTCTAGAGAACGTAAGATAACGTTTTTAATTCTTGTTTGCATCTAAAATATAAACAACTGAAAAAAAATAATCAAATTTTTAGAAGTAGACTCATCAATCTGCTTTTGTAAAATGTCATTTTCCAGCCTGACAGTGCTCTCTTTCACACTGTTACGCAAGTAAGTGTAATGATCAAAGAAAAAAACAGCGCCAAATCAGAACCATTGTTATCTGAAATTTATTAGCTTTGCAAAAGAAGTGGATTCTTAAAAAAATTACATAAACCACACTGAAAAAGGTACTGGCTTTCAGCCTTCTTGGGCATAGGAGCACAGTGATGAAAATATTAGCAATATGCAGTCTGAAATCAGCACAAATCAGACAGAGTTAAGAAAATAAGCAGAGACGATTTAAAACATGTATTGCAACTGTTTTGGACTGCATCAGTAATGCATCTGAACACAGACATTTGTGATTTCCAGTTAACTTTCAGGTCGGATCTTAAGTTTATTCTAGGAATATCAGTCCTGCATACAAAAGTATCATTACGCTTCATGCAGATATACCCAAGATATAAACGCTTTCCAGACAGACACAGCCTTAATCTCGTGGCACAAGGATAGGTGGCAGAACAAAATCCCCTGTGAGTGGTGTAAGTACATATGCCATATTCCCCTTCAGCTTTCCAGAATCAAAGACCATGGGAAAAAACTTCCAAATCTCACCAAGTTAAATATGGAGATACATAGCGTATCTGGTCAGTGAATGGGCATTGTATCTTCCTGTCCAAGTGCATGAACTGCACACAAAAAGCCCATGCTCACTATAAAAAGCCCATGTTCACTATAGACCTACACATCAGATTTCTTGCTACATCCCTCATATGGTCCTTTAGTCCCTACAGTAAAGTTTAGTCCCTCCATACCTCTATCAGTAACCACAGAATTATTCAGCGTATGGTTTTGTACCCAGTTGTGCTATTGCCGTCAACCAAACTAATTCAATAGTAGTCAGAAAGGGGTGACAGCACCTTGACATTTTAGGCATACCCTAAAATGAGTATTTTAGATATTCTTCACTCCTCAGCTATTAAACATGGCTTCAGAAAATTCAAAGCAACAGAACTGCCTTGCTAATAAAAACTAGATTATTACTGATGGGATTTAACACAAAATTTGCATAGACATTAATGAAAGATACAGCAGTAAATAGGCTCCATGCATCATGATGAGATTAAACAAGAAGTCTGATAAATTGATTGGAAGATCTATGTTTTATTTAATCCTTTAAAGAAGTAGTTGAAAAACTCTTTTTATTACTTTCACATCATACCGACATATGCCCAGTCATTTCATGTGCACAAAGAGCTTTTCACAAAGATGAAAAACAAAAACAAACAAACAAAAAGCCCACCTCATAACCAGGATACTAAAAATTTGACAAACATGCAAGCACACACACAGAGTTCTGTGAAGACAGATCTGAAACATGAAAGAGGGCAAAAGGAAGGCAATAAATATATTTTCAGACCATCTCCTGTCTCCCAAAGATAAAGTACATAAAAATACAGCTATTGACTACTGCTCAATGGAACCAAATCGTTCGGTTTGCAGCAGACTGTGAGACTAAGAAGCAGTACTACGAAAGGCATTCAAGCTTGGAATTACACGCGTTTTCATCAGTTTCCCCAAATCCAGGGAGATCTTATCAAATGGGCCACTCTTTCAGGACTTAGACCCTTTATCTAATCTATACTCACAGAAAAGAAAAGATGAACTGAGAATAGATGGACAACACTCCTAGCTTTTGAAATGACCTGTGCTAAAGGTATCCATGTCTCAAAAAAAAATGTGATTACAACCTTGCCAAACTGTAAACTTTTCAAGTGTAAAAATGCTGACCTTTTTTATTACAGCCTAAGTGATAACAGTGACCAGAGATCCCCATGCAAAGCCCAGTGCTATAAATGCATTGTTATAGGGGATGCATGTTGATGCTAAAAGGGTAGTCATCCCTCTGCATATAATTTAAAGCTTTTTAAACAGTTCAGAGTGAAAAAGTGCTTTTCTTTTTCCCCAGTGATCTGTGAAATCTGGGATGGTGAAACCAAACTAAAAAAAAAAAAAACTAAAATGAAAACAACAGCAACAAAAACAATCAACTGAACAACCAACCAACCAAAATAAATAAATTAGAAAACACCCATCAAGTGGATCATGAAAGCATTCTGTTAAATGAAGACTGGTTTCCTACAATTTTTGCATCATACTTGAACAAAACTGCCTTCAAATCTTTTCACCACATCTCCAGATCCTCTGTGTCTCTCATATTTCACAGAATCAGAGAAGTGCTGGCTGGGATGAGCTCCTGTCCAACCTGCTGCTCAAGTTGGCAACTACTGCTAATAGCAGATCAAGACAACCCTGGTTCTGTCCAAATGAGTCTTGTAAACCTCTGAGGAGGAAGATTAAACCACTTCTGTGGGCAACCTCTTCCAGTGCTGGTTTGGCTCTTGCAGAGAGAAGTTCCTTCCTACTGTTCAACCCCAAATCACAATTTGTGCCATCATATCCCTCATTTTACCATCTGCCTCTACTGAATACAGATCACCTTCAATGTCTTTGTAAATGTATTTCAGGAAGTTTCAGGCTGCTACTGGATTGTTCTTTAGACTCCTCTTTTCCAGACTATCCAAGCCCAACTCTGCCAATCTCTCCCTTGACAGTCACATACCTTAAGCCCTTCAGCACTTTGATAGTCCCTCTTCAGCTTTTCTACCTACACCTTAACGGGTGGCCTCCAAAACTGAACAGAGTATTCAGTATTCAAAGGCCACAAAGATGACCAGAGTGTTGGAATACCTGTCCTACAAAGAAAGGCTGAGGGAGTTGGTGTTGTTCAGCCTGGAGAAGAGAAGGCTCTGGGGAGACCTTACAGCAGCCTTCCAGTATTTAAAGGGGGCTACAGGAAAGCTGGGGAGAGTCTCTGTGTCAGGAAAGGTATGGATAGGACAAGGGGTAAGGGTTTTAAACTAAAAGAAGATAGAATTAGATTGAATATAAGAATGAAATACATATATATAAGGAAGAAGATAAGGTGGTGAGACATTCTATGATTCAAGTTCAGACAGCCTTACCAACACGAAGTAGAGGGGTTAAAACTTTCCTTAAGTATTACTTCTAGTGTAGCCCAACACCCAGATTTGTCTTATTTGCAATGAGAGAACATTGATATGTCATGCTTGATTTGACATAATGTGTTGGAATAATTTGCACCAGGTACTGAACCTCATATTTCTCTTAAATCAACCTCACGTGGTTTCTGTTGTCCCAGTGTTCAAGGTTCCTGAGCTCTCTCTGGATTTAAGCTCTTCTGTCCAGCATGTCAGCCGCCAACATAACTGCAAATTTGCTCAAAGTGCATCTTGTTCCATGACCCAGACTGATGATGAAAATCCTAACAGTATCGGCTCTAGTATCATCCCCTAGAGTATACTGCTTCTTAGGGACTGCCAGTTGGATGTAAAGTATCACTAACCTTCCAGTTGCCAATTTTTAATCCATCTAAAAGTCAACTTGTCTAGCATATTCTTGGTCAATGTTCAAATGAAACCTCTGTTGGGGACAGTACTAAAAGCTCTACTGAATAAGGAATCATGTCTCTGCTGCTCTCCCTCACCCCTGCAGCAAGTCATTTCCTTTAAGGCAGCAATAAGGTGAGTCAAGACTGTTTCTGACTGCCTTCTTGTCCTTCAGATGTCTGGGAATGAGAATATACTCCATGATCTTTCCAGGCCCTGAGGTGAAGCTGGTCAGCCTATAGTTGCACAGAAACTCTTTTGCCTTTCTCAGAGACAGGGATAATGTGAGCCTTTTTTTATTCACTGGGGACCTCACACTGCTGCACAGTTTTTCTGCAGATGACAGACAGTGGCCTCACATCTGCCAGATCTTGCAAGCACCCCTCAGTAGCTCCCATCCAATCCCATTAATGTGAAAATATCTAGCTTTTCCAAGTGCTCCCTAACCTGCTGCTCCCCAGATCCTGTCTGCCTTCCTCTTTCTCAGAAAAATGTTGGTATACACAGAGGCAGGGGAACATTTTTTATTTTTTTTCTGTGAATAAGGGTGCAAATACACCATTCAGTGCCCCCATTTTTCTGTACCATCCTTAACTATCTTGGGTCTTATATTCCTCAGTGAATTTATAGTTATCCTGAATTTCCCTTTGTTGTTAATCTACTTTAAGAATTCTTTCTTGTTACATCAGCTAGTTTTAGTTCTAACCGGACTTTCTTTTTTTCTTCTTGATTTCAGTCCTATGTGACCAAGCTATGTCTTTGTACTCCTTCTCTGTTATCTCTCCCCATTTTCCACTCTTTGCACGCTTCCCTCCTGAGTTTCAGCTCCCAAAGAAATCCCTTGTCTAGCCAGGTCAGCCTTCTTAAGAAGCCTCCATCCTTACACAGGAGGACTGAGGAGCCTGCCACTCGGTTGCTCACCCTTCTCACCTCTGCCCCCTGAGCCCTGTGGTCACCTTCAATCTGCTAAAAGCTTTTCCTGGCTGTGCCACTGATGCCTGTCTGGATGAGCTGTCAGGGAAAGTTATAAAGCCAGGTAAGCCATGGCACCTTCTCTGCAACACCATGGACCCAGGCTGCAGGCAAGCAGCAAACCTCACCGCACAACTGCTCCTGACCCTGGAAGGAGAAGTTGCTGATCACTAACACTTGCCATTGCATCTTCCTAGGATGGGTCTGAGCTCAGTGACACAACGTGTCCAACCTACAATTCTTCTGCCAACAGAAATCATCTTTTTCCGTCTGCTGCTGAGGCCCAGGCAAGCAGCCACAAACAGAGATGGAGCCTTCTGTGCGTGCCATCGCATCTGCCAACTTCCTCCAGCCCAACACTTGAGAAGAGGTGGGGCACACCTACCAAGGTTAATCTGACCTGATAGCTGGGAAAGATGGAGTGCTGCATTGCTGGGGCTTATCCAGCCCGAGGTGCACAGGGATCAGGCAGCCCCACGTGGATGCCGGCTGGCTGGCCACATGGCTGCTGCCCGGGGCCATGGGCAACCAGCTACTGCTCCGCCACCGCCAGGGCGGGCCAAAGACAAGCACCTGGGAAGGGAGCATAGGTCCTTTTGGCTAAAAACTGTGGCAGACTATTTTCGTATCTCTGAGATCACCACCCATCTGGCCAGCTTGAAATATGTTTGACAATGAGCTAAAATGTGTGACAGACAAATAAACAGACAGTGAAGTTATGTAAGCTCTTTTTTTCCCATTCAGAAACCAGGCTAAAGAGTCACTCCCACACACACTCACACATCCTCCATATCAGCAAATGAGTTTTGCCGAATCCCAGGTAAACCATTAGCATGTATTTATTCTACTCACTGAACATTAAAAATATCTTGATTTCTTTCTCCATTTCTTTTTTCTCTAAATCCTCCTTGGCACTGCTGAGATCCTGTAGTCAAAACACACTCCTTTTGTTTCTACACCCTGGAGAAAAGCTGCATGACATCTCCATAATATATGATTTTCTCTAACCCACCTTCTTCTACCACTTTGTTATAAAAAACAGATTTTGTTTTACGCCTCAACACAGAAGATGAATCAGGTGTTAAAAATCCCACTCTTCTTGTTGGACAGTCTATTACTCAGTTCCATCAAGACATAATCTAAATGACCCAACAGCATTGAAAAGTTATTGCAGATTTGCTACCATGAAGTTGAAAATGTAGCTTTACAGAAAGTAGCACATTTTTCCCATACTAGAAATACTGCAAAAACTAATTTAATATTACCCACTAACAAATCTAAATTGTTCAATGACCCATTATTTGGGAGATTAAAATCTGCCACATTTCTCAAAGTAGAGTTAATCTAAGATGTAACTCCTAATAAGATGAAGAGCAAAAATGCAAAATGAAAAAGTCTGAGTCAAATCTACAGTCTTTTTAGCTGTAATGTAAAATAAAACACATATAACAGAGACCCTTGTGGGATTTAGGCTACTGATGTAATACAAGTAGAATCATATTGTGTTTGTTGTTTGTTTTTTTTTTTTTTTTCCCCTCCAATATCTGTGATTTAGATAATGAAAACAGCAAACTGTGCTAGGAAAATGAAAGCCTGCAGGTTCAAGCCAGATTGCTCCCTGCAGTCCTTTTAATAATAATAAAACAAATTTTCAAGAAACACTAATTACTTTTTCCTTCAGTACTCATTATCACATACGCCATTCTTACTGAAGTCCTAGCTAACAAGTGAAGGCTCAGGGTCATAATTTCTGACATGTAGGCTATCACTAACCAGTGACTGAGGCTTAGTTTTAATAGATGCCAGAAAGATAACTGATTTTGAGCAGACACTCTTAAAGGGCACCACAAACAGCCTTTGTGCTACTGAAGCCAGAAAATAGTCTTACAGAAACATAAGGTAATAGTACAACAATATTTAATGCACTATAGGGTGAAGGAAACTACACAGAGCAATCTGCTGTTGTCTAAGTAAAGTGGACATAAAACATCTTCTTCCTGAAAGTCTAATAGTTGAATTGGAGCTCAACATCCAGTTTTGGGAAAGGTAAAATTGCCTGAGCTAAGCAATGGTAACTATCTAGATGCAAAGGAAAGCTGAAAGTATAGTATCAGTTTATACGGAGCAGCAGCAATACTTTAGAAGTAAGCAATTAAAAAGGAAATTGTCTAGGTTCTAGGAAGGCTGGCATTTAAAGAAGGAACAGGCAAATTTGTCTTTAGGTCCCACGTCCCCAGAGTGGAGTGACAAAATTTGTTAACAGAGATAGAAACACCTTTAAAAGTAATGAAACAGACTCTTGCTGTCTTTAAAAAGGGCATTGACTTTTATGGATTAATAGGCAGAAAATTACTGAACAATCAGGCTTTATCACTAACCTTCACCCTTTCCTCTGGAGGAGAAAGTCTTAAATTGAAGCATTTTTGGCAGAAGAACTAAAGTGAATTACGCCTTATTCTTTCCAACTCTATCCTAATAAAGGTTTTTTGATACAAGATTGCATTTTCAGACCTCCCATGTGAAAATAATATTATTTATGCTGTCCCTGCAGTTTGGAAACAAAACAAACAAAACACAAAACAAAACAACAAAAAAGCAGACCTCCCCCTTCCCCCCCCCACACACACACAAACCCACACTACATAAACTATACAACTAAACTTGAGAAATATTGCCCCTTCATTCTGCACGTGATCCTGTCTGGAAGTCAGATATCCACGACTGCTTGGTGTGATGACAGACCTATGCAAGTATTTTTCCAAACCACACAAACTAAGGAATACTGTCATTATTAAGCAGAATCTCAGTATTCCCCCATCAAGAAGAGAACCTTCCCATCATCTTTCTAAGAATATTGCCATAAACGTAAGGTTTGAAGGAAAGCAGGCAGTAGTGTGAGCAGTCTCAAGGATTACATACCAAGTTCTGAAACATCACAACACACCCCAACAGAAAACACTGCAAACAGTGCCAAAGAACTCTTTCCTCTTTAAACATGCTTTAAATTGCACTGCTAGCACTAGTGAACTCACACTGGCTGTTATTTAGGTATCTTAGTACCACACAAAGAATGCATGATCCAAACTCTCCCATCACTGCATCAGTCTGCAGTTCAGTGTTTCACCAGGAACTGGAATGCTACTTCAACCTGTTCTTACATGTGCTGTAAGGAGTCCACTCGTCGGTATTTCAGATTTCTAAATAAGGTGGACTATGAAAAAATACCTAAGTGCTCTCCACAGAAGAGTGTTTTCTCAGGAGGTGTGTTGGAAAACAGGGTTCCAAGAACAGTCCCCATCCCCCCCAAGGACCAGCTCCCCCCAAAGAGGCGGAGATAATATATTTTAAGCATCACCACTCTAATTTCGGTAACCATTGTATTCTGTCTTTTCTCCTGAAGCTCACGGTAGAATGAATCTTATAATTTGAAAGTGGTAATTATGATTCTTAAAAGACTGCCTTTTGTCACAAGGTCTTCAGAAGCTTTTAACAGGAGATGTCAAGCAGGCAGGCAGATTTTATTGCTAGGCAATAGAAATGTTACTTAAATCAATCTGGTAGGAAAAGGAAATAGCTGTCATTTTACTATGTAAATATCAAAGTGCTCTAATACCACTGCTCTCTGGGACAAGGCTAAAGGTCTTATCAAGTAAAGGTTTAAAAAAACACATCTAAAGAAGGTTTTCATTTCTTAAAATATTATCTGTTTTCCAAAATCTATTACATTTCATTTCCCTAGTTTATTTGTTTCCACTTTTAGAGATGGATTTTATAATTCTGTCTATAGCCTAAAAATTCTTGTATATTTACTTCTTGTCTGCTAACAAAGGTGAGAGCCACAGTCTCTGGATTTACTGACTCCTCTCCAAGTGTCACATCACAGTCACAGTGGTCTCCAAGAGTTCAAGCAGCTTTTCCCCGCTGAACTTCAAAGCTCTAGACATGAAGGAGCTTGGTAAAATCCGCCTGCCAAGCATTGGCCAAAGATCCTAGCAAGCAGCTAGAGAAAGCAGAGATAGAGGCAGAGCTCACCTGAACAGCAAAGTACACTAAAATATTACAGGATGAGGACATCCATTTTTAAATAATCAAAACAGCAACAGACTGTAATCACAGCTTCTGAAATTATCTTCTTTTTACCCAGCACAGTGTTTCGGATTTTAACTTTCTGAAATAAGGAGTGCTTTGATACCTCTGCACTGCATGCTAAAAACATGCTAAACTGAACAGAAAATAAAAACAAAACTTATGCTTATGCAGACTTTCTCCTCTGTCATTCCTCTCAAATTCCTTTATGCCCTATAGTCTGCTTTCCACTTCCCAAGACCTCCCCTCATTTTCCATTCCTCAGCTCTTTTCCTTGGGAATCTTCTCCTCATGCTTCACTCTGCGTCCCTCTGGGTGCCATTACAGAGTTCAGTCCCTAACAGAAACAGAAATCCCGAGCAAAAAAATCTCAAACACACAGACCCAATCTTTCAGGTCGATTGTATTATTTGCTTGTCTCAGACCTCCTCCTCCTCTGCCAGCATCCCAGGTGTGACCCCCGCACCTAGCCTGGATGCCCGCCTCACCACCAGCACCAAGGACGGCACAGAAAGGAGCCATTTCAGGGGAGGAAAAGAGCACGCAGAGAAACTCGACAGCGGCGTGGAGAAGCAACTAACTCCATCTCACACTCCTCCCTGAAAGCCTCCCACTCACACCCATAACCCAGCACTCTGTTGACCTGTTTCTGCATCTGAAGAGGCTTCTTCTACCACCAAACTACAACAACACTGCCCACAAATGTGCGGAGAACAAACAACATGTGGGTCTACGTGGGCCTCTCAGAAGCTCCTCCTAGGCCGACGAGCAGATTTTCAGAGGAGAGGTATCAATCAAAAGTAGCTCGGAGTCACGCTTTTTGGGTCAGAGCTCCAAATGTTTGGGTTATTTGGCACAACAGGGCTACAGTGTACTGTACAGCCTAGAGGCCCTGGAGAAACAAGGCACAGGCGTGCTCACTGCTGCTCCACACGGCAACTTGCAGGGCACAGTGACCGTGGCAATGGAGATTGTTAATTGGGAGCCATTGCGGTCCTGTTCTGCACTCAGCAAAAAGTCCTTCAGGTTAAACAAAAAGAAACAGCTATGAAGTTTTCCAAAACAAGACATCAGCATGTATCTGCTTAATGTTAGTAATGTTTAGTAACTGCTAAATAATAGTAATCAGTAAACTGGAGCGTACAGTCAATCAGCGAGCCAGTGTTTGCAGTATACCTGTAAGTGTAAGAAAAAGAAATACTCAACAGCTATTTTTGCAGTCTTAATCCAAAGACTGTGTTATTCTGAAATTACTGCTAGTGGTTCCCAACAGAGGCAGAATTGCAAAGGACTTCATGGAGATCTGACTGCAGATTCAGTGTATGAACCCAGGATCCGATCTGGAGTGACGTCTAAACGCTCTGGAGATGTTCAAAGCACGACACGCTGTACAAACGCAATCTTAATGTGCAAATGCAAATATAGCTGTGGACCTGAACATTAAGACAAAGATGATTTCTGCCACATGGTGTATAAAGTACACACCCATAGAATCAAAACGAAAACTTAATAGGATTAAAATTTAATTTGATTTTTTATTATTATTTTTTTTTTTTACTTAGACTTATGGCAGTAGATAAATTACAAAACATGCAAATCACTTCAGCCACCTGGAAGGTACAAAAATTTGCTGCAGAGAACACACAAACAAAGAAATAAATACAGAATATCTTGCCCGGCTCTGAGAGGAACGGCTACAAGAAAACTGACTCTGGTCTCTCCAGCAGAGGTCACAGCAGTTAATAGGAATTATTAGCGTGATTCTTGTAACATGAGAATACATTCAGCTGGCAAGTAATAGCTACAGTGCAATAGTATACTGGCTGCAATACTATTTCAAACACTTGCTTTAGCTGTACTTCAGAAAATAAAATAAAAAATAATAAAGATTTTCTCTTAAAGAAAAGTGCATTGATTTCCATACAGCAACTAAACCAGTCAATTCTCTCATTATATTTTTTCCTTTTGAACTTGGCACTGCCATCTTGTCTCGAAAGCTCTCAGCTCTGTGACCCGAAGCAGGGCTTTTCATCACTAGAGGGAAAATCCTTTCAGCTTTCAAAAAAATGTACCTTTTTTTTTTATGCTAGTCATATGAAATTGTCTGCTTACTATAAATTTGTTGATAAAAACTCAAGAGAATTTAAATAAAGAGCAAAGGGATGCCTGGAGGATTAACATCTGTGAATATCTTTTCACACTGATCAAATGCCTGAGCTAATGGCTCTTAAAGATGCTGCTGATTCCTACTCTCATTTCTGCCCACAGAACATCCTACAAACAAACCAGACACATTTTTATCTTTGGTTTTGTTTGTTTCTATACAAAGGCTTAAAGTGACAGATTATCTCCTTATGATCAGTTTTTAAACTGATGGTAAGTGCAATAACTGATCTTTGGAGAACTGCTGCGCGTATACAATGCTGATACACTAACAGGAGAAATGTCCATGTTTGTTTTTCTCAGAGGACAACTTTATTCAAATTAAAGAATCATTATGATATAGTATCAAAGTCACTTGTCCCCAGACATGTTTTGCTCGAGTTGTTAGTGTTTTGTGACAAAGAAAACAACAAAATCCACCAGGATTATACCAATCTGGATTATACCAAAACTATTTTCCTTCTTCAGCTGAGGAGCTATTTGCACACCAGAATGTGGACCACATTCCAAATGCCTGCCTACTTCAGCTGAGTAACACTGCAAAACATTACGCTTAAATAATGGGTGAATTGAGTGGTAATCTCCACTTGGAAATTGTTTATTTCACATATATTTAGTTGTAGTACCAGTGTTTCTGAGAGGGGAAGTTTGGGATACACATTCTGGGAGGAAATGAGAAGCCACAGTATCCAATCACTTACATTGGAAATACCAGGTTGTAAATGTGACACTGTGAGGCATGTGATGAAAGTAAAAGGACACCTGAAGTGCTGAAATTGTACTACTACTATGAAGTTCCTGTTGGCTGGGTAAAATTAGTATCTTCCTAAACTGGAATGATGAAGAGGATAAACTCTTCTAACTATATCTCTTCCCCACACATACACCTTGTGGTGAGAGATGTGAGAAGTTTTTCCATAGTATCAGATTTTTATTTACTTTTTTTTATTTTTATTTTTATTTTTAACAGAGAACCATTTGGTTCATCAGAATATATGGACTTGCAGCCTCCAGTATTTCTTTGTTCCAAGTGTTAATCCAAGCAGATAGTTGCTGCTTTCCAGAACTTGAGTTTCTGGTGAGAACAAACAGGTTTGCAGTGTTATTTACAAGGTGCACAGGTAACTTAGGTAAATTAGACAAGCAGTTACCTGGTGTCTCCTATTCTCACCACGAGCCACCACCTCCACTCAACAACTGCCTCAGCTGTGAAGAAACATAAAAACTTCTTACATCAAAGACCATCTCTCCAGTTGGTTTCTTGTCCAGGAGACATTCACGTCCACCAGGGTCACACCCCACACAGTAGCCTCACCTCTGAATACCTCCCTAGTCAAACCACCAGCTGGCAGAGGTTGGTGTGAGAAGGACAAGACAGATGTCAGAGAGAACAAATGCTTAGAGAAAACACCTCCATGGTAGGAAGAGACATCTTACTGAAACCTTGTCTTCAATTTCAGCAACACACAGCCATGAGCCCCAGGCATACTGCATGATGCAGCCAATGAAATCTCTAGGAAGGCTGAAAGAACAAGAGGTATGTGAGTATGCAATGTGACACTACAATCACCTCTTCTCATTAAAGGGAGTCTTCTTGGCACTTTTTTCCTCCATGTTAGTTTCTTTTTTTTTTTTTTCCTTTTAAGTCCAGGTGTTCACAATTACAGCAGCATGGGATGCACATCCCAATGTGAACACCCTGCCTGCTCCCTCAGTGCCGCAGCCTGTTCCCCCAGCAGGAACCAAACATCTCGCCCAACCCCTTCCCCTCTACCTAACCTACCTAAGCATCAGCCAAATCCCCATCCAACCATGGCCAGGGGGCTGAGTTTGGCTTTGAGGCGTGAAGGTTCAGTGCCTGAGCAGCCATTCCCATCTTTCAGGAAAAAGCCGACAATTGGATACAAGTCATTTGCATCTCAGATTTTGATCTACCATCTGATGAACCATAATGGCCAGGAATACAGCAATTTCCAGACTGTGCTAGCAGCTCTGTTACTGAAGACAAAGCCATACATTTAAAGTAAAAATCTAAATTAAAAAATAAATGCTTCAAAAATTATTTATGTATTTATTTTTTACAAGATCTGGGTTATCACTAAAGAACAGACCACAGAGATGTTATATCCTTATTCAATCCAAGATATTATAATCCTTATTAAATAAACTTCTTTATTATGGTTGGTTTTGTAACCCTTGAAATTAAAAATCAAATCAGTTTATATGTAAACATTACCCAATTACGCTTGCTGCCGATGAGTCCATCTGCATGGGAAACATGAACACAGTTGAGTTTGAAGTGATTCAGTCTCTGTCAGAAAACTCTGGAAAACTATCCAGCTGTCCTAAGGGGGCACAGAGATGCAATTCATCTACTGAAGAGGCAACCACCTTTTGCAGTCAATGTTAGGTATTACTAAAAGTTCACTTGAAAACTGGGAGGGAATTGTTCAAATTTGTTAAGTAGAGAAACAAATGCTGGTGACGAGTGAGGGGGCAAGGAAAATAGAAGTATTCAAAATCACTTTGAATCAGCTCAGGTACTCAGATGGCCCTAAGCAAGTGTGCAGGTGCCCCAGGCTGCTCCTACCCGGGCACCAGCCAGCAGGCTGCCCTCAAATCGTGCCCCTGGCAGCCGCACACCTTGTCTTACTGAGGCTGCACTGTGGTCACCAAGTTACATGCAGCTCCAACCCCTACAGCATGGTTTCATCTAGCAAATGTCTACCTAAAAAGACGACAATTCACATCAACCAAGGTGCTTTTCCAGAAGCCTGACATGAAGATGCCCCTTCTGCAATCCTGCTTCTAAAAGATGTGTCACCAGGACTCACCTCCTCTTCCCTCCTTCTACTTGTGCCCGTAAAACAAACAAATTTTAAACTCCTTGAAGCAAATATTTTTATTTATTTTAACAAATCAGGTTTTCAATGATGTTTTTAACACTCTCTTTTATATGCATTTACAATATGGAAACAAGATAGACAGTCTTTAAAAAATATATATACATTTTTTTCTGTTTTTTTTTTTCTCCTCACTCAATCTTCTACATGCACATCTCCACTGCACTGCTTCTTCCCTTTCCTGAGATCCAAGCAAACCCTGAGAGAGCAGATGGCTCTCACCGTCTCTTAGAAATCCTAAGTGCTTCTTACATATTTCACTTGAACGCTGCCCTCAGAGAGCCTGTGGGAAGTATTCGGAAAAGCAGCCTTTGCTTTAGTGATGCTTGTCCCCTTCAGCTTCATCTATCTCTGACAGAGAAAAAGAGGCTCTTCCAAGGAGCAGCATGCAGCAGCTGTTATTTGGCTTTGGCAGTGAAGTCCCTTTTGGAAGAGCCATTTTCTCTCCCTTGACTGTGGGAAGTGTAGGAAGAATGGTCTCTGAAGGTCTTTCTGCATATTAGCATTACTGAAGGCCCTTCTTACCCACCGCTTCAGATGATTCCTCACTTAAATTTCCAGGTACACTCTCCTATACCTCCCTGCTGAAATCCATCACTCATTTCCTGCTCTCTAAACCTAGCTGTGAGCTACATTTGTAACTATATTTCATTTACCTGGATGATACTTAGGCAACAGTGCCATGTGCAAGTCCACTGTTACTAGACAGCTGGGCTGCTAACAGGAAGATAAGGAAGCTTTTAATAACAGTGACTATGTATTCCATTAAACTATATGAGACAGGTAAATATATAAATTAAATTAAGAGAAACTGTTTGTGATGGAGCCTGTGGGTGAGCATCTTAAATGGAGACTCCATGCGGAAGCTTGGCAGCCCTTCCTTGTGAGATGCCTGTGCTGCAGTGCATTATAGCATGCTTTTCAAAAATGTGATGCACTTACTAGCTAGCAAGAGAGATAGAGTATATCTAAATTCACTATTCAAGTCTATAATGTCCGTAAAGTCATTAGCATCCATACCACAGTGTTTCACTAAAGAAATTATTCAGAGGAGCCCAGGGTCACAGGACATGCCAGCAAATCTCTGGTTTAAGTCCCCGGACAAACTGGGTGAAGTTCCAGGGTATTCATACTCTGTAGGAAAACACACCTTCAAGCTGGACCTGAGAGACAGACCCAGAGTCATGGGTCAGTCCCAGGAAGAAGTACATTAAAGGACTGCAAAGACAGAAGTAAAAGCCCTTTGGTTAAGACACAGCTAATGAATTGCCACAAGTGCTATAAATGAGAAAGATCACTCAGCCGCTGATTTACATGACAGCATCATGAGGATTGATGGCAATAAGAAAGAACCATAATACACATTCCTACAAAAGAAGCTCTGCTGACTTGATGGTTTAGAGTTTCTTCATTTAGCCATATTATGTATTTTGAAAAGGTTGACAAGGCTCAATCATAGACAGACCTGCATCAGCCTATGCTGTGACGCTGCACCCTTGCAAACCCCTCTGAACTAAGTGCAACTGACAGTGTCCTTGCTTTCCAGAATGCAAGAATGAATATTCACAAACCTCTTAAGCAAAAAGCTTCTTTATAATGTCCTAACCATTCTCAATGGTTCCTGAAAGCTCAGCTGCTACATGGTATTTTCACATTTTTCAGTAACACAATACAAAAGGTACATCCAGTTCCTTCTTGCAAGACTCGTCAAGAAACAATTCACACAGAAGTTGCTTTTAATTCTCCCTAAAGAGAGGAACAATTGAAAGAACATCAATATCTATCTTGAAATGAGTTTCTGAAAACTTAGGACGTGCCATGAAAACATATAAAAAACACCACTGAGAAACTTAAAGCTCAACCTGGAAAGGATGTGAAGCATCTTTAAACAGTAAGTGGAATACCGCAATGTGGTTCTTATTTCACCATCAGTGTCCAGCACACTGCAGTCACTTACTATGCTTACCACTCCTTTACATTATTATAAAACAATATCACACTTGGCAGAGATGAAGCAGAGGAAGGAGAGCCAGAAGCCAGGAAGTTGCCAGAGGAAAACTTTTAAAAAAGGGAGATATATAAACCAGCTTTGTGCAAGACTTAGCTGTCTTCATTAAACCAGCATGTTATTTGACATGCTTATCTTGCAAGACCTAGCAGACTAATTAGAATAATAAACTTTGCTCGGGAGCTAACGAGACATTATTGAAAAGAACAGATATGATTCAGAGTAAATATTCAAATTCCCTAAGATCTGGTCTTGACCCCATACCAGCCGCAGTACAGGGGGCATTACACACATCTTTAATGCCTTTAATACTTTTTTATAGCCATACAGTTCACAGCTAGCTAAGGAGACAGACAGATAGTCCACTGTTCCCCAAAAGAAAATGCAAACATTGTAAGTAGTCATCATTTTATTCAAACGTTATTGCAACCAATGCCTTCAAAATTTGGTTATAAAAAGTTTTGATTTTGTTTTAGCGTGTTTCTAAAAAGAAAAGGCAATGGTCACTGAAGATTTTTGGTGTTGTATCAGTAGCTAATAGCAAAAATTGCCAGATTCAGGAAGGCAGGCTGGTACACATTTGGACCTGCCATGCTACTTGACCCTAACCAGGACAGCCTCTTCACTGCCGGCTCTGCTCTGCCAAGGGGAAGAAATGAAATGCATGACCTAATTTTGCTTTCTCTTTGTATTTGTACAAACATTACACAAGCAGATCATAGCCTCATCTCTGAAGAGCCCAGCTGCAGCTAGAAGTTAACACACTTTCTATACCAAGACATAATATGACTTAGGTAACAATGGGTAAGGTTTGCTACAGCAAACTAAGTAGGGCAGAGCCAGTCAGTCACGGGAGGAAGGAAGGCAGTAAATGCGGGTATTTCAGGCCTCATCAGTGCTAGACATTAATGTTTCCAGGGGCCCAGCACATACATCTGTGATGGTGCCAAACATCACATTGAGGACTTCCTGCCCCACATGCCTCCTCAGAGCCACCACCAAGCCGCACCACAGGCGCAAAGTTGGCCTGGGGATGCCACCCACCCCTCTGGGGTGTGGGGAGCATGCTGCAGTGCCCTTCCCTTACACGTAAAAATATGCCTGCACTTAGGTGAGGAACCAATTTATTCATTAATTTATTTATTTGTTTAGGGTCACCACCTTCCAAAAGAGCTTGACTCCGATGAGCATGTTTCAAAAAATACTGACTTCACGACAGATAAACCTAGCAACTATCTTCGTAATTAATTCTAATCTAGTTTTAATAAAGGAGGAGATATTTAACAGAATCAGTGCGAGAATATTGCTGTTGCTGCTTGTAATATGTAAAAAAAAAAACAAAACAAAACAAAACAAACAAACAAAAAAAACTGACGACCCAGAAAGGCAAAATTTAAAAAAAAATGAAAAAAAAAAAAAAAGAAAAAGACTGCTGTGTCCTCCAAGTAGTATTTTTCACAGCACTTACTGGAAGTAAATAATAGTACCAATTGTTTCATAATTGAAAAACAAAACAAAACAAAAAAACAGGTAAGAAACACTGCACATTGCCCTAAAATCTTTCTGCAGTCATACAGTTCACAGAAATACATCATAGCTGTTTATTCCATTAACTACTGAAAACCACATTGATGGCAGCCTGGGCTCCCATTCTATCCTGACCACCCTGGCAACTGCTAGCAAGCAAGGAGACATGCTCAGGAGAAATGTCAGTTTAATTTTTATATTAAAAGCAAGGAAACACATATATATGATGGTCTGCGTTTTCTATTTACAAGCAAGAGCTACATAGCCTATGAAAGCACAAGTGACATACTCAAAACATGTTTTTTGACAGTCACATTGCAGAGAACTAACTATATGTTACAATAAAACAGCCAACCATACAAAAGAGCCCTAAAATACTTTCTGCAGACACAGATGGTTTACTCAGTATCATCTTGTACAAATAGCTCCCAAAGTGAAGCAAAAGAGATGAGTAAAGAACTATTTTGTTTTCCAGTTTCTTACTGAGCTCTTGACATAACTTCATTCACTGAAGAAGGGAAAAAGAAAAAAAAAAGAAAAAACCACCACCTGCTTCTCATCGACTCACAGGCAGGCAGCTTCTCTTTTGTCTGCACGTGCAAAGCATACAAAGAGAAAAACAAAATACTTTTCTAAAACCAACAAAACTCAGTACTAAAATTCAATGCTTCAATTTTAATTTTAAATCTAAGAAACTCCCTTTCCTGGGAGACAACTTTTCTTTCCAAACAGTAGATATGCAACTCTCCTGTACCCAAATTTTTTTCACAAGCCCTCATATTCTGTACTTATAAAATGTAAGAGGCATGAATCTAAACTGAAAACTGGTTCAGAGCTAAAAATTATTTGTCATCCCTGGCACTCAGGTGCAGCCTCTATTCAGACGAAGTTCTAGACTCCTATATTACAATGATTATTCAAATTAAAGTTTTCCTAGAAATTGCTGTGAGATTGTTTAGTTTTTGTTACTCATTAAAAAAAAAAAGATAGATAGATATATATATATTTATTCTTAGGTTTATTCTTACAACAAACAATAATAATTCTATCAAAATTTAAAGAACTAACAAACAAACCAGGGATAAACAGCTAAACCAAGCTGGAAAGTTCTAGAATCAGCTTTAATCTCTTCCTGTTCACTTTCCAAACATTTCAAATAAGTTGTGTGGTCAAACTCTTACTTAGATATCTACTTTCTCTGCAAGTCTTTCAGTTTTCCTGTTTCAGTGCTGGACACCTATGAATAAAAGCAGAAAGAAGTTACAGCCATCACAGATATCATTGAAGTTTTTGAAGAAAAAGTATGAAGAAGTACATCACAAAGAAAAGGAGTGTTGCAAGGCAGAGGTAAAGCTACGGAATAGTAGGCTCTGCTCCCATACTTTCTTGAGACATTTTTCTCGATTGAACTGGTGTATGAGAACCCCAGAACAGGCCAGATAGTTCCAGGGTGTCTTTCTTATTTCCTAAAGAGGCATTCACATGCATGGATGGACATGCACAAATCATGCCACGTTTGGTACATCAAAGAACAGACCTGTTAAAAGCTCGAAGCCCATTTTTGCCATATTTCACTCTATGGCCTTATTTTCACATTACAAACTGATGCTGTTCTTTTCCAGATGATGCAAAAGCACACAGAAGAATGCTTTCTTCTTTCCCTCACTCCCACTCAACTCTCTCAACCTAAAATCACCCTTTTGCTCAATGCTTCCAAACGTTATTAGTGGCTCGCAGCTAATGAATAGATGCCTCAGCAAGCACGGCCACTACAATTACCAGGAGGTCCAGCCTCCCTCACACTCTGTGGAGTCCATCTGAAATTCAGTGCCATCATCAAGCAGTTTTTGAAACACTACAAAACAAAATTACACATCTTCTTTTATTTCACAGGAATTCAATTCCATGCTGCTGCAAACACCCGGACGGCCTTGCAGCACCATGCAGCTGCTTTCCCAGGTCTCTCAATGAGGCCTCCAGAGGCTAATTATCTTGACTACACGTTTGTCAATACAGCTTTTAAAAGTCTACATAATGCATCAGGTTCACAGATGGAGAACTGTAATTGTTATTGGTCATTCCCAACAGCAGATCCCTGTTCGGCTTAATATGTCTATGCCCAACCTTTATCCTCAGTAAATTTCAAGCTCCTGAAGTGGTGAGCTGGAAGCCCACTTTGGGAAATGTCACTCTGCAGTGGGATGGGAATAAAGCATTGATGCCTGCATTGATGAATCTGCTTTTTTTTTTTTTTTTTTTTTCCCCAGCACTTTGTTAAATAAACTCCATTCCGGTTGGCAAAATTACTGTGCTCAATCTTTATAAAGAAATGTTCTGCATTGTAGATCTGTTACGGTTCAGCACTTTGGCTCAGAACAGAAATGAAATACGAGCACTGAGATGTAAACAACAACTGCACTTTAACTCTGCCAGACAGTTATGAGGTACACCTAATCAATATAAAAAAGCAACTTGGCTCCAGCCAAGAGCCTTGCTCACCAATTAAGTATCTAAAACTTTAGAGAGCTCAAAATAATTCCCAATCCCACCACCAAGATGTCTATGTGTGAGCACATGTATATGCACAATATATAAATACATAAGAATAAACCCTTGGTACTAGTTCCTTTCTGAAGAAGCCTTTTTCCCCAAGAACCCTTATGGTAAGTTTGAAAGTTTGAGCCTTTTCCTTTTTTTTTTTTTTTTGTCCATCTGAAGTGGAAATGCACCTGAAGACAGACAAAACACAATCCACCTAATATATACAATTTTCATTTGCAAATGCAAACTGGTTTCATGTGGTTACACCACCAACCTTTGGAGAAGAACCTTTCTTTCAATTAATTACCTTGTTTCTTCTTTTATATTTTCTACCTCCATCATCTCTTAGCTTTAACACACTATGAAGTCCCTACACCCTTTTCCTTGGATCCATTAACATCATCTGCAATTTAATATCTTTAGAAATCTTTGGAAAAGAAGAGCAGAACAGACGGGCTGGCTGTTGGTTTCACAGCAAGGCCATCACCATGGCTTCAGCCCATCCTGTGAACAAGGCAATAAGCCACAATCTCACCATGTACAGTGGGTGCCCAGATGCAACAAATACTTAGGACAAGGGCCATTCATCCTTAACCTTGTATTAACTGCTACTAGTTCTGCAGACTTGGTCAAATAACTTTTTAAATTAGATTTGGGGCAAAATGAAAATATCTTGAAGTTTTCGTAAATTTAACCTTGCAGAATGGTTATTTCTTTCGTATAATCAGTACCTAATTATAACAAACATGATGAAATGACAAAGAAAAGCCAGTTTCCACTTCTTCATTTTCATATAATCCCTATTACTGTTTTCTAGGACCCCAGAAAAATGTTTGCTGTCTGGAACATTGATATATGTACTGTGCATGGGCCAATGGAGTATCAATAATGGCACATGAGCACAGCGCCACTTAATTCGAAACGGAGTGCTGCTCAACATTTGTTTTCTCAACACGGCACCTGCTCAGTTTTATTTTCATACTTATCAAGAGGAATAAGAAAACAAAAAAAGTGCATGTATATAGATATATACATGTATATATAATACAATTATTAAAACGGCAGCAAGATGACACTTACTAGATTTCCACGCACCACTAAATTAATATTAATCTGTGAAAGAGACCATATCTGGAAACAGTGTATGAAAAAGCCCTGAGAAACCCTGAGAAGGCTGATATCAAAATATGTAAAATTTCCACTCCTTGATATCACACTAAATTTTTACATCATAGCCAGAGTATAGCATATAGAAAATACATTGGAAAATCTAAAATGCCCTCACCCCACATCCATTTAACGTGGTTTTGCTCAGCAAAGCCTTTTCATATGAACCAAGTGCACTCCCTCTTTACCCCTGAAATGCCTGCATCTTTATGAAATATCTGCTCTAAATAGCACCAAATCACTGAAGTCCAACAAGATACTCCAATGACTACAAATAACTCAAGCACAGTTCAGGTCTCTCTACCCAGGACACTGAAGGAGGTTACGCAAGATTAATTTTGTGACCCTACTTCCATGGCTGGGACCCATACTGGGACTGACAGTCCCCATTGCCCCATCCAGGAGGGGCTCTCTTCTTCAGCACAGCTCCCAGTTCTTTGGGTTTCGAGCCAGCAGGGCAGCAACCCCCTGTCCTGTGAAGC
This sequence comes from Anas platyrhynchos, assembly GCF_047663525.1. Taxonomy (NCBI): domain Eukaryota; kingdom Metazoa; phylum Chordata; class Aves; order Anseriformes; family Anatidae; genus Anas; species Anas platyrhynchos. The sequence continues at coordinate 130,343,174 of NC_092587.1, forward strand.
CAGGTGTTGTGCCGTGGTTACACAAAGCTCAAGCAGCCAGAACCACTTCTTCACCACTACTGAGGCAATTTAACTATAATAAGTGTTTGAAGAATTGTTGATATTTAATTAATGGCATATATATTCTAAAAATTTCTCTCGAAAACGTTTTTTTCCTAAAGCAACAGACATGCATCAATTATAGTGCTCATAAGATTATATTCATTTGCATGATCACATTGTGTGAAAATGGAAATATTTCTGCAATTCACATCTACAAATGCTATGGTTTCTTTTAATTTTTTCTCCTACAGTTCTGAAGAAAAAAAAAAAAAAAAGACAGTCCCTTTGAATGTTAAGACAATGGTTTTGTATTAGCTCGTTACATCTGGAAACACAGCATATATACTTTGTGGTTTAAAAATCATCACTTGGCTCATTTTTGTGTTTAGATCTTTGTCCAAACGCACAACAGTATTTACAACACTAGGATTTATAAGTTTGTCACAGGCTGCTACTATAAATCTTTGAGTTTTGATGGGTCTGAACAGCAACTGTTTAAACACGGGGCATTCCCACAGACCTTTCCTTTCTGCAGAAAGCGTATAAAACTGTTCCTGCTGAGATTTGCACAGTACAGCCTGTGCTCATTCAAAACTTTTCCAGTGGGTATCTGTATGTGGGTTAGAGGCATTTACACCGGTACAACTTTTCTGCCTGTGTGGGAAAGTTTGCCAGATCATAACCATTGTCTCTTTACAAGAATGGACAATAAAAATAATCACTCTTGAATTCATTTCAGTATATCTACGGCACATCCTTGCTCATTTCTCTGGAAATATTTAAGTGCAGCCAACACTGGATTTACAATGTTGTCAACTATCCTAAATCTTTTGACACATAGTTCAAGTTACAGCTCTTGCAATGTTCAGTAACTTTGCCTTTTAATATATATGGGACTTGGATTTTGTTAGTTTTATTTAAAACAAACAAAAAATGCAGAAAAAAAAAGACTAGTTTAAAACATAATTCCTGGCTTGAGTGAACTTCTCTATTCACAGGGCTGGCATTTTACATTACATAGACTCACTGAGAAATTCAACTTGTTCCAAGATCCGGCACCATGAACAGCCACAAACTTTTCATGAAATGCTGTCTCTTTTGAAATAAACATAATTTTATCTTTTTTCCCCTTCTTCTTTTATTACTTATTTGAAATGAAGTGCTAAAATTGTTAGAAATTAATTTACACTTAGCACTGAATATGCCATCTCTCACCCAGTGATTATTTTTTGCTTCTGAAGCAATCCGCTCAGCTCCTGAAATTGTGCAACAGTTTTCTCAAGTAATTGACAGCTGGAGAATCCTATGGGCTACAGCTCAGTATCAGCTCAGATGGTCAACAAGCTTCAGAAGTTTATCCAGACTTTCTACAGAAATGAAAGACTTTTCTCCACAAACAAATTTTAGAAGGCTATGTACAAATACACACAACAATACTAATTTACTTATGACCTTTCAATTAACTTTATGTTTTTTTCTCCAAGCCCAAAGCTAATCCTTAATACGGAACTGACATTTACATTTTCAGCATTATAAATGTTGAGTGGAAAGAAGTCCATAAAACTGACAATAAGCATGACCACAGAAGGATTTTCAAAGATCAGCAACAATTTGATGCAAAACAACCTGGTCTTCAGTAAAAGCTGCACTGTGATGTTGCTATTCCACTACGCTTATAGCCTTACCCTTTCAATACATAAAGTATGACCTTCAATGAACTGTTTTCATTGGCAAATAAATTTTCAATTTATTAGAAATTCTATGTAGAAAAATATTGAATTATAATTACCCTTTAATTTCATTCACAGCATTTTCCAACAGCTGCAGAGTCCTCTTCAATAAAGTTTGACTGATGAAGCCTATTGCATATACTCAACCAAATAAATAATTCAGTAGCCTAGCATGACTGCATCAATTCGAGGACCTCGTCTATTCTTGACAGAGTAATAAACCACTCTAAATCCAAAGGAAACTGCAATCTGAAATTGTTCTTCAGGATCTGAAATGAAAGTCTCCTCTCTAAACACTGAAGCTCTTCTGCAGAAGCAACCATCCATCCACAAGCATGAAGCTACCTCCCTCTTCCTAAAGAAATCTCTCTTCCCATAAAAAGAGGACGTTCCCATGAGATGAGCTGGGCAAAAGGCAGCGGTTGGCTTGTGGCTACCTCCCAGACAAGCAGCCAGTAACCAGGGCTGAGCTTGCTCCTCAGAGCATGAGCACAACTTTACAAAATTAGTGAAGTTTGAACTGAAGAAAAATTTTCAAGTACCACACCCTCAAGTGCACACCCTCAGTTTGGAATGTTTCCCTCCTTGAACTAAACTACAGCTGGGAAAATAGTCTACATTAAGAATATTTTGTAAATTACCTTTTTTTTTTTTTTTTTTTTGAGATATTTATATTTTCACTTGAACTAGGGCTTCTGCAGCCCTCTGAATTACCAGTCACCCTCAACATCTCAGTAAGTCAAGATTTTTTCTCATCTGCAAAATGAGTAAGCAGCCTACTAAATTTAGCATTACAGCATTCTTTTGTTCAGTCTGTCTTCGCACTCAGTGGTCTTACATCAGAAGTAGACGTGGTATTTGCATTTACAATGCTAAGTGTATAAACACAATCACAGAAACTTGCTGTGAAAGCACACTACCATGAACAGACAGCTTCATGGACATCAGCAGTGAAGTTACATTTGCAAAAAGATGACAAACTCTTCCCTAAACAATGTTACTTCTGATTTTCTTTCCATCTGTTCTAAAGCATCAGTTTAGGTCTTCTCTGGGACTAAAAAACTACCTTCCCCTATAAATTACTAGCTCTTCTACTGCTGTGCTGGAACTGCAGGGGTATAGTTTCCTACACAGTCCCCTTTGGCATTTCACTACTAACTACCAAAAAGCTACACCCACTCACATGGTGTATATATACACCAGAGATATTCCGTATATCTGAAAAATTGAATAGTGTAAATATTGATCAAAAACTGGATAAATCTTCTAGAGAATGTAAAACTCTCCTAGAATGTAAAAAGTTCTAAAGTGAAGGATAGGCATGCAGAGCTGCTAACTTTTCTATTTATTTTTCTATTATTTCAGAATTGGAGACCTCCAAGCTTCTCAGAACAATCCAATGAATGCTATTGAGAGCACACTGCTTACATTTATAAAAATGGACTGTCAGCTTTCTGACGTGTGGTCAGAAGAAAGGCATAACTCTGACTTACTGAAACTTGATGTTAAGATTTAATTGCTAAATATTGTTTTAACATTAATTCCATTTTGAAACTTCATTCTCCATTTGGATTCTCTACAAGGAACTAAGACAATCCTGCAAACAAAAAGGAAACATTTGCCTGTGCAAAACCAAGAACACTCATTTTGGAAAAGGAACAGGACTTCATAAGTATTCTCATGACATGACAAACAACATATTGCTCAGAAGTAAACAGAAGCATTAATCATCAGACTTCAGAAAAGCAAGAATCTATCTTCTGCTACTGGAAGTTAATTAATGTTTAAGATAATACTATGATTCTACTCCAAGTTTTCAAAAAATGGGTTGATTAAAAAAAAAGGGAAAAAAGGAAAAAAAAACAACACACGCCCCAAATTGACCCAAAATAAACATGATAAAATGGAAAGCAATCTAAAAATGAGTGTGTATTGGGTAGAAAGAGGGTTGTCTGGCCTATTAGCATCCTTCAGCCTTTCAATCCATACTGGAAGTGGTGCGAGTCTCCACTTGCATCACATTTTGCCAAACACTGGCACATTACAGAGTTGCCTCTCGTTCTCCACTGTACCATGCAATAAATACAGTCAAATTCATGGCATTTGACAATTATGGAAGCAAAAAGCTTGGACTATAATAATGTGGTAGGCTTCTTGTCATTCCTTTTTCCACAGCAGCCTTTTTCTTTGGAAGCTGAGCATGACATCTAGGTTTTCCAGAATGAGGCACAGCAACAGAGATGGCAGGGGAGGACACAGCAACCGATCTCTGTGAGCCTGCGCTAGCTGTGCACTGCTCACACATTGCTTCCGTCTCATAATATGGTCTAACCACACCTTCTGGAAAGTTATTGAACAGGTACCTGGGCAGCTCACAGACAGCATTTATTAAGGTCTGGAGCAGGTTTTACAATCTGGTGATTGCAGACTTACCCTGATTCCACAGTCACTGAGGCCCATACAGCGTATGCACACACAGCCCAGTGCTGTCTCTACTACAAACAAAATAAACAAAAACAGTAACAAAACAAAACCAAAAAAAAAAAAAAAGGAGAAAAAAATAAACAACCAACCAACACATTCACACATTCCAGCACTAACATGCTATACATGCTACACTAACATGCTATACATGCTATATAGGCTTCCAGTTTCTGTGCTGGTGCCAAGTTTTCTACCAGTAGTGACTGCAGGACCACTTGATTTCTGCTGCTCAGCTGGCACCACGGATGCATCCCAGTTGCCCAAGGAAGCACGTACAGACGTGCTACCGCTTACACCTCCACAGTGAATCATCCAAACGGAGCCAGCCAACCCCGAGATTAGCTGCATTGAGTTTGTATGATTCCCACACGAATGCCTGACGCAGAATGCCCACAGAAGTATGTCTAAGCTACCCAAAGATGGCTACACAACTACTACACGTGCCTTTTCTGCATAGACAGAAATCAAAACCTACTTGAGACATCATGTCTATAGTACATACTTATATACATAAGTGAACAAATATACAGAGATAGACAGAGATTTATAAGTAAGGCACTCTTATTTTCAACATCTCAGAGTGACAGCTCCCTCAAGCACACCTTGCAGACTGCTTTCACTAGACAAGCAAGAGTTCACATCCAGGAACACAAAGTTTTAATACAGCACTTGTCTTACAAGACGCTTTATCCTCTCTCTGGGAAAGACAGGGAAAAGTAAATTAAAAACATAATAAAAATAATAAATCAGTGTTAGAGCCCTGAAAAGACTGTATACCTTCAAAAGAAAGAATTAGAGAAAGAGAGCAGAAACAGAGTAGGGGGACACCTCCAGGAGCATCCAGAACACAAGGTCCTCCTGAATATTCAAGATAGTGCTAAACAGAAGTCCTGCTGAAATGGCAAAGGTATTTCTGATATTCAGCTATACATACAGGTGGTGGTCATGTGTGTCTGTTGTGGGTGGGTGGAGTTAAACAGGTGAATAATTTAGAATAACATAACAATTCCTTGGTTCTTAGAAATCTTTTCACCAAGAGAACAGTGAAAGATTAAATCTAGTGTGCACGTATAGCCTTACCTTTACTTTCTGTAATTAAGTAGTGACGCTTATAAAACATGCCTATGGCACTGCAAGATGAAGCTGTGCTTCACCCGAATGAGTGGCTGTCTTCCACTCAGTGCATTATGGAAAAAATCATCAAGTTCAGGTTCAATGAGCTCTGCATCATTTTTGAAACAGTAAATAAAAATAGCGGAAACATAACATTAATAGTGAAGCCTGTATTTAATCATTTTTACCAAATTCTCTGTTTAGTAAACATTGTACTTAGCGAAGTCACTCATTTACTATAGCTCTAAGCAAAGTTAAAGCTGCAGTGCTGTCAAAACTGAGGGAGAGAAAAGATACAGAGAAGGCACAGCATATCCTCTTTTCTCTCCCAGCAAAATACAGTCTATCTATCCTCAGATATTAACACAACATACTAAGTCACTTACAATGATCTAAACTTTATTGTAAAAACAGCTGTAGTTTAATTTAATCCAGACCTGTGCTATGCAGCCATCCGAAATCTTGTCAATGATTTTCAAGAACACCTTCGATATACACGGTCAGCAAACAAACATCCAATAAGCAGCAGTTTAAACAGCAGGCAGCTTAACCTTTCTCCTGTCTTTAAAAAATGCCAGACTGTTCACTGTTTGCTCAAGACTCTTCTTTTACCAACATTCAATTTGAATGAGCCGGTGCAAATGCACTGCTCATCCCCTCATGAGAGCAGGATGCATTTATGTGAAACATGAGGAGAATGCCTAATGCTGAAACATACTCTCTGCATCCTCAATGAGATTTTATTACAGGGCTCTCTTTCTTTTCACTGGCATGTAGCAACACGCCTGCAATTATTCCACTTCTTTTATGGCCAAAAGCTATCCGTACGCTTGTATTTATGTTTGGCATGCACACGCACTCTGTGTGAACACACTATGTATCATAGATGCATTATAACATAATTGTGGCTAGGTAAAAAAAACTCCACTGCTGCAAGGGCTTCTATGGGATACTGACATAAAAAATACTCTACTAATATTGCATACAGATAACTTTCTGGTCATTAAGAGCCAGATTATAAAAGCACTTCGGCTTCCAAAAGCATCAGGGGCTTGGGTTTTTAAATGTGCCTCAATGCAAGTCCATTTTGAAAACTAGCTCTATGGCCCTCAGAGGAAAACCTAGTAGTTTAATTAAAAACACAAACGAGTTTTAAATTAAAAATATTTTGTCTTTTGTATCAGAGCTCCATGCGACTAACCTTTATAGTTTCCCAAGTTATCAGCAAAACATCATGTGCTAAATTAATTAAAAAAGAACGACAACAAAAACAACCCATAACCAACTTCCCAGAGCTCACAACCCTTGAAAGACCATTACTAGTGCAACAGTATTTGTTGGTTAAAGAAACAAGTTACAAAAGGATGGGTTTATCAAGAATTTTGAGTATCTTGGGCTGTGACAACTAGATTTCACCAGCTTTGATAAATAATAAAAGAGCCTGGCAAACGTTCAGTTTTTCTAGTCCTCCACCTACATGGTTCTACGGTTCCTAACAATCCATTATTTATATTTCAGTAGCATTCTCCATGCAGTAATTGCCATCTACAACGGTAGGAAAGAAGCCTTTGTGGCAAAGATCTTCCACTCCAAGACAGCAAGGAAGCAAGAAGTTACTCTTTTATGGTTTCCTAGTCGTAACAGAGTAATGGGACAGAGACACTGTTTAGCCTCCAGTCTAAATGAAAATCTCTTAGAAATATTCAGTCCAAGAAAACTGCAATCAATGGCAAATCCTTTCATTATTACCATTGCTTAAAACAGTAAAAGCTCAATAAAATGAAAATGTTTTAAAAAAAAACACTCATCTTAATGTCTTCTGTGTCTTCCTTACTTTTTCTATTTGTTTCTGTTTGTTATTTTCACGATATACCTAACATTCAATCCTCTTAAACCACATTTCTCATTCAACCACTCTTTAGCAAAAGACTCTCCTTATCACCACTTACACTGCATGGTTCAGGAATTTTGGGGAGGGGATGGAGGTGGGCGGGTGCACATATGCCACCCATCTGCACCAACTGTCCTGGATCCATCCCCAAGACAACAGAGTGCCCCAGAAAAGGGATCCTCTCTGCCACAGCCATGTGGAACACAGAAAGATATATCCTACTACTAGTAGTGCCCCAATGTTTTTCCATTACCCACTTATTTTCAGAGCAGAAAATAAGGTAACATCACATGAGGATGGCAGTCCATGCTTTTGCAAATAAAGGCAAGGAACCTCATTTTTATCTGCTTAATTCCCACTGGAATCTACACTAAGAGCACCTCCAGATGAAAGCAAAAATGCGGTGATGGTATTACAGAAAATTTGTAAATTTAAGGACATAATTTTTGAAACCTGAGCTATGACAAAATAATGTCTTCTGGAGAATTATACTAATTGTAAATTTTGAACATAAATATTTTCAAAATGAAGGTCACGGTAATAAATTATCAACTATTCTTGCATGAACTAAGATTTAATTCTTCTACCTTCTGACTTGCTGTAGTATTTGCTTCCCCCAAAAAAGAACAGCAGGAGAAAAACAAACAAACAAACAAACACACACATCAATAAAATAAGAACAACAATGAAAAACAAAAAATCCCCATCTGAAGTAGAAGACACATAGATTGAAGTACCTATATTCCATCTCGTGGAAGTAAGATATGCTACTGACTACTGACTGCAATATAACTTAATTAAAACTAGAGATGTAAGATATGTATATACCTAAGAGCTTTAACGATCTAAAAGCTGAAAGAGCTGAAAAAATGTCAGTTATCTGGTAGTTCAGTAGTTCATTTGTTCATTTTTATTCTAAGGTAAAAAGTCATCCTCTTTCAAGTATGTCCTTCACTGAATAATTTCAGGGAAAGTACTATGTATTTTGTATCTGGATCAAGCCATTTCTCTTTTACCTGCTTAGGAAACTAATCTTTTCAACTACTTTGCCTTTCTTCAGAATGAGTAGGAAGGTGTAATAAAGAGACAGTATTCAGATACCTAAAACTGGAACCTCCACTCATGCAAAACACAGCAATCATTCTACTGTGCCAAGCTTTGTTTATCCTGCTTGAAACAACAGAGTTAAAATCTCTAAGCAAGTCTTATTTTCTGCTGTGGCTTTTCAAATGGAAGTAAAACAGGGACTAAACCACTTCAGGAATTTCAATCTATTACACCGTTGTGCTCATTCTACGTAGAACACCCTAACCTATCTGGGTAGCATCCCAGTTACATCATCTCGAGTACCAACAAATGGATGAACAAAATTAAACTTTCTTATTAGAACAATTCAAGGATTCTACCCAGTGTAGCAGTAGCTGCATGGTATCTGCAGAAAGTTTAAGGATAAAGTTGGCTGGCTATAGTCACCACCCAGTTAACAAGAAATCAAATACAAGTTCCAGAATAAATGTACTGATGGTTCATAGCAAACTTTGACAAAATACACAGCTGAGGGGAAAAAAAACAAAAGCAACAACAAAAACACAATTCTTATGCTGCAGAGGAATTTCTATCAGGATAATAGTGATTTTAAAGTCCTGTTTGGGGGGGGGGGGGGGGGGGGGGATGGACATGGCGAAGCCATTCAAAGGGATTTAAGCACAGAGACTTATCTAGCATCCATCTTGCATCTAATCTTGAAGGTTCAATACCATCCTAGATGACCCCAGCTTATCTGTACATCTGTAATAACATGAGCAGGAGAGAGAATTTCCACATCCATCATCCTTCTCACCTTGCCAGACCAGTGTTACCAGCTACCTTTAAAAAGCAAGGGGGAGATATGACATGGTAAGACTGTAGCTTACATAAAGCATTCCAAGTGACACATCTCTTAATCTGCATGTTAGATTTTTTCTGGGTTTTGCACGTTTGCAAAACTTTTACAAATGTATGCTCTTCATCACTGCAGGTTTTTTTTTTTTTTTTAAATAAAGCATGCTACTATTTAATCACTGTCTGCTTCCCTTCTTTCTTTCCCAATTCGGTTCTCAAATTTTCACTTTTTTTTGCCTTCCTCCTTGACTTTGAGTTCCTTCTTTATTTAATATCTTTCTCCATCAGCTCTGCTAGTCTTTCCAGTGTCTCCTTTAACTGTATGATTTCTTCTGTGTTTTACTTCACGGTTTCGTTCTACTCCACAATTTGACTTTTTTCTCTTTCTTTCCTTCCCTGCCCCCTGTCCCCTTCCAACACCCCTAAATTAGAAGGTAGACACACGCTTTAGCGTGAGTCTGCCCACGGCTGGCTCACCTTGACCACATGCACAAAGTGAAACCTCAGAGTTTGAACCATTTGCTGCCACAAGACCAAACTTTACAAAACTAGGAGACCAAGCAAGTAATGCATGTAACTGTTGGTAAAACACCACAGGTTCATGGTGAATGCACTGAGGACCAAGGCATTCATGGCTGAAACACAGTAGCATAAAACTTCCTCTTATAGCAAATTACATTTCCTCTTGTTAGGGAAGAAACCACAAATTTGTACTGTGACTGTCATATCACTGTGCACTATGTCACTGCTGAACAGGCTATCAGCAGCCGTTCATTACAGCTTCAGATCAGCAATCCTTATCATATGTTACATAAAAACCTTGTGAGTTAAAATCCTATCCCCATCCCCAGCAGGATTACAGCCAGGCAGCTCTCCAAAACACTTGCGAGGCAGCGGGTTACAGAGTGGTTATTGTTCAAATCAAGGCTTGGATGTTCAGTTTTCACCACCAAACCAAAAGGGCATTAATTACAGTATTCCTGGACCCAAAAATGCAGGACTGAAAGCTGATGTGGAACATCCGTGGCTTTTCTGAGAGTCCATTTCACTGATTAATGAACAGAAAAATGAGCTGTGAAGCCCTTTTTCAATATTCAGCTTAATTATGTCTTCACTGACACTTAAAGACCATTACTTCTTGAAATGCTTGTCATGGTCAGCCATCTAAATGTGTTTATTTTGCAGAACATGAATAAGTGATGCAACTTATCACAACGCAAGTGTTACGCAGCTTCACAACATTCTCGTTGTTTGACATAATGAACAAGCTCAGAAGAGGCGCTTGGCTGTTGGCGCCATCTATTCCTGAGGATTTCCATTCCATTGAGTAGCTCCAGACTGGCACCTAAATGGATTGCAAATGGCCAAAACACTTCCATCCACCAAAGCCACAGACCTTCTTTTAAGCATATGCAATTTCAAAATACACCCAGCTCTTCTGCTGAAAAGATTTGGTTTTCAAGACTGAAAATCCTAAGAGGTAAGCCAGTCAAGCTGAACTCTTGAAAAATTCAATCAGAAGTGGAGACTCCTACAACTGCCCTCTCAATGGCAAAAAACAGGTGAGAGAGGAGCTGACAGCAGACCAGCTACCTCTCCACACAGCATGCAAAAATGTGTCTGCTGCTAAGAAAATTTTTGCATTAGTATTGCAAGTGCCATTTCTAGGTGTGAACTCCCTCATTTTTTTGAATGCTAAAATAGTGTTAGGAGTCTGCTGGCCAAAGGGAGAGACAATGCCTCCCTCTCCAGTGAAGTGTTTTTTGATGTTCAGTCTGCCCCAGCAATGGGCAATACAGTATGCTCCCTTGTGAGAACAAAATCTTGTCAAGTATTGTGCCTGTACTTCTTTAAAAAGATAGCCTTTTCTCTGTTTTTGTTTATTTTTAATCTGAAAGCAGCTACTCCACTTAGGATGAAACCCAACATTGGCCAACATTTAATGTTCGCCTTAGTATTCAGCTACCTAACCAATATGTGCACACAGCCTCTGCAAGAGGCCAATGGAAAACTAACTTCTTTTCTTGCCTCCTGGTGAGTCATGGCACCACAAATAATTAAATATATAAATTTAAACACGATGACTTTGCTTTGTTTTCTTTCCTTTCTTTCCTTATCTTTCCTTTATTTTCGACAGGGTGGTTTTCTTATTGAAGGCCAGGAGGAGCACTGAGGTGAGGCGTAAATAGTATCCACACATTTATTCCCTTTCCTCCCCCTTTCTTCCCTACCAGGACGGAGTTCCCAGAACCAGACAGGAGGAAGAAGCTCAGGGGGCAAAGCCCAGCGGATAAAAACTGAGCACAGCTGTGGCCTGCTCTGGAGAGAGGCCCAGGCACAGCTGCTGCAGTTGCCACCACCAGGCACTTACTCGGGGCACCCCACTGGGCACGGTAGGGAGGAAGGCAGTGGGGGCTCTGCGGCACTAACCCGAACCTTGGAAACTTGCAAACCACTGGAGCCTCCCGAGGGAAGGAATGGCAGAACATGTTCGGGTCGTTTGGCTGTTTGGGCAGCGGAAAATGTTTTCTGGCTTGAATATCTGCATTTTCCTCTAGGCTACAGATACTTTGGAAGTCCCAGAGCAATATTCCTTCTCCTCCTGCCCTCACTGCTACAGTATTATGTACTGCAACAATACTATACAATAAATTAGAATTCACCAAGTCTTCCTTGAAACAGGTGAATCTGCCACCTGACAGAAAATCAACAGCCTTTGATGCCTACAGTGAACTTAAGCAAAACAAAGGGAGCTCAAACCTGCTGAAATGTATAAACTGTGGTGGGAATATAGAAACAGTTAAATGGAGAAGGGGAAATAAATACAAACATTCATGTAACTATGAAGGGCCCAGAAGAAGAAATGTAGTTAAGCAGGAAATTCATTAACAAGAGAATAATTCAAAAGTACACACAACTGAGTATTAAATGCAATTATTCAGACAGGAAATAAGAATTAAAAAGTAATTATTATATTTTGTAAAGGGAGAATAAACGTAACAGAATCACTCTGTTCAGTACCTCCTGCTTTTCGCTTTTAATCCTCACTAGTAGATCCTCATGCCCTCCATGCCCTCTCAAATCAATCAAACACGGTAATTAAAAAAAAAAAATCCACTTCAACATCCCAATAGGCCCGGAGCAACAACACATACAACGTCATGGAAATAGTTAGCAGGAAAATATCCAGCCATCAAATAATTGACTGCTGCTCAAAGCATGTGCATTTATACATTCAGGACCTAGGTCCCAGTTTCCTATGGGACAGGCATTTTCAGTAAAAGCCGTTGTGCCATAAACATTATCACACCGATTGATTTTAAAGAGCAGTTAAAAGCTATCATCTGTGACAGACCAGGTAAGCCAAATAACCTACGCTCAGGGACTAAGCAAACTACATTTATACTTAAAATATTTTGACCTCATCCCACAACTGCTCCCATCAAGCATCCAGCAATGAATACCTAAATACCTTTTCTTCTGCCTCTGTAAGTCTGTCCATGAGTTTCTGCACATGCTTTGCTTTCTTTTACACTTAGAAAGGCAAAACATCTCTTCAGACCACAGTAAGAAACTTCAAATTCTATTGTATGAGAGAGGGTGGGAGAAAAAAAAAAAAAAAAAAAAAAAGAAAAGAAAAAAAGAAACAATAAAATCTCTTCCACCAGAAGCACGTTTGGTAGCCTTCAAGAAACAGATGATGTAGTAAGATGTAAGGACAGAGCTATGGCAATTTTAAATCATGTGCAAATGTCAGAAGATGACAGACAAAGAGAAAAATAAGCACAAAACAAATTCTTAAAATGTCAAGTGTCTTCCTGGAAACCAGATTACCACAGGGCAGGGAAAGAGACAGCATTAGAAGCATACAAGCTTAAAACGCAGCAACAGCAGCCCATGAACAAGAGCGATGACACTCACAAATTCCATATATGCCTCAAGAATCCCTTTCCAGATCTCAGCAGCACTTCCAGCAAAAGCCCCACATCAGTATTACCCCATCCACAGACTCCGAATTCCATTTTTGTCACAGCTCAGTACACTGAAATAATTCATTGTGTTTGTTTCGTCTTTTTGATCTAGACAAGTTATTATACATGCAGAGCATCTTCTAAAGAAAGACGCTGCTTCAGCTGTTTCAGTAGTCAATGGTTCAGTAATAAAGAGTTGCACCTACAGCTTTGAGTCCCTTAGTACAACTGTTTATGAATTATTTTATTGGGTATTTTTTATGCTAAATGTGCATTGAAAGCCAATTTACTTCCAGTAATGCTTTTGGAGACTGTTCACGTTTCTTCCAAAGGCACTATTAATCTTGTAAAAGAGAATAATAACCTGAATCAGACCAGATATTGTATTAAATATTTCTGCAGTTTGATATATTTTTAATTCACTTTGATGTCTGAGCCACTACGCATTCATTTCACTATCGTTTACACAATTAGGTTTACTGCAGAACAAACATGCAAAGCTTCCACGGAAACTTAATTTAAAGACTAATTACTAATATGCATTCCCACCAAAACCTATCATACAAAAATGACTCTCAGACAGACCAGGGAAGTTGAACAAGAGATAGTGTACATGTCTACACGATATGGCAAAGGTGTTAGGAGTAGCAAATCAAAGCTGTAAGCCCTCCCCAGATCTTGGTAATTCTGAACAATGGAACATTTGGAGAAGACTGGTATGCTGCCAGTCACCCAGCGAACCCAGGAAGACAAAATTCATTAAATCAATTATTCATTCATATTTAACAGCTCAGCATTGGATCCAATATTTCTCTTTTGGCTACAGAACAGTGCTATAAATCCATCTACTTGTAACTGCACTGCTGAAAAAGTTAATGTCACTTATTGACAGGTTAATTTATAATGTTGCCTTAATTAAAAAGTATTTTAAAAGATTATCTTATCATTTTCTGACTGAAATGAAACTGCGGGTAATTGGGAACAATGTACCTACAGTCTAAGGAATGATTTCAAGCAATGCAGTGTCCAATTAACACCAGCATCTGGTGTGGGGATTTTTTTTTCGTGTCAAAAACATCAGGCATATATTCATTATATTCTTATTCAGTAAGAACAGAAAGTTTTATCCTGGATGTTATCCTTTCAGAGAAAGTACACAAACTACAATTGTCAGGGTCTGGAGTCCACACAAGCAAACTCCCTATCACTGGCAGGCATGTGAAACAGTGGTGGGAAACCTTCTCCAGCCTGGTTCCCACAGCCATCCCAAAACTACATTAATGGAAGAGGTAAGTGTCCCTTGTGGCCAAGGCACAGAAAAAGGACCCATCTGCTCTCGCCTGGAGGACCCTCTCTGAAGCCAGTTTCATGAAGTACCAAGCTCTGCTTGCTCAGGAAGGCAGCTGCTGCTTGTGGCTTTTCAAACTAACCTTAGCCGATAAAAAGGTAATGAAATAATATGATCTTCCAGATCAACCACAGCTAGGAGATTTGGGGCAGCAAGACTTACGGTGGTACATGGAAGAAACATCCTTTAACTAGCTACAGTCTTCAAGGATGAAAGATTGATGAACCAGAATTTGACTGCTGCCTGCTTACTAATGCTGGTTTTAGATTAGTCAAGCATAATTTTTGAAATACAATATTGCTTCTTTCTGTCTTCACAAGATGTTCATAACTAACTCTACTAACTCTCTAAGGCCATAGTATACAACGGAAATAAATATTTTCTCTTGTTTTTTTGAGTCAAAAAACAGCTTGGCATTTTAATGTTAGCATCTATGGACTTAAGACTGTCTAATTCAAAGTACAGCATGCAAGCTCTGCTGATGTTTAGGAAAGGTATAGCACTGTTTCCTTTGGGCATTCTTGAAATTATACAGGATGTTAACTTGGTACACCAAATGGTTATTTGAGAACAAAACAAATACTCCTTCCTGAAATAGGGTGATTCAGAGGAGGGGTGGGGCTTTGTAGTTGCCAATATTTTGTTCATCAATCTTGGGTTTGCAACATTCACTGAATAAATAATTAAATTCAGGGAAGAAAAAAAAAGGCAGATAATCTTTGCTGAGTAACTGCATGATAATACTATATATATGTTCCTCTTCCTATTTATTAGGAGCATCATTATTGCAACTTCTGACTTGGAAAATTATGAGAATTGAAACCAGCACTAATTTGAATCCAAATATTGGAAAGCTTTGCAAGAAGGCTTCAATGACCATATTCCACATGTATGCTCCTACATGAAAATCTACTGGGGAAGAAGAAATCATACATCTGTTTCTCATGAATGCTCAATTTTAATTAAATGTCGTAACTCCAACTAGATCACAGTTCATCTTCCTTTCAGAAGCATGGCAGAAAATCTATGCTTCTCTTTTTAACAGAGCTTTAACTGTGTTTCTAGGTTCACATTTGCCTGTTATTTACAGCAAGGATTTCTTATCCTTCCCCATAAAATAAAGTAATTTTATCCCACCCATGTAGCAGGCCTGTGCAACTGCTGCCAAACCAATAAATTAACAGACTCCCAGACTGATCATGCAAGGTAATTCTTTTTTGGCTCTTTTATCTCTAACCTACAGACAGCACTCCCCTCCCAGTTTTAAAACTAGAACTCAGCTCCTGGTCTCTGCTATTGTGCCACTGCCTACCAAATGGTTTTCATATAAAGAAAAAATATATCAAGCTTATTTCCAGCATCTGCAGGATGATCAAAAGTACATCTACCCTCACGCTGCAAAAGGTACGCACTGAAGACTTTCAGGATTCATATTCTGTCAGCTGTGTAGCTAAGAAGGATCTCAGAGTTGCAAAGTACTTTGCAGAAAGAGGGAGCAAGGGGGAAGAAAAGTGGCTAGTTTTTAAAGATATTTAGCATTTTGAAAGTGAATCCAACTCTCTGTGGGAAAGAAATCTTTAAAATACATGGGTAAAAGCTATGCATCAAGAACAGGCACGTGCAACCTCCTGCCTCTCCTTACCCCAGAGGAGTTCCTAACACAATATCCTTCCGCTATTTCACACCTATCTCTTCCTGCCTTATTAATCTTGCTCTGTCCCATGGACCAAATCTCAACCCTTTTCCTTGAATTGTGCAGTTTCAATCCTTTCCTGCCTGAACTGGGGCAGTTCACAATATTTGTCCTTCCTCAAGAAGTTCCAACAAAACCCTAACAGCAAGATTATTACTGTCTACAGCAAAATGGTTTGGATGGTTAAGGGTTTTCTTCATCCCTCCCTTCTTGTTACCTGCAGGCAAAGCTAAGACACACTGCCCCTTTCCTGGATCCGCGGGAACGGGGTTAAGCTGAGGCAGGGGAAATTTAGGCTTGACATCAGGAGGGGGTTCTTCACAGAGAGGGTGGTTGAACACTGGAACAGGCTCCCCAGGGAAGTGGTCACTGCACCGAGCCTGACTGAATTTAAGAAGAGATTGGACTGTGCGCTTAGTCACATGGTCTGAACTTTTGGGTAGACCTGTGCGGTGTCAAGAGTTGGACTTGATGATCCTTAAGGGTCCCTTCCAACTCAGGATATTCTATGATTCTATGATTTCCTGAAGAGAAGCCCTTCAGTAAACCTCCTGTGATAAAATTGGTACTGCCCCATTTTGCAAGAATAATCAGGGGAGGGTGCACTGAGGTAAGGAGGAGTCCCTAGTGTCATCAGACTAGTTCACACTAGAATAAGATTTTGCTAAGATTTCAGCACATCACTGTTGTTTTCCCAGGACTCTTTGGGAATCCCAGCCTTCCAAAACATACAGAAACATACCTAAAACTTTGGCCTTTATAAAAGTTTATCTTGGTTTTATTGTGTCACAGTCTGAAAGCAGACCTTAGGTTTAGCATGCAAACAATGCATCTTTCAGCAACAACAAGTAACTGAATGAACAAATAAACATAATACCACATTTCTCTCCTTTGATTTCAACTAAATTAAGAAAATCTGTACCAAAGGCATAGAAACCAATGCCCCATTAAAAACTGCTGTAAGTATTAAATGTTCTCAGAAAGCTGGTGGTCACCAAAATAAAATAATGGCACAAAACAACTGCTATGCCAGCTATTCCTAGCCTGAAATCTGTACCTTCTTTCAGAGAGACAGGGATAATTTTTTCAATAACATAGTGTATATTAGGCAAATCAATCAATTGCCTGAAGGACTCTGAAAACTCCCCAGTCTTGAGACAGTAAAGAAAACAAAAACATAGCTTGAAATTACTTATTCGAGCTGTAATAAAAATCTTTTGGTAAGTACTATCCACATTAGATAAACTAGGGATGACTACACAAAACCATACAGTTACCTGAGTTAAGCCTCACTTAATTTCTAAGTGAAGCACTTGGAAGGAGTGAAAAGAAATAAAATGAACTTAATGGAGTTCCTCTGAAAGTTCTGGGGAGTAAATTCCTCTGGTTTTACTGACATGTCTGATCTTGAGATTAAGCTTTCAGTTTAATTTACAACAAGGCTTCTCTCTTGTTTCATTGGGAGACATACACTGAACCTAAATGAACAAATAGCAACAATATTTTAAAATGCCACTTCTGTTCAAAATGCCTTGCTCCTATTTCTCTGACTTGGGAAAAGAGGAAGTGTATCCTCTATGAAGACTCCTAGGGGCATACTACTAATTTCTTCTTTTTTTTTTTTTTTTTTCCTTGTGGTAAACTGGTTATTTTCTTTTTTGAAAACTCCATTTAGCAAGCTAAGCAATGTACACCATTGAGATTCATGAATGGCATTTCATTTCCATGGCAATTGGCATATCAGGTCTCTTTTCAGGCGGAAGACCAACCAAAATCAAATTTATTTATTTATTTGATTTGGCTTTCATTAGCAAGTGAACCTTTTTTTTACTTTTTTTTTTTTTTTAAACATAACAGCTAACCTTTTGTCTCCAGAGGAAGCATTATTTTTTATTTTTTAAATGGCAGGTATTTTAAGCGTGGCTGCTCACCCTCCTTCCTTTGCCATGAGCAAACTAACATCCTAACATCACCTGTCATGTCGTTTCACCACTAGTATCATTAGACAGGAGGACGGGAAGAATCACAGACAGTATCTAAGGGTGGATTGCCCAATACAGAAAATGACAAAGAGAAGCAGGTAAAGTGCATAAATAAATTACCCATCAATGAATCAGACATGTGAACCATTTTCCTAAGTGTCCTGAAGAACTTTCCTAGGCGTATAGGAGCAGCAACGACTATACCCACTTCACAAGTATTTTTGGTATCAAGCCATTATCCAGGCAACTTCTACTCCCAGCCTGAGATCCCTTCCAGTTACTGCACACCCTTCCTGCAGTGAACTCAGACCCAGCAGTGCAGACTTACATGTTTAATTTTATCTAGGCCCAAAAGCCACCAAATGGACAGATCAGTTGGCCAATTAGCAGTCATGCAGCCATGCCATAAATGAGTGGAGTAACATGGGGCACAAGAGGAGAGGCCAGGGCTGGCAGCAGATGGGCTAGCTTTCTTCTTAGTCACCAAGCTGGTCCACACAAACACAGCCAGGAGCTACAGAAGAGGATCAGGAAGAGGAGAAAGAGCCTGGCCATTTCTCTCATTACGTGCAGGGTACATCTAAACCACATCATAAGCATGGTGAAACTATGCCAAAAGCCAATATAACAGAACTGGCAGACAGCAGGTCTCACCACTCCCAACAGATTTTCCTTTGTTGCATTTAGTGAGCCCAGTACAGGCACGTGTGCCAGCCAGGGCATCGCTGCCTGAGGCAGAGCCCAGAACTGCTGCTCCCAGAGGCAGCCCCTTCTCTTCCCTCACACCTACTGACTGGTAGCTTTTAACATTCACTATTCACACACAAACACTTATTTTCTCAATTCTCTTTCTTCTGTGTAGAACCTGCAAGCTTTAGATAAATAGACCCAAACTCTCCCCCAGCAAAACACCCCTGCAAGCCTGCCGTGCAAATCAGTACCACTGCCAGTTCCACACGTGCCTGAGTAATACAACAGTGAGTTTACTTAAACTCTTCCTCCTCATCCCTTCTTCCTCTAAAATCTCAGATCTGTCATTAATTGCCAACTTCACCCTCGCTTTGTTCCTTCACAGTTTACATAGGTTATATATGGCACCAGTTATACATATGAAAATATGATGATTGATTGCTGAAGAAAAAAAATATATCAGCAGAGAGAAATGTGCATAAATCAATAGAGAAAAAAAAAAGGAATAATGTTTCACAGGCAGCAGAAGAAGGCAATCCTATTTAAAACAACTCAGGAGCCAGAAGTACCTCATGTTGAACAAAGGAATTGGAAACAAAAACCATTAGAAGCAATTCAGCCTTCACTGAAACCTATACACATCATCATTAACAATAATAATTTGGCTC
The DNA here is from genome assembly GCF_047663525.1 of Anas platyrhynchos. Taxonomy (NCBI): domain Eukaryota; kingdom Metazoa; phylum Chordata; class Aves; order Anseriformes; family Anatidae; genus Anas; species Anas platyrhynchos. The sequence goes on from NC_092587.1 coordinate 130,362,667, forward strand.
TTCATGTGTAATCACTGTATGCTGGCCTCACTTTACGCTCATAATGCCCATTAATGTCAGCAGGAATTGTGCACATGGGCACCACGCCGGGCTACAGCCTGGTTTGCAGAGACAAACGGCTCTCTGCTAACTCTTCCCCCTCATCCAGCTGAGATTCCCAGCACAGGAATTCCCACCACAGAACAAGGAAGCAGCCGCACAGCTGGACTGAGCCAAATACAGAAGATGCTATTCTTCTGTTTAACTCAAAAATACAAGAAGTCAGCCTTATTAAAACAACAACAGAAAGGGAAGCTGTAACTCTCTGCTCACGCAGTATTGAATTCAAGACAGTGCACACTGGAGCACTGTGAGGACACACATCATCACAGCTCTGTGACTGATTTTCATGACTCATTTCATACGTTAACGTTACCTCAAAATGTTCGTGAAGATCATGGATGCAGAACATGCTGAAAAGAAACGAGTGCTAACCCAGCACAGCTCATCCAGGATGCCTTCCACCCTCCCCTCACACAGCACACATGAGGCAAGGGGGAGCAGTAATGTTCCTCCACAGCATTTCGACAATATCCTCACAGGTTGAAACTTCCACAGAAACTACTAGGAGATGCCACTTCTATGTTGTAGGAAAGTTCAGACAGAAAAAATAGCATTAAATCACTCATTAATATACCAGTGATAATACTCATCAGCTATATAGTCACTATAATCCTCAACTGACCTGAGATGCAGAAACAGGGTCTAACTGAATTCTGTTACATATAAGGTTAAACAAAATTATAACATACATGCTTTTTGCCATGCCTTCAGTAGCTCAGATGAGTTACAAAACTTAAAAAAAAAAAAAAGTTACGGTTTTCTTCATATATGAGCAAAACCACCAAGGAAGCTTCCAGGAACATAACTGTAGGCTACTAAGGGAACTCATTTTACAAAAATGAGTTACTCTACAGTAAATAGAGAATAAACTGTTCAATTGGATCAATGCTTTATTTTCTAGCATATCTCATCTTCTTTTCTCAACAGAATAGTCTGTGTCAGTCTAAGTCAAGCGATAAAAGTACAATAATTTTGTGATAGAAGGACAAGGGCAGACATTATTTCTTAAGGTAGACTTATTTCACCCATTTATCCTAAAGCTATGTCAAATCTGAAGCCATCAGTATAGCTACCAAATTCAATGTAAGATTTCACATAAAAACCTACAAAATTGTGGATTCCAAATGTTTTTTCCTTAAGTAAAAGATCAAATGAAGTTCAGCAGAAATACTTAAAAAATCTAATCTTTATTTCTCAGGCTTATAAATAAAATCTTCCATTAGGTGCCTCCTACACAACTTTAGAATTCACTCCCAATCCCTCATGCACTTACAGTGCTCATTATTTCCTCTTAAAGAACCTCTGCTCTGCTTGTATCCCCATCATCTCAAGACACTTATTTTTGTTTTCCATTCCACAGTAATTTCTCACTTTGCTATCTTCCTTGTAATGATTTAGGCAACATACTTGAGCATCCTTTAGATAGGGACATGGAATAGAACAGTCCTCCAGAAACCCTGCTTGTCAGTGCCCTTTACTTTATTATAATTAATTATAGTGCTAAGTTATTGCTTTATTAAGTATTTAATTACTCTATCAGGTATTATATGACATAAGACCAAGTTCTGTATCATTAAGGACTGTGGATTAGTGTTCTATTATATTAGAACCTATTATCATAACATATTTTGATTAGCAATTCATTTCCTTTGGCCCTGAGAGTTCTGCAGGAAGTCAGTAGGCACATCTGTCTAAACAAAACTTTTCTGGGTGATTTTGTTCATCCCATCCCCGCATGGAGAGAAAAGCAAGGGTCAAGAGCAGCCAGAAGGAACAAGTCATCTACACGTGTGAGAACGCCTTCTCTTCACTGCATGCAAACCTTGGTGCCTGCGTTGACACCCATCCCCAAACTTTTGAAGAAATTCTGAATCACTAAACCTATTTAACCATCTCTGTAGTTTTCATCTTGCTTCTATTGAGACTTGTTATGCCCTGGATGCAAGGATAATTTCACTTCTATTTGTAGAGCACACATCTTGCAACACACACCTTACTTTTATGAGCTGGGTACTCCTCTAAAGGTACAGTGCCTACACAGTGTTTCTCCAGAGATTGTCTCCATGATTCAGGAGATGAAGACAAAGGCTGAATAACAACCATCCAGTCAAGAAGCTAGAAAACCAGAAAAAAAACATCTAATATCTGCAAAAATTAAAGAATGTGGAGAAGAAAGGGTGTAAGGAAGGACCACACCAGGCAGGTAGAAAAGACCTACCCTCCAGCACAGTGCTCTGGCCCTGGGCATCTGAAACCTCAATCCATCTACAAATAACTTTGTCACTAGAAGCCTCCAGCTCAAATCCCTTGAAAGGTTCATAAACTATATTCAGAGAATACTGCCAGTCATAACCGAGATATGCTTCCATTTGTAAAAAGCCCTACATTAAAACTCTTGTGGCTTTAGCAGTGCACCTCAGAAAAATTCTGATATGCTTACACAGTTAGGTAGCTAATTGTTAAGAAAAAAACCAACACCTTAATTGAACATTGTGATTATAAATAAATCAAGAGAGTTTAATTCAGTAATCACATAAAGTTCACACTCCATTTATCTGAACAGATTCTACAGCAATTGACACCTTCTTCATATGCTATCCAGCATACAAAAATGCACACTGCAATTATAACAAGTTAAGCCTTACATTTTGATTTTTGATTTGGTTTAAAGAAAACTCCTTGTCACTAAAGGGAACTGTTTGCCATCATAGCCAAAAAATCCAAAACACTCTTTGTAAATTAAAAATGATTTCTTCATTGGTTATTTTATCAGGAAAAAATATTCTCCACTTCCTGCAAAGGTGAAACAGTGCTTGCAATTTTTCAGTTGCTTCTTTGTATCAACATGCACCTCGGAACAGAACATCAAATACCATCATGGCAAGATCACGCATCTTCAGTCTGCACAAGTAAAATAGTCTCTGCTTCAGCGGTAACTCACCTCCGAAACCATTTCTAAAATATAAAGAAAAGCTCTGAAAACTCCTGCAGTATTAATGTAGCCTTCACAGAGACAAATCACCAGTCATTCCTTACTTAGCATACCTGTGATCTCAGAAAATATAACAAAGAACTTATTTTTAAATAATATTTTTAGGAACCCTATTTTTGAAGTCTCTTTGTGATATGGTCTTTAACACAGAACAATTCACTAAATATATTTAAGAAAACAAGCCTTTAAAAACACTTAGTGTCTTGCTCGTTGTAAAAGGCTATCACAAGGATGGGTTATCTTTATAAACTATCTAGAAATAAAATATAAAAGTATATTATGAAACATTGATATTTATGACAGTATTTCCAATAAAAATAGGAAACCTGATTTTTTATAGCAAGATATTCTTCAAAAAGAATATATAGCAAGATATTCTTCAAAAAGAAGAATATCTTCAAGTTCTGAAGATATTTTAATATCCTTAGTGAGCTTTTCTGCTGAAAGTAAAATTGTGATGGATACTTGCTTCCATATGGAAATTAATTTGACAGTTGCAGGTTACCATTTTCTCTGTTTGATATCCCATCTAGTATTCACTTCCTAATAGCTTTTTTGGAACGTTTGTCTAAACTTGCTTTCTATTTAAAATGTTATAAAAACAAACAAACAAACAAAAAAAACACACTTTGTATCTAAACATTGAAGAAGAAAAAAATAGAAAGCATCAGGTATGCACTGTGACTCCTGTTGTTTTAAAAAGGAAAATGAGGATCAATAAATTAAATTTGATGTGAGCAACTCATTCTCCACCAGTAAAGAAGAATACTAGGCACAGAAAGTGTGTGATTCATGAGCCAGGCTCAGGATTTTGAACACATTACAGAAGGAAGTTAGCTGTCTAGATACTGATCTTATACCCTTGCACCTCTTTTATAGACTCATATACAGCTTTACAGCTTTCTCCAAATATCAGCATATGAAACAAACAAGCTTACTCATACCTCGGAAATAAAGAACCCTGCCCCATGCATCAATCAGTCCTAGAGGAGCTCAGCCACGGCACTGGTTGGGACAGAGTCTCTCCTGCAGGGTTGCCATCTTCCCTACCAAGGCCAGCTTGTAGGAGCCACATATTCCAGTTTGAACAGCAAACTGGCTTCCAGGTAAAATTGCACAAAATAGTGGACCAACAGAAAATCAAATCAAAAAAGCCTGCCTGTCCTGTCTTCTACTTAGTTCAGCAATGTGGCCAAAAATAAAAAATCATATTTAGTAACTGTAGACAACTATTTTCATAGAATCATAGAATGGTTTGGGTTTGAAGGGACCTTAAGATCACCCAGTTCCAAGCCCCCTGCCCTGGGTAGGGACACCTCCCACCAGCCCAGGCTGCCCAAAGCCCCATCCAGCCTGGCCTTGAGCACCTCCAGGGATGGGGCACCCACAGCTTCTCTGGGCAACCTGTTCCAGGGCCTCACCACCCTCTGTGTGAAGAATTTCTTCTGAATATCTAATGTAAATCTATTTTCTTTTAGCTTAAGACCATTCCCCCTTGTGCTATCATTACCTGCCTGAGCAAAAAGTTGCTCTCCAATTTCTGGTATATGAGACAAGGATATGGACAGTAAGAAAACTATATATCTGAAGTTGTGACCCTGAGCTCCTTGTAAGCATTTTCATAAAATACGGCTCCAATTCTTCTAAAGACTATGTAGAAGGAAATGAAATGGGGGAAAGAAGACTGCTTGTGAGGGGTAAAAAAAGTCAGGTGTGTAAGAAAATTCCTGCCTACAGCAAGCTGCAATAGCTAAGTTAAGAAAACAAGTTGTGGTATGCTACTTTCACTTCATTTTTCAGCAACATTAGTATTGTGCTCTTGAATGGAATGGCACAGTTTGGGCCAGGAATACAGATGCCACGATTTTTTGGTGACTTAGGACTCAGCTAGTGGCCCCATTCAGTTCAACAATGATGTATTTTCTGTGCAAGGATAGTAAAGTCATTGCAAAGTTTGGTAACATGCAAAAGTACAAAATGAATTAGGAGAAAAGAGGCACTATTTTATCATGGTTGTGTTTTTTTATTTTTTTTTTATTTTTTTATTTTTTTTTAATTCAGGTCCCTGCAGGAACATTAGTAAATCCACAAAAATAACAACACTTATGTAACGCTTACTGTAAGCATTTCTGCTTCAGGTTTATTGAGGGCAGATGACTTTTTGAAACTGGGTTTTAAAACCTGTTGCAGGGATAATCAGTTTTGTTTACCCGTTTTTTGTTTAACTGTTAGTAAGCAAGTACAAGTTGGAAACCCTCACTGTAATATGAACAGCTTTTAATTAAATCAGCATAATATACATATAGCTTACCTCTTTTTGTAACTTTAAGGTCACATGCTTCATTAAGTAACAGTCTAAAAGTGATCTGTTAAGCACAAACATGTTCTGTACCTGTTTAATTGACTAAGCACATTGTCTTCTGTGCATTCTACAGAGGCAATCAAAACTGAGTTTCTTACCCAGGACAGAGTCACTGGGCAAATATGAAGTCACTACTAAGCAGCAATTAAAAGAAAATATGAAGTGACTAAATAATTGCCAACAAGACTGTACAACAAGAGAGGGTCCTATTATTTCAGAATTTATATTAGTTGGAAATGCAGTGGTACATCCAAGTTACACAATCATGTATCACTTGTGAAAGCAGAAAATTTAATCAAAACCATTACTAAAAGAAATAGATATTATATCATGTTTCTTTAAAGACACCTATTTTATTTTAACATGGAATTGTAAAAATAAAATAAAAATTTACAAGGCCATGTGTATATGTCCACATCCATGCAGTGTGTGTATATCTCAGAATTAACCAGAACAGATGCCTTTGTGCTGAACCTCATCTACTTGTTTCTTTAAAATGTCATGTCCTCCACCACAGGAAGAACTCCTAGTACTTTGGTCTCTGAAAACAAACCAGTGAATACATTTTGTCCTGTCTGAGTAAACAGTCCAAATCTTCATGGCTCCTCTTTAACTGGAAAGAGATGATTACATCTGCAACAGAAGGCAGCAAAACTGAAGCAGTGTTCAACTGGTAAAGCAGCATAAGAGACACTTAAGCCCACAAAAAAATAGGAATAGTTTGTGATTAGTTATAAAGAGCTATGAGAATTTCTTTGCCAGTAGCCAGGCTAAAATATCTTTTTTTTTCTAATCTGGGCTTCAATTCTAACATTTCCCACTCTCTCAGTCAGCTTTGCCTGTTCCTATCCTCATGGTCCTAGGCACAGCTGATGGGCACCATCTTGTACAACAACAGAGACCGTGTCTGCCCAGACGATGCTTGTAACACATCATATTTCATCAGTACCTGACTTTATGTATTTATGCATGTGTGCATATCCGTATCTATCTATATCTTCACTCTGGCATAAAGATTATCTACAACCTAAACTTCAAACTAGATTTAAGCCCACAAAAAACTGCCTCGAAAGGAACAGTTCTTGCATATTCTCCTTCATCTAATCTTTTTAATTCAAATGAGTCAGTTTCTTTGAAAAGAGTGTAGCAAGCAAGAAGGAAAAGTGCCATCTCTGATTCTTCCTTTCACCACAAGAACAATATCCCCAATTTCAGTCCTACATGGCAAGTTAGCATTTCCAACAAGCTCCAATGGAAACACCAAGTCTCACAGAGGTACAATGTTGACAGCCTGCTTCAGAGTAGCACACTGACACCCAGGCTACATTTTTACATAATTCATTTTTATATAATACATAATAAGTGAAAAAAACAAAAAGCAAAAAATAAAACAAACAAACAAAAAAAAAACACAAATGAAGGAAAACATTCAAAATACAAAGTCACTTTTCAGGTGAAAAGCATTTGGATGATGCTCTCAGTAATGCGCCTTAACTTCTGGCTAACCCTGAAGTGCTCAGGCAGTTGGACTTGATGACCCCTGAAAGTCCTTTCCAGCTTAACTCTTCAATACAAATTTTGTGTTACTTGATATTCTACTGGATATTAGCAAAGTTGTCCATATCCAACTGTAAGTTCACCATAACCAAAAAACGACATGAGGACAGAGAGCACCTGACTGCTCATCACTTCCAAGGGCACAAAGACGCAGCCTCAGGAGCTTTCAATCTCCTGGCCTCGCCTCAACACAATGGACTAAAACCACAGTTACCTTGGCATTGCCTCTTTACCAAAACCATATGCACTAACGACAGGATGGAACAAAACAGCACTGCTGCCTCTCATTACCATTTCCTCCAACTTCCATCACTTTCTGCAGGCAGGCTCCTCACTTATTTTGCCTCTTTTTATATTTCTTCTCTCTGTTTTCCATCTTCCTGCTACTGAAGCCTATTTTCATCCCTATTTCCATGATTTTACTCTCCTCTCATGTTATTTTTTTCTAGTGGTTTTCAACAGCTCATATGTTTTTAAGGTATGATTCATGTAATAATGAGGATTGGTCCTGATTTCAGCCAACAGCAACCAGGAATCTGTATAAACATTCTGCTTTCGTTCTCAATAGCAAGCCAAAAAAATCAAGTGAAATTTAACAATGTTTCAAGCTGAAATCCACATCAAGCATGCACATCACTAGTGCCTGGTCTGTATTCTGTGGTTGTGGAGACCTGGCTTTCATCTCTAACCCGCTCTATTTGAGCCTTTCAACCTTTCCTCAAATTTCTCACTGAGACTCTTTTCTTTACATTCATGGAGCGTCTTACCCCAGAATTCATTTCCTACTTCCTTTTCCTTAGTAAATTACATATACACATACACAAAATCATCTAGGTTGGCAAAGACCTTCAAGATCATCTAGTCACACCATCAGCCTGACCTTCCTAGACCCATCACTACGTCATGTCCCTCGGTGCCACATCCATACGTCTCCTAAATGCCCCTAGGGATGGGGACTCCACCACTGCTCTGGGCAGCCTGTTTCGGTGTACAGGCCACCTGCGGAGCCAGGCTGACTGAATGAAGCCACAGCAGGTGCAAGCATTGCTGAGGGCCAACAGCAAACCCAGAACAGGATCCAGCAACCTGGGGCCTCCCAGGGAAACTTGCAGCAGGTGAAATACAGTCAGCATCAGCCTGGGCTTCTGAGCAGCTCTGACACCCCTAGCAGCCACAGGTTGAAAATTAGATCAGATATGGAATTAGGGTTTCTCAGAGTCCTTGGCTGAAAAGGCTGAAAATGCCAACACCTGTGGAGAGGGCCAAAGAAGTAGCATACAGTAAATATTCCAGCTAATTTCAATAGGCCTTAGAACATACACTTTTCTAGTATTGTAGCAAAGAACAAAAGAATTTGCCTCTCAGAAACAGCTGAAGCAAAGTCTTAACTAACAGCCAGACCACAGTTTGAACTAATTCAACATAAAATTAACACATCAATGCTCTACCTGATGTCTTCCACCTGTTCAGGTCTTGCTATCCTTGGCTCCTGACCTCGGCAGCTGGATTCCAGTAATTCTGGCTTCAAAATTGCCTGGGCAATGTCTCTCCAACTGAGGATAAAATTGCCTTTGCTTTGCCACTGGTAGGTACGGGGAGACACAGCAGCGTGGGACTTTGAGCTGCAGAAATGTTTTGAAATGGTTGCCAATGTAATTGTGGAAAGAAGTGTCTCCTGTGGCATTTCTGAATTGTGAACTTCTGATTGTGCATCAGCACTTCAGTGAAAGAGAAATTTAGCAGCACTGTCTTGCCATCACATCTCGGGCTGTGGTCCTGCAAGGCCCTGCAATACTAAGTCAGGGGATTTTTTTCATGCATTTCTCCGGTGCAGAGAAATTATTATCTCTCATGTCAGCAACAGTTAGTTACTCCCATGCTTCAGAACTTTCGCAGGCAACTTCCTTGTTCTCGGTCCTTCAGGCCTATTTAGAGGGACAAGAAAGCTCTGCCTCCTTTTCTTTCAGGATCCCTCCATGCCTTTGAAGTTCCCCTGGCCATTCTCCCTGAGTCCCCTCTCCAGTGCCCCTCCTTCTTTCTGCTCACCAGAAGCAAGAAGGGATGTAGGCTTCAAGCCAGGTGCATCCCCATGTCCATGACAGGGAATCAGGTACCACCAGGGGAGGGAGATGGGCAGAGGCAAAACACAGCCTTACATATCCCACTAAATTAGTCATCCCATGCATTTTAAGAGTCTTAATTAAAATAAGAAGACTTTTTTTTTATTATTTTTTTTTTTTACTCAAGCAAGAGTCACCCTTTATTGTAGTTGAGCTGGTGTTTTTTGCCATGTGCTTTATGCTCAGCCACGTTCTGCTGTACTTAACAAAGGAGTATTGTGCAGTGTGTCAGAGCACAGGGGGATGGAGAAAGAGGCACGCCTTCTCATCAGTTTTTGATTGTGAAATACAGTGTAATGGACCCTCATTAATTCAATTCATGCCGGTAAGACCAACACTGAATTATTAAATTATTGTGAACAAGTTCCAGAACAAATAGCATAAAAGGATTCTTAACTGCAAAGTATACTTTGCTCATTTGTGTTGACAGCTGTAACATAACTATAATTATTTATTATACTCTGTAAATTACAATCTTTTTTTTTTTTTTTTTAAATATGAACCTTCTACATAGCACCAGCCATTGCACTTCTGTTGAACAATGTTCAAACCTCTTTTTTAATTGCTTTTCATGAATTCTTAAGTGAGAAAATTAGCTGAGTTGTTCTGGCATATATAACAAAGGCACTGACATAGTAAAAAAAAAAAAAAAAAAAAAAAAAAAAGGAATAATTTGTGCCAATTTTCTCATTTTTATTAGGAAAATCTCTTATACAAGACAGCTCATGACACACTTTTTCCATAAAATGGAAAGGTCTGGAGAGGGAGAGAAGATGCTGGGGTGCCAATAAGCTTGTTATTAGCCTGATGGCAAAAAGTTTATACCTATTTATACTACAAGGCCTTCCAAGGGAATCTGCAAACTCAGATGGGAAGACAGTACTTAGCAGTAAGCAATACTTCATTAGCATTTCAATGCATATGTTACTATCTCCCCCCTCCCTTTTTTTATTTGACAGCAATACATAAGTATCAGTCAGACAAAAGATATAATTTGAATTCTTTCTGCACTTCAAGTATGACAACAAATTAAATACACACCTGAATCTGTCTTGATACAGGACAGCACAGTTGAAAGAAGAGTACAAAACAAGTGTCAAGCCACCATCCTAATCTAGAGTTGAAAAAAGGTCACCTCGCACCTTGGCATCCAGGCTGGTATCACTCAGGGGAATCAATAAAACTCAACCATGCATCTTAGAAAGGGTAGCAATTACATATTTGCATGTATTTTGGGAGAAATGGCTAATTAGGGAATGGCACATTGTACAGTGAACCTGTTGTTAAGAACTGCCATTGTATTTCAGACAATGAGGTCTAAAACATTGGCAGCGCTAAAGGAAGAAATGCAAATCATTATGCTTCAATGTCCTTGAGTGTAGTGCTTTTTATGGCTTGCTATCCTTACTTTAAGGAGCCAGAATCAACTCTGTTGGAAGGAACAGGTTTAGTCAAAACACAGCATTTCTTTTTCAGGTGGTGTTAGAAAATAGGCCTATGCAAGTCTTACCATGTTCAAATGAGAATGAAATCGACACTGTTTCTGTACTACCCAGAAGCCCTGAGCACAACCAAGCCATTTTTATGGTGCATGCATATAAAATACTGCACTGTAGCCCAGCAATCCAGTGCTGTAACTAGTTACATAAGCCTGTTGCAATTGTCTATAATGTGCATGTTAGCACTGAAGACAGGAGGCTTCTCCAAAAGCAGTATTTCCCCCTCAGACAGAAGTGAAGCACTGATCAAAGGAGTTTCTAGAGAAATTCCAATGCGCTCAGGTTACTATAAAATGTCTGATGCTACTTAAGAGCAAAAACACAAGGAGAGAAGTCTCCTCTTCCCTGGCAATTTTTGAATATTAAAAAACAAACGAGCGAGCAAAGCCCTTCCCATCCCTAGGCTGTCAGAGAGCTGCCAGGAGGCAGACAATACCAGGGAAATGGGCTGGAACCTGGAAAGGTTACATGCTACATTTATTTCCTTAAGGCGGGATCAGCTTTACCTACATCACTCTGACAACTGACTAACTTATCCTTAAAGGCCCTTAAGGATGAAATGTTACCTGGAAATATAACTGAGTATGTTTGCTCCATCACTCAGACAGCGAACAGAAATGAGAAACAATCTCAGAACTCTGCAAAACTGCCTGTTTGAGAGTGAACTGGTCACAACTGGAAGGAACTTTTCCAGCTTGAAGATGTTTTACTTTGTGTCACTGAATCCAGTCTTCCCTCCTCCCATGTTCATTACGTTATATCAAGAATCACAACAGATGTTAAGAGAGGAAACATCTACTGCATCTAATTTTCTTCGCAACTACAATGATGGCTTAACTTGGTGTAAGGTGCTTTGTTCTCCATCAGATTGCTTTCTTCTACGAGCCTTCAAACAGCCTGTTTTTCTCTAATATTTCTGTAGTAAAGGAAGACAAGCCAATTGGTCTACTGCTTCTTCAGCTTTCACTCTCCTTGAGTGGGAAAGAGAAAAGTGAGGGGAAAAGAAAACAAAAACCAGGAAGGAGCGAGCGAGCAGCATGCCCCTTTTCTCTGCCCACTTTCCTTGACCTTAACACCAAACCTCAGCTAGCTACTGAAAAGAGAAATTCCAGAAATATGTATTATTCCCCAAAGCAAACCCTCCTCCTACACAAGCTGCCACCACACAGATGAATCTCTGGCTCCAACTGTAAGCCATTGCATACTATTTTCAATTTGAAGTTATCTGCACCTGCTAAGGCTGGCTGGTACCCTCTTCAAGTAGAATATGGCCAACATTGAACAGAAAAAGATTTCTGGTGTGGATGGATGTGCCTTCACCACCCTGGTGGATTGCTTTACATCAACTTCTCTAAACTACCTCCCCTCAACTCGATTTTATAATCTACAATACCATCCACCTTTCTACCTTTCTTTTAGGTGTCATGCAACCTGAAATGGTCCGTACTGTGGCATTTCATGTGCAATGCATCTTTTGTCATACCCATTTTATTCCTCTTCTGTGTACATAAGCAGTGCTTGCACTGCTTGTCAAAGGCTTTTAATTGTATGTATTTTAAGATGCTTTAAAAGAAAAACACAAGTCTGCCAGAAGCAGTAATGACTGTTTTTCACTTCCACAGAGCACTCCATCATACTTAACACCCACTGGAGTATTTGCAGGCTTTAGAAGAAGAGGGCCTAGATGTTATTGTACTAATGTAAGATATTTGTCATTGTGAAGGTCAGCAATTCTTTCTACATTACTGAAAAATACCAGACTCTACATAATCATATGCTTTGTTATAGAGCATTTTCTAATTGCCATAATATTCTATTGTCTGCTCCAGGATGAGTAAGGAAAACCAATATCCCTGTCTCTTACAGATACATCAAAAATAAGCTTTTTAGTCAGCATATACAACTGCAAATCATTGTGCTCTAAGGTCCACTGAAAGACAGTACCATTTGCAGTGCTTTTACAGCTTAGCATGTAGAGAAGAGGGGAACTGCTGTTGAGTGTGTTCCCAAAAAGACAGACAACCAACCTTTCCTTCCTTTCTTCAATAAAAATACAGTAGTTGTAGTATTTCCGTTTGCATGATGACAAAAGTATTAAACTTCAAGCTTTAAATTCCTGCTTTGAGGGATTTCTTCAGGCTTAGTGCAACAAAAACTTCGACTCATTTTTGCAGAGACTTTTCTTCTTTAATTTTCCGTAATTCCTGTTCCAGCTTCGGGTGATTCAAAACAGCAATGTGCTTCTGAAGAAAGGCACGCATATTTTTTCTGTAGTTATTGCTAACAAGTAATTCCAAGATATTCAAGAGATTAGTGAATATGGACTAAGTGCAATTTAATGAGTAATAACTTGCAAGAAGAAAACCTTACATTTCCGAAAAACATGCTGCATAAACAGAATGTTTCATTTACTATTAATATTGAGGAATACAGAAAGAGTTTCATTATGGAATATATCATGTTATAGAATACACATTTATTTGGGAAGTATCTATAGATACTCCAACTTTTCTCCAACTTGGTGCCAAAGAAAAAAAGGTTTGTTTTGTTTTGTTTTTAAGAGGTGCAGCGCATGCTTCCAGAAAACGAAGAAACCAGAGTCAATGATCTGATGACTCGTATATGGTAAATATTTTGGTTTTCTTCCTTTGGAAACTATCTGCTTTCTCAACATAGTAACAAGGCATATATTTCAGAAATCTTTATAAAAATGCACATGCACTCATATATACATTTACACTCAGATTACAGAAAATTATTTTCTGTGTTAGACTGACTTTGCATGTACGTGCTCTAAAGAACTAGCAACAGTTCAGACAGCTCCCAGTCAGACAGTAACCTGGTGCACTGCACTCCATATAATAAAGCCCTGTTTACATGTGTCAGACGCTGTTCCGAGAGCTTGTTCTCCTGCCTGAAGGTCAAGCCTATTCAAGCTACAAATGCCCAGTACAGCCTGTCAGCACACCAACGCCAGCCATGAAAAGTTCCCATCTGCTGCTCCAACCATCCCATACCCAACCTCCCCAAATAAGTCATTTCTAACAGGAATCAATTCTTGTGCACAAGCACAGAAAATAATATCATCATCAAGTGAACGTGTTAGAACACTTCTTTCTTTCACTGAATCCGGAGTAATTTCTAGGCCTCTGTAGCTTTGTATTGTAGCATGAAAGCATGTCACAAGGAGCTGGATCTACTGTTGTGACGCTGCAGGGCATAGGATGAAGCTGTAGGGAGAAACAACAAAGGAGAAGAGCTACCAGATGGCAACCACAGACTTAGGACACTGCCAGCTATCCCCTCCAGCATATTTTACATACTGGTGGGTACAGTCACTTACAAAAGTACCAATACAACATGTTTGCCCACACTCACCTATGAAACAAGTAGCGGTCAAATTTTACCATCACATGAATATCTAACAAATCTTGTCTAAGTTCTTTTTTGTGATGTGGCATTACTTTATCTTACTGCATAATTTGACAGAATTCATCTAACGAATATGACATACAAATCTTGAGAACAAGCTGAACAATAAGTAATTACAGAAAAGAAAGCCTAAAATATGGAAGGATATAGTAATACATTCAACCCTGAAAGAAAGAGTAACTTGCATGCCAAGAAGCTATAAGGCAGCTTGAGAATGCAAACTGGCAATCAGCATCAAATACTTAATGGGATCAAAGTTTATAAAAGCTGCATGCTCACAGGTAGGTCACATCTTCATTACAAGGCATGTTAAATACAAATTACAAGGAGGAAAACTTTATTTTTTGTAAAAAAATATTTTAAAATGGGCTGTATCCATTTTCTGAAATTCTCCCAAAACCATGTGAAGAACCTTCACAAGCCTTTCTGCACCACTTAAAAAACCACTTAAAAAATATTTTTTTCCTCCTTTTTTTATTTCCTTTTTTTTTCCCCTCTTTTCCCCATTTCTTTAAAAGAACGAGACTGCATAGTTTGTATTTAAATAAGCAATTAGAAATTACAGGAAAAGATATTTCAAACAACAATATCCACCCCAGATGAAGCTAGAAATCTTTCAACACCATAAGACTTGCTTGCAGGAGTTCAAAAGATTTCATTCATCCCCAGATGTTGAGAGAGGTAGTGGAATAAACAGATTTGTTGGATTTCATGTAACTACAGAGCATACAGTAATTCTGATTCTCAGTCTGTCCATATTGTTATTACTCAATTTGCTTAATTTGAACCAAGGTAACTTACATTAACTGAGAATATGGCCTACAACCTATTTCATTTGAACTGAAGCAGAAGCTTTTTCGAAATGCTTTAAGACAGAAAAAAATACCTCTTTTTTATCAGAAAGAATGTTTTACAATAAATAAATCCATGAACATAAGCATATACATTCTGTTTTTTGCCACGCAAGGAAATATGGTAAAGAACAATGATTTATTGGCTTCAGGAGTACAGCGAGTTATGTGGAAAGCCTTCAGGGTTTTCTTAGGACACATACAGTCACCAAGCAGTCAGGGAGGCTGAAGAAGCGTACTCAGCTCTGGCACCAAAGCTGCACCATACAGTGGCATTCAGCACCGCAAAGAAGCACAAATGATCTGTGACAGCACTCTAAATATCAGCATGCAAATAAGACACCCTGAGCAACCCTCTCCGCTTCCAGATTTGCCACGTTGATTACAGCCTGAAAAAATTCTTTAGAAAGTAGGCCGGGTTCTCACTCAGCTGAACTTGGCCACAAGCACACACACAATCTGTCAGGGATCAGCAGCACAAAGAAGCACAGTCTCTTGGGTGTACAGCCAGGCATTCATGAAGCCTGCAAAGAGCACAAGGTATCAGGCTTTAAAAATAGCCAAAACAAGAAGCTGCGCCACAATCACAGCTACTTGAGTATAATTACCCCACTGGAGAGATGCCAAAAATGAGATCAGAACTCCTTGTAACAAAGCATGTGTTTTACTATATGTTAAAATTCATTTAGGTGCAGAAGTGACATAAAAGCCTAACGATGGCACACGACAGGCTGGATTATCTGATATCCTAAGAAAATTTACAGATGTAGAGGAAGAAGATTGAACTGTCCTAGATGTAACAAGAACCCTCACATTGCAGATAGCCCAGTCAAGGTGTTTCCTTGACACAGCACCCTGTCACACAGCACCTGTAAGCTCACCACCTCAAAGACATCCCTGACAACAAAGGTGTCACAACTTCTCAGGCAACGTTTCTAGTTATCTAAAGGAGATAGAAAAAATATTTTGCAGCAATCAGTCTTTAAGCCATTTCCCTGGCACTGTATAATCTTCTGAATTTCAGAACATGCCAAGCAGCGTCATTTCTTTTTCCTGCCTCTAGTATCTTCGAAAGAGCCCTCGGATAATGAGTCATGAGTCACTCTAGACATCTACAATCCATTATACCAGTACTATTCGCTGACGTCCCTTATGCTTTAAAAATGCATTAGCGGAAAAATGTTTATTCCCACCCTCAACCCAACTGACCTTTGAGATGACGAGGTTTCTCTAGACCTTAAACTTCATAACGCCTCTTCTACACTGCCAGTCATGTCAGAATTCAAAGCTCTGTACTTCTAAAGAGGTCTCCTGGGAAGATCAAAAGCCCATCCTCTCCTTCTGTAGCAAATATTAATACATATCTAAAATCTCATTTCGACTCTGAAGACAAACATTAACAAACGTTTTTGTTCTCCAGTTGAGAACAGTAGAGACAAACTGGCATCAGACTACTCAGTATTGACTACCATTACTGTGAACTTACAGAAAATGGTGCCCTTGTCCTGACAAGTTTCATTTAAGGTCACTGAAGGTAGCTTGTTAAAAAATACCAAAAAAGCTGTTGAGATTCTAGAGGCAAAGCATTTGAAATTGAAAATCCATCCTAAAACAAAATTGTTTACAAGATCTCACTATCTTGCCTCTAATGCCAAAAGCGTAGCACCAAATCAGCACGTCCAGCTTTTAGAAAAGTCCTGCTCGCTTGGGAGTGTGGCATCTGTCCCCTCTGCACTCCACACCAGCTCTGTGACACGAGTGTTTCAGAAAAAACATTTGCTCCTTTTGCAAATGGTGATGAGCAGGAGAAACAAGGAAATGAGCACAATCCACACAAAACCAGTTGCAAACCAAAATAGTTAATTTCCATGAACTTTTCTCCTTAGGAGAAAAAACAATGAAGTACAATGGGAAAGCAAAAGTCTTTTTCATGCCTCTAATTCAACAAAACTACTGAGCACAGCAAATACATAATCTTAAAATAAAACTAATGATAATGTGTCTATTCACAGGCTTATCATTAAGCTTATTTTTTAGTGCTCTATC
This sequence comes from Anas platyrhynchos, assembly GCF_047663525.1. NCBI lineage: Eukaryota > Metazoa > Chordata > Aves > Anseriformes > Anatidae > Anas > Anas platyrhynchos. Next base: position 130,379,628 of record NC_092587.1, read on the forward strand.
AAATCCTTAATGAATGAGCAAATAAAATTTAAGGAAAAACGTATATTGTCATAATAAGTTATGTTGCTAGAAAAACATAAATATTAAGTTAAAGATTCACTTTATCAGAGAAAGCTCCCAAACTTTTTTTTTTTTTGTTAAATTTTGGCCAATTTTATTTAATCTGATTTTTTTTTAAAAAAAAAAGCCTTGCAATAAAAAAAGGTTGCATTTTGCCTTCTGCCAAATCTATTCCAGCAGCTTAAGACTTCAACTTTCTTTGATGTGCTTACACTAATGATAGCTTAAGAAAGTCTCTTATCAGAAGTATTAGGCAATGAATAATGTTTTATCTTGTTCTTTTCACATAAAAAGGTGAACATGAGTTAAAAGGGTAGAAAACACAATATTACAACAGCAGACTTACCACATTCTGTAGCTGATATGAACCTCTAAAAGTTAGGTCTTATTAATGTTCTTTTTCTTTCTAAGTTCCAGTTCCATCATTTACATGATTCCTGTTCACTCTCTAATATATGACAAATAACATTTATTACCTTAAATACACACTCTAACAAAGTCTATTCAACACCTGTTCAAGTTTTGATCTGTTTCTCATGCAAACAGTTGTTCTTAAAGATAAAATACAAATCTCTATTTGAAGATCAGCTGGTGAGACTGATTCAGCTCATGTCATCTGCAGATTTCTGTGCTGCAGCTTTTCCAAACACATGAAATCATCTGTACAAGGAAGCAAAAAGAGATTTAGGCTTTGGAATGCTTAATAACTCCACAGAATTTAGGACCTCTAATTCTGCCTCACTTAACTGTACTTCAGTAAATAGGATGCTTTTGACAGTCTGCCCACAAAGCCTTTCAATTTTGAAAGATGTGATTTCATAAAGAACTTCAAGGTACCAGAGCCCCCCCCCCCCCCTTCCTCTGGTGATTTGTGGTCATTTAAAAATAGCTATCCCCCTCTCCTTCACAAACATTATGTCCTGCTTTTCCAGAAAAAAACTCATACAAACAATAACAGGCAAACTGGCTGTGTATAAAAAGGCAGGATGGCTATATACAAAGTGCTACAAAAGCAGAATATAAATGAATGAATACAGAAGTGTTATCTTCCTCCAATTCTGTGCTATTATAGTCATTTTAAATGTTACTTGGTACAAGAGAAAGCTTGAAATTTGGAGGCAGATGCCTGCTAATTTTCAGTCAACACTCTCCATTTAATTCTATATTATTGGGTTTGTTGGTTTTGTTCATTCCCTTTTCCTAAGTCAGGTCGAATTTTTACAATTACACCTTTTATTAGCAAGGTATCCACACTTCTCTAAGCACCCTTACTGCTGCCGTGTTCAGGCACGGCCCTATGCGTAGCCATGGAAACAGTGAAGAGCAAAATGAGACAGCATTTCAAACAAAGTTATTTTTCATTATTCCTTCCAAGCAAGCTACAACACACCACTTATTTGTAGTAGCCTGTAGTGCCCTGTATTTGTATTGGGGTAAAAATCTTCACTAACAGATGATGGCAGTCAGTACCTTGGAGAGTGGTGATGGAAGAATCAAAGCGTGTACATGATACCTTCTGTCTGAACCCGAGATGTTTCCCATTATGTGGAGAAAACAGTTCGAAATAAAGAGAAGAGTATTGGAGGTTAAGCCACAAATCCTGTAAGTCTATGTAGATCTACGTTGCCTCTTAATACTTTTAAGGGTTCTTCTTCCAGCTTTGTACACTTGATCTGTATAGTTCTGTATACTGACTAGATATATAAAAATAAGACACACGATAGGAATAGTAGTTGAAATTCCTTACAGACTCAAAAAAGAAAAAGAAAAAGGAATGGAGTACTTTCATCTCAAAATGGCAATAAACTACTGGCAGACAATAATGACAATCACCTAAAATTCACCTTCACCACCACCACTCTGACTTAAGAACAGAAAGTAATCACAGGAAAGCTGGAATTGATCATCTCAGAGCTGGCAAGTAAGGAGTGCTTCAGACATTACAAGGCTTAAACAACAAAGCATAATTAATGTTCCTGATAAAAATACCATGATCATCTACACAGTTAGCCAGGTTATCCGGTAAATGTCCATCGTTCCCCAAGGGAACTTTCCATTGAAATTTAAGGACATTTCAACCACATGCATTTTTATTTTTTTTCAAGTTTGGGGAAAGGAAAGAAGAAGCAAACATCAAGAGAGCTATCAATTCAGTTTTCAGTTCATTTCCAAAAGGTATTATAAATGTTTATTACTGGTTATGTACTGTAATGTATGTATAAACTACACTGCTCATCCTTTTTATTATTCTTTTGAACACCCACAGGACAAGTCAGCTAAACAGCAGAGTAAGTGTTGAAAGAGCAGACTTTCCAGAGAAAGGAGTGTACTATGATCACAGTAGGAGGCAAGGGCCATCTACATGCAGGCAGCTTCTGCTTCCATTGAATGGAAGGGTGAGTACTGGAATACGCAAGTCATGAGAAACTGAAGCACAAGGAAGACCTCACTGGCACTGTTATTGTGTCCCCTCTCTCTGCTGAGCTACTGTGTGTTAAGCTCTCACAGCTCCTACCCTTCAGATGTTTCTTGCTCTATGGGGTAGGCAGCCTATACAATATAATTAGAGATGATGTAGTGGGCAAGAAGAGAAGGAGAACATCCGATACGGACATGGACAATATTTCTGTGTTGACAGCTAGAGCTTTTCTTTTACCCCATCGCTAACACACAAAACAAAACAAAAGCAAACAAAAGCCACCTACAGGAAGAGAATGATCTCTATTGAAATGGATTTCAGAAGTGTGCTAAGAACTTTTAAAACCCAACAAGAACCTTTTCTAGCACTCTGGATCCCACATGCAAAGCATCCAGTAATTTTAAAAGGCAGAAGAGGATTTGTGACCTGCATGGGGGAAAATAAGCGTTAGACTGTAATACTTTACTATGGAAATCCATGGGCAATATAATTTCAATTCACAGTGAAATAGAACACTAAACTGAGCCTTGTCTATCCAAAGCCATCAAGAAGGCTACTTCAGCTGGGACTGCTAACCCTCCATATCTACCAGGGATACTCAGTGCTTCCCATCATAACAGCCCTCTGTAACTGCTTTAGCTCTGGCAACTTTACACAGCCAAGACTAGCATTTACTGCAAACACAGACATCTTCTCAATCTGAGTTTGCCTTTGTTTGAGAGAATTTGATCTAAAGAAACTCAAGTTATTTTCAGAAACAAAGGCTGGGGAGATCATTATATTTGTCTGAAAAAAAATACTGATAGGTATTTTTTTTAAAAAAAATGATACATACAGTTGGGCAGAATACTTAACCTCTTGAGATCTTTTCTAGCCCTCTTCTTCATGGTCTAAACACAATTTTAACTGGTTATAAAACTATGCTAAAATTTGCCCAGAAACTCCAGCTTCGTTCTTGATGATTAAGCAATTGAATGTCTATGTTACAAGTGTCCTCTAAAATTTCCTCTGTTGTCTGCTTTTTATTCTGCTCAAAGATATCCATTCCAGAAACATTTCTCTTTGAGCATTTGTTGTTTGAGGAATTCTGGTACATTTTTCTCCTAAAAGGGGAAGGCTGATGAACTGGCTCAACTAGTAATGCCTGTTACAGATCTGTTTTTTGTAGTCTTCCTTTGCCAAACCATTTGACCCATCTAGACAGATGGGTACCTCAGTCAGTTCACATAAGAGCAGCGCTCAGAGCAGTTTCAGGTACTGTAAATAAACAATACCAAAGTAGAACCTGGAGTAGTGGGCACATATTTTCACAGACCTCAAATAAGTGGACTAAGTACCCATTCCAATCTGAGCAAATGCCTTTAAGAAATAAACTATAAACATTTTTGTGAGAGAATCTGTCAAGGGATTCAGCAAACATGTATCACAATCATAGTTCAGTAATTTTAAAGGGCAGTAATACCAAAGCAAGCTCCAGTACAGCCCCAATTTCACTTCTGTAGGAGCAAGCTCTGAATCCATTCACACTCTCACCATCCAGTAGATACTATTTCCCAGTAGTAGTTCTCTGGCTGTTGCCATGCAGTACCTGGGATTTCTCTCAGGGCACTTTTGAGCCTTTCTTTCACCACCTTGCCAGTAATTTGTTCCCTGTCCATCCTCTGGCAGGTAAAGTTCTTCTCAGTTACATGATGCATCTTTGAAACATTGAGCTGCTGAAGTCTGAGCTGTTTGCATACTGTTTGTAATGAAATGGATGTTCACAGCTAAGGCAAAATACATATCCATTACACAAAGGCATTCTTATATATTTGAAGACTTGGTCTTCACCTCTTTAGGCTTAATAGCTCCAATCACCTATTATAGTTTCCAACTTAAGAAAACCTTTCTTGTATCCCAGCTTATTTTTCTTGTTTCTTTCCAGATTGAAACTGGTCCACAGCTTCCTACAAAGTCTTAACGAAGCTGAACAGAACAAAATAATTACTCTGTATTTCTTAAATAAGACCTTACTAAAACTTTAGTGTGACGATTATGCTTTGTAATTACATTATATCCTTACAGAGTCCCTAAACCTAAATCAGGAGTCAGATTTCCTTGTGTTTTTTTTTTTTTTCTTCCTTGGCCAATGACTTGAATACAGACCTTAGCAGAGCCCCAAGTACCCTTTCACTGCCTCCTTTTGACATGCTCTAATCAGCTCCAAAAGAAGTGACATGCAGAGCTGACACTACAGAACTTGAAAGCTTTATGTTCCTTTTCTGTGACACCAGCTTCATTATATATCTGGTCTACAGATGTACTTGGGGTGTCTGATACAGACGCATATTTTTATTGCATTCACAAAGACCCGTTCCCCCTTATACCAAACAACTCACTTAGTTTGTTCCAGAGGTTCATAAATCATTTATCTTAAGACACAATTAATAGGCAAACACCTTATTATCACCACAGCAGGCAGTTTTTATCCAACAGTTCAGAAAGACTGAACTTGCTAAAAAAAGAAGTCATAATGAATATGATATGGCCAACAGGGTGCCTGGTTGAAGAGCACTGACATGCTATGCACAAGGTGTCTTTTGGGACTCCGCTATTATCCTGACCTCTTCAGTATTCTTCCTCATTCCTATTGTCACAACAACAACAGCAAAGCCCCTAATAACAAATGATACACAAGTTACATCCACAGCCATGAGATCATAGTCAAACCATGCAGGTTAATGAAGTGAATATCAGCTTTTAAACATCAGGAATTATTAAGTACAAATTAGTGAATTATGGTTTGATGTATTATTTGCAACGTCAATCACAGCTTCCAGTTCCTCAAAACAGAGTTTAAGTTAAGCTGTAACAGCCACAAGCATCCTTCACCCTGCTTGAAAGATTCTTCAAAAAGTACATCTGGATGAATACATTTGTATTTTTTATTTTAATTTAAAGCTTTTCTCTTGTTCACTGTAAGTTGCAGAACTATTATTAAGTACAAAACAATCGTTAATAAATCTACCCATATCTATTATAGTTTCAAGCTATGCTAAGATGGCTGCAGATAATCTAAAAAAGCACACAGCTTAACAGTCATTCCTCCAGTTATGTCACCATCAGAAGCCTTTATTTTCAGGACTTAATTTGGAAGGATGCTTTCTACTGTGTTTGTTTGTTTGTTTTTGCTTTTAGTCTCTGCTGGAATGACACTGCTTGGCAAGATACTTAGTTTTTTGCTAAATACATCAGAACTGTAGCAACTGACACCCCCGTCCGTACTCAGAAGTCAAACAGTATAAAAGAGCATTGATTTGCCTCTGCTCAAATTGCCTACTTGCCTCTTGCTATGGGAGTACTCTCCAGAAAGTCAGCGAATGTGGCTGAGGAGAAAACCTGCAGGCTGTTTTCTTTCTTGCCATACAGTTTGTGACGCTACCTTCAGCAAATCATCTCCTGTCTCAGTCTCAGCAGAACAGAGGTTAACATGCTTGCTTCCTTTATGTGCTATATGAGGCCAAGCCATGATGATGCACGCTGCCCAAAGGTGACACACTCAGTGGGAAAACACACTTATCTCAGCAAGACTGAATTTTACTCTTGAGGATTCAAGAAGTATTTACTCATTACTCAACGTGCCAAAAAACGCACTCGATACCTGTTGATGAAAAGACTGAAAATGGACTTTAACATGGTCAAGTGACACAGGAATGACAACTGAATTCAGCCATTCTTTATATTCAATACACTTTCTCTGAATACCATTCATGAGAAATTAAATTAAAGCCAACAGGTTAGGACATCAAATTAAAGCAATAACCTAAAGAACGTTTGATGGACATTTTCTATTTGGCTTTCTTTTTTGTAACTAGGTAACGAACAATACTGCTTCCATTAAGAAAAGATTAATTTTGTAAATGCCTGTAGGATGGAAGCCCTTGTCTCCACAAGCACATAGCTATAAGCTTTCTGGAGAAGACATCCATGCACTTCAGGTGACTGCTCCACATGGAGATAAGAGGCAGCAGATGCCCTCAAACAAGATGTGAAGGTATGAAGAGCTTTCTCTCACAGAGAAAGTCAGACCCTAGCTCTATATGGTGAGCCTCTGGGCTATCAGCAGGCAATTATATAAACAGAACACACCAAAAGGCCTTCAGTGTCTGAAAGCTACTCCAGCAGAGGGACCTCACACCATCAGCCCAAGGGTCACAGCAAACTGATTCCAGCTTCAATACCAGAGGTCTCATTTTGGCGAGCAAGAAGGTTGTTGCAGAAATTTGGTATGTGATTAAAAAGAACATCATACGTACAAGTAGGAATATCTATGCCCGTTATCACAGAAATTAAATAGCCAGAGAGATGCTATTACAGAAGTAGCAGGCATTTTTGGATGTCCTATTATTTTTCATCAAGAACAAAATTCTGAAGGAGCAGGCTATTTGATAAGCACAGGCAGATTTCCGGAAACATTTCTTTCTTGAAGCTAAGACCTAAGCAGTAGTAATAAAGTTAGCCCACTTCTCAGTGATCATCTTCATGGATTCAAACTTCACAGCTCCACCATCTACCTCACAAAGACCTCAAAATACTCCAAAATTGATAATAATTAAAAAAGACCTTTAACTGCGTCAGTCTGAAATCCATTTTGTGCTCTCTGAAGTCCATTTACCTTAATCCAAAGGAAGAAGGCAAAAAGCAGAGGCTACTGCAAGAAAAACATACCCAACAGCATTCTCTTAATATGAAACTCTCATGCATACTAAATCAAAAAGAAAATACTATTAAAGGCATTCACAGGACTCATGAAAAAGAAATTATTTCATTACCTAAAAAGCCTATACTGAGGGGTTGCATAATGTTTAAGTAGAATTAGAATTGGTTATTTTTAGTATTAATTTTCTAAAGAAGATTCATGATTGGAAAGTGAAGTCAATGGCTAAAGTCTAATTATGAAAGATCAACAGAGCAAGAGAGATAGCAAACTTTATCAAAATGTCACTTGCTTTTCCCTAATACTTAGTAACTCTGAAATAAATTACATGCAGGCTTACAAAGTAAGAATTCAATGTATTTCATATTTATTGCAAACAACCAAAAAACTCAATAAACAGGGCAGCCGAATCATTACTCTTAAAAGTTACAACACCTTTGGGTACTGAAAGGGAGAGGACTTAAGGAGACTGACTTGTACTCTAATAAGTTTGAGACCTTTTTTAAAAAGCTATTGAATTCTTCAGCTACAGCATTTTAAAAATATCTAACTCAAAAAATATTAAAAGGGGCTTGAACTAGAACTCAACTTGGCTAAGAAGGTTTTCTTGGTCCTTTCAAAATGCTCAATTTTGCTAAACTTAAAATAAGTATGTGCTCAGTGAAGCATGACAGCTATAAACAGATTCCTCATCAACATGCCGTTCTGTTATCTATAAAACGTTAAGTTTGAAATTATTCAACAGGACAAAGGAGAAACCAACTTCTGGTAGAGCAAAAAAAAGGGGGGGGGAGGGCATACAAAAAAAAAATATTAGTATGCTGATTCACTTATAAGTGATGGTTCTACAATAACAGGAAAAAAAATTAAAAAAAAAAAAAACACTTTTCTACATTTACTTGTATTTAATTACTTATTTTTACTGTTAAGGTAAAAAAAAAAAAAATAAACGTACTAAGATTACTATGTCAAAAAATTAGAACCAAAGATTCTTTGAAAAGCTAGATAAGAAAAATATATTTAATACAACATGGATGCGGGGGGAAATTTTACTTCAACCTAATTCCAAAAAAAAAAATTCTGGCAACATTAAAACTTTGATTAATAATAATTCTCTAAAGGTGAATGACAACATGAAACCTTTAATTGTCTGTATTTCTAGCAATATCCTACCACCTCTGTTGTTTTCATTTAATTACTCAAAAAAATGGCTACTTAGTTATCTAATGATACAAAAAGAGGTAATATATAATGAAGCCAACAAGTTCAGTGGTATGGATCACTGAGGACAGTAATTGGATTTCAGTAAACAACATGTCTATAGTAGAGAGCTACAGATTTACCAATATTTTTTTTTTTTTTAAAAGGCTACATTTACAGATTGATGAACTTCAGTCTGAAAAACCTCTAAACAAGACTTAAAGATCATAACAGCTTACAAACTTAAACTCCATAAGAAAACCCACAGGGAAACAAATGAAATCTTGAATCTATACACCTGTATATTAGAGAGACTGTATTACCTCTGTTGTCCCACTCCCCCAGGACAGCATCAGAGAATAATATCCAATTTGGATGCTCGCATATTGAAGAGGAGTTCAGAAAAGAGGTATGAGAATGACAGAAAGGACTGAAAAGCATGTTTTACGTTGAGCACACCAAAAAACAACCTAGATAGCTTTTCAGAAAGAAGACTAAGAGGTAAGCTAATACAAACAGAGAATAAAGGGCTCTTTAAATCAAGTTGTAACCATGCTGCCTCAGACTAGAAAAGGTTGCCGTGTATTTAGAAATGAAAAGAAAAAGAAAGCTGTGAAATTCTCTACCTTTTGGAAGTACTTAAAGAGGAGAAACAAAGGCTAAAAGGCTTCAATAGAACTATTTAGAACATGAAATAACAAAAGGAATTGATAGAGCACTAACACGGACTTCTTTCTCTTTCTCCCTGCCACGTGCTATAACTGACCAGAAGAACTAAGATGACAGCTAAATCAAACAAAAGAAAAGCTTTGCAACATGAAGACGTATGTTAACCCACTGCAGTTATCAAAAGAAAAACTGAAGCTGTCAGCAATCACACAGTATAAATAAAGATGATATGCAAATATATTGATGACAGCAACAGTTGAAACAGCATTCACACAAATGGTTGCATATGAAGGCTTTTTTTTTTTTTTTTAACAAAGTCAGCTAAAAGATGAATGTACAGAAACCAATGGCAATGCACTCTTTTTTTTTTTTCCTGAAGGCATTAGGCCAGCTGTGATTCTCTGCACAAACCCTTTGAGATGCATATTTAAATGAATATTTATCGTTTTTTGCACTGAAAAATATATTTAGCAAAAAGCAGCAGATGTGATTGCTTTTCCAGATGTAGATTTCTGTCACAAATCAGAACTCAGTAGTGAAGGTGCCCAGCCTCACTCTACTCCTGGGTAGGGAGGGCAGATAACCCCAGCCCATCAGCTGAGCTGGATGGTGGTACCCATGTGGGCCCCTACTGAATAAATATAGGGCCTGATGTTTACAAATAGGAGACAAAAGCATGCACCCATGGAAATTGAAGTATCAACTACTTCAAGTCCCGAAGTCCACATGCATAAAGCAATTTACAAAGTAAACCACTCCTAAATTCCAATGAAAGCAACCAGGTGTTTTAAGGTGGTGTCCTAGTACAAGAAGGGAATCCAAACACTTCAAAGCTAATAGCCCCATATTCCTATGCGTTTTGGTACTGAGAAAGGGCTACCAAGACCAAACCAAGCAGCAAAGTTTAGCACTCAGAAAGCCTGGCCTCTACATCAATGCTGTCAGTGTATTAATGCAGGTTGGGTGCCCTGAGGCTGATGGTCCACCTGGCTGGGCATCAGTACTGCTCCTCTAGGAAGCCCTTGGAGCGGGCTGCTTAACAAAACCACCTGCCCCATAGCGAGGTCCTGTAGAGCTTTCAGAGGAAAGAGTCTTGAGTCACCACACCTCAGCTGAAAGGTACATGGATGTATGGTGTCAGCCAAACCAGGCACAGCAAAACCTGCCACGACAGCTGGGTAAGAACATACTGTGATTGTATTGGGAAGGAACAAAAGCCCAGGTTTTCTCCCTTTCTCAGAGCTGATGTTAGCCTCCAAACCACTGGAGACTACCCACCTCAATTCCAACAGAGAACCTCTGTATGGAAAACTCCCACCTATTTTTTATGGAAAACACGCACAATACCCAACAGGAAAGAAAACTTAGATTTGCATCAATATAAAAAAAAAAAAGGTAAAAAAATAAAAGTCTTTATGATTAAAGCCCCCCCAAAATTCATAAAGCTACAAAGTTGCAAATTTTAGTAATAACCCAGCACAAGCACTGCTACTACTGTATTACTGGAATTTGCAGCCTCTTCTTCCATCCTCCAAAATCCCAGATTTTCCTGACATGCTTCTACTACAACACTCTTACCTCAAAATCTTTATGCACACAAAGTCTGTGTGTCTGTGTTGACAAAGCCAAGCTTTTTACTTCAGAGTTGCCCAGACATTGACCTTTATTTTGTGAGACTGCTCTGTAACATGTTCTCAAGGGAGGTATTACAATTTCAGTGTTAACTGCCTCCTAGTTTCACACCATCAGAGCTATAGGAGTTGCATACCATCTTCTGCTATCACTATGGAGCGGCTGCCAATATTTTCGGGTGCACTACAGCATTATTCCTTATAACTACCTTTAGAAAACATACAGTACAAGGCTGGTCAAGCATTGCAACAGGTTAGCTGAAGACCTAAATTAGCACAGAGCCCAGGGCATTTCAGACTCAGGACTGACCTTGCTTTGAGCAAGAGGCTGAACTTTCCTCCTGAGGCCCCTTAGCACCCTGAATGATCTTATGGCTGCTCATTTCAGTCAACACTGCTGACTCCACTCCCATAACTACATACATTTCATACATAAACTGGCTGCAGTAGAGAGTGCAGGTACTTGGCAAGTTTCTCTTTCTCAGATAACGATTTTTGCAGCTCCTGCTAAAAGCACTGTCACTTCCAGTGACACATGACGTATTTATCCTCTTTTAGAGCTTCTGCGAGAGCGGTTTCACAGAGCACATCGCCAAAGTGAAAAGCATCACATACACCTTTCTATTTCTGTACAGAACTGCTACCCAGCCTTGTGGCCCACGGGCTGCCAAGCAGCTGCTCTGCCAGCTCCCATGGCCGTATGCAGCAGAAAGCCTGAACAGCAGGCAACTGGAATTGTTTTCTTAAGGACACTCAGTTTCCTCTCATCTCTCCTCCCCTTGTACATATCTCACATTGCCCCAGTTTTCATACAGATCTGGTTCTTTCCTCTGGCAGCCAATATGGCCAGCCGTACCCTGGGGTGCACCATGCACGGCATTGCTAGCTGATCAAGGGAAGGGATTATCCCACTCTGCACTGGTAGGGCCTCAACTCAAGTACTGCATGCAGTTTTGGGTGCCACAGTATAAAAAAGGACATAAAACTATTAGAGAATGTCCAAAGGAGGGCAACAAATATGGTGGAACATCTGGAAGGCAAGATGTATGAGGAGCAGCTGAGGCCCCTTGGTTTGTTCAGCCCCAAGCAGAGCAGGCTGAGGGGAGGCCTCATGGCGGCCTGCAGCTCCCTCACGAGGGGAGCGGAGGGGCAGGCGCTGAGCTCTGCTCTCTGGGGACAGCGACAGGACCCGAGGGAACGGCATGGAGCTGGGACAGGGGAGGGTCAGGCTGGGTTTGAGGGAAAGGTTCTGCACCCAGAGGGTGGTTGGGCACTTGGACAGGCTCCCTGGAACAGTGGTCATGGCACTGAGCTGCTGGAGTTCAAGGGGCATTTGGGTAATGCTCTTAGACATAGGATTTGATTTTTGGGTGGTCCTGTGAGGAGCCAGGAGTTGGACTCGATGGTCCTCTTATGTCCCTTCCAGCTCAGGATATTCTGTGATTCTGTGATTTTCATCCTGTTTCATTGGCTCATCAGAAGATCCCAGCTAAGAGTAATATTGTTTCTGTTCTCCATGTGTAGCCAGGTGAAATCCAACACAGAATAACTGCCATCTTTCAGACTAAAGGCATTATTATAAACAAAAGGTTTGAAAGTAATCAGCATGAGGAAGTCCAGCCCCAGATACACAGTATGGTCTCAGTCTTATGAATATTCACAGAAAAACAAACAAAAACCACATGGATTCAGGAACTGGCTAGCTCCAAGGATAGTAAAGTATCAGGGCAGAGAATCATTGCACCCTATTCATTTAACTAAATTTTGGATTATACCTTAGAGGTAGAAGTAATTTTTTCAGCACACCACTGAAAGGATCTTGTATGTGCAACAAATTACAAATTCAAACTCATCCAGTCCTAGAGCCGCTCCTATTTCATGATTTTATCTGCATCTGTATCCCTCTGACATTATTTGCAGCAAGGACTGAAGTTTCTGGAACATAACACACTCACCCACCTACCCCTTGAAGGAGCACAGTAGTGTGGATGAAGAGGCAGGGATTCATTTTACCTAACCTAACTGCCTGGGCTACGTTTTATAATAAAGGGAGAGACAGAGGGAGGTGTTGGGCATAGAAATATCCTTTGCTAGTACCTTACTCAACTGAGTACTATGCAAATCTAGCATAGATGACCACCTCAGACTAGGTGGTCATCTCCTCTGTTCTCAGCCTGTTCCTAAAACACTTGAGATCCAGGGAAGGATGTACCTCAGCAAGGAGAGCTTCTGAGTAGCCAGAACGGAGTGAGAAAAGTCTTCTTGACTGTCCAGCCGTTGATGGATAACAGAGACATGAGCTGTAGAAAAGCCAGAGTGCTGGAGCCCACACAAAGCCATGGAAAGGTGACACCTCTGGTCTGGAATCAGGAGGCTCAAGCAGCACAGCTTGCTAAATGTTCACAAAGAAGCGCTGCTAAATCCATCCTGGACACGCTAGTTGCAGGCATATTAGCCAATGACAATTCTGCTAGTGCAGACTATGCTTCAGAGTTTATTCATCTCATAATTAAGTTCTCCTAAGTACCCTTGAGTTAATTTGGAAGAGCACACGCACATGATGAGAAAGAGACAGAATGGTTTAGAAGAGTAAATATAAGAGTACATTAAAAAGGCAAACACTCCACCACCACAATAGTAGTCATCTAACATTTTGAGAAAATACCTGATATTATTGTAACTGAGCACTGCAGGACTTTGGCATACATCAAAAATACTGTGCACTAAGTAATAATCCATTATAATCCCTGTGTTTTATAGCATCTAAAGAGAACCTGCCACAACAGGAGCCATATAAAACTGAGGAGGATAAATAAAATAAAAATTCAAAGTGAATACAAAACTACTTTTCATATTCAAGCAGTGGCAAATCCAGCAAATGAAGCTCAATAAAAATGACAATGAGATTGAATTAACACTGAGTTCCTCATCATTCCAAAAAACAGAGTAAGTTACATATTTATTCTCCATAGTGTATGGCAGGTTTTGGCTTCAAGCACCTCACTTTTTCAGGGAAGCAGGCTGTATCACCAACAGAATGTCAAGGTTTGTAAGCCTGGTATCATTAACTTCACAGAATAAATATGTGCACTAAAAAACTGACTTCTAGATCAAAGGAGGAATGGGGGGAGTTAAAATTTGACCTCATGCATCATCTTATTTCAGATTATACTGCACCTTAGTTGACATTGAAGGACTATTATTAATTTTGTCACTGCAGACCTTTTCAGAATTCTAGAGGGGAAACAAAGGTCACTCATTTATAGCCTCTAGAAATTACACAATTTCTAACAAGCTTGTTTTCTTCCTATTTTTATAGCTACAGTATTAATCATACAGCATACAATATTACAACAACTGGAAATGAAATAATACATGCACATGGAAGTAAACAAATGCAGATTTTTCTTAACATTAGGAAAAAGAATTTTGAGGTCATCTTCAAGAGTGCAAAGATAATTTCTACATGGACTAGATCCTTCCATCATTCCCAGAAAAAGAAGTAGCTACAGAAATTTGTTAAAAATCACAGAAAAATTAGTTAGCCTTTCTGTTGCAGGTTTACAGTGAAGCACTAGTAAGGATACTGTTGCAATCTCCCCCGAACGCCTTCCACAATTTAAAGATCAACAATATTATAGCATTTTTACTTCTTCAGGGACAATTCTTCAGTAGGTTTTTAAAAATCATGTCATTTCAGGTATTAAAAATGATCATTAGTGCAGGATTTGATTTAAGCCATGACTAGATAGCTAGACTTCTAGCTGTCTCCCAGTCCCAGTGCTTCATTTCCTAGTCTAGTTTCTCACTAGATAAAGTCTCTGGGAAGAGAAGCAGCAGAATACTAAGTATTTTGTCCACTTGGCTACTGAAGCGTTATACAGAAAACAGAATTTATCTAGGTCACCTGGACTGAATAAACAGAAGGCTGAGAGTAATTTTTTTTAATGGACTTTCTGAACTGAGGTAGCAAAATCCAAAATTTATCAAGCGTCACATTTTCAACTATACATTAACATTGCCTATTATTTGTGTGCATCTTTACGTACATAAGTACACAATAAGAAAATAATCCAAAATTTCCAACTGAATACAAAAATATGCAGAAAATGGAGGTGGAGAGAATTCTTCCTCCTTTCACACACACACACACAAAATAAAAAAAAATACACCTTTAACATCTTACAATACCAGACCAATTTTCAACAAATCAGTGGTATAAATATCTTCATGTTCACATACCTAGGGGTCATGGATGTGGTTCACTTTGGAAGTTAAAGAAAATTACTTAGCTTTGTGAACTCATCTGATATTTGGAAAGTGGTTTTGCAATTATCCTTCACCTGAAAAGCAAACTCCTCTGCAAGAGTTTAATTAAAAAACCTACTGATGGTCCTAAAAGAATTAAGTTTCATCCAAATGGACAACAATGAGGTTTATGTCACTCCCATATGGAACCTTGCTAAGTCTAAAAAGAAAATAAATGAAAAAGAGACAGAACTACAGTTTGTGATCATTTAATCACTCATCTAAGCTCTAAAAAGTATTCTTTCTAACACCCTAGGAAAGAATAGAGAAAAAAGCAAAAACAAGTAGCTAATAATAAAATAAGTACCATTGTATTTATACTACAACACACTTACTGTTAGAAAGACTCAGTTTCTGCAAAATTAAAACACAAAATGAAAAAGGAAGAAATCTCTTATCCATTATGGACAGTTACTTTGGTTCATGCTGTCATCTTTAAGAAGTTTCTCTCTGCCTTAAGAGATTAAAAAAATCCCACTATTTCCTGTGGATATGCTTCTCTGAAAATTACTCTGATTTTAATGCCAAATTGCCTCATGTGCCAGGCAATTGCTTTTGATAATAAATAAAAATTATTTTTGGTTCTCCCCTTGATATTTCTATGAAATATCTTAGTGGTGTCTTTTGCCTGCTGAAGAGACGCCGTAACACCGAGGCATTTTCTCCAGTGATATATTAAAATATAATTACTTCCCTCTCAGCAGGTGCCAGGCAGCATTATACCATGTTTAGCCAGTCTATTTGATAAATCAAGCACAGACTGGAAAGCTTCTTTTTATTCTTATAAGGGATGGCTTCAAAAAGAGAGAAAGAACTGGAGGGAAGATTAAAGAGCCTTACCAACACTAATTTGCACAGCCTAATTTCAGAGGTAATTCTGCTGAATCACCTCTCATTAAAATAGTACAACCTGAGGGTTTTTGCTTGTTCACAAAAACAAAATACAAACCAAAACAAATGAAAAAAAAAAAAAACAACAAACAAACAAAAAAAAAACACTAGGTGCAGTTTATGAAAGCAAATACAAAAGTTTGTAGCTACTTTAGCTTTATTCTGCCTTTTTCCCCCAACAGTACAAACACCCCAAGAGGATGCTGAGGTTGATGCGGCTGCTCTAAACTTCCATCAGCAGGTTTAAGGTTAGGGCCACTGTCCTCCATCGCTACTGCTCTTCACCTTTACGTTCTTAAAGGAGTCAAGAACAGCACTACACATTAAGTAATAGGCTGGTTTAATTTGAACACCCAAAAGTTTTCCTTTGGACAATATAGATACTGTAGTAACTGAGTTTGCCAGGCTCTGTAAGGCTCATGGTAGCACACCTCCAAAGACATAATATTTTTGTTTCTTAGATCTCTCTGCCTGAAGAAACCAAGACAAAAAAATAAATCTATGAAATAAACTGATGTGGCTGAAGTAGAGCAGAATGACATGCTTTAGCTAACCTATTTTTAGAGAAACATATTAAATCCCTCAATCCTTCTTAAAATGTTTTTGTTTTACTTTTCCCTTTTCATTCAGCACTCATAGGATGTGGTTCTTCTTCTTCCAAAGTAATTCACATCCAAGTGAATTAAAGATATTACATGCTCCTTTTCACAAGCATTCTTATGCTAAAATAAAATTAAACAAGATACAGAAACACTTCATGATGAAAGTAGTCCACATCATTCTTAAAGCACAAGTCAGCAATGTTTATATAAATATTTTGTTTTCTGAATTACAAATATGTCTAGCACGACACACAGTACACTATATACTCTTGATAAAGAGGTGTTTACTGAAGAAGGCTGGCCAGGTAAGATGCACATCATCTTTCATACCTGAAGCAGAGGAAAGATGAGAACAGCCAATACCTCACAGGGTATTGGGCCAGCACTGTCTGTCAGGTCTCACCTGCCTCCCTTCTCCAAACAAGCTGACTACTTTCAAAAGCCAAAAGGGGCTTTTCCTACATGGGACCCTAGCAATGATGGCAGAGGCTCAACTGAGGAGCAGCATGATGAGTTGTGCCAGGCACGAGGAAAAGGTATCTTGTTCCCTCACTTACAACAGTAAAAAATAGTAAAAGTAACAGCAAAAACACTGTTTCCTCCACCATCTCAGTTTGCACAGAGTGCTCAAGCGACCAAGCCATGGAGGTGAGTAAAGAAAAGCATTCCCCATCCTCTGCCCAACTAAGCCAAAACTCAAATTGTGGAAGTTTCTTGATTACCTCCATGTGACCTGTTAATAATTTCCAAGAATCTTTCTTTTTGATAAAAAAATGATTGGATATCCTGATCATATGTTGAAATTTCTAGGTAAATACATTTAATTGCTCTTAATGCTGTGGCTTTCTATGTTGGATCTTCTCTAAACTTTTAACTGCTTGTACCCAAAAACATTTTCTTTGGGGGAAAAAATAGTCTTAAACTATGCAGTTATGAATATTTTTAATCTCATCCAATTTAAAGACACATTTCTCCTTGAATTTCAGACTCAGAAGCCATGTCCTGCAGGCATGAAGAGGATGTGGCTACTCTAAGGTTGGAGCTCAAAACTGCCAAGGCAATGCAGCAAACATGTCAGAAAAGAACTGCATGGTAAAGAAGAGGAATATAAGAGTTAAATGGTATAAAATTATTTTTTCTTGCAGACATCCTCTTGGTATGTCTGCTTTGCCTGAGGGAGATGGAGAGCTAAACAGAGCACTGCTAATGGAATTTAAGTGGCCTTTATTTCTAGTTTTCAAAATAAATAAGGGCAAAAATGAAGGATTTTCAAGACAGTGAACAGCTGGAGGACCACCAGAAAGCAGCAATGGGATTGATCAACACCTCCGCAAAACACATTTACAAGGTAACAGGAACAACATTCAATATCCTGTAGTAATGCCCAGAGCAGAGGAGAAAAACAGGAAGGTTTCTTAAAACTTTTTTGAACAATTGTGATCACTTCACGCAAAGTGTTCAACTGCAAATGAACAAACATTTAAGATGTCAAAAAAAAAGTTGTTTAAAAGAAGAAAAAGGTTCCCTCCTACATTAGGATACAAGAGATAGCTTAACACTGACAACCACGGAAATAAGATTTCAATATCAATGCATCTTTCTCATTGCTGAACCAAACTTCAGGTAATGACTGGGTGCATTGTTAGGGCTTAAGGCAGGGATTAATCCCATTGGACACACTTCTGCTGATGAGAAAAAGGCCAGCCTTCAACATACACACAACCTTACCCCAAACATTAAGTATTTTCCTTCCCAGACTACAAAGCCAGGCTGCATGTAGAACAGTAGGTATCGGTAGTAGGGTGGACACAGAATAAACTTTAGAAATGAACTTTTCAGATAAAAACTGATTTTAGGAAGGATATTGTATCTGTAATCCATTTTACGGGTGCAAGTTTTTAAACCGCAGTTTATTTATAATCTGAAATTTCCTAAGTTACAGCATCTCCTACTGTGAAGTCACTGCACTAGAAGCCATCCGAATTCTGGGGTGGGGGCTGCCCCCTAGCAGACATCACGCTGAAAGGCAAGCAGGCCTCCACATTTATACCTCACCCATTTTATGCTATAGGGATCACTATCTATGCTATCTATGTCCCACATGGAAAGATTCTGCCTACTGCACCTGTAACACAAGTTGAAGCTCTGCACACTCAGTAGCATGAGCACTTTCCCCATGATGGTGTTCAACATCTTGAGTTCAAAATATGTGGTGCAGTAGAAAAATACAAATGTACAGAGACAGAAACAGAACAAATTCTTTCAACTATTCGTAACTCTTAAGGTTACTCTTTCATATTAATAATCCAGGCATCTCAACAAACCTCTTCCAATCAGTCCATTGCTTGCTGAAGCTGATCAATGCCTTCAAAAATTATATTATTGAAGTTAACAAAAGTATGAAGAGGAGCAACGAATTCAAAGTTCTAGGAAAATAAATAAACCCAAGGTGAGTAGATTGCAAAGTAGACAACAGGATTGTCATCACAACAAGCTGCGCACCCACGTTTCCAGAAAATCTGTCATTTGTTGAAAGTGATTTTTCTCTTATTGTACATCTGACTCCATTATTTTGTTCAGGTTTAATTCTGTTGTGGTAGTGTGCTAGGAAGAACTGCTGCAAGTGATACAGCATCACATTTCCCTGGGCACTCAACTACATCCCAGCCCACCAGCTACAGGAAACCCTTCAACACAGGTCACAGCCCTTTGCAAGAGCACCAGTTCCTGAGCTTCTTGGCAAGCGATGCATTTAGTGACTCCAGAGCGTGAAGATTGTTTACTATACGCAAAGCAAGGCTGGTCATACCTGAATGACTACACTCTCTATTGATTCTTTGTCTTACTCAGAAAAGCAAAACTGTCAACCCTGAAGCCTAAAGATGAAGTTTGCCAGTAAAAAAAAAATAAAATAAAAACATCCAAAGATCCGCATTCAGGAAACAATGAAGCACATAACTAACTCAGCTACAAGATGCGGCAGGCTGTGTCACCTAGCCACAAATCTGTATTTATGAAGTTAAAAGTGAATTGTATCATTCATGATTATCTTCACTGATGTCCTTATTTACGAGACCAGTTTTGACTAAGAGCAGTCGAATACAGATAATCTGGATGGAGTTCATGATACCTGTGCTGGCCAAGGGTACAGAACAACCCCTGGCAGGTCAGAAAGTTACTTTATTCTTTTGTGTTTCCTATGCTCATATGTGCATTTCTATTTCTGAGACCAATTATTTCACAAAGACCCAGCACAGCTTGCAAACAGACTGGCCAGAAAATAGTGAAGACTGCAAAGACTTGAGGGAAATAATCTCCACGACAGAGTCAAGCAAGGCAACAACATCCAATTACATCACTGTCTGGAGACAATGCAGTGCTTTTGTAGCAAAAGAGGATTAGAGAACAAAAAGGATATGGTACCAGCTGCACCAGACTTCCAACAAGTTGTTTTACTCGTGGCCCCAAAAGCTTATGATGTTAAGGTCAAAGTTCCATAATGGCATTCAGAGCTCAAAGAACATTTTGCCACTGGTACCAATGCTACTGGCCCCAAGCTCTTTAAACAAAACAAAACAAACAAACAAACAAACAAACAAACACACAACAAAAAAAAACAGCAAACAAACAAAGAAAGAACACTGAAATCAGTGATTAAATCTCTCACCCTTGGTAAAGGTCTCGCTTTGGAGTTTCTCCACTCTTCTGGATCATCTAAGCAGCTTTCCCTTCTGGCTTCTAGCCTTAGCTACTCTTGCAAACAGCTATATAGCGTAGAAAGTGCAAAGAATTTGCAAGCCTCTTTGTTTCTAGAGAAAGTGAGTATTGTTTACTTTTACCTCTACCAAGATGAGATCACAAGGAGGAGTTGAAGCTTAAGTCTTTACTGTAAGTTATGAGAAGATTCTGTATTATATGATACTAACTTGGGGGTGGAGAAATAACCTGAAGCCAGTGAGACACACTACAATTAATATATTAATAATATTCTTCAGACATGGTTTCTGAGGTGGACAGTGAATTGCATATTGCAGTGGTCTCACAATTCAAAACAAAAAGAAAAGGTAGAGGGGTGGGAGAACTTGTGGCCATGCAATCCATAACACTCCAAGGCTGCACACAAAGCAAAGCAGAATTCAAAGAAAATCTCAAATCTCTTCACCCTGAACTGGCATACAAAACCTCCAGGGAACTCCACTTCTAGACAGACTCAAGGTCTGATGAGGGGGAGTAATTTCTAGTGGAAATAAGCACCGCTGATTAGATGTTAAACACTGCTTTAATTGTTCATTACTGTCTTTATTGACAATTTTAATATATACGTAATACTTAATATATGTATATAAATAGATACACACACACATATATATATATACACTTAAAAACTTTTTAATATACAAAAAATCTCATGTCTTTATATAAACAACATATAGCTGTTCAAAATTTGCAGGAAAATGATGTAAATGCATTATCTAAACATGTTTCTATCACACAAACATATTTTCTTTCTTTTGGAGGTCCCAAGAATTATGATGGACCAAGAACACTAAGGAAAGAGAAAGGATTCTTCTTCACTTTTAAATGTGGGTCTTTTTGGTGAAAATGCACACATCAGAGAAGTCTCCCCTCTTCTTCCTCTAACAACTATGATGCTTTGACACATACAAAGCTTCCAAGGCTTTCAGTAGCATGTTATTATATGTTCACAACACTTCTGTTAAAACACAAATTCTTCCTCTCCAAGATTTTTCACTTTATAGCATTTTACTCACCACGATACAAGAAGACAGCCAAGTATCTTTATTTTTCTTTTGTCAGAAAGCAAGAGCAAGCCCAAATGGCTGAGAGCCTCAGCATCACAAAAGGAAACTGGTATTTAGCATTAATTTAGATCATTAAACATCTCACTCCATAATTTATAATGTGTACACTCACATCTTGGTAAACACACCTAGGATTAAAATATTTCATATCAGACATAAAAATACATACCTGAGAATGTTAGGCTTCCATCTTAAACACAATGCCAATATACTGCTACTCAACTCTTGCTAGTTTTAGACTCCCCGTATGAATCTCTGCAGCAGTGCAACAGAATACAGGCACTCTCACCTCATCATGTTTTTCCATTCCTATTCTGTCTTGTCACCTTCCACTGAGCAGCATCAACTATGGTACAAGGAGTTCACCAAACAAAACTGTAAATAAGCTTAGCCTGATACTGTGAGAACATACTCTTCGTTCCTTTTTTGTATTACCATGCCTCCCATCTTTCTCTGTCCCCTGACTGTTTATTTAAGGCTTGGCTGTTCCCAAACCCTTTGTTTTGGAATGTTTTAGACCAAAGACCATTAGCACATATGAACAAGTATTTATACATAAATACTTCACTGAAAATATGTAATGGTTTCATTCGTCACTAACACTGAGGAATAATGTAATATGCAAGAGACAGAGCTGCAGCAAACCAGGATGATTCTGCTATTACAGGTAGTTTTTTGCTGTGGTTGACGACAAATAACATTCAAAACAATCATCTCACTACATCTCCTTCCCCCCAAGTCATTTTCTTTCTACTAAGCATAAAGAACATTCTCATTTCTCATTGTCTTATGGAAACCTGCCTTCTTCCTCCTCTGTCCATGTAAGCCCACGATACGGTAGATGCAGATGGAACAAGTCGTGATGAGAAGAAGCAGAAGAGCACAATCTACAGCGCAGGAGGCTGAGATGGGTGAGAGAAGCAGATCTATGATCTGGCAGAGGCTGGCAGGCAGCATTTAAAAACATATATAAAAGCCAAGGAACAGGAACAGAAAATTAAATCACTACCTGGGAAGTACTGCAGTTAACTACGTTAGCTATGCTTACCTTCAGACCGGGAAAGGAGCGGATAGATATTTAAGATGATGACTCTGTGCAAACGAATAGGAAGCC
Organism: Anas platyrhynchos; assembly: GCF_047663525.1. Taxonomy (NCBI): domain Eukaryota; kingdom Metazoa; phylum Chordata; class Aves; order Anseriformes; family Anatidae; genus Anas; species Anas platyrhynchos. Next base: position 130,402,041 of record NC_092587.1, read on the forward strand.
AGACTGAAAAATACAATTTCCAAATGCCCCTTGCTTTCCAAAACACCAGCAGCTTTCTATTCTGCCCTTGTCCTACAGGTGACTGCCCTCCCATCCATTGGGATTTGCCACAGCAGTTTCAGCAGCCAGTGAATCTTTGTATCTCTCAAGGCCCTTGGATAAATGGTCTAGTAGCAAGTAATACAGTATAGATATTTGAAGCTTTAAGAAGTTATCAGTTGATGTCTTCTGTTTTATCTAAGAAAAGGGACTTAAATTAAGTATTTTCCTCTAAACATCATCATCTGATTTTGGCTTATTTTGTAAATGCTTTCATATCCTTATTTTTCATGGCCCTACTCTATTTCCTCGACATCCCTCAAGATTTGCTCATAGTCTTTTCATCACATTTACTTTTCTTGAAATGTTCATACAGTTCCCAGGCTTTGTAATAGGACTTTATAGGCTTTAAAAGCACTCCCCTGTGAAAACTATTTTCCTTTCTATATTTTGTAACAATCCTTTGTGCATGATACCAAAATATAGCAAAAAAATAAAAATGAAGCTCTTTACACTAAATAAGAGAAAGGAAAAAGAAAACCTCACATGCTGTATGGACACAACTCACCAAAAATCCTGAGTAATGACAATACTGCTGCACTGATATATAAACAGTCTAGATATGAACAACAAATGAGCATCATCCCAAAGAGGATGCATATAATGTGAAACAAAATGATTTTACATAAATGTGATGCATAATTATAACAGTTATCTGAAAGGTAACAACTTCCAGAGGAAACTGAAGGTATTACATTTGTGTCTCAGGAAACTGCATTATAAAGATCCATCTCTGTAATTATCAGAGGAAGGAACTAATAAATTTCTATTCCTAAATTTCTATATAGAAAGTAGTCATTAATAGTATATTAAAATGCATTCCTGTAGACAAGTCATTGCTGCACAACCTGCTCCTAAAGAACACCTGTGAATCAAAAAGAGTAAACTCAGAGACAGAATTACATTTTCTAACACATCTGCTTACAGCAGGATAAAAAAAAAAAAAAGGCTCAATAAAAACCGTCATACCTAGAGACCATGAAAGAAGTTAAGAAGATTTTCTTGCTGTTGTTTTTCTTTTTTTTTTTTTTTTTAAACAGATTTTATACTTTCTGAGTCATACCAGGCATTTGACAGTTTTCTGCAAACCTGTATTTAGGATTCTGTGTGCATGAACATAGAATATGCCTCTGTACAGGCAGCTTACACGACAGTAACCAGAAAAAAACTCTGAATATTTGATGAATCCCATTATGCTTACCAAATTGCACCATGAACTAGTAAACTGAGAAAATAAATACTCAGGACTACAGCAGATATTTATATGGACTATGAAAGTCTCTGACTAGGAAGTGCAACAATTAGGGTGAAATGTACAGTACAAAAAAAAATAGATCACAACAATGGCAGAGAATTAAATTTGGCATTTCAATTAACAGTCTTTGATGAAGCCAACTGGCATTGGCTGTAGTCAATTATTTGATTTTTTTTCTTGCCAAAACAGCTCTTCAGTTGGTCAGTTCTTTTGCAAAAAAAACCTGCTGGCTATCATTTATATCTAGTGAGCATCCATCAAAAGAATATCAAGAAAATCACTGAGAGAAAAATATCGATTAAACAGCCATAATAAAATGAAGCAATTATTTGGTTCCCCAGGTACATCAGTACATATCTGATTCTCTGCATATATTATTATTTTTATTTTTTTTATAGGATCTGCATGACATCTGGCAAGCCTTGCACAGAGAAGCAAATCTGAAATGTGGTTTGCTTTCTACTTCTTAGAGAGAAAGCATTTTTTTTAATCAGTTATTTTTCCTACAACTCTGTAGTTGAGCTAATTTACTAATGAAATGAATACTTCAGGGACATAAAAAATAAAAAGAGGAAAATAATAAAAGGTATCTTCAATTCAGAGTTCTGGGAATATTATCATAAATCTGATGACATTTTGGCTTTTCTCGTAAAAGTTTAAGATCCAGATTAAATTTAAAAATAATTTTAAAAAGACTTCATGTCTCCTTACATATACTTTTAAAACAACAACAAAAACTCCCAGGTCTCCTCTTTGGGAAAAAGTGCAAGATTTATTTTATGTCTGAGATTTGAGAAAATTTGTGAGTGCATAGTCATTTCCCATTTCTGGAACTTACAAGGATCATGTTTATGCAATTAAAAAAAAATATTCAAAAAAATTTATTCATGCAATACATTGGAAAGTAACTCCTCTTACACAAATCACTGTTTGTAAATGGAAGTAATAAGCTGAACACCAAATCTTAAACTAGATTTCAGTCTGTTTCATTATAGTCAAGTAAGTTCATTTTAGTCACAATTACGATTTGCAGACAAATCTAGACTGATAATTCTACCACCAGGAGATTTCACAACCATAAAGTCAGACAGTTCCTGCATGTTCAGTGACATACACTTCTTGCAATTCATCACACAAAGACTATGGAAAACAGAGAGAAAGAACAATTACTGGCATTTCTTAAGAAGTAAGCCATACAATGTCCTTCAAAAACCAGAATTATTCCCATCAGAGGTAGCCTGACAGTGGCCACATAGGGCTGGCCTGGGTTCGTCAGTACAGCTCCTCAACTACACCTATGCCAGATTTACGTACCTTACTTCTGGCACAGGAATGAGCACCACCGTTCTTCAGCTGAAGAACTGGAGGCTGAAATGTCTAAGATTAACTAGCAGACAAGAAACTTTAAGAAAACCAAGCAGAAGAACAGAAAAACATGCAGAGATAGTACAGAAGACTTTGTAATTACAGATATTACACATCCATTTCATAAAGAATTTGACTTACAGAAAATAAGAGTCAACTAAATACATGGTTGTCCACAAAACAGAAAGATTTTATGCTTGCAAATCTACAAATAACTTTCTTAATGGCAGTGGAAGAGTGCCAGCCTGAAGCTGCACAAGTAATAAAGCTGGAACTCACCAAGAAAGGAAATGAGAAATAAGAGAAGTTGGGACAATGGCAACAGTAAGAGGGCTATCAAAAACAAACAAACAAAACCACCATGGAAAGACTTTGTAAGCCAAGGCTTATTCTGTTTCTTTCTCGAAGAAATTCTTAATACCCTAAGTATAACCTGCACTTCAGGAGTTAGCATTCTTAAATGCCTGCTGTCAGTTTCAGATAGGTGATGAAGCACTGCATTTGCTAGGAACAAACCTAAGAAAATTTCCTCGCATCATGAAGAAGACAGCTTGAACAGAAATCTTAGACAAATCTGTAACAGAGCATTTATAAACCTAAGGATGAACCCTAAAGTTCATCATATCTTATGTACCTGTGGTAAGCCATCAAGAAAGATCCAGAAGCTACAACACCTGCTTCTGTGCACATAAACATAATATACATCTGCAGTACAGCAAAGCAAAACAATCACAGAGGACATTATCATTTCAAACAGAAAGCACAGGCATCAGCTGACCTCACCTGATCCCTGCCCTGACACTGACCTCCCTCACCTTCAGTTCATCGCTGTCTCATTCCCTCCATGATGCTGCTGCTACAAGCAGACCAGGGAAAGCCATGTATTCCCAGGTACGTTTTGGTGGCACACCGTTAATGCAGCCTGTACGTGCCCTCAGACCTTCAGAAGGGATTAGGAATGAATTAACGTAATGTGGAAATCAAAGCCAGCATTGTTGTGTCCCTTGTGTTTTCAAGACCAGCTAATTGCCTACAGTTTGCCTCTCAATGGCTGGGCCAGATCCTGAGCTACAGGAGGAGTTCAATGGAGGTAAGGGTTCAGCAAGGAAAAGGCAAAAATCCCCCGCGGCATTGCCGCTCACTCACAAGGCCGTTGTTCTCTCCAAAGGACTTTGGCTGGCAGTGCTTCAGCTCCCTTGCCATCTGACGAAAGCCCTAGCAGATGCCACGTGGCCAAGCCGAGGCTGTGCACAGCTTCAGCTCAGCCACCCACACCTTCCCTCTCATACTCACTTTTTCCTTTTCCGAGATCAGCTTGTCCTAAGGAGCACAACCGTTCCAGGTCAGGAAGATACTCATGGCTGTTTCACAAAGACACAGCAACACCTAAGGCCCTTGGGAAAGAAAGCAACAGCAAAAGATCCCAATGCTACATCCCATCAAGGTCAGTTCAAGACAATCTCCTATCCAACATGTAACAGTGATACATGAAACCCACATCCAGTGCTGCAATGAAGGGGATTAGCCACACAGACCAGAAGCTTGCTTGGCCAGAGGATATCAAATTTTGATCCTTAGATCCTTCCTTTTTTTTTTTTTTTTTTTTTTATGACCTTGTGGGTGGATCTCCCCTGTGTAGTACTTAGTGGTTCAGAAGAATCTCCGATCAGGCATCACTACAGAAATTTGCAGTACTGCTCCAGGATTTACTTTTGGGGCCAGCAATAAAAATATCCTACAGCTTTTTACACCTATAGTGGATGGCTATGCCTGTTCACATTAAAAAGTGTTTTGATTCTTCCATTGACTACATCTCTAATGTACTGAAGCCATCACAGAAGAATGCACTACTGCAGGTCACTTATGTCCCAATACTAGTGGGTTTTCCAACTTCTGTGTTAAAACCTTCCCTTTACCCCAACTAAAAGCTCAGTTCTTCTCTAGTGCATTATTGAGTGAGCTTACAAATGGCATCTACAAACTGTTTCAGATGTTTGGAGGAGTTTAGCTTTCTCTTCATGGTGGCAAGTGAATGTTCTTTCACTTTTGAAAATAGTAAAAGGATTTAAAAAAAAAAAAAACAAAAACAAACAAAAAACCACACACCACCACTCTTTTTGTTTCTTGGAGAAGAGACAAAAAAAAAAAAAAGCATTTTTGGGGGGGGAAGGTGATGTTTGGTTGTTGTTGTTGTTTTGCAGTTCTTCAAACCTCACAGCTAATGTAGCCAGGCTATAATCCAAGAGGTTGCTTTCTGTTTACAGTTATTTAGCAGATAACATCTCTGCAGATATTATAGATGGCCTGCAATTCACTGTATAGCAGCATCACCAGGAGTAGGGGTGAGAGGGCAAGGACAGTCAGAGAACTTGTTAAAATTTGAGTCAACTGCAGAGTAAACACATTTCCCATACATTCTGAAACATACATCAGGCATCTCTTTCCTTTGCCCCTCTCTGCCCAGCTGCAGGCAATGGTTCTCACACAAAATACAAGCAGAGCAAGAGGAGTAAGATAAACTGAACGGTAATTTTATTTGTATGGCACATTTCCGATTAATTCATTCTGATAGAAGCATAAAAGAACCACTTTCCTCCCACTCACACAGCTACATCTGAGGATAGAAATGAGACGGGAAGGTTCTGATGTCGAAAGAGACCGATCTTGTGTTCAAACTACTAACAACAGCTCCCAGAGACATTCAATTCGGCGCACGCACAAAACTGACCTACTGCTCCTGGATAAAGGACGTTCTTCCTGTGGAGACCCTTACAAAAACATGTACAGGAAAGCTCATATGTTCAACCAACAAACATGAGTTCTTTATATATCAAAAAGAAGAAAATAAAAGAGAGAAGCCAAAATAAATACTCTAATAATCACATAAGAAGGTCCTGTATTTTCACTTTCCTTCACTTTAAAGAGGATGAGTACTTTTTGTAGATTTATCTTTTCAGGTTGAACTCCTGGGAATAAAACGCATACATCCTATAGTTCTTGGAGACAAAAATTACAGAGACCTCTCAGATCCTACTGGAAATACATGTATTGGCAGCTTCTGGCTGGAGATTTCCAATAGAGTCCACATTAGGCAGTGATGTTAAAAAAAATAAACATATCAATTTTAATGAAAATTGCCCATGTAAAACAATCATTATTGTCTTACAGCAGTGTTCTCAGTGTACACAGTTTCTCCATATCACAATATAGACCTATCTTCTACCAGTGGATAAAACACATGCAGTTAAGACACTGTTGTCATTAGTTAAATGGTCAAAAGTGAAATATTGCTGCCAACCCGGACATCTGTACCTGACCATGTCTCCATTCTCTCCCCCACATCTGTCTGCTAACACTAGCAGAAGCCCAGAAGAGAAGCAGTCCTTGTGTGTTATTTACAATTCCTGTATTATCAAGTTATTGAATTAAAGCAACTAAGGGCACTTAAAATGGTACTGTATTCAAGTGAAGAGAACTGCTAAATTTTGAAACTATCAGTTTCTAAGGAAAAAACAACAACAACAAAAAACAAACAAAACAAAAAAAAAAACCATGAGTTCGGTGTGATACTTTGCAGAAATCTTTTTTCTTTGTACAGAAAGAATGAGAATAAGAGAGGGCTAAGACTTACTTCCAATTTTTAATATAGGAAAAATACAGAGAAATGCACAATATGAAAATAACTGGAATTGTAGAGTGTAGAGAGAAAACGTCCATTAAACAGCTTAACATTTCACAATCATCATTATACTGTTTAGCAGCAAGCAGTAACAAGATTAGCTTTTATCTAAACTCAAAATGAACAATAAATCCATTGGGTGCCCTCTGAATGTTAAAAAACAAACAAACAACAAACCCTACTCTGTGCCACCTGGAAGCCTCTTCCCATGGATGAAACAAAGCTGATTAGGCTTTACCAAGACATTGCTTCCTCCCAGTGACCATGTCCTTGTACTTACTGGCAAGTCTTGCTATTGCTACACTGATGGCAAAAGCCCAGTAGCTACCGAGAGTGCTTAGCAAGCAAACATCATGCCAGAAGCCTTTACTTCAACAGTAATGCAGGTTCCAGCCCACTGCTAGTTAAAACAAATGGTTCAATAATGGTTCCTAACAGGTTGACCCTTTCATCAGGGGCCTGTTACATTACCATGACCATACAAATCTTCAAAATGTCAGCTTCTTTCTATTCAGCAGGTGCACAGCATGTGCATACAGCATAAACAGCTTATTATGCTTTTACTAGTACTTTTATTACATAAGTAATGATGCAAAAGACAAAAGACAAAGACATCAATGGAAATTAACATTAATCTAATTAACATTAACATGTCTCTGAATAAAACACACAGGTTTTAAAAGTATTGCTTGTATTTTAAACAGAGGTACCATGCCCAGACATTTTGTCATTCTCAGGCTTATTGCCATTATCTAAAGAAATATCAACTATCTTGGGAACAAATTTCTTTTTAATGATGAAATGGTCATTTCACTGACAAATACATTCGAAGAAATAAGCAGTTTCACTCACCCCAAAAAGATTGTTGTGAGTCCAGATCAAGTTGTCCAAATACCTTCACCTTAATTTTCACAAAAATTAAAGCATGATTCACTAAAACCCCACAACAAAGAAAGTCCACTTCACTGCCCCCTCCAAAACCCACTGGGTGGCCATTTATCAAATCTCCACTCCAAGCATGATAGAGAACAGATATGAATTTGGAGATCCCAAATGAGTGCCCTGGACATTGCACCATATTGTATATGGAGGCAAGACTAGCTGAAGTTGTTTCAGCAGCATGAAGCATCCAAAACATTCAGACAGAGTGAGAGGGATTCAATCATGCATTTTATTTGTGCAAAATCAGATTGCTCACCTCATCTGCTAGACTGAAAGGGTTGTTTCACAGATCTTACTACATAAAGGAAAGCAGACCAAATTACTAGTGTTTGCTAATTGAGTTCTTTTGTTATGTCTTTCATTTTTTAATACTGGATAATACTTTCCATTTATAGAGACCAGATCAAAAATATGTTAAGCAACTTTCTATTAACTGCTTCACGTAATATAACTACACTGTGATATTCTGAGTCATTAGAGAGGTGTTCCTGCTATTGATGAGAGGCTACCTACAGATGTGGAGGTGATCCACAATGCCTTTGGAACTAAACCACAAATTAGACTCTGAGAAAGGACAAAAAGAAGAGAAATCAGACTAGATTGCAAATTCACTGCAATGAATCATAAGCAACTGATTCTTTGCTATGAATTAGCAAACAAGCTGATTTTTTATTTTTATTAAGCGTTTGTTACTGTAAAAAAGCTGGAGGAGCTGTAGCTCTAATAAGCTTTGTGGAATGATAAATCACTGTAGGTCTGAGTTTGAAATGTAAAAGAGCCATCCAGAGATCACATTGTTTTCAGTAAGCCTAAGGTGATTTTGCTACAGTACTTGCATTCAAGGAAATAATAAACTAGAAGATATGTCCAGTCACTGAACTATACAAAAAAATCCCATCACAATAACATTATTTCATTCTCTGAATACCCCTACCTTGCAATTGCTTTGTATTACTTTATAGAGCTTTGCACATTAGGAGCAAGTTTGCCAAGCAACTTTGTCCCCACAGACCATGATTCACACCTTGCCACTACCACTGACTACCCTAAAGAAGTTCAAGCCACCATTAGGACTACAAAGAATCAATAACTCACCCCTTTTTATCTCAGACCAACACTGTTATTAATTACGCTTTGTTCCGTAAACTCCCTGATGATGCAACCGTGAACACTGATTTATAAGTTAAGGCAGGTCATCTTAAGAGGGTATCTAAGGCCTTGTTAAAAGGCGTAACCGGTTTGCCTCATAAAACCGTAAACCATTTGATGTAATACTATTTCAAATAGTACTGGGTAATATGAATTGAAGAATATGCTAGTGAATTACTTCAATACAGCATGACTATGTACTTGCAAATAAGGTATGTCAAGCTGAAAGCAATAAGTCTAATTTTTGACAATTATTCATGCACTGACTACCTCAGGACAGTTTTACAGCAGTCTTTCTGTAGGATGTGCTGTAGCCAAGAAACTCCAATGGCTTTGCAAATTAATAACTATTTGCAGAATCAAATATTCATTGTCAAATAGTTGACATAGGAAAAGAAAACCACACAAACAGGAAAAAACAAGTACCAGCAGAAACCAACCACACACTGTCAGGTGCCAAGAGTGTATAGGCCAGTTAGCAAACTTGGCTCTCAGCTTAAAACTGAAATCGTAAACAACTCCATGCCTACCAGATACAAATCAAGCTTCAGAAACGAAAATAGGAAGAAATACTATTTTGATCAAGGAACTAGCCTTGCAAAGTGAACACAGTACAATGGGACACATACACACAGAAAAACATACACACTACTTCAACAAAGCCAGGCACAAGCAGGCGTTCCTCCTTTTTCCTTCCACATTTGTTCTCTTCCCCCTTGCAAATGCCCAAAGAATGAAAAGAGTTAATTGAGACATAACATTTTTAAAAGCAGCTATCACACAAAACAAGGTATCAATCATAGCTTCACAGCATGCAAACACCCTCCAATGGAAAATGATTTGGAGATAACCAAGAACTACATTTCTCAGCTTGACAGCCTAAAGAATCAAGTCTTACGCTCCATTTATACTCTGCTCCTGATAGCAAGAAGTCACTTCCTATGAAGAAGTATTTGATTAGTTATCCCTTTCTTTTGGCTAGACTCCGGAGGCGAGCTGAGAGGGTTAAAGTAGAAGTCACATGAAAGACTGAGCTTGTGCATAAATGCTGCTTCCCTACAGACAGTATTCATTTACCATGAATATTCAGCTTTGCAACTTCAAATAGATGGTAAAACATGAGGTTTCTGCATGGGGCACTTTATTTTTCCAAACTGAAACAAACACACAGCCCTTCAAAGTCATCAGGCTTCCTTCGCTCCCTGGACAAGGTTAAGCTGAGACCTGACAGCTCTGAAGCTCAGAGAGGGAGAGCAACTCTTCACTCCATCTAACGGTGAAAGGGAATAAGCATCCCCATAAGGTTTGATTTATTTACCTTGTAAAATCACCCCAGGCAACCTGTGCACATTGTTTTATATTGCTTGGAGCACGCCTGGGATGTGTGTTGATAACATACAGCACGGGTACACACAGCTACAGAGGAAGCAGTTGACGGCATGTTCCTGGAGAAGGCCGCTCATAGAGGGACGTCTGGTAAGCAACACTAACAACAGCTCCCAAAATAGGAACTAAGGCTTCTTCCTATATTTGTCTGCCTTCTTCCCAAGCCTCCAGGCACTGTACGTGGTGCTGGCCACCATACCTGGACCTCCTGCCAGAGGAAGCTGATGTGATGTGGGCCGGTGAGCTGGGGCAGGGCCAGCATCCTCCTGCCGCGACCCAGTATGTACCAATAGCATGGCCCTCTCCCAGGCCAGCTCATCCCCGTGTCCCCAGCAACCATGTGAGTCTGCCATAAAAAAAAAAAAAAAAAAAAAAAAAACAGGTGGGGAAGAGGAGACAACACAGCTGCCCTTTACCCTTCATCCACTATTTAAGGTTTTGATAAACAAATGTTGTTATGCTTACCAAAGGTCCACGATATTTTTCTAGTTAAGGACTGTCAATGACCTCTTATTCCCTGGGGCTTCTAAATGCTCTTAAGTGGGAAAAATACAATCCACTAAAAGTGTTATGCTATGACAGGGCTAAGAGAACAACGTTTTTGGAGGATTTCTGAACCTAACTGTTCATGGTTTAAAAGAGTCCCAAGGTACCATCCCACTCTGGCCCTTGCTACATCTAATGGCTCCAGGCAAGAGATTCCCACAAGAACACAGCAACGGTGCCTAAATCTAAAACAGATTTAGACAAACCAAACATAGTAAGATTTGTTCTCATGCAACAGGTGCTACGCTAAGCATCAGGGGAATGAAGCAATGTCCTTTTGTTCTCTGCCATGCAATCAGACTGGGGAGCGGATGGCACTTGGAGGACACATACAGCTCCATGGCCACAACTGAAGACAAAGAAGTGTTCACCCAAACACGCCTTGGTGCAAACTTTATCATGACTGTGCTCACATTCCCCTCACATTCTTGAACAGACAAAAAAAACACATCCGTTTTATCCTTTTAAGAAATGAATTAATTTGGAAGTGGTAAATCTTGTTGTAAAAATGAATTTTTTGTACACTGATTAGTAAAAGAAAAAGACTTTGAAAAGAATGGTCTTTTCAATGGTCAACTTACTTTAAACAAGATCAATTCTCAGAAAATATGGAGCACTTATCCTTTCTCAAGCATCAGAACTTAACATAAGCTGGTGTATCAGGCTTGGGTGGCAAGGGTCTGCTAATAGGGTGGGTGCTGCAGAGGTGGCCTCTGTAAGTAGAGCCCAGCAGCTGCCCCATGTCTGACCAGAGCCAACTCCAGCCAGCTCCAAGAGGGACCTGCTGCTGGCCAGAGCTGAGCCAGGGAGTGACACTGGGTGGGCCTCTGGGAGAGCAGATTTTAGGAAGGGAAAAGCTGCTGCTCAACAGCAGCTGGGAGAGTGAGGAGTGAGAAGCAGCCCTGCAGCCCCCAAGGCCAGTGCAGCAGGAGGGCAGGAGGTGCTCCAGGCAGGCAGCAGCAGTTCCCCTGCAGCCTGTGGAGAGGCCCCTGGTGGAGCAGGCTGTCCCCCTGCAGCCCATGGGTCCCACATGGAGCAGATCTCCATGCTGCAGCCCCCCCATGGGTGGAGGAACCCCCGGTGGAGCAGGTGGATGTGGCCTGGAGGAGGCTGCAGCCCATGGAGAGGAGCCCACGCAGGAGCAGGGGGTTTGGGGGGATCTCCACTTGTCCATTTGGAAACTTTATTTGAGAAGGGCAGAGGCTGGGGGGATTTCAGTAGACGTAACCAGTAGGAAAAAAAAAAAAAAAAAAAAAAAAAAAAAGCAGAGATCTTCTGACACAATACAAGGCACAGTTTTACCCAACATGACCTCCTTCAAAGCCAATAATGCAGCATAAGTTAATTCAGGTGTCTCCTAAAGATACTTGTTCCTGTTTATCAAGACAGCCTGATCACTCTGCAGGTAAAGAAAGTTTACCTTTTCCCTCCACCATCTGCCAGCATTATGATATTTTCATCTTCTGGCAATTAATATATAAATTCTATCTAATTTTGTAAAATTCCATTATTAAAAATACTTGAAGTATTACATCAGCTCAGCAAATTGCTTGGATCTTCACTTCTGTGAAATCATACATATATACATTTATGTATACATATATATGTATGTTTACTGCCCCGTTTCTGATACACATTACGATATCCCTAGGCTTTTAAAGCAACATCTGCAAACACTACCTTGAGGAAAGCAAAAGGAATAAAACCTTACCTGAAAATGTATTATCCTGTTCATATCTTATGCACGTTTATAGAAGGAAAACAAAAGCGTGCTTTACTTCACTATGTAGGAAGATACATGAAATAAACAACACAAAATTTGTCACAAGAGCCCTATGTTACCTTTAATAAAATCATCAGTGATTTTCCATTTATATAGCTCTCTTCTGTCTGTGAATTATCCTCTTCACAGAAGATACCTCTAAAGCTGAATTTAAAATACTTAACATGAAAAAGCATGAATTAATTTTTTTCATTTTTTCAAAAATTATCTTTTTTCATTCACACATACTATGGAAGAGAATCATATGCACTGATTTTATCTACATTTCCTAAAAAAAAAATAAAAAAAAAAATTAGAAGTTTAGCACAGTGAGAAAGAATTGGACTCTGCATTAACCAATATTTTGCTACTTCTGTGGTTATACCCTAGTACTGGTTAGTGGCAGAGGAGACTACAAATTAGTCATTGGTACCATTCTCTTATATAATTAAGGCATCTAACTTATTTTACACTCAGGGAAGAAAAGGGGGGGGGAAAGAAAAAAAAAGAAGCCTGCCTTGCAGAATTCCTTATAGCAGCTTTTTCATGTGTTTGTTTTTCCTCCCCAGAAGTACAGAGTTTTTTTTTTGTTTGTTTGTTTGCTTTAAGTTCTGTAAATTCATTACTAAGCAGGCACACAAGCCCCACTAGATATGAGAACTTTTGGAATTGTGCTCTTAAATCTACAGAAACAAAGCTACTCAGAAGTTTCAGATGTACGTATGCAGTATCTTGAAATCTGTTTGAAAAACTGAAGAAAATACATTAGATACAAAGATCTGTTATGAAACAGGAGTCAAGACAGAAAGCTAATTATACACAAGAAAAAGATCCTCCACTCTCACACCATAATGTAAGTATCAGGAACAGGAAGTCCACATTCAGAGGCCAAGCATTTCAGGATTTATTGACAGATAACTCCACTACATTTCTTCTGATAGTAATTACTTACTAGGTCTTACAATTCCTATAATGCATGGTTCCATAGGAGAGCAATTCCACTGACTATAGGAACACATTAAATTGGCTATTTATTTATTATTAAAGCGTCTGGTGCTATTCATATTGAAAAAAAAGAATGAATGCATTCAGAAGCGAGGCGATGCATTTCCTTAACTCACAAAGCACTTCATAGTTTAATGGGCAGCCAGTTGGCATGAGAGCATTACTGAAGTAAAAGAATGCATGCACAGGAAGCACCTCATACGTCTTGCCCAAGAGCAGGTAGTGCATTCAGAATCCTAGCTATGTCAAAGACAACCCTAAATTTGATAATGCCAAACTTTGGAAGTACACGTCTCAAATCTATTATTTGCCTACACCTCTTAAATAAATTATTTACTGTATAATGGAGTTAAGTTTACAGTAGGTAGAAATAAGATGTGAACAAAACTTAGGTTTTACAAAGGAAAGCAGTAAAAAGTAAAAACCATCACTGTAAAATGTTCAAATTATTAACACTAAGTACAAGGAAGACATTAAGTTTTTGATGCATCTGACTAAAAATTATCGCAATTAAAAAATACTGACAGTTTTGCAGTTTGAAGTAAAGATTCGGTTTCCTTCATCAAAGAGGCAAATCCTTTATACGGTTCTGGTGTTGAGGTGAAACATATTTGGCTCAATCTCAACTGTGCCCTCATTCAAAATCCAACCTTCCCATCCAGCATTATCTAGCTCATCTGTAATGTACTTGCTGAAGTATTCCTTTACTGCTGCCTTTAGAGGTAAAGGCTTCCTCTAGTAAACAAGCTTTCCAAGGTAATCTTGTGTTTTTATTACCCTCACAGCATTAGGTATATCTGAATTAATATTAGTTTACTAACTCCTCATTTTTTTTAAATTGCCTCTCTTGCCTAGCCTTCTCCTGGGTACGTTAGCTCTCTCAGACTTCTAGCAACTGAACTTTCATTCATTTATTAAGGGGTTGTATTTTATTCATTGCTGCAAATATTTAGTTAAGAGTTACATTGTATAAAAAAATTTAAAGTGATGCTCAATTATTTTCATTTATCTTCCTCCCCACTTAACACATTCACTGTATTCTCATGCACATCTATGAAGCATTCTCCCTTTTAGTCTCACTTTTATTTATCTGTTCCTAACACTTAAACAGTACTTAAATTGACATCGGTGTTAAAGAATAATTCAGTTAAATAGTAAAATTCATTCAAATTTTCTCATTAAAAAATTTAGCTGATTGTTTCCCAGTTTTCATGTTGAGATCTTTTTTCATATGTTTTAAAGGTGCAACCAGGAAAAAGGGTATAGGGAGTAGAAGCGTTAACAGTATTCACTCTTAACTGTGACATACGCACATGCATTTTTAGTGAGTTTCATGATCCTGAATGCATAGAAATAACAAAATCTGAGGGACTGTAACTCAGTATAAGAACAAGTAAAAGAATCCGTAATGGAGGGGAAGCATACCATCCAAATCATGGCACTATACAGTATCAAAACAAATGTCTCCTAAATACACATTTACTAGTGATAGCAAGTGTAATATAAATCTTACATAAAATCGTACATTAATCCTCAGATTATAACTGCTCATCCAATTTGTCACTTAAGAGCAGTATGTCATCTAAGTCTATTTTGTTAGATGACATTGCCTAAAATGTGTAGTTCCTTGTTCCATTCTTGGATAAGCAGCCAACTTTAACCTGTTTTTGCAGAACATTATCTTAACATTTTACTCCAATGTTTCAGCTATAATAGGGATATGTTTCTTGAAACGGATTTCTATCTACTTAGCTTGCTTTCCAATTCCCAAGGCATATTTCTTTCAATTGTGTTCATCACCCTCTATTTTGTTTGCAAAGAAGGGAAAAGGAGAAAGCAAGGAAGTTATATAGAGAAAAATTCGTAACACTGAAGTTCTACATTTGGCTTCAGGAAGATTCAAACTATGAATCAGCAATTTAAAACATATCACGAATAGGATATTGGGACTGCCGGTTCCCAGACCCCACCACATACCATTCAAAGGATGAAACCATGAACCACAGGTCGAGATAAACCTGCTACAAACTTTGTCAGATTTGAGAGGACCGCAAATGAGCCAGGGGTAACAGTTGATCTCTCCAAGAAGCAAAACTGCCCAGACTGAACAGTCATCCTCTCAACAGGGGTCAACATCCCAGAGGAGCAAACAGCGACTACACAAAGAGACAGTTTATCATAGCGCTTAGGTAGCTTGCCTCTGTTTTACATGAATTCATCCTCAGCACTGCAGTAGGTAAGCATACACACACTCCTGTTCCTCCTGGCCAACGAGTGATAACTTCTTAAAAAAGCATTAACCCAAGAGAGTTTGAATTATCTATTTTAATTAATTTTTAACCAACCTTACAAAAATCTAAAACCAAGACAAGAAGAATTTGAACGGGTCATTTCAAATGCATTCCTTACATTAATAACATTAAATCAGCTTCTGCTTGGCATAGGGCTGCTACGCTGCACCTCTGCCAGACTCTGCAAAGACGGCCTGTGCTTTCTTTTCTAAGCAGGACAGTGAAAGACATCAACACCATATAACTACAGAAGTCATACAGGAGATACAGTTTATTTCTGATAAATGATTTCTGAAAGACTTAACGGTGTTAGAGGTTGTTCTGCCTCACAGACCAAAAGTGTACAAAGAGATTTGCAGCAAATAACATTTTCTTTCTGCTAAAAATTTCTCCCCCACACAAACACGTACGTAATCCAAAGGTCAATTTTGGTTCTCTCTGCCTGTCTCACCACTCCAACCCAGCAACCCAAAACATGGCCTCGCTGCATCTGTACAACCCCATTGGCCCTCATGGCAACACAGCAGCACAACTGGCTTTGTCGGTCAAACCCCAACCAAACATTGCAAGTGGAGGAAATGCTCACAGGCCCTTCTGGTGTCCAGACAAGATGTGCTCGGTTTTTAGGCACAGAATACAGCAGAGTGTTGCAAGGTCACCAAATCTGCATCCAGTCTATCTGCTTCAGTATATCACTTAAAACTATCTCACAGTCACATTTCTTGCTTTATCTTTTGCTGCTATGTTACCAGTTTTAAAATTATATTCCCTAATTCTGTTTTACTGGATGAGATTTCTAGAACTCTTCCAATTAAATTTCCCTTGAACATAATTGGAACATGTGCTATTAGCAGGAAATAAGTTTGTCAGGCTGTAAAGAACAACCAGAGCTGACATACCAGCCCCAATTTAGCACTTTCCCAAAAGGCTTTTACTAATAAACTTTAAATCATTACATCGTCTCACCATACACATATACATATCTCCTTCCAAAAGCTGTCTTCACAAACTCACCACACTGCCTCTAAGATGAAAACATTCCCTCACTGACTGCCGAGTCATTTAGACAGCCTTCACGACATTTACATCACGCCTCTAGATCCTTTTGGATCTAGAGAAAACATAAATATTATGCTCAGAGCCTGAGCTTTGGAAATATGCTTATTTCCAGTATTACAACTATCTGAGAAATAAGATTCTAAACACCGTTGTTTAAACACAACTCTAAAGCCAGTGTGTATAAATAAATGGCTACCAGAGTTTTCTGCTGAAGTTTACAACCAATATCTCATTGCATCTACCAGACTCTTCCCTCCCAACTTCAAAATGTTTTTCATCCTCCAAATATTAGAGATACTGATAGCTCAGAAGCATAAAAAAAAAAAAAAAAAAAAGAAACCCACAACCTATAACGTAATAAATCAAAGGAAACTACTTTCTGAAGAACAAGTCAAGAAACTATCTCTGGAAGAAGAAAAATATATGACAACTATGACAGGAAATACATTCACAGAGGTAGAATGCCTTTGCAGCTTATATGCATGGCAGGGCACTGTGTATCACAGCTATTTTTCTAAAGCACGTAGACTCACATGGAGTATTTTCTTATGGCATAGCCACTATCCAGCAGCATGACTGATGAAACCGCTGTCCTGAACTGGCATTACCTGCATACACAGAAGGGCTGAGTGACAGAAATATCCATACATGCTGGGGGGTGGGGGGAGGACCCAGCCCCCTTCACTCTTCTGAGACAACAGTGAAACTTTCCTGCATTTCCATGGCTTTCTCAGAGTATTTAAAATGACCCAAATACACCTATTCAGAGCCCGCATATCCAGCAGCAAAGCTACAGCTGAATCCTGAGGTTAAGTCTTTCACATGAAACAAATGCTACATTAGGTAACGTTTCAATACTTTTAATAGTAGGGCCAACTGAAAAAGGGTAAATGAAAGGAGAAGTAGTGAACCAAACGTTTCGTGTGGCTTTCATCTTTATACTAACATTCTCTTGGGCCTTCTGATTCTTAATATTCATGTGCTGCTGCATGTTGATAATGCATTGCTTTACATCCAAATGTTAAGGAAGAGGATGAAATACAAGAGAATACAAACAACTGCAGGTACAAACCGATGGCATCCCAAAGTCAGGTATGGACAAAGTTATGCTATCACGGGGAAAAAAAAAAGAAAAAAGATTTTCAGCTAACCAAATGAGATGTATTTTCCTATTCTACCTGTCTCCTGTGGACAGAAGCATTCAAGGTCAGTGGCAGGACTTCTGTACCTAAAACAGTAAACTTGTTGCAGTAGTCAGCATCAATCCAACAGAAGCACATCAGCTACGCCTACTGCTAAAGCAATTAGTAGTAGAGTAGTTAATGTCAACAAGTAAACTGTAAAACGTAAAAAAAAATGAAATCTGAGAAACAACAAATGAATAGGGAGGCCTCACGTATTTAAAATCCGTTGCTTTTTCTTTATAAATATAGGAAGATAGCATTTTTCCAAAACAATACAGAACTAGAAAATTGATGGCAGACACAAAAAGTAGCAATTATGAGATTTTAAAAAGTGTACCAATAACAAATGTTTAGCAATTGATGTAAACAGAAAACTAAGTATTAAAAATACCCACAACACATTATTGACTGCTTTTTAAAAATGCATCAGAATAAGGTGTTCTAACTTCAAAATAATGCTGTATGTTAAGTGATGATTATCCATAGTGGCACAGAAAGAAAAAAAAAAAAAAGTAACCCTACAGATCTAAAGGGTGTTGCTACTCACATAGTGTTAAAAAAGGCATGACCACCATGAAATGCCATGAAAAGGGAAAATGCTTTTATGAGGAATTTCTGAAAAACAGCTACTATAGTAAAACAGAACTGTACCAAACCTTAAGTCATATAATAGTCAAAAGACATAAACTAAACCTGGCTGTTTAATAAACATATTACATGTTCAATGAATAAACTATCAGCAAATTCTGCATGCTGAAGGTTTGTTTGCCCTCCTGTTGACTCTGTGGCTTGCATTTCTGATTGCTTCTTTCCAGCTGCAGAGGAAGGAACAGAAGGCATCCTTCCTCCCGCCTTCCCTCCTCCATCTGCCCACTAACACCCGAACAGTCTCCCCATAAGGACCATGTGCCTATGAATCCACTTGTGCTGAAGGAAGAGCTGAACTAATTTGTAGTGCACTAATTTGTAGGTTGCCAGGCAAATATGGGACAACACCCTTAACACATTTTTAAAATGCATTAAAAAGGCAGAACCAGCATACCTACCCTCGAGAGGAGGGCTCCGATAACTGGCCACCAAGCTGCGTCCCCAGCCTGTAGATGTACTTGGAGCCCAGCTGTCCTCCTTCCACCTCCTGTGGAAGGTGAGAGACAAATGCATCCCTGGCATCACCCTTCTTACCAGTGGCTCCCCCAGAGCACACAGGAATCTCAGACTGCCCTCTGCAAGGGCTGCCCCAAGGCTTTGCCCTGAATCAGCCTGCCAAGTCCAACTTCTGGAGGGCTGCAAGACCCAGTTAGGCACTGACATATAGTTACAGACTGCACCAAGAACGCTGCTGTGGGGGCAATTAGCAACACAACCCAGTTTGCTCGTCTGCACTTCACAGGATCATGCAATACCCCAAATTGGAAGGGACCCATGAGGGTCAGCAAGTCCAATTCACTCACATTCACCCTGCAACCATGAGAGGACTGGCAGCGCAGCTTTCAGCACAGAGGGGAAGGCAAATGTTTCTCCCCATCTCGCAACAGTATTTAATGAAAGTCTTATTAGTATTCAGAGAAGTAATACAACGTATTAAAAGATTTTTGATTAAAAAAAATCAAATCATTTACAAAACTAAAATTATTTTTAAAGCCTTTATTTAACACAAAATCCTAACTAAGTAGGACACACTGAGGACAGCTCTGGCCCTTTGCTATATAACAGTTTACCAGTGAGCTAGAGGAAAAACAAGGGCTGCTGATAAAATCCACAGCTAGCACATGGACTGGGGAAAATGGTAAACAGGAAGAGGATAAGCCACTGATAGACTTATCTGGATCAAGCATTTGAAGGACATCAATGCAGGCAACAAAGATAACGAAAAGTTATCTTGTTAAGAACAAATACAAGGGAATTTTATGTAAGAGTGAATTAGAGTGAATTATGGACATATAGTGCATAATTAGATGGGCATAAACCATGAAGATTAACTTGTTCAGGATGTGCAAAACAGACATCAGAGTATGCCTCTATTTGGTGCTTGTAGGACAATTGTGTGTCCCTACCAACATCCCCAATTCCAAATGTTAAAATGGCAGAAAAAAAAAAAAAAAAAAAAAAAATCTTCAGGAATTACTAAAGCTGACGACGTCTCTCACTACCAAGTCCGAACATTACATTTATTTACCATAGCAAGGAGGAAGTTATTGAGCAGCTCAGTTCCTGTCTGTAAGTATGTACCTATGGGAACAAAGGCTTCAAAACAAACTCTTCAATAGAGCAGCCAAAGGTCAAACAGGACCTAATAGCTGGAAGTTGAAGTTGGATAAATTCAGAACAGAATAGAGTTGAGGACTCTTTTTTTGTTCTTAAAGCAAGGATATTTAGCTCTTGCAATGATCAAATGCTAGTTTTGTTAGCAACCTCAGATGGTTTTCTTAAACATGCCTTCTAATATACGCAACAGTGCAGGGAAGTATTCTGAACACTTTACATATGTCAGATGAGACTATTACAAAGTTCCTCTTTCCTTATTATTAACAAATACAGGGAAAAGGCAGCCTCCAGTTCAAACCACACCAAAAAAAAAAAAAAATCTGTACTTAGGAAAGTACACTAAAAACAGGAGATAAGATATACAAGAGCCACCATCTTTCCCAAGTATTGAGGCATCTAATAGTTACAGAAATTAAGGTAAACTGCATCTAGTGTATGAGGTAGATGACCAAATATATTTATAGCAACAGCCATCAGATAATGCAACCCCACAATATGTGTCCAGTCACAATTATTGACTGGACACAAAAATTGACATTATCATTAAAACTGAAAACATATGGATCATCATGCTTGTTACCAACAGGGATGTGCTGCACATAAACAGATCAAACCAGATAGGTTTGATAATATCTGTACATAAAGTTTGGCAGTAAAAATTGTTTGGTCAGAG
This sequence comes from Anas platyrhynchos, assembly GCF_047663525.1. Classification (NCBI taxonomy): domain Eukaryota; kingdom Metazoa; phylum Chordata; class Aves; order Anseriformes; family Anatidae; genus Anas; species Anas platyrhynchos. The sequence continues at coordinate 130,422,701 of NC_092587.1, forward strand.
ACAGCTTCTGCTTGGAAAATACCTGCAAGAGATCTCCAGCAATTAGCAGCTAAAATGCCACTAGAAATCATGAAAATAGGTCACCATCATTTTTTACATACAAACATTGCTGCATCCAACATCCTGGGTACCTGCTTGGTGTCTCATTACAACAGCTAAACATGAACTAATTGCAGAATTGGGAGTCATAGTGCGGTTTATATTAGCAAACAGAACCCCAATTAGTAACAACTTATAAATAAATATATTTTAAACAAGCAAACAAAAAAATGCTGTTGAGCACTGAACCTATCAGATGCCCTCATATTTCATTAAATTTGCATGAAGGGTTTCGGTAAAACCAAAGCTGCCTTATGGAAGGCAAGCTTTCTCAACTATCTGTTATTTTTTTTCTAAAGAGAAAGTATGGGATGGGGTTGAAGGAGGTTTTGCTTTCAATAGTTTGTTTAATGTGGACTGCACTGTGCTTTTTAAGTACATAAACTCAAAAGAAATGGCTTTCATTGTGAAAGTGCACTTCTATGTCAGGTGCAGACCCAATCATATTTAATGTTTTCACCACGCATCTGTCAATAAACAGAAAAAAAAAATATGAGAAAGTCTGCCTGTCAAGGTTAGCACTCAGTTAATGACATGGGTTTCTTCATGCAAAATTTATTTCAGCAAACACCAAGTTTATACCTGGAGATAAACAATTGTAACCTATTCTGTGGAACTCTACTCATGTTCTGAAGAGAAACATCTCCAAAAAACTCCCGGTGAGCAAGTAGGTGAACATGAGCCCCTAGACATAGAAACGAAGAGGCCCAGGACAATCCTTAGATAAATCAACAGGAAAACAGTGGTACAGTGTTGATTTTAGCATGTTACAATGCACCAGGGAGACCGATGTTAACACCGTATGTGCAGTTCTCTGTTAAACCTTTTCATAAAAACACAACCAAAACAATTCATGGAGGTACAGTAGTAACAGAGGGCTGGAGAAAACGCCTTACAGCAAGAGCTAAAGAGCCGTCTGATTAGTTTAGAAATGGAGAATTGAAAGGTGACTTCATTAGAGTATAAACATCTCACTAAGAATGAAGTACTGGAGCTCTATAGCAGGAACCAGAGGCAATGCCTGGAAACTGAAGCCAGACAAATTTGTATTAGAAATTGAGCATAATTATATTTTTCAGCAATTAGGATCATTAACTACTAATGAAGTCAGACCGAAATGCAGCTTTTTCATCCTTCCACATCTCTAAACGAAGACCAAAACTTCTAGAAGATGATCCCTGTGCTAAGTACTAGCTGAATACAGGGGTAGCTGAATGAAGTTGAAGAGAGCTTAGAAGATACAGCATTTAACCATGGTAATACAATGTCTGCAAGATTTGAAATTGCTGGCCTATATGAATCAGTGCTAAGATAAATCAGCAGTAATAAACCACATAGGGTCACGCAGCTCTGTAACAAATTGATAATCCATTTTTAGCAAGACACCCAGCCTTTCTAGATGGGACCAAGGGATCTCCATCTTGTAACAACAGCATATTTCGCTGATATTAACTCATTTAATGTAATAAATAAAAAAAAAAAAAGAGCTTTTTTATTTCAGTATTTCATCTTTTTATGTGCATCTTAAAATCCATATTTAACCTTTTTCACTACTTCTGTTACTTAGTAGCTGTGATAAATTTCATCTAGATGTTAGTGTAGCATTACTGAAAATTAACACCGCATCAAAACTAACAAAATTCAGTGAATGCTTATTAATGTAATACTTCAAAATGTTACCGCTTGCTGGCAAAGCTCATTAAGGTTAGAAATAACTATTTTGATAAAAAGAGAAACATTGATTACATAATTTGCACTCATTTTGTCACTTCTGTCCTTTTCATTTTATCGTTTTCTCTTCTGCTGCGTAGCTGTTTGACACTGCTGACTCACAGGCAGCAAGTATATTCCCAGACTGAATGTAAATGCATCTTGTGCCCCTAAACTGGCATTTCCCAGATATTCATCTCATTCTTAACAGCACCTGTACTCCGAGGGTACATCTGAAAAGAGATTAAGTGAAGAAGCAGAACTGGCCTCCAAAACTGGATTGTTTTTTGATTGCTTCATAGGAAACTGTTCCATTAGGTAAACAGCTATTCCTGCAGAATACAGAAGCAGAAACAGCACAAAAATGATCCCAATTTGGAGAGCATAACTACCATAATACAGACAGACATGGGATGGTGGGGGCTTATCAGCTTGCACAAATCTATTCTAAACAAGCAATTGGTAAATTCAGGGTAGCATATATTAATACTAAATTTGGATGTAGACAGAGTATGCATCCTAATGGAACACAAGTCTTAATTAAAATGGAAAAAAAGAGAAGGGAAAAAAAGCATGCAAGGAGACCTGAAGAGGTCAATGAAATCCAAGCCACTTAAAAATTATTTTTCCTTTTTCTTTCTGATATTCTTTTTCTTTAATATCTAACCTGAATTCTCTGAGCTATGGTTTCAGCTCCTGGAACAGGAAGCAGCATATTGCCTCTTTCTTTGCAACAGTCTTTTGCATATTTGAAAACTTATTTCTCCTATCAGTAAACAACCATGATTCATTCAAACTTCTTTAAAGGTCACTTTTTTTAGATCTCATTATCTGCTTCCTTCTCTGAAACCAACTGGTCTGCATCGTTCTTGAATCCCAGTACCACAGCAGTGTACAGGGCAGAAACATTACCAGGTTTTCAAGAGAAGACTGCACTTAACTGGGATAAGTGCCAGACTCAGAGGCACTGGGCACAAACTGGAGCCCAGAAGGCTCCCTCTGAACACCAGGCAGCACTTCTGTGCAGTGAGGGTGGCAGAGCCCTGGCACAGGCTGCCCAGAGAGGCTGTGGGGTCTCCTCCTTGGAGTCCTTCAAAAGCCACCTGAAGATGGGCCTGGACAACCTGTTCTGGGTGTCTCTGCTTGGGCAGGGGGATGGATCAGAGGATGCCCAGTGGTCCCATCCAACCTCAGCCATTCTGGGGTGCTGTGAGTAATTGTCATACACCTTGTACAAAATCAGAATTTGAAAAAGCAATGAAAGAAAATGAACGTACTATGGGAGATCAGACATACCAAATTTCTAGGTAAAAAGTAATCTTGTTCCCAACTACATGCATTTTTAATACCAATATTTCAGTGTAATTTCATTTTACCTCTTTATAAATTTGAATTTATTTGTACAGCATGGTAAACAAAAATGGGGATTGTGGTTCTACCTGAGGCTTCTAGCATAACAAAGAAACTACACCAAAGAGAATCAATGTATAATTACATTATAAAAATAAAAAAGGGGACATCACAAAATCATCTAGGTTGGCAAAGACATTCAAGATCATCTAGTCCAACTGTCAGCCTGACCTTCCCAGTCCCATCACTATGCCACGTCCCTCAGTGCCATGACCACACTTCTCCTAAATACCCCTAGGGATGGGGAATCTACCACTGCCCTGGGCAGCCTGTTCCATCACTGTTCCAGCAGGGCCAGCTGCAGAGCCAGGCTGAGTGAATGAAGCCACAGTGGATGCAAGCACTGCTGAGAGCCCACAGCAAACGCAGAATGGAAACCAGCACCCTGGGGCCTTGCAGGGAGACTTGCAGCAGGTGGCATACAGTCAGCATCAGCCTGGGCTTCTGAACAGCTCTGACACCCCTAGCAACTGCAGGTTGAAGATTAGATCAGATATGGGATTAGGGTTTCTTAGAGTCCTTGGCTGAAAATGCCACCAGCTGTGGAGAGGGCCAAAGAAGTAATGTGCAAGTAAATATTTTTCTAGTATTGTAACAAAGAACAAAAGAATTTGCCTCTCAGAAATGGCTGAAGCAAAGTCTTAACTAACAGCCAGACCACAGTTTGAACTAATTCAACATAAAATTAACACATCAATGCTCTACCTGATGTCTTCCACCTGTTCAGGTCTTGCTATCCTTGGCTCCTGACCTTGGCAGCTGGATTCCAGTAATTCTGGCTTCAAAATTGCCTGGGCAATGAATGTCTCTCCAACTGAGGATAAAATTGCCTTTGCTTTGCCACTGGTGGGTATGGCGAGACACAGCAGCATGGGACTTTAAGCTGCAGAAATATTTTGAAATGGTTATCGTTATAATCATGGAAATAAGTTTGTCTCCCATGGTATTTCTGAATTGTGAACTTCTGATTGTGCATCAGCACTGAAAATCTGAAAGAGAAATTTAGCAGCACTGCTTTGCCATCAAATCTCAGGCTGTGGTCCTGTAAGGCCCTGCAATACTAAGTCAGGGGACTTTTTCCATGCATTTCTCTGGTGCAGAGAAATTATTATCTCTCATATCAGCAACAGTTAGTTAACTCCCATGCTTCAGAACTTTCGCAGGCAACTTCCTTGTTCTCGGTCCTTCAGATCTACTTACACACACAAGAAAAATCAAATAAATCAGGCTTACTTAATCTCCATCAATTTTTTCAACACTACGTTGTTCAATCTGAAAGCCTTTAATTAACAAAACAAGGAAACACACATGAAAAAGGCACCACATCTCACCCATCCTGACATGCTAAAGCACACTTAAACACTCAGTTAAATATATATCCTAATACACTGCAGTTGAATACTTAGACAGTCTTAAGATATATTTAATGAATATATGATAAAATGTCATTCATAAGCAAATAGTGATACAGATGGCTCACATTTTTTTCACAAAATCTTTAATACATCAGTCAGAATGTGGATTACACAAAAAAAAAAAAAAAGATGGATTGGCACAGAAGAGAAGAGGCAATTTGGCAGCTTCTCAGCAAATACAGATTAAAGCACACAAGCTCTAGTGCATACAAGAAAAGATGAATAACCCAAAAAGGTCACAGAACAGTCTCTGAGATGTGTGGATACTTATGTAATAAAAGATAAAACCTGCTTCTGTGAATAAAGCTGAGTAATTATAGCTTTCATCTGAAAAAGCATTTTAAACATGCACCACAGCATAGAAATCATTGTATGTGCTGCAATATTTTTCCAACAGGCAAGGTCTTTTAATCCAGAGAGAGGAAGCACAGTGATTGCCACAATTAAGTACAGCTACCAACTGAACACAAAGCCAAATGCCTTCACTAAGTTCTGCTCTATACGTGATGCTACCAGTAACTTTTGTATGGATTTATATTTCCATAGAATTATGTGCTATTGAATCATACTACTTTACATTGCAAAAGATTAGGCATAATAAATCACTGTAGTCCTACTGCTAATAATATGGTACTCATGCTAGAAATGCAGATTCCTTAAAAAGGAAGGAATCAGCTGTACAGCTCAACAGGAATTTTCTGGCATAGTTATTCATACACTGGGAAATGCTAATTTTACATTATTCCCTTTCCTGAATCTGAGATATCCATGGAAACAAAAATAAGAGGTGGCCTGGAAGTGCAGCAAAATAACCTTTTTCTGTCAGCCACACCACCACGGCTGGGCCACCTCCTGGCTATATTCAATTATGTGCTTCTAAGAAAGGAACAAAAAAAACAAGCAGAGAGGGGCCATGAAGCTCTTCTCAGGTTTACCAGAGTCTGTGTTTTACTCCAGATTTCCATCATACATAAATTGAAATAACAGATTTCTCTCCATCCTTATCATATTCCTTCTTCCAGTTCTGCCTGAAGCAAGGGTGTTTTTTTTTAGAAGTAAGAAATATTTCTGTGCTTTTCATCCTCATCCCCCTCCTCCTCCTTCCCAATAAGTACTTCAGCAATTCACTACACAAAAGTTACTTTATAAACTTTTAATTCTGTCTAAAGTAACAGTTTTGTTAACCAAGCTAACTAGTCTCCTTGATCTGAACCAGCACGGATGTCCTGCTGAAAATGAGATTAAATTAGCAGCCTTTTCAAAACAAACAAAAAAGTTGGTAGGGAAGAATCATACTTAGGAGGTCCCCTTCTGGGGGGTCTGCAGCTCTATTCTTGCCTGACTGCAAACCAAGGCAACTCTCACATCCTTACCTGCTATCCTTGCATGCCCTACGCCCAGAGAGCCACCCAGCCTGCTCGCTCCACCTCATGCTGCTGCAGCTGAGCAGGATTCCACCTGCAGTTGCTTCTCCTCGTGACCAGGAGCTGAATGACATATGAACTGAGCATGCGGTGCTACCACGCTGGCTTGCTGGCATGCAGAGATGAGATGAAATGGAAGAGGCAGACAACACATAGCAAGCAGCATGGAAGTGTTACAGATAACTGCTGAAGAGAAAGGTTGGGACAGAGAACACCAGGACTAGCAGAAGCTCGAAATAAAGTCAGGAGGAGCTCAGAGCCAAAAGACGTGATTGTGACTAGCTGTGAAGCTTACCAGAACCCTACCTTTACCGCGCTCAGTCATTGGTATAGAAGGTAACGGCCAACTGATGAAATTTTGGATCTTATGATTCAATACATGATACCTATAATAGATAATGTGCTTAATAACATCAACCAACCAACCAAAACATGGAATGTATATAATCATAGGGCAGTAGCCTGTGTATAGTCTGTATAACTGAAGAGACACAAAAATAGGAAGTGCTACCATTTCCTATGGACAGATTAAAAAAAAAAAAAAAAGTAATCTAGGTCCACAGAATTAAGCAGAACTACTACAGAGGATCTCCCGTATCACTGAAGCCAAAGGGTCAACAGACAATAGCTATGGTGTTTGTCCTTTGTGGATGCCAAATTGAGGCTTTGATTGTTTGCTTTTGCAGAAACGCTAAGCAGTTGCTACTACTACAGAGGTAGCAGCATGTTACCTGTCTGACCAAATACAGGTAAGACAGCCAAACACTGGCACAAAGTCAGTTCTGGCACAAAGAAGGATTTGGGTATTTCTCTAGAACAGAAAATAATTGTTTAAAATAACTAAATAAATCAGACCAGATATGAAGAAAAAAAGGTTGTCCTCATTATTGGAGAGGGCTACAAAAACATCCAGTACTGTGAAAAAATTCAGGTCTGTATGTCCCACTTTGCACATAAAGACCTAGATGTTCTACCCGACATTTCATACCTCAATTCCCCTTCTGTAAATAGATAATAAAAAGCCTGCCTAATCTTAGAGCAGCAGTGTAAAAGAAATTCATGATATTTTTAAGCATGCAGATACTGTGATATGAATGCCATGGAGCAACTGTGAAAACAAGCAATTCTATATGCACTGCAGAGTACAGGCATCAGGCAGGTAATCTGAAACAGAGATGGCACAAGCAAAATGAAATCCTGAGCAGCTGATCGTTGTCAGAGCAGCATCCCGCCTGCACACATACAAATACCGGAGTGCCAAGAAAAAACGAAGTGTGCAAGTAAAGACAAAGTTATTCTGCCAGCGTTTTGCTCTGCGTTGTGATTTGCCAGTTTTCACATAACATATGTAGAAAGTGTCCAGTTCTTGTTCAGAATAATTTTAGAGGCAGAAAGTATTTCTAATAATTAGGAAACAAAAGGGAATTCTTACCATACAACACTTCCAGGTTTCCCCACATAGTTGTGTGTTGTTTTTGTTTTTTTTTCCTTATTGTAAATCAAGTTTCTTTAAATAAATAAATAGGACATCGAACATAAGGATTCTAAAACTGAAGATATGACAATAACAATACAATGAAATTAACTTAAGGAAAGAAGTGCTAGATACTTTATACTGTCTGGACTTCAAAGCTTTTGCCAAATACTTTGTCTTTGGATAAAAGAGGCTAGTGATTCATGATATACCAATGAGATCTCCCATTTTGTAGCAGTGTTAGCTGCTTGCATTAGATAGAAATACTGCTAATAATATTAGACAATTTTTGGTTTGCAGAAATGGTTTTTCAAATCACTCTTATTGCATGTGTTCATTTCTACCAGGGCTTGGTTACTACAGCCAAACCTGCACTCTGGCAGTGACCGTCAACTAGGCTATTAAATCTCGTATCACTTCAAGTTTTTCTGTTAATTTTTTTGCATGCTAATGTGACACCATAATTTTTATTGTAAAACTAAGCCAAATACTTTAAGATGCTTATATAATTTACAAGAACCTCAACTATAAGCAAACAAAATAAGAATATTTCATTGAATAATTTTAATTGCAAGCCTGAAAACAAATCTTAAGACTGATAAACTCAAAGTGAAAAAAATCGAGTATTATGTGATGGAGCCAAAATAACACAGGCTTTCTCCTGAAATTCTTAACTATTTCTCTAATTGACAATATCAATGTAAGAAAAACACAGCGTAAAATTACAATGGGAAACATGAAATTATTTTTTATCAAAATGTACATACCTCAATAAACTGCCTATCTTAAATTTCCACTGAAGTATGTTGGATTTCAAAATACAGTCTCTGAAAGGTGGTATCATTCAGAATTTAATAAGTCTACATTTCATAAGTTTAGTGTTTTCTACATAATTTATATTGATAATATTTATTAAGAAAAATAATAACCACTCCTTTTTCCATTACTGATCTTTGCTAATTTTATTATTAGTGGTTAAATTACCAACATTATAATATAAGCTTTTGGCAACTATCAAACTCCTAGGCCCTCCAATGAAACAAGAAGGGAGTGACAGAAATACCTTTCTCTTCCACAGGTAAAAACAAGTGTTTTGAATGCATTTCTTACAAAATGTTAATCCTGAGCAAACTTGAGTGATAACTTCTGTAACCATTTTGCTGTTACTTTGTTTTCTAGGTTGGGTGAAAATCAAGGAACAGAATATTGACTGATAAAAGAAATATGAAAATAATGACAAAAATACATTAGGCAGCTGAGAGAAGTTTTTGTTGGACTTCGAGAGTGAATGCATGGCATGAGAGCATTAGTACAACCCAAGGAAGATGCTACAGGCTCACAGAGCATAGCTCCATTTTGTGGCAAAGCAACTCTCACAGGAAAGCTCCTGAGAAGCACTGAACTGCCTCATAAAATACTTCAGTTTATAGGAACATCTACATTCAAGCTAAATTAGCAAGAGAGATGGCAGCAGGCTGAGGGAGGAGATCCCTCTCATATTCATTCCTGGTGAGACATCTGCTGTGCTGGGTCCAGTTCTCTGCTCCCCAGTATGGGATAAACACAGAAATACTGGAGTCAGTGTAACAGAAGGCCATGAAGACGATTAAGGGCATAAATACCTCATGGGGGGAGTAAAGGCAACAAAGCCAGGCCATGCTCAGTGGTGCCCAGAGACAAAAGGCTATGGGCACAAGGTGAAATATGGGAAATTTCATTTGAACTAAGGAAACGTGTTCCTACATTGAAGGTGGGAGAACACTGGGACAGTCTCTCCCTTCAGAGATGTTCAAAACCCAGCTGGCCATGGCCCTGAGCAGCCTGCTGTAGGCAGCCATGCTCTGAGAAAGTGGCTGGGTTTGGTGAACTCCAGGGGTGCCTCTTGGTCTCCCCCACCTTATGATTCTGTGTCCAGATGAAGCAACCATCCTGTTTGATGCCCAATAAGAATGAAAACAGAATCACAGAATCACAGAATTTCTAGGTTGGAAGAGACCTCAAGATCATCGAGTCCAACCTCTAACCTAACACTAACAGTCCCCACTAAACCATATCCCTAAGCTCTACATCTAAACGTCTTTTAAAGACTTCCAGGGATGGTGACTCCACCACTTCCCAACATATAACAGAGCATATATACAGATGTCAGCAAGCACGACTGTTAATTAGTCTCCAACTGAATGCCACATTCAGCAGGCACAACTAAAAGAGTTAGAGGCCTTGCTTATAAACTGTTGGATTGACCCCAACCCCTTCAAGGTCTCTTTGCTCTCTGATGAGGTGACAGTTTATTAAAAAGCCAATTCCTGGATTAAAAGGGAGAGTTAAATGAGGCAAAGGGAGCCATCTTGGCCTCGAAACTGAGGAACAGGTTGATTTTTATCTCATTCTCTTTGTCGCTCATTTCATCCCTGTTATTTCTCTCCCCAACATGCATTTATTTCTCTCATTTCTTCTGCATGCTGTTTAATCTTTTGCATCCATCTGGAATAACCCTCCCCTGTCACCACTGTATACTGAATCACTAGCAAGTGACATTCTTGAAGTAATAATTTAAGAGCTATTGCCACAATGTGCTTGCTGCTTCCTGCTCAACTGTTTCACGCTAATTTCTTTTTTTTGCTCCCAGAAACAAAAGACAGTGTCTTCCACAACTGTAATAAGATCTCCACTGCACAGCCATAATTAGTCTTCTTTCAGGGGTTGCCAACATTTCTTTTTAAAGTGGTTTTAAAAGTGTGTACAAACAAGTACAGCTCACCAGTCTGCTTCTGAGGCAAGACCTCACGAGAATGGTTTGTAAAAACTGCAGCAATTTAGCATAACCTCTTGCAGTTCAGGTGATTTATAGCAGTTTCTTTCAAAAAGCTGCTCCCAGTGAGTAGAAGCAGGACATGAACAGGTGTACTCTTTTCTAAGGGTAAGTGATTCCATTTTTCTTTCCACTGGTCATTTTCCTCTATCTCCTCATCATTTCCACTTGCTTTGCTATTTCCTCCTCCGCTATCTTATGAATTCGGTCTTACCCTCCAATTTCTACCTGCCTGTAACTGATCTTACTACTACATATATTCAGGATTAAAAAAAGACACCGACTTGTGCTTTGAATACTAATCCATACAAAACACAAGACTTCCTGCATGCATTAAATTAATAACACTCCTGTTGTCTTTAGTGGCTTCCCAGCCCCTTTTCAGAATGTAGAACTATTTTTCTAGTCAGAGTCTGAATCATTTTAAACTGTTATTAATTCTACAAAATAAGATTGAGAAGCAAAGAATGGATGTTTAAGGCATGTACTCTAGTTCCAACTCAGAGATAAAGAAGGCAGAATGCAAGTTGTCAGCACATAAGCTTGACTATTTTTGTGTGAGGATGAGAACAGAAGCAAGCCAGCCCTGTAGATTCTCAGGCAAACTCATTTTATTAAAATAAGAAGTGCTGCCCTACTGGCCTAGAGCAGGACTGCAGGCAAATGTTCAGCTTCAAGCTGTGCCGCCTGAGGGGAACGATCCAATTCATTCCTTCCTACAAGATCCTGCCAGATCTTTCTCTACACGAGACCTACAAAATCTTACCACATCTTCCTGCATCCTGACTCTCTACACCATCCCTCCAGTCTGCTGCTTCACTGCAGTAGTTAAATAAAAAAAGACCTACTTTGCAAATTGTGTAATACAACACAGATATTTTTGACCTACAGAGGACCAAGGAAAACAGCGCTCAAGCAACTCCAGCTCTGATTACAAGGCTCCAACAACCTCTGTCAGTTCGGTGCCACCAGTGTCTTCTTCAGCTGCAACTGGAATACAGTGTCCAGCACTTACTTAACAGATGTGTGTTAACGTGCTCTACAGAGACACCACCCTCTTAAGCCTGTTTCATCAAGCATATAGTAGGATATAAAAGCAGCAACTCTAGCTTCAGAAAATCACAGAACTTGCCATTTAAGAAAAGGAGGTGACCAACAGAGGCCATCAAAACAAATGGGTAGAAGGTTGATGGCAGGCTAATAGGAAAGGGAAAAAAATCAAGACAGGAAAGAGCACGAAGGCATTGCTCAGATATTGCAGTGCATGCCTTTTTACCTCTTCAGAAAATATGTTCCCAGCTTACAGTCTATTCAGCTTGTACAACCCCTTCAAATCACTGTATCCAAGGAGAGACAACAAAATTCTATGAATTGCCTCATATACCCATAGCTGCAAGAATAGCTGCATTATTCACACAACCTACTCCTCAGAGCATCCCCACTTGGACGCCTTAAAAACAAGAGGACTGGTAACTCTTTTCTCCCTCAAACTGCTCGAATGAAGAGGGAAGAAGAGTACAGCAGAGTATACGAAGAAGATCTAATACCTCTGTTATGCATCATCCTGACCTTTCAGCTTCAAAAACACCAGGATTGTTCTCTGAGATACCTCAAGAATCACTTTTGAGTTGCAATTGCACTGAAACCTGGTGGGAACCAAAGCTCCCTTTAAAACTTGCAGACCACCATTTATCCCTTCCGATCCAAGCAACCCCAACAGCTATAAATTCTTATTTAAAAAAAAAAAAAAACAAAAAAAAAAACAACAAGATTTATTACCTATGGTTACTCATCAGTTAGTACTTCGAAGGTACCTTCACACTGTACAAACCTAAAAGCTATCTTCTGGATCATCCAAGACAAAGCACAATACAGAGCATAAGCACAGCCAGCGTGGCAATAATCTGATTTATAACATATTTCATTTACTTGCTAAAGGATGTGAAATTAACCCATGTCACCACTATTTGTTGTCATCAGCGCAGCACTACCTTGCTATAGGGATGATCAAATGTGTCCTGACATGTGAACCTCAAAACGCTTGTAGGACTAAGTCCCTGGGGCACAGGAATCCTGAGGGAGGAGTGGCCCATCACATTTCCTTGAGCCACTGACGCATCACTTGGCAGCTCACTATGGACTTTTCATAGCCTCAGTCCCCTTCAAGGGGAAAAAGGGAAGGGAAAAAAAATGAAAAGTTTCACATTTATGCTGCAAGCACCTCCTCCTTAATATTAAACAGATCAGCCCATGTAGACAGGAAAAGGAGATGATCACACTGTGGGAGAACAGGTTTTGTAGAGCACGGCCCAAGTAAATACACCACAGTCCTGGAAGCTTCTGAGAGTCATAGTCAGCAAGCTACATGAAAAGACAACTATTCTATCGTTCCTAATTTAATGGTGCCTCTCTTTTATATCAGGCAACATCGGCAGGAACTGCAGTGCTGGAGTTGTTTTTGTGCTCTTTTCCTTACTTATGCACTAAAGCATACCTTCTCCAAATATAGCATTGTGCAGCTGAATAAAAATGTGTCTCAGGAAAAGGGACATCCTTAAGTCATTCCCAGCCTGGCATCATTCCTAGATGTAAATCGCGTCCGTTTGGGGTGTTAACTTTCAGTAGACCTGCAAGAGGCAACCTTTCTGTAACATGCCTTCTACTAACGGGGACCACTAACAGCAAAACACGTCAACACATCTTCCCTAAAAATTAAAGGGAGAACAAAAATAGTCTTAGAGCTTTCTAAACTGATTTCAAAGAGCCTTCAGCTGAGTAGCTTCAAAATGACAGTTCTGCTTTTGTCTCCTGGATTAGCTTGTTAAGTCTACGAGCATAACACTGGAAATGGCACATCTAAGGTAATAAAGCAAATAGCTGCAGACATCAAATTTGGAGCTCTACCCCAACAATAAACAGAAGAGAAAAAAAAACAATGCAAGAGAATAATATGTTTATGGTTTTGCTTTTTTAATTAATCTTCTCAAAATACCATTCAGCTGTATCGGTCTCCTTGAATAACCTAATGCAGCCAAAATTAAAAAACTCAGAAGATTGCTATACTCTTGAAACATCTACTAATTTGAGCAGGAAGCAGTTTGTATATCTGTCAACAGGTCTTTGCAACCAAAATACCAATTGCCTACATCAAGATCAATTTGTAAAGTTTAATCAACACCTCATCAGTGCCCTGGCATATTTGTCATTAGTGACTAGTTTCAATACTAGCTGTTTGTGTGCTATCATGAGAAAATACATAGTTTGTAAAAGTACAAATACTATATATACATATATATATATATATATATATATATGTATGTATACACGTAGAAATTAGCAACCCTACAAATCAGTCTAATTAAAAAAAAGTCTTTAAAGATATGCTACAGGACCTACATTAAGATCCAAGAGCTTTACTTAATCAATTGCATTTGAGTAAGCTCTAGCAAGACTAAAATTCTCACATATTCTGCACGAAGACATGTAAATAATTCTGGATTCATGGCAAACACTGCCAAACGTACAAACCAAACTGGACTTAACTGGTTCACTAAGCTTGTTATTTGAAGTTGATGTATATGTTTGGTTTTGTTTTAGAAGGCCTCCTGCCAAACACAGCTTTTGTTAATCTGTTCACCTCCTCCATAGACACTGTGCTCATTTCCCCTCTCTTCTGTCCAACAGTAGGCTCATTATTTCCTACTCTTTATGCACATGCTTCTAACAGAATAAGGTGCTCTGACCTAACATGTTTGACCTCAGTATTTCCATGGTTCCAGATCAGTCCTAAGGATAGAAATGTCAAACCTTAGAAATAAGGTCTTCATTTGTGCTCCCTCTTCTGGCTTAACGAGCATATAACACAACCACATTACAATGATACAGAGACTACCCGAACACAGCAGCCACAGGGCTGATTTCAGTTTCCCCCCATACAAAAAAAAAAAAAAAAAAAAAAAAAAAAAGTACAGTCATAAAGAAAGTTATTTCAGCCTACAAGTTATGCCTGACTGTGGTAGAGCACACTATAGAAAAAAAAAAAAAAAAAAGATCAGTAACCATGAAAGTGATTTATCTTATTTCACTGCTCAACACAAAAGACCAAGTACTCAGCTTCCAAGGACGGCACAAAAATACCTTTGAGTTTATTTTTTAACCCCATCCTAATCTTAATTTTAGCTCTGTAAAGCTGTCATATGTAATAAAAGAAATAGCACAGGAAAAAAAGGCAGTACCATTAAAGGGTCGTATCTGGATGTGTCTGGCATAAGGGACATTCATTTTCAAGCTTAGAACATATTTTAATCATTTTTATATTTATTTCCATAACAAAAACAGTGACCTAGTAGGGGGGATATTTTTGTTTTGTTTTAATCTGTATTGACTTTGGCATCAAAGAACAAGAGGAAAAGGAAAGGGGGAAAAAAGCCAACTGCACAGTAGCTTACTTTTCTAGTGTAATATACTGCAGTGGAGGTCTATTTTAAGGAAAACCATAGTTGCCAGTAGTGTAGCCTTCTTAAGTCATTTTGGTAGAAGCTGTCAAAACAATATTTTGACAGCTCTGTTCTTTGGAGTCTTGCTGGAGTTGGAACATTTTATTTGGCTTTGTTTTACAACAAAACAGAAATTGGTGACCATCCTCTAATAAAAGTACTTTGTGAAATATCATCTCTGGGTGGGGGAAAAAAGAGAGCAAGTGAAATAACCAATGGTTTAACTGAAATGTAGGGGATATATGCTACAAAGTGGGACTAGACCAGAGATGAAGGATGAGGAAGGGAGTGAGGAACAGAATTTAGGCACCTTTGTCCAAGAGAATGACTTGGGAATTGTTAATGGAAGTGGGCAGCGTTGGAGGGAAGCTGCAGCAAGCCATAGATGCTGGGAACTCTGGCAGTGGGGAGCACTAGGCCACAGTCCACTCCCAGGACTGCCTGCGTGACTGTTTTACAATGTGAGAGGATAAAAGCTGCCGCTAAACCCGGGAAAAGAGACTGGAAACCAGAGGACTCCCTTTCCCAGGCAGGTGTCCCCACTTAATTAGGGCTACTTAACAGTCAGACATTATATTGTTTACAGCTCCATTTTCACTCCTGTATTTGCACTCAAATTCTTTCTCCCTGGAACATCCTAATGTCTGGTACTCAGGAGCAACAGATGTTGGCTCAGACCTCCAGCCTTAAGAGGGGATATAAAACGTGCAAACGCCAAAGAAGGAGAGAAATTCTGCAACACCATTGTTTCTGATAATGCTTTCTACTAGCTAGTGCCAAACGCTTTCCCAGATCTGCTCATCAGGGACATCTGGTATTCTGCATTAGCCAACACGAACTGGTCTGGAACACTTAATAACCTCAGGAACACCGTGTAAATTCTCAAACTCAAAGATGTTTTCTGTGATTCTTGGGAAGCTTAAGAGCTCACCAAAATTTTAGAAGATATCATACGTCATGGCAGATGGGCTATCCAGTTGATCAAATCTTATTTGACATACAGCTGAGTTATTCAGCCATTTTCCTTTCTGAAGAGATTTGTTCAAAAGTAAACAATTCTGCATGCCCTGTAGACAGCTCCAGAAATGGTGCTTATAAGCTGATAAGGATGGCAAGTTAACATACGTGAAACTAGCTAACAGCAGCTCATTTTTTCATACCAAATAGCAAATGTAGGGATGTTCCAGAGTATGTGGCTTACCTGTTGCCCCTCTGTGTTTTTTGAATTCTTCTGCTGTTCTTGTAAATAAACAGATATTAAGACTCTTCCCACACCCTGAAAAATCCTGGAGAAATCTAAACACAAGCCATCGTAAATGCCATTTTACCACTAAACACATCAGCCAGCCAACGGCACATCTTCCAGATTCTCAACACTTTATGTAACTGTATTATCCTCTCTGAGTGGAAAAAAGGTGATAAAGTTCAATTTTTGTTTTCACTAATATATACAGGCTGTTAGAGTCTGTAAACCTTTCTAAGTTACAGTTTCTATTAAGTGTTATGCCCTGCAGCCTGTGGAAAATGGATGAGATGATGCTTTCCCCAACGAGGCATATGAAAGCTGTAAGGTTTATATTTTCTGTGCAGTAATATGTTACACGTCCAAACAGAATAACTACCAACAATGTAAGTTTTAAAAGATTTTCCTCATGACTCCTAATCTACACGTTCGTACTACAGCCAATCATAGCTGAAATTTATAATGGACTGACTGACCTTTCAACCTTTTTTGCCTAATTTAATCAGATAGAAGTTGAATTAAGTGCCTCAAAAATGTATGATCTAATACATAGTATTGTAGATCAGACTCTAAACTTCCAGAAAGATCTGACTCTTGATGGTATTCGCTCTTGCAAAGAGCACAACTACTCAACTACTGAAAGGGAATTCATTTTTGTGGAATACACTGCTGTATAAAACTTCCTTCTCCTTTAAGACTTCTTAGTTAGTTAGTTTAGTTTAAAGTGCTTTAGAGGTTCAAAGTTTTTGATGACAAAATGGTGAATTCAAATCCCCTATTCTACGTCACTGGAAAATTTAGTTTAGTACCTCTCTAAGAAAGTCCCCTTCTTTTCATCAATTCCCAAGTATCAGAATTTACCATCATATGGAAGCTTTTCCTTCCTTCTTGTTATTCTGTAACTCTTCTTTAAAAATGGTACCTGAAACTAAGCAAAACGTTCCAAATAAGAGTGGAACTCCCCCTGGATGTTATAATATATTCCCTACATATAGGAAGAAAAAAAAAAAAAGTAATTCTGAAAAAAATACTGCCAAGTCTACTCCTTATGCAGTGGTTGAAGAGAACACTGCATTTTTAGATATTGCATTAAACTCTAACAGGTTTTTCCACATTCAGCAAAATACAAGTTGTTTTTTCTGCAGACGGTTAAGAAGCTATAACCCAGCAACATGCATGAACAGTTTAAAGTATTCCTTCCAAATTACTAACAGACACATCATGCAGCAGAAGCATTTCTCCAGCTTTCTGACCCGCTTAAGATAAAAGCGAAGGAAAAAAAGGGGGAAAAAAGAAAAAAGCAATCAACAATGTTTATGCAATTCCCATCCAAGGGAGCAGACTCTTGGCTAAATCCAGAAGCAAGCCGAGCAGACTGCAGGTGATCCACTCTCCTGTCACCACCAAGTGCCACTGCAATCAATCAGGATCACTATAGGGATGCAGGACAGAGGAAAGCGGACAGTTTTAAAACCAAGAAGCAAAAAGTACTTTCTAGTTTTAGTGTGTATTAGTATTTGTAATTATGCACTAGAATAGCATGTTTTATGATAATTCCACATGCAGATAATATGTCCTTTGGAAAATTCTTTAGTAAGATCCAAAACCCAACTGTTATAAGGTAACACTAAAGGTGGCCTTGATTTTCAAAACTAGCTCGTGATTTGGCATTATCATTCAAAAGTCTGCATTCATTAGTTTACAGATAATCAGATGACAAGCACACAGTTCCTTCTAAGAGGAAAATAAAAAATTGTCTTCCATTGTTTTTTTTCCTCCTCGTAAGCAGAAAATGACAAGAATGCACAACTAGGTATTCAGAACTAGTTGCTTCCTTTGGAAGAACAATTCCAATTGTTTACCAAGTTGAAAAGAATTCTATGATCTGATCTCAAAAGCAAGCCCAGGAAGGGTCAGTGCTGGGTCACTGCATAAGTAAGGTTTCCGTTCAGTTGACCACCATCATCACTGTCTTAGTATTTGTGTTTTCTGTATGTGCTGATAAACGTCAAAAGATGTTAAGTCACCATACACCAAACCTTACCACAGAGATGAAGTTTCGTGCTACTGTGAAACCATTACCATATACATAACAGGCATCATTTAAGAAAGTCTAACATGAGAATGAAAAGATCACTGCCCCTCAAACAACTTCCATTTTGAAGTTTTTACAATATGTTTTACAGGAGATATACAATAAGCCAAGTGAGCATACATGTGCATTGGTACATTTACACACCCCTGCAACCCCACACTCAACTCCATTGCCATTATTAATACTCATTATTCAGCAAATTATTCAAATCAGTGGTTGGACTGAGCTTGCCAATTTGGAGAGCAGATCATGTCATCTGCAAATGTAATGCAAATTTTACATCCCAGCTGAAGAGTCTGCCAAGGCTGAGAACAGGCACTTTCAGCAGCGCTCCAACAGCACAGGTTAAACTATGCAGCAGCCTTCCCTCCCTCAACTAACCTGGCAGCAGGTGCTAAACACATCTGCAGCTACTGCAGGCCTGTGCCCCAGGTGCTTGCCTGCTTCCACTCTGTGTACCTGGGGCCAGGCATGGTTGTCTACACAAAAAGAATGGGTATCTGGGACATGCAGGTCCTACTGGGTGAAACCAGAGCAACAGACCGGACTGAAAAGAAAGTTTCAGTTTGGATTCAAGCTACACTATTATTTCCTTAGTGAATTAAGTAATAATAATAATTAAATTAATATATAATAATAATAATAAAAAAAAAGCAAAACACTGTACACAGGGGTTATTTGGCTTGTGCAATGTTCGTACAGTTTGGTATGTGGGGGGGAAATAAACAAATCACAATTATCACTATTTAATTGTAAGAGCTTAAATCATTGTCCACAAAGTCAAAAAAGAGCAAGTGAAGAGGGAATCCAATGGCCATACTTGAAATACAAAGTAGCTAGTGCTGTCCTTACTTGCCAAACTTTTCTGAAGATCACACGAAAACAACAGTGAAGTTTCCACAACATTTCATGTTATGCTACACAAACTTTAAGCCCTTCTGTCACTAAATACTAAAGGTAGAAGCAACAGTAAAACCATCCAGTGTTCATAATTGCCTTTTCCTGAACACTGGTATAAATAAAGGAAAGCACAAACTACCTAACCCCCTCACATGAAAAGATTCTAAACTACTTAATCTCAAAAACTCTGGTGCAAAATGTGTCTTTTTGTGGTCAAAGCACTACCTCACACACTCAAAGGCCCCTTCCAGTACTGCCAATCCTGATTTGTGAGTCAGCATCAAGTCCTCATAATGAAAGGGGGATCTAGCACAAGAAAGCTGCTTGAGTGGAAAACTAACTGGGGAGGGGGATATAAAGCAGCAAACCATACCCAAGAAATTCAGAGACAAACTGCTTTCTGCTTGCCACCACATTTAGAGTTGGAAAAAGAATACATTGAATACTAGAGAGAATAAAGGTTGGTCAGTTGCTATCACTGGTTAACCATTACAGCTTGGTAAATGCATGTTGATCCAGTAATATTTTATGCAGCTATAATCAATTTCAGCCATTTTGAGATAATGCACAGTATCGTGTAGGTATCGTGTCTTCTGATTAGAATGCTGCTCATAGCAGTACCGAACTACAAAACATTTGAAAAATTAAATTAATGCTGCTTTATCTTGTCCTACGAAAGAATGATTTTAAACATTTAACATGAAAACAGAAATTCTCTTTCTGGGAAGCAGAATGTAACATGAGAAAACAGGATGAACACTAACTTTAAAGGCTAATGAACATAAATGAAAGGAGAACACTTACACAAGCACGTACTTGACGCTTCACTTCAAGGCCACAAGAACACTGCGAGGTCGGGCTGAGCTCCAGAAGACAAAACCAAAAGCAGATCAACAGCTGTGTATTTTGCCATTAATACAAAGTACTTTTGTTGAGATTAGAGGATGAAGCTTGCATTGAGTTCTGGAAAAGTGAAAGTTCCTCCCTTGCCTTTCACATAGCAGGCTACTCTTGTATGTATTAAACATCTACCAGTGCAGCTAGGAAGAATAACCTGACAGAACAGACAACTTTGACCCACTAGGGCAAGTACAGAAACAGCAGGAGCACAGAATCCACCAGCTTTCCACACTCCCATTTCCACTGCAGAACACCCCTGAGATGGGATATTGTGAGGCCTGTCACAATACCTTAATGCCAGTTAAATGCATCTGAAGAAAAGAATAACAAACTTACTGTTTTGCTTTGGAAAAAAAAAAAGTTTGTTTTCAGTAAACAAACGTGAGATATTTGGCATCTGTCAACAGAATATTAACATGAAAAAGAAAGAATTTAGAAGTCTTTGGACCAAGCATGTCAACTAAAGCAAAATAGGCTTGCATTCATTCTAACGTTTGTATTCCAACAGTTGCTTATAAAGCAGTCTTCTCTAAGACATACTAAATGTTAGTCATCCAGATAAAGTTCATCTAGAAAACAACCAGATCACAATACTTTCAACTGTACACCCTACCAATATTACTATGACATGCTATATTTTTATAGAATTTGAAAATAAACAAGCAGAAAGAAATCAATTAGTTCTTTTTTTTTTTTTTTTATGGAATAACTTGTGAGGCTTTTTTTGTTTTGTTTTGTTTGTTCTGGGTTTTGAGCAGTTCTTCACATACATCTTTTTAGGTTTCCATAACCACCACCTTCTTACCCACACTTTCAACTCTGTCAGTGTAAGACTTGACAGGTAAACATCACAAAGTATGGAAGCGATAGACACTGAAAGGGCTGCTGAAATGCCATATATGTATAAGGAATGACAGGAGATATAGAATAAACTGAAAAATTGCTGTATGGGAGCTCCTTGGAGTTTATTCTTGTGTTTAAAAAAAGAGAGAGAAAAAAACACTGTTTTCGAAGTAGAATTAAAAATTCAGGCTAATTAACGCACCTATAAAGCTTCAATTTCCAGCTTGGAAATGAAGAGCATTTGAAAAACAAGCCACTAATCCTCTTCAATTATTTTTTGTGGTTTCAGAAGCAGCATAGGCACACTACGCTAGCTTCTGTGAAATGTCCTGAGTTCAGAAACAGAGCATTTGAAAAGAAACCTTTTATCTCATTAGACAGCTTCCAGAACCTGGAAAACACGTACATGAAAAGGATACGACCACAAGCTTACTGCCATGAACAAATACAGGCTCATTAGTTATAAAATAAAATAGAATAAACAACATGTCTCTAAATTGTCCTGGACAGTTCATCTTCTACCAGAAATATGTGAATTAATCCCTTGAACAGCTGTTCTGCCCTCCTGCCTAATAAAGTAAAGATATGAAGAGAAATGTGCTTTTTAAAACAGCTCACAGTGCAAGGAAGCCAGTTTCCTCAGCCTGCATAGAACCAGAGCAGGGGTGGAAGCCCTGGGACAGGAGATGTGCAAGGTGCATGAAGGCAGCACTTGGTGCCCAGCACCTGGTGCCACAGGTGCCCAGGCAGAGCCACACTACCCAAAGGCAACAGAACAGGCTCCAAAGGCAGCAGCCAGTCGAGAGACGGAAGTCAGAGAAGCTAGGAAAGACCTGCTGAGCTTCAGAGGGGCTGCAGCAGCCTCTCCGCATCCCACAGTCTTCTCTGGGACACCTCCATCTCCTCAGAGATCCCTCACTTGAGTGTCTCCCAGCCTCCCTGCCTCTCCATGCTCCTGCAGGCCACTCAGTGGTGGTCTTTATCTCCACAACCTCCCACACCAGCTCCTACCACCATATTACACCTCTCACAATAAAGAATCTTTATATAATAGAGCTCATCAGATGCCCAAAGCCCAGCTTTCCTTCCTCTCCTGCCATCTTGCTGCCTGACACCACATCCTCCAACTGCTTCTGCCAGGCCAGCTTAGGTATCTACACCAGCAGAAGAAGAAACACACCAAAAACAGTTTTCTACTGGTTTGAGTCTCTGAAGTAGCTCACCACAGTGTAGGATACATGCAAAGAGCAGTAGGGAGTAAGATAGAAGGCAAAGAAGCAGAAGAAAGCAGAGATCAGCCCCCACAGTCTGGTGAGGCCTCCTGGCATCAGCTGTTAGATCAGGTTGACCATATGACAAAAGAATACCCTTCCAGGGCTTGGGACTGCCAAGGCCCACTCCTAATTCCTTGCCATATCAATGAAAAAATATGCTCTCTCATTTTTATGGGATTTTTTTTTTCTTTTCTGATGTTTTTTGTTTGTTTTAAAACCACAGTAAAACACATTCCCCAATTACTATAAATTTTGCAATCAAGTTATCTTTATTTGGGGAAAAACAGTCATTGTACCCACCAAACCTCGAGTGCAGGGGATGAACCTCACCCTTCCTGCACCTTCCTGGTCACAGCATCTCCAAAGGTAGCCAATGCACAGGGAAACAGGGACTGTCTCCTTATTTCAGTTTGTGAGCCATTTAGTCACCACAGATCCCTCTTGGAGAAGGAATGGGATTCAAGAAGAAACTTACAATAACAATAAAAAAATGTTTTCTGTTGTAATGCTGGAGAGGATTCTTCCTTTTTTTCCCCCCCCCCATTCACAGTCGCACAGATTATAACACACATAACCAATTATTTCAACCAGCATTATAAAGCAAATAAATTCCTACCTAGACAACAATGCACGTTCATCTCCACATAAAGATCAGCTGGTCTTGAACAATTAATTCACTCATGACAAATAAGCCCTCATTCAATGTAGCATTCATTAACTTTGTTTCTCTAATTTCTTCTTCCTTTCTGTGCCATGTCTCCCCTATGACATGCTGTATCCCTTATTCACCCTACCCTTAAAGCAGAATCGTCAAGCACAGAACATTCCCCATGTGCAGCTTTGTGTTGCTCTTGACCCTATGCCTTGGCAGAGAAATATGTGCCCCTTGTAAATGTGACAGGCAGCATACAATACATAATGCAAGCTGAAAGCCTAGGCAGATAGCCAACTTCATGAGAAAATTGTCTGCCACTTTCCTCCAGGAAAATAAATAAATAATATTTTGGTTAAGATCATCTAAGGTTCTCAACAACTAAAAACAAACAAACAAAAAAAAGACTTTGAACAGTAATGTAAACTTGGTCCAAAAAACTGTGTGCAACTGTTGATCATTTCTAGCTGAATATGTAAGCTGCACTTTGACTCGCTTAGTCACATCACGCTGTCTAAACAAGTGATGCTTGTCTTTTCTGAAGGTCTCAACTACTGAAGCTCCACAACCTGCTCCATCCTGCACTGTTGGACAAGCAGCCCACTTCTTCCTAGGGTAGGCAAGGTGGTAAAGGTACTCCTAATACCTCTTTCGTGGAATAAAGAACTAACACAAACAGAAAAGAAACCTTGAGCATTAGCACCACTTGGGCAGGCTCTTCTGTGCAACTGTTACCTCCACTCTCTCCTGGCTCAAGAATATCAAGCCAGTGATAGCCTAACTCAGAGCAAGCCCAAGTAAGTGCCATGGTTCAGGATAATATGAAACACCCTGACCGAACAATCTTCATAGATACATGTCATTTCCAGGTACCTCCCTCAGTTCTCTACTGCTTCATTTCAGTCAAATTCACTCCATTTCAGTCAAATGAAATAAACACACCTCAGACTCGTAACAGGTGCCTAGTTTGTGCCACGTTGTTCATGCAATTGCTAGCACTTCTTGTAACATTTGCTGCCTCAGAATAATGGGCACTTTGCTCTCTAAAATATGAGTACTGCCAAATCCAGAGTAATATAATCACAAATTCGAGATTAAAAACAAACAGTGAAACTGAAAAATCTATAAGCAAGGTAAGCAAAGGCTTATGGGCTGCATAATGTTGGGAGACTATTATATTTAAATGTGTAAACAGTTACATTAGGTAGGCTGAGAGTTCATCTGAACAATAAAAAAATTAATCACTCAAAACATCCAGAAAATCTTTTTCGTAAAGAGGGTACAAACAGTACTTCAAAAATTTAACAAACTTTTTTTTCACATTGCATTCCTACTAGGAGCATGCTGTGAATAATGCAATGGACTAGCGTAAAGGAAAACAAAGCTATTTTCAAGAAGTTTTTTCCTCCCAGTCCCCATCTTTGACCCTCCACCAAAAAAAAAAAAAACACCTCACCAACATAAAAAGTACATAAGTACATACCCCAGAAAATTCCGAAGAATAGAAGCAACATTTGCTTGGCCTCTCTGATTGCTAATGCAAATGACTAAGTAGTTTTCATCAATTCACACAAATACTTTCTGTATTTATTGGTATCTTTTCTAAAGAAAATTCCTAATACACTCCAGTCTGCCAAGTCACTTTCTCTTTAAGTTTCAAAACTTTCAATCAGAACCCAAAAAAAAAAACCTCAGTTGACAACCAAACCAGAGAAGGATTCACTGTCAAAACTTGACTCTAGCATACAGTCAAACATTCGCTTTCTTCATGAACTTTTATTTATTCTCAGAATAAATCTCCTTTTTACTCATGATTGCCAAAATCCTGCAAGATATCCACATTTTAACAGAACCTTATATCCTCAAACTTCCTAAGCTAAAAACTAATACCTGGCAGTTCCCCTCACTAACTTCATAATAATTAAAATGAAAAAAGTTTGCATTTTGTCCCCCCCAACCATGCTTTTATTATAATATAATTGAAAAAAGAAAAGCAAGTATTTCATATAAAGCCATCAAGTATTAAAAACAGTTCTGAAAATACCCAAGTCAATCAGCAACCATTTTTCTTACCATCAAGGGAAGTTATTTTTGTCCAAGCAATAAATCTCACAAGGGACTTTTCTTAGAATATATTCATCAGCTTTTTATCACATCCCTCTCTTATTTCAAATCACCAGGAAAAGATTAAGAGGATGGACCCCTGCATAACCTTCCACTGTGCCCATTCTAATTCTTCAGTTACACCTCATTCAGAATTCTTTTTCCTGAATTTCTTGTTTATTGTTTACTAAAACCCATGAAAATAATTTTCTGTGTTTCACAGAATAGCATTGGATTTGAAGGAACCTTAAAGATCATTTATTTCCAACCCCAGTTACCAACCAATAATCAATACATACTGGATATATATTGGACATATTATATCCAAAAATTGATCTGCTAAAGGAAGTTTCTCCACACTAAAGGAATACTGGTAGAGATTTCTAAAAACCAGGTCCTGATTTAGGTAGGAGTGACTTTCAAGTCCCAGAATACTTTACTTCTCTAGTTCCAAAGTACTTTCACACATATGTAGATTTCAGGCAATGTTGGTTTCACTAGGTTTGAACATGCAATTAGTTACTGAAATTTATGTTTTTGGTACCATTATTTACTTCATTTCAAGTCAATGGAATAATCATCAGAAACGGAGGCTCACAGACTCTTAAAGTCTTCATATAACATACGTTCAAAAACTATACAGTCTTTGAGTTCAAAAATGTCTTCAAGGTACTTCAGAAGACTTTAACAACAATCATCTATGATTACAAAAAGCAGCTTAAAGTACAATTTGGTATAATCAGAAGTCCTTTCCTATTGAAGGTATGCCCCTACAATATTTAAACTTTGATACCTTATCAGCACCAAAGGTTTCCATCCTACACTAGATTCAAACAGGGTATGTGGGTATGTACAAATGCTCACGAAAATGAGTAAGTTCATGTACCTGAATGTTTTCTCCTTGTTTAACAGATCTACTCATGCATGACTCTGGAAAACACTTTTCCATTCTTCACGATTGTTTTTTGCGTTATTTCTCTCCAACAAGTTGAAGATTCTTCCCAGATAACGGCTCATTTTGTAAGTGATGTTAGTTGCAACATAACTTTACTTCATCACATCCGTCAGATACTAAGTTGTGATGTACCGATATAACCTGAAAATGCTGTCACCATCAGTAAAATACCCCTCCTCTGCCACATCACCAGCAGAAATGACAGCATTTATTATCTACTCATTATTTCAGGTCACGGTTTGTATTTTCTACAAACAGCTTGGTGCACTTCCATAATGACCTAGAATGTTATAAAATATGGAAGCATACCCTCATTTTGCATTTCTTTAATGGTTAAGGGATATTTTTCAATTTAACTGATATTTCCCATATGAATCCTTCAGACTGACAACAAGATAAGCAGGCTTCTAAAAAAATAAAATTAAAGAAAACAGAACACCTCAGGCCCTTCCTGGTACCTGGAAATGCTGAGGGAAGGGGGAAATCAACCTTTTCTATATAACTTCTCAAACTATATGAGAATATAACTGATCAGATCGACTTAAAGGCACACATACAGAAACACTGGTACTGGTTACAATTATAAAAGAAACTAAACCCAGATTCTTGATTCATCCATGTCACTAAGGAATTGACACCACAGAATGAATCTTTCCAAAAAAAATATATTAAAAAAAAAAAAAAGAAAAAACCAGCATATGGAAGACTGATCTTCCCAAAAATGAAGTACTATACCAAATCTGCAAATGCAGTGATTGTTCTTAAATCAGAGCACTTAATTTCTAAGCTCTCATTCCATCCTCTTCAGTAATTATTACGGAAAGAAGAGGGGAATAAAAACATTACTTGTGGAGGGTGTTTTTTGTGTGTGTTTTTTTTCCCCCCCTCCTTTCTCAAATGCTTCAAAGGATGAGGTTGTTTCTGGTTACATCTTTTAAGCACTGTATCTAGGCAAACAGTATTTAGAGAACATACATATTTAGAAGAGTTGCATCATCATTCACTGGCCACTTGACAAGTTTACAGCAGTTCATAATGTAAGGAGTGTTTTTAATAAATCTCTAAACTGCTAAAGCTGTTATGACATGGAATATTACTGACATTACAGGCACTAAAGCACGTATCTTTATTATGCGTGTCAGCTAACAAAACAGACAAATTTTAAAATATAAGGTAAAGCTGCTATATTAATGTGAATAGACAAATATTTCACTAAATGTAACACAGTCCTCTCAAGAACGGTGAAATGAATTCGTGGTTATTTGAATTATCATCCAGTATAATAAAATCCTTTTTAGAATTAAATTACCTCCTTTGAGCATAAAAAAGATAATCATAGGCTTTCTTACTGACTATTCTTTTGTAAATACTGAAAATAACTTACAAGCCATGATATTGTCATTCCAAAGAGTACCAATAAAAAGTAGTCCAAAAATTGTACATAGAAATCACTTCAGTAACCTAAGTACACTTTTAATCATGTTTTCATTAAGGTGTTTTTAGAAATACCACAGCAAACTTAAAAACACAATAAGGAAAATCACAAGTAAAGAAATCTGTTATTCTGACAAACTATAGAAAAGATAAATAAGCATGACAAAATCTTCTCAGATTGCTTTGAAAAATTTCAAACAACAGATAGACCGGATAATCTTGGAACCTTACATCTGGAAGATGTACGTGTGCTTGGCCATTTACAAACAGCTAGAGCATGAAGCCAGGCAACCTTGTTCCTCATAAAAGCAAGGCCCGGCATTCAGAGCCTCTAAATACAGCTTCAGATTTCTTAGATTTTAAGACAGACCTAGGAGTGGACCTTTCACCCCAGGTTGGTAAAACAGCTAAAGACAGTACCTGGAGAGAACAGGAGATGAGTGCAGGGCTACAAAGGCTACAAAAAGGCTAGACATAAAGCGTAAGACTTTTAGTCTGTTTAGACGTGTTTCACTTTTATAAGCAGTAAGAACCTGAAAGCACAACTGTCTGAGCAGGTAGCAAGTAAATATACCCAATTAGAGATGTCCAGCTACAGAAAGACAAGCACAAAAGATGATAATGTGAAATTTAGCCACCCCAACAAAAAAGGTCTTTGTAAGAGGTCCCCACCTCACTGAGATACACAGCCTCGGGCACAGCATAACCACAGGAAAGAAGCAGCATTTGGGTGCTCTCTGAAAAGAAGATCTTGCAGGGTTACAGGACTGCTTTGTTGTTGTTTTTGTTTTGTTTTTTAAGCTGATCCCATGGGACACGGCAGAGAGATGCCTATTCACAGTCAGTTTTTATCTAATAAACTTAAACAATTCAGCAATGTGAATAGTAACACAAAACTTAGGCAGAAAAAGAGATCCAGGTATGCTAAATTTACCTACCACATAGCACAAATTAGCATTGCTGTTTATAACAGATCCAAGTCTTGCTGATACATTCCTGTTTGTTATATGAGGTTAATTCTACATTTATTATTCTTATTATTCTTTTAACAGCTACAACAAGGTAGAGCAGATGTCTACTTTCTTACCCGTACTGCAGCCCTTTGGTGGGGGGGCCAATGGTGTCCCAGATCTGGAGAGCCAAAAGGAAGCTCTTTGTCCCAGATCTGGAGGGTCATTACCCCCACTCATGCCTGTGGTATCCACATAGATGTATGGAAGTTTTTATGTCTTGTTATCAAAGATCTGAAACAGAACTGACCTCTATAGACATCATGAAAAGATGTATTCCCAATAAACTGATTTTCTAACTAAAAATACATTCCATGAGTGCAGGCTTAAACCCTTGCCAATGCCTGTTCACTGTTCTGACCTATTCTTTCATGGTTCACCTGTCCGGCACAGACTAGATAGTCGACACTGTGCCCTTTGCCCAGGTGTACCAGATCTGAAAATGTTCCCTTTCACACTGGGCACAGCAGCATTCCTCCACTGCCGATACCTGCGCTAAAGAATCACCACTCCATACTTCTTCTCTTTCTACTCATTCCCCCAGCAGCTGCTAAAAGCAATTACGAGAGAATACCGGGCACAGAGTGAATACTGATCCATCCTAATCTGGCAATTTTTACGTGTGCTTTATCTAGCCTACTAATCCTCCCTTCCAAATTACAGACACTACCACACCATACATATTTATGAAGCCCACACTAAAAAAATATTCACCTGCCTTGTACAGCTGCACATGGGAGTACCGATCCATTAAACAAGGCTTTGGAATCATTTCCTGCGCTTCGACATTCATTAGAAAAGGAGGTCATTATTTTTCTCTGGAATGACCCCACAAAATCTATACCAAAACAATCATTCCCGACTATTTACTCGATCAGTGAATTTTCAAAAAAGGAGACAAAAGAGAGGATATATCAATAAAAGTGCAATCAATATTTCTAAACAATATCTTTTTTTCTTTTCAATATAAGATGGATATCTCCAGTCTTCAGAAATCAATGGAAACTTCACCATGAAGCATCTCTATTTGATACACAGTATACAAATTGACAGACCAACAGAGGAAATAACAAGGGAAGCCCACTCTTCCTAGATGCATGCAGGCATAGGCCACTGCCCGCCGCAGATTACACCCACTGTAAAACCAGTTTGGCCCTCTTCCACTTCTGCACACATCCCTTTTCCAAGTCATGCCCATATTCTCCCCTCAGCCAGCAGCTAGGGATGACTGCTGAAGTAGCTGCAGAAGAGACTCTCCAAAAGACCCTACACACGGGTACCACACAGAACAGTATATGAAACATTAAAACGCAAGAAATTACTACTATGTAAAATTTTCTATCCAGTAAGCACTATCTAAGTGTTTATGCCCCATCTTAAGCCTATTCTAGGTAAGAGCTCTTATAGACGAAGCAACCAAGGCAAATGTTAAACTCTCCCTACACGTATTACAACTACATGACAGCTGCAAGGAGCGTCCCTTGCAGTAGCTGTGCATAGCAGAGCTTAGCCGTGCTGCTGCTGCCTGTGGAATCCAGGCCACTGGCTACAACTCTTAAGAGCTGACTTGCAACCTCAAATGAGAAGATGTAAATGCACAGCAAATTAAAAGTAAAGAGACTTAAAAGAGTCTTAAAAAATATTCAATACCAGACAAGTTTGAACCAGCTTTCTGTAGGTAGTCTGCCTGTAAGATCACACTCTCAGTTAAAAATCATTTTATCGTATCACTGCTTTCTTTCAGAAAGACCTTCCTTCTAACAGCCAAGGAAGAGCTGGCATTTTCAGGCCAGCTAGCTTCTCAAGCCGGACACATAGAGGGATTAAAAATGGGGTTTACATTGGAGCCTGGCTGCTCCACGAAGCTCTCGTAAAATTGGAACAGATACCTAGCTGTTACCTAGGAAACAGCAAGTAAAGTAAAGTCCTGTGTAAACTATTAGGTCGTTTAACAACCAGAAAATTAGAAACGAAAGAGTGGCTCAGTACAGAAATGATTTACTGCAATCTACAAGCGAACTTGATCCCCGAGTACTTCATATCTTTGAATCCCATGAAGCCGGATACAAGCTTTGAAACTTGCGATTTCATTTCAGGAAGAAGTTTCAGGTCCCTCTGGAGAAATGCCGTGATCTGCCTTTGCTTAAGCACAAACCTCAGCATTGGCAGCATCCATGCCTTCAAGCATGCAGAGAGCTACAGACTTTACACACCAACAAAGGCTGAATCCTGACAAATGTACAAAAACTGCCACGTACCTGGCTTAATAACATTTCCAGGCATCCTATCCCTTTCTCTCCCTTTGACTCTAACTCGGGTGTGACAAATATGAGACCTGAAGTTCTGGGAGCCTTTTTAAAACACCACTTACAAACAAATAGGAGAGGTCAAACAGTTCAATTACCTGCAAATACTACATGACCTCCTTCTTATCTGTGCTCACATATTGTCCCTCTCCTTAAAGTTTCCACTGTAGTTACTGCTCTAGCGGTATCAGCTGGGAACACGAACACGGAGAGCCGAGCGGGCCGCTACTGCTTCAGCCGTCACATCGGGTAAGATCGCTTGGAGCGGGATGAGACGATGATGTGCTCGAATGATAGCAGCTGTTCTGCACTGGCATTGCCACAAGCAGAGCTGTAATCACAGCCAGGTGCAACAGTGGGAATTTGGGGGGCTAAAGGCTCCGCTTGCACCTGTGGCACTCAGTGACTCCCAGCCACGCAGTAGTTGTTTTTAAAGACCATCTGTCATTGTGACAAGCTCCTGACCTGAGCATCGCTGAAGCAAGCTACCTTTTGCGTTTCACTGGCGAGGCCTTTCTCCCTTTTGCATAACACCCGGCTTCACTCAGCCTGCGCTCCACCAAGAGAGGAGGGTATGGTAACTATGGTGTGCTACCCACTGAATCATGCGAATTCAGAGCGCTCCTGGTTACTGCCATCAGAGATAAATCCTCTAGGAAGATTACCCACACCAAAACCCGCAGCTTGAGCAATTCCATGCTGCATCCCTGCGATAAAGTGTGACTTCCCTCATTACTGAGGAGGGCTACCTCCAGTTATATTTAACTACGGCGAAAAGGTGTTGATGGGGGTTATTGTGCTCCTGCACCCATCTGTGCAGCCTCGGGCCTGACAACTGGCTGCGAACGCAACAGTCTGCGGACAGAGACCACAACTCTGAGGCCGTTAAAAGCAAGATTTATTCGAGATGTATTAGATACCCTAACCGAGGAACGAGAGGTAGACGCCTTGCGAGCGAGGGCTAGCAGCTGCCATCCCCCCCGGCGCCCCAGCACCCATCGTGCGAAGCGCCGGAGGGGCAGCGCTCATCATCGGGCGATGATTTCACCGCTTTTCCAAAAATATCGCCCCCGCTGGAGCTGGAGCTGGCGTGTCCGAGGGCGGGGGTGCAGGGGGCGAGGAGTTGGCACCCCGAGCAGGGGCAGGGCAGGGCACGACCCTTCCCCTCGCTTCTCCCCTTGCCCCGATGCGGGGGTCCCGGCGCTGCCCCGCTCCCTCCCCAGCCCGCCCCCCTCTGCTCGCCCCCTCACGCCTCCCGCCGCGGGACGCCCTCGTTCATCGCCTTTTGGGAAGGGGGGAAAAAAGGGGGAAAAAGGGGGTAAAGGGAGACAGCCCGTCCCGCCCGGGCAGCCGCAAGGAGCCCGCGAGGGGAGGCGAGGGGAGGGCGGCGGTGCCGGGCTGGCAGCCCCCAGCCCCTCCCGCCCCGCCGGGGCAGCGAGCACCTTACCCGGAGAGCTTCCCAATCTTCACAAAGCTAAACACGTCCATCCATGCAGCCGGCCAGCTCTGCCCGTCGCTCACTCACTCCAGCAGCAGCAGCAGCAGCTCCATGTCGGGAGAAGGTTGCGTCCAGCGGCAGCAACAGCCCTCGCCGAAGCGGCAGCCGGCGGCGGCAGCGGCTGCTACCCCCCTCCGGCAGGGAGCTGGGCGTGCAGCATCTCGCAGGAGCTAGCTATCCATCTGCGGGCAGCCCTCCCCCTCCGCCCTCCCCTGCCTTGCCCCTCTTTCCCCCCGGGGGGTCTCCGGGCACGGGCACGGTGCCGGGGCTCTCGGCGGCAGCCCGGGTCCCCGCCGCGCCGAGCTGCGGGACGCCGAAGGGGCAGGCGGCGGCGCCTCTCGGCGGCTTCTCCCGAGCAGGAGGAGGGCGCTAGGCAAGGTGGAAGGAAGGTGGAGGGTGTGGAAGGGGGAGTTTCTCCTCCCGCCGGCGCTGTCTCCCCCTCCCGTGGGGGAGCGGAGGGCGCAGGCGGCGGCCCCGGCGAGCGCCGCCCGCTGGCTCCGGCTGGAGGCGGCCGCAGGGAGCCCGCCGGGCACCGGGGCCTCGCAGCCCCCCGGAGGGGAAGGGGCTCGGGGCTCGTGGAGAAGCGCCCTGGGCCTGGGGGAAGGCTGGAGCTCCTGCGAGAGCAGCAGCTGGGGGAAGCAGGCAGCCCTCGGTGCCCCCGTGGTCTCCCCAGAGCCGTCTCCGCGTTCCCGTGGGGTGGGGAAGGGGCTGCGGGCCTTCAGCCTCAGCTCTGAGGTGTTCATCACACCTGACAGGCTACAGGGTGCTGATCTGCCTGGCCGTCACCCGAGGAGGTGGTGATCTCTGTCCATGCCCCTAAAGAGATTTGGGGAAATAGAGTCCTCCCGGTTGTGACAGGAGCATGCCCAGGCTGATCCACAGCAACATAATGAAGCGTTCCTCGTTGTACATCCTACAGAAAGATGGTCCCTGTGTCCTGACACATGAACAGTGGAGACTTACGCTTTGGCCCTGCATTAGGCTTCAAAAGGGGTGCTGGAGTTAGCTATCCATAAGCTTCCCGTCAGTGACCAGGAAGGCTGGTGAAACTCAAATCCATCTTCATGCAGGCTCTGTACTACAGTACAATTCTCAGCATGGGAATGTATTTTCTCCACTTCAATGTTTTGCTTTCTGTCCTTGCTTGCTAAACAGATTGATATGCTCTTTGCTTCCTGCCTCTACCAAGCTTCTGTCTCTTCTGCAGGCTTGCACCTGCACTCTCCCACCAACCAAGAATTTCAGAAATGACCACAGAGCTCAACAAGTAGACTCTAGCAGCCAGATGAAAACAATGCATTGTTTTTAAATATTAAAACTTGTATTGATAAGAAAGGAAAAAGAACAGGCAGTACGAACACTCACTGTGAATCAAGTTTCAAACTATTCTTTAAAACAATAACAACAAAGAATGATTGATCATCTATTTACATTGGGAGAACATTGAGCCACCAGCTAAAAAACGCTTGCCAGCCTACCATAGATACAAATGGTTTGGGCATATTCTGAAATTCCATATGAAGTATTTTCTGCTAATATATCAAAATATTTATGTGGTTCCCACAAGTAACTATTTGTTTTTATACCAGATTTTTTAAAACTGCAGAACCTGTGCCTGTCATTCACATTGCTCTATTGATTGGTAAAAGTTACAAAGATAACACAGCTTCAGCTGGTTAGGAACTGGTTTATTTATAAAACTGTCATTATTTATTTATAGACTGGGGAGATAGGCCAAGATCCTACAAAGCTAAGCGAAGCTGATGAAACGATATGCCATATATAAAATTAAACACATATGTTCTGTATCAAACAAGGTCCCAGTCTTGAGTACTTTACGCTCCGAGGCTCCTCACATAAAGGTGTCTTAAAGCAGTGGTGAGAGCCACAGATGTGAAAGAGGGTTCTAAGGAGTCAGTCTAGAACTTCTACGGTTTCCAGGCCTTTTGGTGAAAAGACAAATATGATCCTAGAATATACTGACTGAAGTGTTTCCAGTAGAGACATGTAGAAAAGCAGAAAGCATAAGATATGATCAGAAATGCTGTACTCAGCTCCTTCAAGTACAATATTTGAGGAAAATGAGAGCAGGTGCAGGAGAATGCTAAAAGAGAGTTAAAGGTAATGAAGAGTCTGTCTTATGAGAAGAGACTGAAAGAGCTTAGCCTAGTAAAACAAAGACAAAGAAGTGAAAAGATTGTTCTTTATAGATACATCTATATGTATGGTAAGCACAGGGTGCATACCCCAAATGATAGTGTGTTTCAGAAAGTCATTAAAATTTAAAGCTAAGATTAAATTGCCTTTATCTCTTTCTTTGTCATTCCAAACAAATAGATGAAGTATTGCTAAGGTTATAGCTACTTTTATATTTTTATTTTCCCAGGCAGAAGCTATTGCAAGAGTCCATCTTTCCCAGAATGGTTGTGGAGATAGCATTGCAATAGCCAACATTCTGGGGGTCTGTTAATAGCGGTGTCACAGATATCTTATTCCCAGATGTGCAGACATGAGCAGAAAAGCTGAAAAAGCGTGTTTGATCCTCCTGTACTAAATACTGGTAACTTTTTGGAGCCCTGTTATGTGGGAAATGTGGGAACCATGCATGGAGAAGGAGGCTGAGGTGTGAGTGTGAGAACTTCAGCTCATATTTCTTCAGGTACTGGTGTCACAGCAGCTGGATATGAAATCACATCTGAGCCATAAGAAAAAGATAAAATTTGCTTGCCCAAAGAAGCAAGGTGAAGGATGTTCCATTTCATGAGTATGTGTCAATGTACGTAGTTTGGACTGGCTTTGGAGCCTTCATCTACACATTGATATCATATTTTAGTGTTGTATCTTCATTTGTAGAAACATCAGTAAGACCATGAGCTAACTAGACAGGAACAAACTAATTAACAACAAGACCAAGCTCTTTCATACCTTTTAGTTACTACTGTTGGGTTCTTTTCAGTAACTTCTAAAATTTATGTATCTAACCTGACATAGCCATGCCTTCTCTCTGTGGTGGACAGGCAGCTATCACTCCAAAGCATCTCATTTTAGAAAAAGTGACATAAATTGCCTTGTGCAGGTGCTTTATTTTCTCTGTCAACTCCAGTGAGAGGAAGCCTAGATGCCTACCTCTGACTAAAGGCCTGTCTTCTAGACAACGAAAGTTACATGAGATAAAAAACATTTGAAGGTGACAAAGGCACATGTAAATGCTGAATGAGAACAGACAGCCAAAGACAGCAAAACAACATGTATTTAGTATCTCAGTAACAAACAATAATTGAACATGAAGTTCCCAATCTTAAACCAGGAATCTGACATCAATTCCTGGCTGAATTCTTAGCTGGCTTTCTTTAGAACAGAAAGTAAACATCTCTTTTTGAGGATGTTTTGTTACCATGTACTATTACATTTTTATTACTTTTGCCCAAAGTAATTCAAGTGGGGCACTTAATACTAATGTTTTGTGTAATCATAGATGTCCTACTGTAGATGGTGGGCCAGTAAAAGCCTTAATTAATTACAGTATGGTAGCTTTGTGTATTATGCATTTATACAGAAAGGAGTCTTAGCCTCATTTTATAATGCTCTTTGTTCTAAAGGAAATGTCAGACATATGTAATGCACATAGGAATGTTATGGCATCTTAACTTAATAATACTTTAAAACCAATTAAACTGCTCTAAAGGCTTATATTTTTTAAATGCCCCAAACGCTTTAGTCCTAGGGAAACTGCTATGGAGTTGGAATGTAAATATCTTTATGAGTGACATGAAAAAAAAAAAAAAATTTTTGTGTGTTCCCAGGTTTTAGGATTTTTAATTTTTCCTTCAGAGACACTGAATATTCACTGGGAGAATATGCTTTGAACTTTCCTAGGTACCACACTGCACAAACTTTTAACCCTGCAGCTGGACCAATAATAGCTGTTTATTACTTACAGGATGACTACAATTTGCTTCTAGATAATTTCAATGAAGCCAGGTGGAATCCAACACCAAAGACATACTATGAAATCTCTGGAAATGGCTGAGGTCCAGTTTTCATTTTAATACTTCTGGAGGTCTCACAAGTTTTCCTTTCATATAAATTAAAAATCCATTTCTGTAGTTTTATTTAAGGCTAGTCAAGTTTTTTTTAATGATTTAAAATCTTAAAAAGATACTTAAAAGTGCTGTATTTCATATTCAATATGGATTTTAATTCATCAAGTTGCAATGACTTTTTTACCTCCTGAGATAACAGCTGAAGGTTCTGTGATTTTTCTGCAGTGCCTGATGATATTACTCATATCTAAATGGCATAAATGTTTAGAGGAGTGTGGTAATAAAATCCATTAAGTAATGGAGTGTTAATACATAGATGATGATCTGAAGCTTTGAAGAAAGATACCATTTTAGCGTTGTAGACTGGTGCTTATTGAATGCTATTTGAAGTATTTGAAGAGTTATCTGTTTATGACTATGTCATATTCTGTTCTGTAGTACTTTGGGCTACTTGTATTTTAAACCATTACATTCCTTTTTCAGCCCCAGAGTTTCAAAACATACCTCCCCCCTCCCCCCCTACTTTTTTTTTTTTTTTGAATCTATTTCTTTATGCTGGTGGTTACTATATGTATACAAGTCTCTATAAAAATATCGTAACGGTTACAAATTTTCTCCATCCCCATTTATGTGTTATCAAGAAATCCCTCTGCTCACCTGGAATCTATACACCCAACTCTTACACATCATTTCTTGCACCTTTATTGAATAGAGTTTTATCAGGCTTTTTTTTTTATTTATTTATTGACCCATGCAGACTGTTAAGTGCTAAATGTTTTCACCATTGCTACATAATTTACTGAGGTAGACATGACATGTCACATACAAATGCAAAATTAAATCAGAGGTGGTAGAAATTTTAAATAAGATCAGATAAGATTTTCTTGCTTGTCAGTTAAGAAATGAATCAATCCAAAAGACTAAATGATACTATATTGCATGGAACAAAATAAGCGTAGATTTCAGAACTGGTGCAGCAATTCTGATGAAGCCAGACATACATAGTCAAATGTATGCAAGCGGGTTTGTTAAAAAGACAGTAAAAAAATACTGGTTGCTATTATGAATGAAAAAGTCTTACAGAATATCGAACCTGATATTAAGTTGTTTTTAGATGTTACCATACACAAATGAGATTAAGATAAGGGATGGAACCTTAGGCAACATAATGATAGTAATGTTTCCTGCTTTAATGAAGAAGAAGATAATACCAATACATTAGTTCTTTTTAAATAAGCTGGTCTTCATTAAAAAAAAAAAAATAATAAAAAAAAAATCATTTTTCTACAATGGATATGTATGAAATATTCAAAGCAGAATATGGAAAGAACAGAGTCATCTACAGTGGTTCTTTCACTGACAAAAGGCCCAATTCAGGAACATCTTTAACTCATGCATATAAATCAGCCCTATTCATGGCATCACTTAGTCTAACATATAACTTGAAAAAACTGCCAAGTTAACTGTGTGTTTAAGTGTTGTTTGAATAAATATGATTTCACAAATCATAAGAAAATATATGAAAATGAATCAGAAAAAAGAAATGTGAAATGCAAATGTGCAAGTGAGTATGCTTGAAGAGTATTTACAATAAAGGGAAATTGAGGCAAATGTAAAATCCACCCTGTCTCAAGGCAAATCTGAAATCTGCCAACACTGTTTTTCATACTTTAACCAAAATAGTGTACAGACTGAAAATTGTGGCAACTTTAGTAAAGATGATAGAAGTTGGCATTTTAAAACCGTTAAAATATAAAAGTCAGACTATCAGTGAAGTGTTCCTTGCATTATCTCTTATGTTATTCAGTTGTGACAAAAATGATCAAATATATGCTGAGTTTCAGAAATCACAGGGATATTCTCTTTTGTGTTTCATCATTAAAACAAACCAAAGAGAAGACAACCACATTAAAAAAATAGGGAAGGGGAAGCATTTATTTTTGTTTGCTGTCTGAAGCTTAAAATCGTCAAGAATGTTTTTTAATGATTATTTTTTCACAGGACCATAATATGATTTCAATTATGGCCTATAAATTTGCCAGCTTGTCAGTCTATGACCACAAAATGTTTGGTTGCCTTCTCTGCCAGTACAGGACATTTGCATGAATCTCAAGAAATATTGTAAACTTTTGTTCTGTGTGTGTTTCCGTGGGAAATATCTGCAACCATCTGAGTTGAAGGGGGGAAAAGCAATTTCATAGGAGCAAAATAATTTACACTCAGACACTCAGAGAGGAGGAGAAAAAAAAAAAAAAAAAAGGGAAAAAAAAAAAAAACACCACACAATTTTTCACAATGAATAGAAACTTCACATACGCAGTGTTTGTGTCTGGGTGCCAAAGCCTAGTTTTCTCAATCCATATTTAGGCACTTGCAGATAGGTGGCCTACTTGTCAGTAATACTAACATTCACAAATGAAAAAGAAATTGCCAGTTACTTCTAAAAACCAAGCAGCTTATACAGAATTGCCTGGATACCTAAAGGGCCAAACTTCAGCACATACTTTTGAAATATTCAGCCTATATTTTTAAAGATTTTGCACACCATATTTTAGCCACTAAAATGTTTCCTTTTGATCTTAAGTGCAGGATTAATAAATCTCGACCCATTATATATATGCGAGGTCTCAGGCAATAGATAATTATTCTTAGCTGAGGGGAGTTACTGTGCACTGCAGGTGATATCCCTGACCATAGCAGGAACAGAAAAGGCTGTGGATCAGTGTTTGGTTTCAGTGTAGCCGCGTGTATACAAGGTGTGTACAGTCAAGTATATTATGTGGCTTGCATTAAGAATGTTGTTTCTTCTGGGTAGGAGAAAAGACTGTGAACCTGTCCACAGAATAAAATACAGCAAGGTAGTCACTTGTTCAGCATACTGAGCAACATGACAAGGAGTCTTCTGTGCTCGAGGCATTTCTGATTATTCAAGTGACCACTGGAAAGAATCATTGAGGATTTTCATTTTGTTCAGGCTATGCAGTGCTTCTAGAACAGAAACTGAGTGCCCTTATGTGGCTTAGCTATGAATACTGGAGAAGAATTATCACAGGAATGGGATATATGGGAAGACCAGTGGGAGCTTCAAAGCTGAAAAGGACAATCACACACTATAAAGCTCACAAATGTTTCTTAGGAAAGTATGCGCAATTCTGAGAAATGCACTGCAGCCAATGAGAAGTATTTTGTAAATACAATGCAATTAGGAAACTATTTGCTGCATTGTACAAGCCTAATGTACAAGCTCAGTTAGGAGGTATGAGAAAATGAGCATTCTAATACCCGTCGGCAAGCGTGGGTGACATGTGACACAGCTGAGTAATCTGCAGGTGAAGGCACTTATGTCATTTTTTCTGCTAACCGAAATCTGTTTGCCCAGATCATTAAGAAGAAGATTGACAAGAGTGTTTCACACCTGCATTCCCTCCTTTGGCTACCAGTTCCAGTCTGGGTAAAATTTAAGGACCTGCATTGTCTCCATGCCTATTATCTCAGACCTGCCTTACCCTTACCCCTTTGCAGCACGCCCAGTCCCAAAACTGAAAGCAAGGGGTTCAGCTGCAGAGCATTCCCCAGGGAAGGCCATTCACACGATAAGCCCCAACTGTAACCACTTCAGCCTAGGTCACGCTCATCAATCACACGAGTGGTCATACACACCTGGTGTCAAATGAGAGCCAAAGAGCCAATGCACAGCATAAGAATCATCAGTCTGTGCCGATCAGCTTACAGGGTAGAGACATTTTAGAGCACAATGCAAGATCACTTTCTTTGTGCTCCCTAGTAGAAACAGTCTTTAGAATTCACTGACATTTAATCATCTGCCTCGTATCACTCCTTTTCAAAGTAGCTATTTTGGTGCTATGTGGGGGTTGTCACAGAAATGGTTGCCTAATTCTGATCTAAGTTTTGTGATGTGCACCCAGATCTTGTACTGATAAGCATTTTACATCCAAATGTAATAACAAAGCAAATTAAAAGTGATTCTGTTTCATGAAAGAGCAGTGACATACTTATCCCCAGCTCTTTCAAAAAAAAAAAAAAAAAAAGCACAATTCCCACAAAGCTGGTGGAAAAATTTTCGTACATCAATGCACAAGTTCCCACTGCCTGCCCTATCTCTTTAGTCTCAGTAGTTACAGGTGAATGGATTTTCAGTAGGGTCCAATAAATCAGGACTTGTTCCATGTAAACTACAGGCATTGGTATTTTCAAATCACTGCCGGCCTTATAAAATGGCTGAGGTTCAGTGCTATTTTGAAGCTTAGCAGCCAGAAAAATACCAGTGCAACTGCCAAGAAGCTTGCTGCTTCATGCAGCAAGGAACACAGACCTAAATGAGATTTTTCCTTTTTTTTTTTTTTTTTTTTTTTTTCTTGTAGGGAGGCTGCAAGGAAGCAGGGGGTGGGGAAAGGAGCTGCTCACTTGATTTTCCCTGAAATACACTGTGGCTGTAGATTTGAATCAATCCAATGAATGCTTTACAGGTGGTTTTAAGAAGATATAAACATTGTCCAATTAATGGCTTCTTGTTTTCCTCTGTTGAGATTAGTTCATCTATATATTTACGATATGCCAACAGCATTTTTTTTGCAGGACAACTCCCTCAAAGTTCTGTTTGTGCAAGTCTGCATTTTGTTACTTTATGTGAGTAAACACTTAAATTCTACAGATCCATGAGATGTTTGCCCTCAGGATTAAAAGAGAAAATCCTTAAAAAAAATAATCTTTAAGATTCCTTTTAAAAAGCTAAAAACCACTTTTGCTTCAGAATTTAAGTGGTAATCGATCTGATGGGCCTAGCCCCATGCTTCTCAAAATTGGATAATGTATCCTACTAGGGCTATGTTTGCTTCTTGTACCACAGAATAGCAAAGCAGATTATGACCATAGTTGTAAAAGTTTGATTTTAGTGTGTAGTATTTGATATCTTTATGACACAGGAGAGCAACCTGCTTTTTTTAGGGATCATCCAGTTCAAACTTTTTGAATGCTCAACCTCATTTTGCTTATCCAGTTTTATGTAATGTTCAAAGATATAGTAGGTAAGGTAGGTAAATTTTGCAGATCTAATATTGTGCAATTTCAATATGGATTTCTAATAATTACCATACTGCTTTATACTTTAAAATACTATCTTTTTATTGTATCTTTTTTCTTATACTCACAATCAACGTCAAATCTTTCTACAACCTACAGAGGGATTGATACAAACTCACAGTTTATATAATGAGTCTTGTTCTTCAGTTCCCAACGCTGAATGAAAATAATTTACTGCTGAGACAATGACTTAAAAATATTAATCAGGGAGTATAGACAACAAGCATGCAAGAGAAAGCAGATTTCAAAAAGATTTTTAACATGCAACAACAACTTTTTGCATATGTAATTTGCTGTGCATCATTGTATGAAAAGTACTTATGATTAGGACAACCTATTTTTGTGTTTTTCTGGAAAATCTTTCTTTTAAACATGGGCCAAAACTACTGACTCTGAGTCAGGAA
Source organism: Anas platyrhynchos (assembly GCF_047663525.1). Taxonomy (NCBI): domain Eukaryota; kingdom Metazoa; phylum Chordata; class Aves; order Anseriformes; family Anatidae; genus Anas; species Anas platyrhynchos. Next base: position 130,464,301 of record NC_092587.1, read on the forward strand.
TCAGCCATGTATTTGTGATGGGACCCTTATTTGCTGATAAATGAGGTAGAAGTACTGAGGCCTACTAAGATGAATGTAACACCAACAGCTTCACATGGGTGGGGGGAGGAGAGAGAGAGAGAGGGAAAGGAGAAGAAAAAAAAAAAAAGGAAAATTATTAAAAACTAAAATCTAAACACCTAGCTTTAAAAAAAAAGAAAGACAAAAACAAACAATAAATTTTCTACAGAGGGAGATGAACACCCTTTTCAAGTCAAAGGTGTTTTGCAGGTAAGAATAGCTAGCTGAATGGCAACAAATTCTGCTTTTTCTGCTCTAGTCCTCAAGAAATTCTTCCCTTCACCTCCAAAATCTGCTGGACTGCTGTCTTGTCTCCACTGCAGTCCTTCAATCCATGCATGAGCTGCAGGCCTCCTCTGCTCACTTGCTTGCTCACTCCATCCTGCAGCCTTCTTTCTTTTTGAGAACTCTCAGTAGCCCTAAGGGAAGGAGAAATCTTCCATTCATCCAAGAGGTCCGTCTTCATAAAAAGAACACAATGCATGCTTGGAAAAAATAAATCAGATGCCCAGCACAGCCTGTCCTGAAGTTCTGAGCTAGGTTGGCCTCAGCCTTTGCGTACCAAATGCCATAGTTTAAGACTTGCTGAAGAAATATGTCTTTGAGAGTGATTGTGACATCTGGTTTAACGCTGCCTGAGAATGAAATTGGTTTAGCATAGTTTGAAAACATGTCAAAAGATTGTTTTTTGTTTTAAACATACACTATCCATCTGAAGCATTATTCTTGTTATCCATCAGGTGAACTCAGTAACGCTGGATATTCTCCAGAGCCCATTTCTCTTATGTTCCTGCCAAATGAATGGCTGAATTGTCAAAAAGCCATTGCAGTATGAAGATGAATTAGAATCACACAGTAGGGGTCACGACTACCCACATCAACTTCCTGCTTAAAACGTTTGCCACCTATTTGTGAAAAATGAACTCCACTTACCTGAAAGTCACCTTACTACTGTAGTTCCCTCCAGGTCCCTATGCAGTCTGCAGAGACTGACTGCAGGCTTTTCCTTAGGGAAAGTCTGCCCACCTGTGGTGTGACTAGTATTTGGAGGGTTGAGGGGGGAGAGATGGGTCTCCATCTCTCCAACACTGGTGGTGCTCCTAAGTTCCTCAGTCAGTGTCTATGCTGAGGTAAGCCTAGGCCATTTGGCAATTTGGCAGTCAGGCAGCTGAAGAGTAAAGGAGAAGAGATGACTGTGATCTTGTAAGCTGTGTCAAGAGAAGTACCCATTATACCAATTACAGAACCTCCCATGGTTGAATCATCGCTCAGTTGTTGCACACTCTCACAAGCAAATTTACTTTTATTCCTCGGTACAGTTTGAAATAGCCTATCCTACAAAAAGAGATCCTGAATCTCCTGGCACTTGTTCAATACTACACTCTTATCTAGCTTCTAGCTTGTTGTTACACCTTTGTAGCATTTTATCCATTTGGGTCCAGTTCTGTATGACTCAATATATTTTTCTTCACATTTTCATTCTTTCTTTTTAGCATTAAAGTAATTGTGGCCCTGTTTGCATAGGAGTTAAAGTGTACAGTATTAGTAAGACTGCAGTCATTTGAAGTCTTGACATATCTGGGCAAACTGGAATGATTTGGCACAGAATTCAAATCAAAGCATCTTGCCGTACATAAACAGAAGTACAGTTTTAAATGGAAAGCTAAATACAGATGAAAGATGAAAGAGGTCCTAAGGAGCTCTGGCAAGTTTGTTAAGGTTATTACTTACATTGTTACTTATGTGACATGGAAAAAGTATATGGTCAAAAGACTACAGAGACTGCTAGATTTCCAGCCTGAAGAGTTTATGATCTAGTGGTCTGATTCAGGCAAAATAGCCAATGAAATCAAATAGGAAATGCACATGAATAAAAACTCATAATAAAGGAAACCTGAATAAAAACTCATAATAAAGGAAACCTAGGCCCAAACTGTTAACTCAGATTATTTGTGTGTATACACTGCAACATGCAGATCATGGATCAAAGCCTGAAACATTGTGAGACTGACTTTAAACAAAAATATTTTTTAAAGTTCTGCATTCTAATTTGTTTCCCTTCTGGTCTCTATGCTTTTAGAAAGCCCCCAGTTAATGCTTTCAAGCTTTCATCTGCAAACCTGAGGGCTAGAGACTTAGATTTAGTGGTATCAGAGCTTTCAAGCAATCCCATTTATCAAGAAATTAAGTTTGCAAGGGAAAAAAAAAAAAACACACAAGACATTGCAAGAATAAAAATAAACAAGTAAGTTGGCAGCCTTGGGTGCACTAATATGGAAAACTTTATATTTTAACCAGTTTTAAATATGTAGGATAATTCTCAAAATACTTTCAAGATAGGGAAACATTTCCGTTATTCCCTTTAAGTACACAGGAATTAGAGTGGGTTAGCTTTCTGATATCTACCAGCCAAAATGGTAAATGAATACATGCAAAATGTAAGGAAGTAAATAACATCACCTAAATATCCACTACGAACTTACGTAAATCCACCTTACTTAAATCCACCTCATCTGTCTCTTCCCAGGCACAATTTATTGAAAATTACCAAAAAATCTAAATCTCTTTTGTCTGTAATTGTACTTTCATGGATCAGACACAGTAAAGGGGCTTGAAAACTGATAAATATGTCATTGTGAATGTTGCTCCTATTTTTTGCCCCTTTTACATTTTCAGAGGAAGGTATGGAGACTTTTTCACATCTGATGATCAGACTTGCAGTTTCAGTCTGTACTAGGAAGTACAGCCTTAGAGTTATCAATTTTTGCTGTTCCTTGGCATTTAAATGTAGGGTCTAACAGCTTTCCAGATAAAGCAGAAGCATGAGAAGAGTGGATGCTGCAGTTGGCAGAACTGGTTATGATTCTTTAAAAAAAAAAATCACTTTGCTAAGCTTATACTACTACCACTGTGTCCTAAGCTTTTTTTTTTTTTTGCCTTTTTTTTTTTTAAACAAAACAAAACAAAACACATCACTGTCATTGATCAGCCTATGTTGTATATACTACAGTAAAGAGGCATCTCACACTAGTGTCCTTTCCTTATTTAATAATGTTATTACTGTGTGTTGGTTAAAGCACTGTCTATTCAATACTTCTATAGAAACTAGTATTTTGCCAGCAGTATGAGACAGTTCCTCCATAGAAGCAGTGATAGATTTTTAACAGAGTCTTATCTCAAGCAGCTGCTAACCATATTACCTTGAACTTATCAGGAAAAAAAAGAAGGTGAAGACTCTGGTAATAGCACTGCTAATACCTCTGCTTTAAAAGCAAAGGAACTGGGGGAGCCTGGGCAATCAGCAATTGATGTGCTGGATTAGACTCCGGATACAGGATGCAGTATCCTTGCTCTGGCAGTGCCAATGCTACACTTCAAAGGAATTCCATAAGAGCAAATGGGACAAACTCAGGAACACACACACACTGATCTCATCCCTGTTTCTGAGCAAAAATGAATTTAAATACTAAGGCACAAGGCTTAATATCCACTGCAAATTGTGTATAGCAATTAATTTTAGTTCTGTATAATCTTGATTTTCATGTAATTTAAAAAGTCATGTCACCTGCATTCATTCATTAGATGAATTTTTATGTCAAAAAATAATGTTTTGAATTTAATTAGAACAGCCTTTTTACATAAGAATGCACAGAGTGAAAAGTTAAAGTCACACTCTTCTCAAGTCCATCTGCAGAAATAAGTGGGCACCATACTCTTCCCCAGCAGAGGTTTCTGAGCAGTAAACTGGAGTATTAGCTTCAAGAGATTTGCATTAGTCTAATCCAAAGCAAAGGTAACAAAGCTATGGGTAATGCTGATGATGCATTCATACCATATTCATTCCATGTATTCAGGTTCACTCCACTCTGCACTTTCCTCATCAGATATCAGCTGCAAACCTCTGCTATCCAGAGCTACTGACTGATCTTAGGCAATTTTTGTTTGCTTGATAATGAAATTCATAGGGTAGAGGAACAGGTACAAATTCTACTATCAGCAGCCTGCCAGTATCAATTCTCTATCTTTTGCAATAAATATGCCACGGAAATGCTCACTGAAATACCAATTTTGGCCAGTGGGAAAATCAGTAGGAAAACTGAAAGACTTTAATACTATTTCAATGAGAAATCACTGATTTAAGAGTCATTAGCCCAGTGGTGCCAATACAAGTCATGATCTCTTTGATGAAAAAGAGTAGTGATCAAGCTGAGCTTCACAGCATCCAATACAAAAGAATCACTGGGGCAGAAGAACAACTGATCATATTTTTGGTTTAGATCTACTCCCACGAAGTGCAGAATGGAAGACTAGTAATTACTAACAAGCACTGAAGGCAGAAGTAAGCTATGAAGATCTGTCACAATAGAAGAAAAAATAGTCAGTATAGACAATACAGTTCAAAGACACAGACCAGTCACTGGTTTGCTTATGCAGCATTTTAGAAAAATTCTAAAAAGATGTAGAGACATAGCTATAACATTTTTAGGGAATTTAAATAATTACACTTTTGTACTACTCTCTATAGCATGGTTGCCTAGTTACGAAGCAGAGTCCTTGGAATGACAAAGAAAGTAGTAGTCATTCGTGTTTAAATCCCCCAAAATATCAGCAATGGCTTACCTATAAGTAGAGGTAATGCAGGCTTATAGTTTGGTATCTCACAATTTGCCAGAACTAGACAATTCATCATACAAAATTTTATGCCATATTTGAGATACATCTGTTTCTAGTTCTAAGTTATTCATATCAGATCATAAGCAATCACTGTACAGAGTTTGGAATCTGTCATTCACAGATTTTAGGTCACTGAGGTGTCCATGAATTCAACAATTCAGGGAAGCAATAAAAAAAAAAAAGAAAGAAAGAAAGAAAGAAAGAAAGAAAGAAAGAAAGAAAGAAAGAAAGAAAGAAAGAAAGAAAGAAAGAAAGAAAGAAAGAAAGAAAGAAAGAAAGAAAGAAAGAAAGAAAGAAAAAAAGCCTATTTGTTTTATTAACTATCACAGATGTCTCTGTGAGATGTCACTCTGAGGTGCTGAGCATGCTGCTGTAGTATCAGAATTATCTCAGCACAGCAGGAAGGGTAAAGATAAAGAAGATAATTTTTTTTTTTTTTTTTTAAGATATGCTATTATTCTCTAATTGATTTTGGGACTCCAGTAATTTATTCTGTAGGTTTTTTGAGTTTGTACACTGCCTGAATTAATTGCATGTCTGATGTATACAAGGTGCACCAATAGTAACGTGATGCCATGCTTGGTTCTATGCAGACATCCTTGGCATCTATGTGCAAACCTTCCAATTCATGTTTTACTTTAAACGCACACCTTCTTTACACAATAAGAACAGTAAAAGCATTCAGGAATACAAGGTTTCACTCCTTTTATCACCCTCACTACTGAATTGTACTGCAACTCGCAAGAATAAAATAAGAGTTATGAGCTAAAGGATCCAAGTCTGCTTCCTAAAGTACCCAGCCTGGATTTCAAACATCACAGGTAATTTTCTGGAGCTTATTTGTCCCAGAAGCAGTGAACTAGTAATTGCATGCCAATTTAAAGATAGACATAACAATTATTAAAACTATACGCTGGCACAACAGAAACAAAGAAAGCCAGATTTCTATGTTAGTTATTAAGAGTTTCTCCATTAAGGTCATAATTTATATTTTGATGCTAGCATAATTTACATGAAAGATGTTTTGCTTTGACATTGTAATAAGATCTCTGTAGACTCTGACTGTTCCTTTCCATGGCTGGTGTTTTTCACACCATCCTATTGTAAATACAATACACGTTTATTGAGCAATTCAGTTTCAATAACTGGCTCTGATAGTCTTAGTAAAAACACCAAAATTTCCAAAATCCCATTAAAACTAGCTTTCACTACTGTTTAATTATTTTTATAAGAATGGGATAGTTTGCTAGAAAAGCATTGGAACTATGGGGATTATTTTTGTTTTTCTCTCTGTAACTATAAGGACATGATTAGACAGATATTTCATTGGAGATTTGTTTTAGACCAGTGTGATTTAAAAACACTGAAAATATAATACCTTTTAGAATGAAGTTTAGTGTTATAATTTTGAGGGAATTTTAGCTATATTACAGTAGAACAAAGAGCTTTCCATCAATTAATTAAACTAATATTAAAAGTGAAATTCTAAATTCTCCAGATAAAGGCAGACATCAAAGGACAGTAATATTGTAATAAAATACTTTGCAAATACTTTCTATTATCCCTCTTCATATTGACTGTCAAATAATTTAAATAAATGCCATTTCAAGGAACACTGTAATCAGAATGCTGTGACAGGGAGTATACTCTCTACACAATACATGTATTTTATTCTACGGTCATGGTTTTGAGATAGGGTTTGGATTAATTTTAGTGTGGAGACATGTTAATCTGTATAGGTTTGATAATCTAAAAGTAATGTGATATAAATCCCAGTGGTGTAATTGCTTTTGTGAACTTGCTGCTGAAAAATCTGATGAGATTATTCAATGTATTAGGTGTATACTATGTAGATCAGTTTATTAGTTTTGGGAAATCAGGAATAGGCTAAGAGATTAAATTACTGTGGTGGTTTTACCTTTCTAGGCAGCTGAACTCCACCACAACCACCTTCTCACTCCCCCTCCACAGAAGAGGAGGGGAAGGAAAGAAGAAAAAGAAAGAAACAACTCATGGGTTGAGATAAGGATAATTTAATTAAAGGAAAAAAATAATTATTAAAGAGAAGTTATTATTAATTAAATAATCTAAATACAGCGAAAAAAGGGAAAGGGGAAAAGGGAAAACAAATTTAGCTGTGTGGAACTGCAGAAGAAAGAAATTATCTCTACATCCCACCAACAAGCAATGTTTGGCCACATCCTTGAAGCAGGGCCTCAACACACGTAGCTGTTTGGGAGGACAGACATTTTCACAACGAGAGCCCACACCTCCCTTCTTCTTCCTTTTTCCACCTTTTATTGCTGAGTGTGACACCACATGGTATGGGATATCCCTTTGGTTGGGTTAGGTCAGCTGCCCTGGTATGTTCCTTGTCACCTCTTGCCCACCCCCAGCCTGCTGGCTCTGGTGGGGTTGGAGAGAGTCCTGATGTGGTGCCAGCACTGCTCAGCAGCAGGCACAACACCGGTGTGATACCAGCGCTGTTCTAGCTCCAAGTGCAGACACACTAGCACAGCTCTGTATGGGCTGCTGCTGGGAAAGTTATTGTCCCAGCCAGACCCAGTACTGTTACCTACTAGCTCTGGCCACAGTAGCTCAGAAGGGAAGGAATACAGCAGTTGTAATTGTGATTTTAGTATGGTGAATAACAATTTTGAAATCTGGAAATTCTTAAATCTCTCGGAGGATACATTTCCATGGTCTCCTAAATTTTTCTGATTCTACATAGCCTTAAAAAATATACTGTGAATGTAGAAACCAAAGCTAGCTTATTCATTTGGCATGCTAAAATATGTGAGACTTCCTGATTATCCAGGTTCTTCCTGATTATCTCCCAACAGTCAGTGGAGGACTTCACAGTTACAGAGCTCTAAGAACTTTGTAGTATTCTTTTTGCAAAATTTTGACCTTTCAGTAATGTTATTTTTATGATACATTTTCAATTATCTGTCTAATTTAATATTATTATTATTATTTCTTTTTATTTTCCATTAACTTAAAAAAAAAAAAAAGCAGCATACTTATATGTCTTTGTGGTGCATTGATCACTGTTCCTTACTGTTATACTACCTAACTATAAAAACACTTTCATGCATCATTGTGTGTATGTATAGGTATATCTGTATAGGTGTATCTGAAGCAGATGTGGTTATCCATCCACCAAACATATAAAATCCCACTTTTTTATGTTTTATAGTTAAGACAGTTTTCTATACCATCTTTTCATACTAAAGTTTATAAATTCTTCTTGCAAGTCAAGGAAGTGCTAAAATATATGCATTTTATATTGAATATATATGATTTCTCCACTGTGTTTAATCAGAAACTTTACAAATGGAGATAAGCTTTTTATATTTTGAATGCCAGGTTCTTTCCCCAGGCATTAGTTCAGTAGAAGATAGTGAGTTCTGTATTAAAAAAAAAAAAAAAAAAAAAAAAAAGCTTGAAAATACAGACTCATTAATGTAAATTTAGAAGACTTTTTTAGATGCAATGTGCCATTTTTCTATCACCTCTGCATGCCCACCAGTTTTGATTTGTGTCTGTGCACAATCAACTTATTCATTTACCTGCCTTATACACTTTTTCCCACTCCAGGATTTGGAACAGACACACTGCAGTGATGGATGACCAACTCTTGCCCAGCTAAAGATTTCTCTGTCTTTCTACAACATTCAGTGTATTCACTGCAGTAAGTAGTTATTTTACCTTGAGGAAGTTAATGGTTAAGCACTGAGCTGGAAAACATGCTTTGTACAGAATGCAATCAGAGTACTGATGGCCTGCTTTGTCTTACTCACCACAGATATGAAGACCCTCCAGGTTCTACATCAATCACTCTTTCTTCTCAATATCTATACAAAGGCACTGGGGAAAATTATGAGACATCATTTAAAGTACCAACAACATGGATCACTTTCTGTCCCAATGGATGGTAAGTCTCCTACTCTGTAAAAGTTATCTGCTGTCACCTGTGTCCAAAGTCAGAGTGAATCCTGCTCAGATCCATGGATAATGCCACATGAAGTGTATAGACCAAGGCCCCATCCAGCCTGGCCTTGAACACCTCCAGGGATAGGGCATCCACAGCTTCTCTGGGCAACCTGTGCCAGTGCCTCACCACCCTCTGAGTAAAGAATTTATTCCTTATATCTAATCTAAACCTACCCTGTTTTAGTTTAAGACTATTCCCCGTCATCTTGTCAATATCTACCCATGTAAAGAGTCCTTCTCCATTCTTTTTATAAGACCCCTTTAAGTATTGAAAGCTTACAATGAGTTCTCCCCAGAACCTTTTCTTCTCCAGGCTGAATGCTCCCTGCTCTTTCAGCCTTTCTTCATAGAAGAGGTGCTCCAGCCCTCTGACATCTTTGTGGCCCTCCTCTGGACTCATTCTAACAGCCCCACATCTTTCTTGTGCTGGGAGCCCCAGACCTGGACACAGTACTCCAGGTGGGGCGTCATGAGAGCAGAGTAGAGGGGGACAATCACCTCCCTTGACCTGCTGGCCACTTGTCTGCTGATGCAGCCCACGATGCAGTTGGTCTTCTGGGCTGCAAGTGCACACTGCTGGCTCATGGCGAGCTTTTCATCCACCAGAACCCCCAAGTCCTTCTCTGCAGGGCTGCTCTCACAGAGTTCTTCTCCCAGTCTGTACTCATGTCTGGGACTGCAGTCTATAGCAGACACACACAATGTCACCACATTGGTCTGCCCACTAATCCTGACCCACAAGCTCTCAGCTTGCTCTTCACCATCCCGCAGCAGAGCTCTATGCATCTGCACTGCCCACTCGCATATAGGGAAATTCACTCTTCTCACCTTCCAGAGAGCCTGTATCTATCCATCACAACACTCCAGTTTTGTGAACAATCCCACAATGTCTCTGTGCTCCAGATGAGATCCTACCCCTGCAATTGCATACACACTTCTAATTCCTCCTGTTGGTTTCCCATGCTGCAGGCATTAGTGTACAGGCACTTTACAGAGGCACCCAGCTATGCTCATTCCCCAGAAAGGGTATGAGAACTTCCTCCATAATGCCACTGGGGACATAACAATGATGGGAAGAGAGGAATATTAACATGAACATGCCATATCACAGCTCCTTTCACTGCCGCGGGACTTCATTTGCAACACTAAGTAAATAGTGTTTTGACCTGGGACTTTTTCTGTATGCTTCACAAATTCTGCACACAAGCTGATAAAAATACTCTTTTATCTTTGAGTAGCAGAAAGCCTAAATCCCTCCTCATGGATAACAAACATGGTTACAGTGGTCTGGGACTTCATGATCTTTAGGTAGGTTCATGATAACTCATGTTCCCAGGGGACAGAGCACTGGCTTGAAAAATTGTTCACCACTGGCTAAAAATACAGAAACAATACTTGGGAGGCAACTGCAGGCATTTGCTGTCTTTTTGACACCTGACTGATTCCTCTTATAATGCCAAATTAATTCCAAAATATTTTTCCCCATGTTTATATAGAGATCACTGGCATGAACCAGAAACAAGACTTCCCTCAGTATTTACATACTGTACTACTGTCCAATGCAGAAGTTAAACTCATAAAAACTCTATGACCTAAAACTAGTGAATTCCTTTCCAAAGGGAGGTGGGGAAAAAAGATTTAACTTCTTGCTGGTCTGAAAGTAGTAATTTCCCTTTAGTCAAACAATCCAGAAGTTACACCCACTAATATTACCTAGAAGAATTTTTCCTTCTCTTAGGCCTCTAATCTTGCATACATATGTCAAGAAGCAACAGAGATGGAGAAAAGAGAATTTTCCAACATTATCATAGGGATGTAGGTGAAGTATAGTGCATAAGTGGGATCCTGCTGTCAAAGTAATTCTATTTTGGGTGGCATTGAGGTTAATAGCATATGTCTAGGTCTAGAGTGAGAGGCAGAAGGAGGAAGACATAAAGAAAACCCAATGCAGTAAATGCATATAGCAAATAAAAATGACTTCACTCACATCAAATGCTTACTCTCAACTATACCGGTTTATGGTACTCTACAAAAGTAGGAATAAGCTTACATTTAGAACAAGCTTATGAAATTCATTCAGAGTTGTAATTCCTGAATCTCATACTTTCACATTCATCATAGCTGTATTAATGCTCCAGCAGGTTGCTGCTCTTTTCAGCTGAATTGATGTTTATTACTAATTTTGATGTTTCTACATGTCATGTAAAACATTGCTTTTAAATGCTTCTTTTTCCAACCTCTGGGAGAGTTGATATTTTAAAATGCATTCTAGAAAGGATGAAGTTTTTATGTGGAAGTAGATATGAGTGAGATAAAACAACTCTTGTTTTTCTTCTTCTCTCCTTCCTCAAAGAGACATGAAACTTGAGCAGTACTCAGCAGCACCATATCACCATAATAAGCATATGTATTTCTTATGTATGTAAACAGGGTATTGCTGGGTGATGCACAATCAAAGCTACACTAAATCATTGTTCCAATGGCTGAGCAATTTTCTTTCCAAAAGGACACAGAAATGAAAACAAAATTCTGCAATCACGGGGAACTCATTCCTCAACGATTACTTTCATTTTCATTTTAAAATGTGATAAAGGATCCTGCACTTCTCATTTCCCTTGAAGATGATTTCAGATGATCTGACAACAGCTGGGTTTTTAAGACTATGGGTTCTTAACCATATTCAGACACGCTGGGTAAATCTCATCTCATAAAACTTGAGCCTGCCAAATGTTACATGTCAAGTTTAAGCCACTTCATCAAAGTTCTGCATTTATTCAATGAATGAGGTAGGAGCAAGTATCCACCAAAGTTGCCTGCCCTGAACACCCATTGCAACAGGGGATAAATTACCCTCTGGGCATTCCTGGCCCTATGGGTTATAGAGAATGTAAATGATTAGTTTACAGAGGTGTAGGTTGCTAGAGGCATAGGTTATAGTAGTAAAAAGCTAAGAGAGGTGAATTTGATCTGTAAATGACATCCACGTTAGAATTTTACTCTATTTTAATGAGACAATACTGTAGCATTTGTCCTGTTTTATTACAGAGTAGCTTGAAAGGAAGAAGTCAGAAATGTCAGGGACAGTGGAAATGCAAGTAAATCAATGTACTGTGCAGACAGTAAAAATACAGGGAAGCGAGCATGGAGAAAAGCCTCCTCATAGAAGGTGTCAATTAGCTTGTTAATCAGAAAGGAGAGGAAATGTAGGCTTTCATGGAAAAATGTAGTAATAACTGTTCCTCTAAAGAAGGTGAACCTACCTGTGAGTAATGGCTGTCTGGAGAACCAGCACGCAGAGCAAGAGAAAAATCTAAATATGCATGTTTTGTTGAGGCTAGCAAATGGTCTTCTGATTTCTTTTTATTTTGGGGATATGTTTGTTCCAACAGGTCAAAACAAAACAAAACAAAGCAACTTAATTAACGCAGATGAGAACGGTTCCTTAAACCATAATCATACGTAAACAAATAACTAGCTATTTTACCTTCCTTAAAAACAGTGAAACATGTGGTAAAAAAAAAAAAGGGGGGGGGGGAGGAGGGGGAATTATTATGCTTCCACTGCAGTAGGTTCAGGATTAGAGTAATCTGTTTTATTTCTGGAAACAATGTGGCCCCTCTTCTTATTGTGACCATGTGAGAAAGAGAAGCAAAGTGTTATGCAAACAGGCTACGGGGAGTAGCTGCCGTCCTCAGGGGAGGCTTGGCGCATCCTGGCGTGGAGCTCGGCTGGATATAGATAAAGAGAAGGCAGGCTTGAAAGGGGAGCATTAAGCAATTAATCTCATGCTGGCTTTAAAACTAACATCTCTGGCAGAAAGGGTCACAATAAAGGGGAGATACAGAGAACAGGGCGGGGAGCACAAAATGAATGAGGTATAGCTGTTCGATGGGCAATTTCACCTGACAAATGCAGTTGTTTGGGGTGGAGAGGATCTGTCCTTCTTTCTGTGGGCTGTACAGTAGAAGTATCCTTGCAGCAAGGAGCAAAGTATTGCTCCTGGTATGAATAATGGGAAATGTCTCCCACATTCTTTGCTCGTCTCCCTGGTAGCTCATAGCTTTGCATCGCTGCAAATTCTGTAAGTGCAGTTTTTACTATGGTTATTCTCAGTATTTCATCTCTAGTGGGATAATTGGATATTTCTTCATGGCATCATTGTCATCAATGATGGATGAATCTCAGGAAGCTGAAATTTCATTTTAGTTTGGATACACATCTGAATATTGAGATGATTCTTTGAATTGTATATGGACTACATGAACTGGAAATCTCTGAACCTGGGCTGAAAATGTGACAAGTATGGTGTTTCTCATGAGTTTTCAGACACTTTTTCCATGGTTACATCTAGAAATACAGAGAAAACAATGCTGCTGTAGTATTCCGGAATTTGGTGGTGAAAAAGGAAAGACCTTCAAGAATGGCTCATTTTGTAGAACACAGTTTAACTTAAAGCTCAGTCTCGTTCAAATGAGAATAAAGTCCATTTTAATACATGCAGGATTACGATTAGCAGGGATGTAGTGTTTTTTTCCAGCTGATAAAATGTGAGATCTTATATTGAAATTGGAAGAAAAAAAGTGAGTGTATAAAAGTAGCTTGATGGGTGAAAATCATCTTGTCTAATTACAGACTTCTAAAAGTTAGATATCTAAGTCTACTTTCCCTTTATAGTTAATAGAATGATCTTCAGAAAACCATTTGCTGACCTGTCTTAGATGCCTGTCTTGGGAAGAGATGAATAGCTCTCTGGAGATTTGAACTGAGGGTAACAACATTTTCAAAATATTAAAGCTGTGAAATAAAATTTCAAAACAGAAACCCTTTTAATCAGGCTGTGTGCAACAGAAGTTGAGTGATTCCTGGTGTTTTCAGGGATCAAGGACAGGAGCTCTGGAAAGCAGCATTCTCCTTCACTTAGTTTTTGTATTGTTTATTTCTTTTATGAGCTTGCTATCAGTAAGACTGAATAGAATGCAGGTAGCAATTTGTTCCACATCAACTCAAAATAACTTAGAGAAGGATGATTTGTATTCCAGTCCAAACCTTTCACGCCTTTTTTTCTTTTATCACATTACTCCGGGACCTTCCAGCAACAGTCCATGAATCCAGTAGTGGTATCTAGATGATGAAGTGCAGATCACAGTAATAAATTCTTTTCTTTTTTTTTTAACCTTTGACCATTTCAGAATCACTTTGCTGTCTGGTTGACCTTACAATATTTTTTGTAACATTTTAAACAGTTGTATAGCTTTGAAGAGCAGCTCTTTTAATGATTTCTTGTTCCAACAACGCAGACTATCCGCAAAGCTTTCCTCTCTGGAGCTCTGAATGGACAATACATATTCCTAAACCAGTGACAGTTTTATTGTACTATCCAGAATCCCATAGGGCCACAAAATTGTAGTTGTATAGCATTGGTGACTGCTGATCCTCAGCTTTTCAGTTTGATATGCAGTGTTGGAGAGACCATAACCATCTTAGAGCGACTAACAGACCATTTTAGGTAATTTAAAGAACAAAAAACATTTATCATTTGTAACATTTGCTTTCCATGCTGGAACTGTAGAGCTGGACATTTTTCAGTTATCCGATATGGCAGTCAGGAGATAAACAGTACTTCATTTTCTATGATTGTGAATATTCTGTACTTATTTATATCAATGCAAACTGTGCATACTGTGATATAATTTGATTTGTAACATCTTAAGTCCAGGCTGTAGGGGGGAGAAACTTCAGCGTGGTCAAGGGATGATTAGCCTCACCTATTCTAAAAGATGTCTGAAAGAAACTAAAGGTCCTAACTCTAAGAGGAAGACAGTACTGAAGTGATTGTGTGGAACAGTAAACAGGTTTGATATGCAAAAGTTTAGGGTAACACACATAAAACTCTTATGTGGCTCTGCTCCTCAAGTAATGAGGTTATCTATTTTCCTCAACAATACTGTCCACATCCTCTCATTGCTGGGATTCTCCAGGCAGTCTGAAAGTTGAAGAGCATGCTTTCATACTGACCATGCAAAGAATGACCATGCGCAAGTCAGAGCTCTTGCCCACCAGCCCTGTCCACAAAACCATACCACTGCCCTCACTGGTGGCTACAGAGACAGCACCAATGGTCAGAAGAGAGAGGTAAACCCAAGTGGTATCAGTGCAGGGCAAGGGAGTTATCACACTACACACGTCACATCTTCCAAGGTCTTGAAAGGATTTTTAAAGACCACCTGTAGCCAGGACTTCTGTTTTACGTTGTGCCAATAAATCGACATTATATTCCTGGTTTAGTTCTAGGGCTTTGCAGGCTGTCTTGGTCTTGGCTCAGAGGGGAAGACCAGCACAGCAATCACTGCTGAGCTCTGCAGCACCTGGGAGCTGCTGGAAATTTGCCATCTCCCTGCCAATAAGACCTGTCTCAGCTAGTTTTATGAGCTCTGACAAGATCTGGTGCAACGTTGCTGGAAATGTTGGTAATTTAACACCCTTATCAGAAGCATAAGGAGATTTTCATATTTTTTCCTAGGTCTTTACTGAGCTCAGTTGATGAGACAGCCAAAAATGTGAAGGGGACACATACCACAGTGTGCATGGATGTCTGATCATATGAACTTTGTTTTGAAGAGCAGACAGAATGTTTGGATTAGTAATCCTTTGTTGTTTTAAGCATGTGAAAGTGTCCCTGTGCTGACCTGTATTTTTTCTACAGTCAGTTGCTCTTCTGTTGCAATTCATATTATCTATTTTTTTCTTTTTCTTAAAAAGCTGTGAAGCTCACACAATGAAAAATTAACTATTTTTTTAACCTTTTTTTAACCTAATTTGCCCAGTGATATGATTAGACCATGACATGTAATAAGTAAATAAAATCCTTTAAGTTACTGAGTTAAACAATAAAACTAATGAGAAACAGAACTATTTAGAAGAACTTCCATTTTAAAATAATTGACCAAAATTCTTCATCTCACTTCCTCTGAAACTATAACCCTTCTTTTCATTACAGCATTACAGCACTAACCATCATACCATCTAAACAGCAGGAATCTCACATTCCAATTCCTTGAGAAATATGAACAAGCACAAGAGGGTAAAAATCACATTTTGTTTAGTCCTCATTGGGAAAAAATATAATAATCAATATAGTAATCCAAAGCTATTTAGATCTTTGTTGCTACTTAAGAGAAATCAAAATGAAAATATGGTTTTTACTGGATGAATAAAATGATAGTTCTAAAAGATTCCCTTAAAAAAAAAAAAAAAAAAAAAAAAAGTAGTGAGAATGACATGTACAAATGTATAGAAAGTTTCTATTTAGAGCCTGTCAACAGCTGTTGTCATGAGCTGTGTTGGTGACTTTGAGGAGAACATGGGCTGTAGATCAGATGTCCTGGAGGTGACAGCATAAAGAATGTAGACATTCTGGGTGAGATCCATAAATATTTTTAACACCTGGATCTCATCTCTTCCCAAACACCCATAGGTATTAAAGATTTCCTTAATAGAAGATGTAAACCTGAGATGTAGAATGTACAATTCCTCAGACTCTAAAGCATGTCTGAGGAGTGATGTTGGCTCTACGTTGAGGCAAAACAGAGAATTACCAAAGGCAGCAAAGGACTTGTGAACCAGTAGGTACTGTGAAGGGACAAAAAAAGAACTGGCTTCAATAGCTCAAGGTGGCTTTCTCATGTTTCCCATCTTTGGTGGCAGCAAGAGCTGCAACACCATTTCACAAGGAGCCTCCCTTGTGTTCACCATCGCTTTTCTCTGTCAATACATCGCTGGCTCCTTCGGACATTCAATTTTATGGATGGTACACGAAGCCCAGTGAGGGTGGCGTGTGATTAGCCAGCATGGGGTATGGAGGTAAATGGAGTGTTTCCATAGATGAGTAGTGGCCTCACTGTCCTATTAGAATAACAAGGATAAAATGAGCCTTATAAGCCACCAAGCTAGCAAGCAGAGACATTTGTCTAAATTTCTGGTAAGTGGCCATTAAAGTGTGGAAGAGGCAAAAGATCAGCTGAGATTGTCAAAAAGGACTATTGCTTTACAGACCCTTTGCTAAACTGCTGAAGTTAAATTCCTTTTTTAAATATAATTTTAAATGGTTTCCTTAATATACAGAAAACTGAAACCTTTGGTCAGTTACGTTTGAAATATTTGCCTGTTTCCAGTGACTCTGTACTTAAAAAGGTATTCTGCAGGAGCTGCTTTCAGGAAAGAAAAAGGAGGGTGGAAGGAGAGGTTAAATAATAAAAAAGAAGACTGTACTTTTGTTCTGCTATTAGGTGATGTGCCCTTAGTTATTGCAGGACATTAGTCACAGAATCACAGGAAGAGAGACTTTGTAAACCTCTGCTTGGAAAGGATTCTCTGAACTTCACTTGGCAACACTGCACATTAAAAGACATAACACAGAATCTACACTTTCCAGTTCATATGCTGTTTCTTATGGTGATTTGGTTTTTAGGAAAACAGTTACAGAAAGAATCATAGCAAAGCCTAAAGCTAGTTGGTGATTCTCCAAGAAACTGCTGTACTTCTCTCTCAGGACCCATTTCAGAATGCTCTGAGGACCTTCCATTTGCTGTAGTACTGGTTCCTATTCTCCAGCTCCTTGAATCTCATGCGTAGATTATAGGCATTTTTACTTAGTTATTTACCTTAACTGCAAAGAAAGGTACTAAGATAGCACATCAGTCTGCAAGCGCAGCCACCATATACAAATACATTTTTATACTTTCTAATCAAATATTGTGAGTATCTGGGGGAAGAGGTTTTATATTCTGTTAAATACAGGACTTGGAACCAGGAATTCTGGGGATGCGGTCTCTCTTCATCACTGACTTAACCGAAACAGTTGATGTTGGTCATGTATGTGGATACAGTGGCTGCCTGCATTTATGAAACTGAGTGCAGACATGGCCCTTTATAATTCAAGCTACTAACAACCCTAGTCACTACTGAAGGTCTCCAGAACAATATGTACTGCCTGCAGCTAGGTTTAGAAAGACTTTGGCAGAAATCCTACCTCCACCATGTTCCAGCTGCCTAGAAGAAAAATAATCCTCATGACCTGCAGCAAATGAATGAGTTTCTACCTGTCCTCTTCTCCTCCCTGTGGAAAATGGTGTTGGACTTTGCATTTATCAAAAATTGTTGATTAAGTCAGTTTGGATGCTTCATGAGCAAAGATGTTGTTTAACTTTGTTTCCAAAGTGAAGAAATTCAGATTCACCTAATGCAAAAGAAAGTGGAGGGAAAAAAAAAAAAAAAAAAAAAAAACACGCTACCTTAGCTATGCAGGATGAATTATCTCACTTTACAGGCAAGAAATCTAATAGAATGACTTGCCTGAGGATCAGCAGTGAGTTTATGGCAATACCATATCTCCTGAGCGCCTGAACTGCAAGATTATCCTTCACCCATGCCAGTTGTCATTTCAATATAGAGAAGTATCTTATTTCTTAAGATACATAAATGATTCATACTAGTAGGGAAAGGAATTAACTTTCACAGAGAAAAATGCTTTCATCTGAAATGGTTCAAAGCCCATGTTTGCAATGAGAACTATTGTGCTTGGAAACACTGGTTTCCTGTCATTAAATTCTTTGTATAAATTCAAATCATCATATGCTGTGGCAGTGGTTTTGGTACCTTATCTCCATTAAAACAGGTCAATAAAAATAAATTCTACTGTTTCCAATAACAAACTAAAATTCTGTGGAGATTTATCTAGTAAGAGAGGGTTCAAATCCTGGGGAGGCTAAGCAGCTGGGACTCCTATGGCTTCACTGCTTAGCACCACCTTGCTTTGGAGCCCAGAATTTTACATGGTAAATGATCTAATCACCTACCAGGGCTTAGAACTACCACAAGTTAATAACAGCGCTGCAGCCACTGCTGCAAAATATTACACAATAAAACAAAATAAATGGAAATAATCTCTCATGAGTGCCGATAATTTAGATTTACAGGGTAATCCATAGGTATTGCAGCTCCTAACAGATTGCCAAAATACTGCTTGGAGAATTCTATTTCAAATCTAGTACATTTTATTATCATTTTGGAGGCTAGAAAATTGAGGAATAAATTAAAGAGCTAAAATGGGGAAAACAAACATTTACAGATTGGAATTAAACATACGGAAGTGTAAAGCAAGCCCCCTCTTTTGAAAGGATTTTATTAATGTTTGATTAGCTGAGTTGCAAGCTTGAGCTGGCTCCCTGGTGTCCCCTGGTAGCCAGATGCCCCACACACCGCTCTCCCACCTCAGCAGCAGCATGGGCTTTGGCACAATTATTTATGTGGCTGCAGCTCATGGGTGGCATTACTCATCATCCCATCTGGAGGCCCTTCACAAAGATTTGGTTGTAATTGTCACCACTGAAGGCAAGCAATAGGCATCTTGCTTAGGACTGCTAAGCGAATCACAGCAGGGAGCCATAGGGTTAACAAGGTGCTTGGCCCCTGTATTTCTAGGGAAGAGAGAAGGCCAGGCATTTTGAAGGTCAGTTCACGTTGCTTACTGGCAGCTTGGCATCAGAAATGAGGGCCCATTCTCACCAGCAGGCCCACTGACTAGATGTTCTCTGGGTCTTTATGGACTTTTCCCCACCCTTGTAAGCACAGAGGCAGAAAACTGCCTGCCCTCAGGATGAACTAGTCTGGCCAGCCTTTTTTGTCCAGTGATGATTTTTACACCCGTAAGGTCTGCAAGAAAGAAGCAAAGGTCCATGTTTCTCCTGGTGCCTGCCTGATGTGCAGGGGGCCCTTTCCAGAGCCTTGCACATCTCCACACAGTGAGCAAAGCCCAAGCTAGCCAGCTCGTGTAACATAAGTGAATCTCAGCCTGTGCAAGCAGGGCTGTGTTCGAAACATGAGCTAGAGGAGATCACTGTGAGTCTCCTATCTACACAGTACAAGGTCTCTCACGCACCACCTGTATTTCCAACAAATTGCCGTCAGCTTTGTTCTACTGTGCTGTCATTCCTTAGAGACTGTGTCTCAGCTATAATCCTCCCCCAGCAGATCCTTGTTCTTGGTTATCCGTCTTCTCCCACTCTAAAAATGCTTTAGTCCCTCTCTGATTTATTTCTGAGGAAGCTTGTTCTTCTGAAAGCATGTGTAACTTCAGCATTGTGATATGAATGTAATCAGGCCTGTTGTAATATTTAATTACCCTGTATTTTTGAAGTCTGTTTTTTTTTTTTAGGTGTATTAGTGTATAGCCTGCAAGACTGATTTATTGAAGGGAATGATATTGACAAGTATAAGTTTTTATGAATATCTTTGACAAATGAAACAGTGCATGGTGCATTCTGTGTTACCACAGCTGTGATACTGCCAGTGTAATGTATATAACAGATCATGAGAAAGACTATGGTCTGATTGTGAGTGGTTCAGTAGAATCTAAGAAAGCTGGATAAGTGTGAGGTCAAAAAAAAGCTATTTAATTTTTAGAAAATTTACGATGTTAAAACAAATTGCAAGAGTTAAGAGCACAAGGCTCTTCAATGAATTAGTTAGCATTCTAAAAAATCCAGTTTTATATACATGAGTATAAATTTCTCTTCTGGTTTTGGATCCCCACAAGTAGCTGGTGTAGCTATACTTGAGTAGTTAGTTGTATCTAGGTATAAAATGATACAAAATTTGAATATTATGGTCAAAGAAGACTTGACTTCTCAAAGCTGGAAAAATATGCTAGCACAGAAACCAATGTAAAAGAAAGTCAACAACAGCATGAAATAAAAAGGAAATATAATAAAATTTAATAAACACCAATTTTGTAGTCTTGTTGAAATGTCTTTTTAACTATTCTGCTAAGTAGTATTTGTTAGCATTTTTTTTTCCTATGAGGGAATGAGATCAATAATAAAACTCATGCAAATAATTAACACGTCTTTTCATGATGCAAATTTGCTGTTTTGGATGGGGCAGTATCTAATTCTGCATAATAATGCGCAGTGCTTATATAATGCTATACCTCAATAGTGTTGTTTTAAGCATAGAAAGTTACTGTGGTATCTCAGGTGTTCAGGCTTTTCAGTGATAGATGATTTTCTACTGATTCACTGAAGCACAGTGATTCCCATAAACACTTCACAAACAATAATTCAAAAGGCATCAAGCAGTAAGTTTTGTATCACTTTAGGAATACCATCTAAATCTACACCAATGCTACAATACATAAAAGTCTATTGCTTAAAGATACACTTCACAAACAACTCTAACTTTTTCTGAGTCAACCACACAGATTCCCTGCTTGGCAGGACAGTGTAGCTCTTTTTCACCAAACAAAGACTAGAAAATGTTAGCAAATGTTAACCCTCCTGCATCTTTCCTGCTAGAGGCACTATGTCATTGGCAATACCAGAGACTGATGACCATTAGAGTCATGGGTCTTTTTCACCAACTTGAGCTCACCCCATGTCTGCTGTGTCTGTCCAGGTAGCCAACACATTTCCAAGGTTCAGTCCTGGGGAGAAAGCTTTCCCTCTAGGGATCTGGCAGCTCAGAGCAGAAGCGCCTGTGCTTAACCTTGGCTCTGTGCTTGAACTCTGTTGGCTCAACCAAGTTAGACATGCCCCCCCATTTCTCCTCAAGTGTTTTACTGGTTAGGTACAAATTTAAGAAAATTATTAGATAATAACACACTTTGTAAATACAAGATTTAATTTTTATTTGTGTCTATCTAAGTAAATCAGACCGTTTCTCCCTGACCAGAAGAATATAATGAGCTCTTCTAAGAAATGCAGCTATTCAGAAAATGGCTTAGAAAGAAAAGTCGTTTTTATAAAAGTCAGTATATGACATACTCTAGTAAATTGCTTTTTGTTTGTGCCAGCTTTTGAACTCATAATGGCTTAAAGACTAAAAACAGGTCATGTGAAAGCTAAAAACACTCTTTCCAAAGAAAGGCTACAATATTCATCAACTGGTGTATTTTTGTCAGAGAAAGTCAATTTTGGACCCTATTAAATCTCCTAGATTAAAAACCCCATATTTGTAGCTGACCTTAAGCAAATAATCATTGACAGATTTCAGACTTCTCCTGAGGTGAACTCTGAAGATTAGATACTGCGGGTAGTTTGAATTGATAGCGGCTCTGGCAAGGTAAGACAGGGAAAGAGAAACCAGTAAAAGACAGAGTAAATATGATGGAGCTTTCAGGTTGAAATCTTGCTTTCTTTTTGGTTACAATACCTGTCAGGAATAGTCCGGAAAAAATTTGTACTCATTGAAACATGGCACATCACATTAATATCAAAGAACAGAGTATTAGGTTCAACATAAAAGGTTAAAAAAATATATGATTAAAGAGAATCATCAAAGGAGGAAAGACATAAAGGTCGGATATTTCCAGTTACTGACGGATTGGCTGGGTCAATGACAGTGATCATTAGCTGCCAAGAAGTGCCCTTCCTGTCAGCCCCCATTACATAAAAATGAAATAGAAAGTAATGTAGATCAGAAGCCATTAGACGATCACATGTGGAAGCTGCTCTCCAAAATGCTGTGTTTTTTTTGCTGTATTAAGTATGATACTAATGCTCTCTCTCTTGCTTTGTCTCTGTTTTGCCCTCTTTTTTTCCCCACACAGTCACATGTTTCTATTGGCCACACATAAGTGCCAGAACGTGCCACCAGGTGACTCTCACAGTGGCTGTCACTGTGGAAGAGTGGGGAAAAAAAATCTGTGATTAATCAAGTGATTAATCTTGTGTTAATAGATAACTGAGGAGATGTGAAGATTTTAAAAGCAAGGACAAAAAGGTGTAATTGGATATGGTAACTTTTGTACTGAACAGAAGAACTGCTGGGAAGCAGAAAAACAAGTAATTATAAAAACAAAAAAGGATTAAGAAGATATTTTTTTCCTGCTGGGTACAAGCACCTGGATGGCACAGAGCCTAGAATTGGATTACCTTTGAATTTTCTAAATTGTTTTCAGGAGAGGAACTTTTTTTTGACCCATATGAATCAGAGAGAAAGCTTCTTAGAGGCAAGGGAAATTAATTTATAAGAAACCTTCCCTTTCACATAGATGCTCAGGGATATACTAACTGCTCAATACTGTATAATTTTTTTAGTCTCTTCCTGACTAGGACAATGAGGTGCAGAGCCAAAATTCATGACCTTCAGCAGGAAGAAAACTGCAAATCTTGCAATGAATGCATTCCTTCTTCATGTTTTAAGTTATCCTTTAAAAGCAAGCTTAACCATTTAGAAATAAGTAAATAGCAACTTTTGACATAAAAAAATTGCATGAGACATTTTTCTCCCTGCTGCTGCTGATGCTCTTACACAGAAAAGGATACAATTTTCCTTGTGCCACTTGTATTTTTTCAATTCAATGTTACATTTGACATGACTGCTGAAATTTATTCTCTGTGTGGGTAAAATATTTGGTTACAAACACTGGTTAAACTGGTAAGTAGTCACAATAAACTGCAGCAAATTTTTGCTCCTGTAGGTGTCTGAGGGACTGACAGTTGGAGAAATGCTTTCCTGTGTCAGTACAAGTGGGGATGCTGAGCACCTTCTCTCTCTCAAGGTGATGCTACCCATGCGTGTCCCCCAGGATCATGCAGGTCCCCTCTGCGACCCATTGCAGTTGGTGAAGGTATGTGCTAGACAAGTACCCACGTCTCTCCTCCATTTATACAAAGCTCATTAGCAGCCATTCAGCTGTCCTGGTCCATATTCAATGTCAATGCTAACAAAATACTAATGCCCCATTTCTGCAATAAAAGAAAACAAAATCTAATGCAAAACACAATGCATCCTCTTTCCCCTGCCCCAGGTCCCAGGACTGATGGCAGGATCTTAGCAAGGGCCCAGGTAAGCTGTGTAACTGGGACCTCTTTGCTAACACTTATCTGTGGAAACAGGTGTTTAGAAGATGCTGTCCCTCCTGCAAAAGGCTCTTGCTGGAGCACCAAAGAAAGCTCTTAATCTGGCAGCTGCTTCCCTGGGAAGCCGAGTTTGCGTGGCACAGCTATTACACAAGCCTCCTCTAGCCCTGCTGGAAGGTGTGACGGGGGATGGGGTAAGAATGGACAGCCCCATTAGCTCCCAGATGTCTTTGCTTGGGCACCTGCATCTGCAGCAGCAGCCCCAGATCTCCTTACTCCATCCACCCTGGTCTTTGACCATGGATGGTGGCCCTTCTGTAGACAAAGCTGCTTGGGGAGGTTGCAGCAGAGACCTCAGACCAGCCCCAGGGATGCCAACCCCAGCACTGAAAGGAAGGGCTGGTTGGCATGGCCTTAAATTCCCTACCTGACACTACCATGGGCTGTCACTTACAAGGAAGTGAATCTGGCAGGTAAGTAGAAATGTTTGGAAGAAAAAGATTGCTGAACAGCCTATGCTAACCTCACCAGGCTGCAAATGAAACCTGAAACTGAGCTGGGATAGCTCGCCTTCGCATTGCACAGCTACAGCCCTGAAGCCCTTAGATAAACAGGATGTTATTTAAATGGAGGAGCAATATATAACACACATTGATTTTTGAGGGAAGTTATTTATTCAGCATTTCAGCTTACTGGGCATGTTGGTTAAGCAACTATCAGTGGGAGCAGCAAGAGGCTTATGCTGTCCTTCCAAAACGCTCTCCAGACTTCATCTGGAGGAGCATCGCAAGAGTAATTAGCTCCTGTGTCTGTTCATCTGGAAAAGCAAGGGGTCCATACGGACACTACAGGTGTGGAGGGCAACTGCTGTGTTAGAGAAACCAGAAACAGGCTGAGTGATTAGAAAGACATGACCAGCCTTTGTGCTGATAAATGCAGAGCTTCTTCCAATTGTAAGAGGGTTTTTGTTGTTGTTGTTGTTGTTTGTTTTATTTTTATTTTTCCAGATAAAACACATACTGGAAAAGTTTAGTTATTTAAATGAAATTGCTTTCCCTTACTTGCTCTCTGAGAACAGCAATTCAATTTCCTGGCAGCAATACAAGTGATAAATATGAATTGTGTGTTGCATGGTATTTATAGAAAAATAATTTTAAAGTTTGTATTCACAGAAGAAAAGCCCCTAACAGTCATTCACGTCCACTCAGAAAGAAGAAACCACACCTTGTCATCCATGTCACCTGATTTTTTAAAGTGTTTGCAATGCATATGCAGCAAGTGAACAGCAGATAAAAATTATTGCTGAGATTCTACTAACGTCTGTATTAAATATTATGATCCGTGTTCATAAACAGAAGGAAAAAATATTTAAGTATTTTTGCTATGAAATGTTTTAGAGCAATTCTTTGGCTTCAATGAAAAGGACATTCCAATGCCTTTGAAGGTATGTGTGCACATGCATCAGTTCACAACATTGTACCCCCTATGGCATGATACATACGATGCAACCTGAGTGTTTTCTGTGCAAATAATATACAACTTCAGCCTCAAATTTACAAAAATATACTCAACATGCAGCAAACCAATAGCAAAAATATATATAGATATTTTGCAGAAGATGATTTACTGCACAAGGAGAAAAAGGACTGTAACATGAACCAATAATTTCTTCACTTAATCCAGGAATAAAGATAAAAGGAGAAGAGAAAAATACAGTTAACAATCTTCCCCAGGGTGTTTGAGTGAAGAAAGTGCTGAACTGTGAATCAGAATTGAATAGACAGAAACATTAGCTCCTTTCAGAAGGATGTTTGCCTTACAGAGATCAGATATTGTAATAGCACAGAGCTGGCTCCTTGCCTATGCTTTGCGGCATGCAAATGAATATTTTCCTTTCTCAGCAGCTCTGCAGTAAAAACACCATCAAATCACAGAAATATATGCAAGAACCTTTTAAAATGACCACTGATTCTGCTGTCAAATGCTAGAACTGCCTGAAGCCTGATTTGCGGAGCTGCAGAAAAGAGCCCTCCCTTCCAGACTCACCCTCAGTGGAAGTGCCAGCAGTCAATACCTCTGAAAACTGTTCTCAAAGAGGCACATTATCAAAGGTGACTCATGGTGCAGGTGCCAGATGACTGTTTAAAAAAATACCTACATGCTATTGACTTGAAGTGAAGCAAGAATGTATTTACAATGTGGACTAAGGTTGCCCTTACACTGTGGAGGGAGGTTGCCCTCACTTGCTCAGAAGAAGCTCTGGTTTGTCGTGCTGAAGACCAAGATGTCCCAGTCAACACCAAGTTCTGCTCTGCTACATCCAGACTACTGCAAGCTTGTTTTGGTCTGGCTTTGATACTGAGATTTTCCTCACAAATGGAAAGTGCATACAAAAAATGATTCTATTTCTCTGCAGCTGTTACAACTAGGCATGTCTTTGATTGTTTAAGCACTCGGGACCACTGAAAAGCCACGTTTCGGTTGGGTCTCCTAATGTGAAAAAAAAAAAAAAAAAAAAAAAAAAAAAAACAGGGAAAAAAAAAGCCTTTCCTGCCTACCAACTTTGTCAAGACTAAATTTGCCCCTGTATACTCTGTCACCGTCAAGTGTCAGTACTAAAATGGAAGGAAGGGCACCACAGAGGAAGGAGCCAAAATGTGTTATTGCTAATGTAACCTTGTATCTGATTCACTAATACAGTCTTTCACGCTTGTACTCTCATTGCCTGCAGCACTCTCAATTTCAACAACATCACAAAATAGTATTTGGTTTACATTTAAATAACATCTAGGGTTTCTGAGAGGTACAGAAACATACTTTCCATAAGCTGCTTCCAGCATACTTCCTCTCCTCTGTACTGTCGACATCATCACAGTCTTGTCCAGAGTGGAAGGGTCATCAGGAGGCCTCTCATCCAATGTGGTGCTCAAAGCAGGGCCAGCACTGAAATGTCTCACGTCACATTAGAAGACACATTGTAGTGTGGCTTTCTTCACAGACTATTTAGTCCTAGGCCATTTATGAGAAAAGTAACATTTGACATAATCATTTATTGGCTTTAAGTGGGACGCCACCAGTTCCAAGACTACTGTTGTGTTCCTACCCAACATGGCCTATGTCTGAGGTCACCCCATCTTTCCACAAAGACCGGCCAATGGTCTGATGTGAGAAGTTAAACGGGATCACTTAATATGCTCATATACGGCTTGGAAGTGCTGGCTGAAGAAAAGATTCCATAATCTGAGTATCCAACCATTAAGTGAATATAAGCTTTCCAGTAGGTAGAAGCATATAACACATCTGTCATCTTCTCACCATTTTTCATTCTCAAATGTACCTTCTCAGCAAAGTGTCTTTTACTGTGTTAGTCAAAGAACAATCTTATCCATCTGCCTTTTCAGAGTCTTTACCATAGTATGCAAAAAATTCAGGGAGAGGAATGCTTTCAGTGTTTATTCAAAATCAGCATACAGGAAAAGAGAAAACTGCAGACATGAGACATTTAGGGCAGCCAGTATGAATTCACTGTGGGTCTGGGAAGACTGTCAATAGCAAGGGCTTGTGGCTATGTGCTGTGAAAGTACAGGAACAAAATCAATTGCAGCTAGAATTTTTCCCTCCCAGTGCACACGACAAAATTATTTACAAGTGGCTTATTTAAATCTAGCCAGAAGTCAGCTATTTCAGGGCCCTATTGAGCAGAGAAGATCCCCAGTGAGCTGAGGAAGGTCACAGATCGAGTTACATCACCTAGATGATCTCTCTGACAGAGCGTTTGTAATACTTTCTTTAGCTAGCCTTTGTTTCAGAATGTATGGCTTGTGACAGTGTTTTACGCTGGCATTTTTACGGGCTTTTTGTCTCGAACTTGCTCTGTCCTGACACAACCTTCCACATAACCATGATGAGCACAGTGTAAAGAGAGAGAGAACAGCACAGCTTATCTAGCAGCAAAAGCAGTCACTAAGACCACTCTTTTGGAAACCCTCATCTAACCTAAAGCTAAAAACTGCTTTAAACACCACCCACACTGCAGTCATAGATTTCCTGCTAGGCACCTCTCCATAATCTCAATGCAAATACTGCAAAGGCTGGCAAGCTAATAGCTGATCTGGCTTGACGCCAGCCCAATTTTGACTGTCCCCTTTAGAAGACTAGGGCATCTCTACATTAGCAAGTAGTATGGCATGGCAGGACTGGATCCACAGACAGAAACTGTGGGTGCAGAGGAGCCAGGGGCCACCCTGTACACATTATAAGGATTTCATTTTGGATGAGCACAGAATGCCCAGTGGCAGATGATGTACAGCAGGTGCCTACCTGGACCTCATAGTCTGGTTTCATCAGAGGGGCACTCAGTTTATGTTTCAAGACCACCTCACACTGGGAATCAGAGTACAGTAAGCACAACAGGATATTTGTTTCCCAAGTACACCCCTGATCTTAACTAAACTGTGAATGCAGACATGTCTTTTGGTCTCCTAGGAGGGAAAGTCCTTTGTGCAGGAAGAGATTCTGATGGTAGAGTTAATAAAAACACAGGGTTAAATACAAGGCTGTAAAGCTTGATGAACCACTATGACTGCTAGTAAATTTTTCCCTTTTATATTGTAAAAGGCAGGACTACAGCCTGCTTTTCTGTTACATAGTTAGGACTCTCAAAGAGCTTCAAATTAAAAAATACCTGCCCTTCTGTAATTTAAATATTTAAAAATGAGCAGCATAAGTCACTGATTTTGAAGTCCTCTGACATTGTGAGCCTTTTCTGTCAGCCTTTGATACTAACCGGCTCCTAAAGCATATTCAGGCTGTCGGTGCCAGAGATTGTCATCTTCCAAGCATGTCCACGGAGGGACGCCTGTTCTTGTGACGCTTCATGAATCAGGAGTGGTGCTCTGGGGACAGCACTGTGTGCCTGCGTAGGGGAGATGTTTATTGCTGCCAAATCACAAAAAAACACACTGTCTTCTGAAAAGCTGACTCCCTTGTTTAATCTCCTTCAAGCTCACTTCACAGCCGGCTTGATGGGCACTCAGACAGGAGCATGTCAGGAAAGGAATCAGAAAAACATCCGGACTTACAGGCATGACCCTTGCTTACTGCTCAACTGTTGCGAGGAAGATGATGAAATATACTGTTTGCTTTGATATTTTGTTTGTTTGTTGTCATCATTTGAATGCAGCAAAGCAAAATAGTTCATGGAGATAAATGGCTTTCACAGAGATGAAGACTCAGCCATTTATATCATGGAGCATATGCCTAATCGAGCTCTGTGGGTGGGTTTTTCACAAGCAGTTAGGGATAGGGAGCTGTGCTACTGACGTCCAGGGGGATAGCTGGGTGCTCTGAAAAAAGCTCAGCATACCTCTCTAATGACTGAATGCTTGTTCTGCAGCAAATAATGCAGGGACTCGATGCCCATAAAATAGGCCTCATTTAATTTGCTGTGTATCGGATTTTTATCCCTGGCACTCTTCATCCATATAATCAAAGAACTGAGGCTGTAATGGCTGTTTCTGAATATTTCCTTTCTTTTTAAGCTTCCAAACTCCTTATTGGTATTACTTATGCTTCTGCAAGACCTGCCAGCTTTCTTCACGGTTTAAGGGGAACATACATAATAGAGAGCTCTCCCTCTCACTCATGACTCTATTGTAGAGCCTGCACAACCACTGCCCACTCATTCTAAACATCTCTTGTTCTGATGTAATCTGCTCAAAGAATTACAATTAAAAAATAAAAATAAAAAATAATTTTAAAAAAATGAGCAGTACTAAGCCTGCTGAGTATAACTCTGCTGCACATGAACTTAAATAGCTGTACCTATTGTGTACAGTCTTAGGGGTTAGGGTGCCCTTAACCCATGCTGAAAAAGTATGAATTTGCAAACACATTTCAACCCCACTGAAATATGAAGGAGCACAGAGTAAGGTCATCCTATCTTTCCGCCAATTTATTTGGAAAATCTCCCTGCAGGGGTTCAGTTGCTATGCCTCATCAGACTGGCAGTGGTTGCCTTGATCTGCGTAGCAGCTCAACTGGCCCCAAAGGCAATGTCTGGGAAGGCTCTGGGGGACCACGAGCACCCACAGCAGCATTAACCCAGGCAGGTCCCGTGTATGCATGGAGCTCAAGGCGCTGAACCTCTTCTGCTCCTGGAAAGTGCCAGTTTAGACTCCTGCTGCATTGCCTGTTCCAGGCTTGATTTTTATTTTATTTTATTTTATTTTATTTTATTTTATTTTATTTTATTTTATTTTATTTTATGTATTTTATTTTATTTTACTTTATTATATTTTTTGGAAACGGGAAGGAGGGGAAGAGGAATAATTATGAATATAGTTCTGTATTTGCTATCCTATTTCTGTTTCTGTTTCTAATCTCTCTTCTCTCTTTTTTCTTTTTTTTTATTTCAGTTGGCCCAGTTTCTGTATTCATCTGCAGCATTCAGGATGAGGGGTAAAGCTGACCCCAAAGCAGTGGCCAATCTGTCTTTGAATGCAAGGAGAGAATGAAGGATGGACTTAGGTTGATAAAGAAACTCTGCAGAATCCTGGCATTTATTTTAATTCAACCCTAGCATACACTAGCCTTTTCATTGGAGACCTGCAAAGACAAGGTCCCTATTTAGAAGGATTTCTAGCAAAGATTTAAAACTTGCCTTGATAAATGAAGATGACAAAGAGTAATGAAAAGGTAACAATGCAGAAATAAATGATGGTACACGAAATTTATGATCATATCTTTATGAAAACATGCAGACATCTTTAGGCTCAGCTTATTTTTGTCTCATTTATGGAAGATTAAATTGAGATAAAAAAGTAAATAATTCACGCAAATAAAAAACACTGAAAGACCCAGAAAAAAAAAATATTTCGTCTGTATTCTAGTTCCACAGGGAAAGAAACTTTTACTCAAGTAGAAAGTAACCAGCTGAAGCAAAGCTTTCAATTCTTGAATATTTGATTAGGATTATGTAAATTTTAAGTTTTCTCCCACAGTGCTATTGAGTAAGTTTTAGCTTTACACCCATTTTAAAGATGAAAAAAAAAAAAACACAAGTTAATTATTTTTTTTTTACTCAAGGTGTATTTGGCTAAACAGATGTCTTTGGTAGAACTGGCAGCATAATACTGGCATACTGGCTCTCAGCCCTCCTAAAAACCATTCTATGATTCTAAATTTTGGACAGCCTCTTTTTGTGTATAAATGTAGTGAGACACACTTTAAACAAACATTTGCTATGTTCTGACCCAACATTCATAGAAGACAGAAAAATCTTGAATAATTTATCTAAGATTTGAGCTCATTCTTTAAAGATAAGAATACCTCCTAGTGTAATGGGAAATTAGTTTCGTATCTTTCAGAATCTTTCAAATGCATTTTCCAGTTGCAAAATAAATATATGCCTGCTAAAACAGCTAAGAATTGTTAAAATTTCTCAGAGAGTTAGTGTTCTTTGGAGAAAGAAAGTGCCCAGTGTGTTTCTTTACTTTCTGAAGTTCACTGCAGTTCTATGGCATTTTCAATAAATTATCTAGGATGCCCATGTTACCTCTTGTTGAAATGTTACTTAGATTAGTTTAATTCAAAGGTCAAACTATTTTCAATGTTTAACTAAGCCATTTCAAAACATGTCTTATCATTAAGGGCACAGAAGTGTGAGCATTTAAAACCATATTGCCCTTGCAAAGTATGCATATATTTAAATATTGATAATCTCATTAAGTTAAAATATGAAGTACAGATGTATTATCTTACTCACTGAATCACGGTAAAGATTCCCAATGGATTATCACAAACGTCCATTGTATTTAATGTAGACTGAAGCAGTTGGTCAAGAGATCTGCTCCTGGGACCCAGCCGCCTTGGTCAGTGAATCTTTGCCTCTTTCCCTGCTTTGCCTTTCTGTGCGTATATGTGTGTGCACAGCCCTCCTCTGCTCGTCTTGCTGGGTTTTACCCGGTTCAACTCTCCACGTCAGATCAGCTACAAAACCACTAATGGTGCTGCTGGTTGAGAGCTAGCACAGGCACTGGGCAGGCACAGGGGATGCTGGGGGGCTTCTGCTGCAGTGACGCTGATGTGTGCCATTCCCTGCCGATGCCGCTGGCAGGGGGAGATCAATGTGAAAATTGCATCCCATGGGCCGGCTGTAATGATTTAATGACAGTTTTAGAAAATGTCCAGTAGCTTCACCTTGAAACAAGCCTTGAGATTAGCCTTAACAAATACAAAGAAGTCTTTTTATGCAGTCTGCTGTAATGTATGGCAAACATTACTTGTGATTTCAGCCTAACACTAATGATGTGTCAGTGTCTTCTAGCATCTGCAGGGAAAGGCAGAGTTCTGCTTTGTTATCCTTACCTTTGCTGGGATTAGTATTCAGAGCATAGAAATGACCTTGGGCTTGTAATGAAATAAAGTTTTCTTCTGATTAAACCAAAAAGAAATGACAGTAAGAGAAAGAATCTTTGTCAAGTAAGTATCACAGGTTAAACAGAGCTACAAACCTGTCAACAGAAGCCAATGAAAATTACTTGTTCAAAAGTAACAGTATACTCATTTGCTGTGCCTTGACTTTCCTCTGCCCAACCAGAGACCTCTGATTTTCAGAGGGAGATGACCAGTGCTTAGCAAAGATCAGTTCAACAAAACTCTAATGACCCAGACCTAGGAGGTTTCATTGCAGGCCCCAAGAAGATCAAGACTTTAGAAGAGAGAAGGGAAAGCAGTGGCTGCAGTGGGTGGAGAAGGCACCTGGAAAATCCACACCAGGCCTACAGAGGCTCATTGCAAATAAAAAGCTGACATCCTGCTGGGGTTTTATTGTATTGCTTAACTTATATTTTTACTCTGTAGTGAAAAGAAATGGAGACCGTTCTGAAGCTTTCCATTTACAAGTGCAAAATGCAGAGCCCAGAGCCTTAACTTTAAAGACAGAGGCTGAGCACATTCCAGCACCAGCCTTGCTGAAATGCCACTGTCTGAAGAGCCCATTACACACTGACAGGACAGTCTGGCCTCTGTGCAAATTTATGTTTTGGCCTTTCTCTTGGGATCACAAGAGAGGTGAGTG
This sequence comes from Anas platyrhynchos, assembly GCF_047663525.1. NCBI lineage: Eukaryota > Metazoa > Chordata > Aves > Anseriformes > Anatidae > Anas > Anas platyrhynchos. The sequence goes on from NC_092587.1 coordinate 130,496,968, forward strand.
TCTCCATTCATGAAAAGGAGAGGCAGGATTTTTTACCAAGATAAGCTTTAACTCAAGCTAAGCAGCCTATCACAGTTTTAATTGCTATTTTCACACTGTTGGTTAGAATAGGTGACCTAAGATTAAAAAAAACTAAAGGGTAGTGAAAAAGTAAGTATAAACATGGGGTTGGACATCATTTCTGAATTGGACATCATTTCTGAATTCAGATGCTAGCAGTGGAACTAATTTGATCTCTGGTGATAGGTACATTTGATCTCTGGTGATGGGTACATTGCTAACAGACATCGGAGGGAGAGACAGCTAACTATTCATACATAGCTAATGATCTTCAGATTTTTTTTATTTTTTTATTTTTATTTAGCCTGAGATGTACAGAGCAGTTTCATCCTGAAGGCTTAGCTACAGATGATCATTGTCTCTAAAGCTCAGGTCCAAGCTATCACTAACTGCATATCTGTAATCAGCAACCTGTTTTGAAAACACCGTTTTTCAGCTCAATCTCTGAGAGTGCTTTGTAGAAATTTTCTACTGAATCTGAGTAAAGCAGCTGATTAGGCTGTGTTAGTTTCCACATTTCCAAAGCAGCAATAAAATTTTATATATCTAAAATATCACATGATACTTGTGGAGTAGTTTAAGTGAAGATGGAGGTAGTTGCCCCATTTGTGCACATGTATTTCTTCACATGTGTAATTAAGTTAGATAATCCCATCACTTACATTCTCATGTTTTCTCCCCATTGCATGTGTTTTAGCTAGATCTTTTCCTTACTCCTGTTTCAGACTCTGTACTGTTCTTCACAACAGCCTTGTTATTCCTCTGTGCTATGTAAGGCATGCTACTGAAGTTATACATGTACTATTAGACACTGAGTTCAAAGTCATACCCAGTAACTCATTACTCTCAAGGAATTCAGCAGATCCTTTCAGAAGTAACATTATACAAAATGAGATAGGTCCTATAAGCCAATACAGGCAATATAAGCAATACAAACAATTCAATACAAGCAATTTCTCTATTCCAGGATTCCCTGTTCTGAAATCCAAGCAAAAGAAACACTGAAAGAGCTAGAGAGGAAAAACAGGGACATATGTTAATTTATTTGCTTTTCTCAGTGCATCTCTTGTGAATCAACCAATACAGAAATAAACCAGCATTTAACATAATCCTTTTCTTTCACTGCACTCCTAATAGCATCTTGAGAAGCATGTACTGAACATTTGGGGCCAGATGCTCATCTGGCACAAATTGATGCACACACGTTGAAACCAGTAGAGCAGTGATGATTTATATATGCTGGAAGTTACAACAACTGGTCCTTAATAAAAGGTTTCCTAGGTTATGTAACTAGTAATTCCCATACAGGATTTGTATTTAATACGATTGACTATGTTGGGATGAACATCTATAACACTGACCTTGGAAAAGATGCCATAGCATTTCAAAATAAAAATAACAAAATCCCAATAAGTGTTCCTAGAACTCACAACAAACCAAATTCTTCCCTTTCAATTCAAACATTTTTCCATTTAAACTGGAAGAATGGAACCATCTGACAAAGTGCAGACATTTAACACCCTCTACTGAGGCTCTTAAATCACTGAAGAACAAAACAAGGAACCTACAGGATATAATGCATCTCAGCTTCATAGAGATACATTTTGGGTCCAATGAATCCCATCATAAGAGTAGAGACAGCCTTCTAAACTGAGGCAAGGTGAAGCCTCATCCCACTGTAGCTGGTTATATTACAGTGCAGTCAAGCAGTTATTTTTACTCCACCTCGGTTTCACTCCACTTGCAGTAACACGGTTTCTAAGGATAACCAGTCAATACCATTTTGTAAAGCTGAAGGCATGCTTCCTAAGTAAATGAATACAAGGAATATTGCTGATAAGTTGCCAATTTGACTGCGCTGCTAGAAAGAAGAGTAACTACTGCTTTATAGGAATCATTAAAAAGAAATGAGAACTTTGCATGTCGTGTCAGTGACTCAGGTCTGACGGCATTTCAATACATAGGAGTTTCTATTTCAGTAATCAGCAGAACATGTGTGGGGCTTAGGACAGTTGTTAAGAAGCATGATAGGCAAATTAAAATTGAAAAATAATAATAAAAAATAAATATTTTGAACCCTGTTTAAGGATAAGAATGGGGTGATTTTTTTCTACACAATAGCTAACCTAAACATGCTCTTGAGCTGTAGTTTCATGTAATCTTGGCAACCTTCATAATAGGACTCAGCTAACTTCAGACATCTACGGTGCAGTTGGCTGTCTGTGCTAGTCACCCACTGCTTGCTTCCACAGCAGCTTCTAGGCTGTGATTCATCTAACCTAATTCAGCTGACTGCTTTACAGATAAGATGAATAATGCCTAGAAGTGTCCATTTCTCTACAAAAGGAACTCACAGTGACAAGCTGTGAATTAGAGGTCTGCACTGAATCAGGTGAACCCCAAAGTGGTGTCTTCACTGTTTTCTATATGAGTTATTCAGTGCGTGGTACCACAGATGGCAATACTTTGTGTACAATAAAGAAGAGCCAGAGCTGGAGGAGGAACTCTCAACCTTATGCTTCAAGTGAAGGTCTATGTCTCAGAGCCTTTCCTGAGGCTCTATATGAAAGCAAAATGTAAGCCAGTCTTTGGGATGTCACACTGGGCTACTGAGCTGTCAGTACCAAAATTTGCTGTCCTGATGCAGCATCCCTTAAACTCATGCTTCTCAGCGTGACTGAGTCTGGCCTTTCAGGCATTTGGAAAAAATTTTTTTCAAAGAAAACCTTTAACATGTCAGTAGGTATAGTCTTACATGCTCTGACAATAGGATAATAGAATGTAACCCAAAACCAACCATCCAAGCAAACAAAAGACAACCAACACATCAATGAGACCCACACATTTTGTTTGTGCATAATTTGATATTACAGCTAGACTGATGGTGACCTTGTCTAGCAATAGCCCTCTTCCCATTGATTTTCACATTTACAAGCCCTACAAAAGCTTTTCATATAGCGTTTCTCATTTGCAGCCTGGGCTACTCCTCCCCTTCCAAACTCATCTTCAACCCTGGCCATTACAGAAAGGACCTGATATGCAGAAAAGAGAGGGATGTGTAACTGTGGGCAGACCTGGAGTTGTGGATAAGTCCCAGGCTCACTGCAAAGGGTGGGCAGAGGTGGACAAGAGCAGCGATGGAGCTAATTTCATATCTACCATTCACTTGCAATTGCATTGCATTTGTTTAGCATTCAGCATGTGTTTGACTTGTATTTACTGATGTTTCCATTAAATTAAATATTTTTTAGGCATTCATGTTTTATCAACACAGCTATATAAAGCGTTTGACATGATTAGGAAAATTCTTCATATGCTACTATTTATCATTTTAAAACCAGTAAGTAGATCAGAAAGAAAAACAAACAGACTTTCAGGTGCACTACAGAATTGCAACAAGGGTTATGGTTATACACATTCCTTAGTTACTGGGAAATGTGAAAACAGGAGAAAATTTTAAATTGTATTTTTCCAAGCTTCTACCTGGCAATTAAGATCTTATGACATAATCCCCTTTGCAGAATTAGACACAACTCCCTGTGAATATGCGTGGCTGAATCAATCTTTTAATAATTTGAATAAGTAAAGGAAAATGAGAGAAGCCTGGGCACTGCCTGAAGTGTTTAACAATGTGTGTATTTTGTGTGTGTGTGTGTGTGTTAGAGACTTAGATATTCAGAAATCCCAAGTAATAATTAACTCAAACACATTCCTCACTGCCTTGAACAAACAGAAGCTGACACTGTACTGTAAGTAAGCTGGGAGTGTGACCCAAGAAGACAGGTCCCACCAGAAGATTTATATCCACTCCAACACCTTCCAGCGCAAAGTTGCCTCGGCAACCAGGAGAAAGAGCTTCTGATCAAGGTTAGGCAGCCCACAGATGGTTTTCCAATGACTGACAAAACAGGTTTGTTAAAAATAAAGCTGGCATGAATTGCTCTGTCTTTTTTAGTGGCTACTAGCTCCTTCCAGTGGAAGGAGCTGCTGTGGCACCTGAAATGTGTATCTAGAGCCACGTCATTGCAGAGGTCCTGCAGGACTGTCCCAAGGCTCACCCCTTGTACATGGAGCCCGAGCATGGACATGTTACATCAGCAGAGACAAGCAATGTTCCTCGTTAGAAAATGGCTAATAAACAACCCATTCAAATTACAAGCACTTCTTACAAGCACTAATGGAGGTTAAGATGATACACTTACATATTATATTTTGGAGGATCACTAACCCAACAAGCCTTAATTCAAGATATTCTGATTTAGACATAGCAATATGCCAAGCTTATTTATTATCATTATACCTAATTTTTATCTAGGACTTCCAATGAACTGTATCCATCATTCTTGTTCAGTTGTCAGAGTAATGACGAGTATGGAAGTTATATGGCATTAAAAATTACGCTATTAAACATGTATATTCGGAATGACATCCATCTGTCTGCAGGGAAAAGACATATTTCTCTTTTGTAAATGTGGTGGGTTTTGTGGCAACTTAAATGTCCAGACAAGTGGTGTCCTCCCAGCTGTATGGGAGATCCCAAAACCATTGTTAAGCAACCAAAGGGAAACCAGAGCAAACAAAAATGAATTAAAGAAAACGTAGTGATGAGTCAAGCAATTGCACTAATTGAATTACTTATAAAGGTTTCTGAAAAGTCTCACAGGCCAATTATTTTGCAACCAAAATCTTAGTAAGGTGAACTGAGGGAGAACCTTCAGCCCCAGGTCAGTCTCAACTCTAGAGAAGGCAAATTTTAGGATAAAGTTGTTAAAGGAGTTGGTTCCAGTGCTGGAAGGCTGCGTAGGGCATTTTGGCAGTCAGTTGGACAGAACAGTCTGCTAACCAGAAAACACCTCAAAGTCAGACAGAAATCATAGGCATCAAAATACATCTTAGATATATATATTTAAGTTCTCTGTATCTGCCTTTTAATGGAATGGTTAATTTCTCACATCTTTCATTTTAATGACATTCTTGCTTCTTGTACCACTTTTTTCAGCATATAGACAATGCTAGAGAATGTCACCCCATGATTATGAGTGAGGTGATCCTACATATGGGTAGTGGGCTCTCTGACAGCTTCCAGGGACCACCACAAGTTGACTGAGAGACTGACAAGCCCTGCTTCACCAGGCCAGGTGGCTGCCCAGGGACCTGCTAGCACAGGGAACACATGCTGGCCACAAGCTGGTCTTCACTAACCAATCTTTGCTCTTCCACCGGGCTTTTGGGGCTGTGCCTTGGTCACAAATTCTCCTCAAAATGTGGAGAAGCTCCATTATAACAAAACATGGTGGAGGGTAATGGCACTTTTCTCATGTCATCTCCGTTATCTCTTTCCCATCCCACAGCAACTGAGAGACAAAGTCAGCACTTTCCCTCACACATCTGTATGTGGCAACAGTATCTGTTGAAGAAAGGGGGGATCTTTTTTGCGCGTTTCTCCTCTCTAACACTCTAACCCTTCAGTAAATCATTTTCATATTGACTCAGTTGGGTTAGTTACTATTTTAGGTAACCACGGAAGTGCACAAATGTTAGCTAGGCCATCTCCCACCAGCACTAAAAGCCCTCTGCTGTACACCTCCTTCTCCCACTCATTCCTGTTCTTGCCTGGGAAGCTATTCAGGCAAAGCAGCAGCTGAAACTTAATCTTTTTTTAATTACTAACAACTGCATGTACCAGTAGAGATGTACTATTGGAAACCTACGTGAGCACTGACCTCAATGCTCTTTAGCCTAAGCAGAGCTCACTTGCCAGACCTCATCCAAATAAATACTGGCTTTTTCCTTCCACTAAACATGAAAATGTTTTAGCTTTCTCTGCCTAGGATTAATGACAGTATGAGGACTTAGTTTTCTTTGAATTTCTGCCTATATCTCCCTCTGCTTTCTACTTATAGGACTGATTTTCATAAGCAGTTAGCAATCTGGGAAGGTTTAATGTGGGATGAAAGAAAGAATTCTTTACAAAACTTTTGCAATGTTTCTTTCCAAAAATCATCCCCACTGAAACAGCTAACTCCAGGAACCTTAGATGTGAGATATTTGGAATTACAGACCTGGCTGAGGTTGTGAACTTTCTCTATTATTGTGAGAAATTATTGTGACTTATGGTGGGGTGGGGAGGGATTAGGCTATAAGTACTCACTGAAAGTTGTACCCATACTTGATCTCAGCATCTTCTTTTCCCTATATATTCAGTTTATGTGCAACCTAGTTTTCTCCACTGAAGGTTGTGAATAACAGATGTCCTTACTGTGAATAACCTCATTGTCCTTACTGACTTCAATGAGCTATAATTGAACACCACTTTTGGTACACTCTCAGCAGTGTTGCTTGTATACTGCAAGTCATCTAAGTACTAATATTGAATTTCTTCCATCAAAAACTAACCCCTAGGGGCAAAAACAAACCAGAAATAATTAAATTCATCTAGTAAACCACAGGCTCATTTGAATAACATTGCCTTCTCTTAATTCTGTGTGTACATACAGTAAGCATAGATCATTACAGCCTGGCATCAGCTTGAACTCCTATGAAGCCAGGATTCTCAGTTTGGGCTTCACAAATAACTAATGCTTTGAAAGGGAGAGAGAAGAAACACAAGTTCCTTTATTACATCCTCAAGTAGAAATGCTATGTATTCTTTTTGCAGGTTTTTCAGTGTTCTGCTTTCCATTTGAACTCTTTCTACCTTGTGCTAGTAATTTTTTGTTGCTTTCAATCTGTCAAAGTGAAATGACAGTCGTCTTATGTCAGACCAGTTATACACCTGATTGAAATCCCTTCACATTTCACCTGAATCTCATTAGTTTCCTCATTTCTATGCTGTTCACAGGATGAACCAAATCACAGTTCATGCCTTCCCTCATATATTACGTGCCTCAGAGGTACAGGCACTGACCGACAACCTACAGGATTCCACTTAGTATTTCTGTTCAGTATGACACAGCTTCTTGTGTGGATGGTTCCCATTCACTATGTTGCTCATCTTCCTATTTAATTTGTTACACTGCATTTCTCCTAGCACATGCTGAAAGATAGGCAGAAAGCTGCAATCAAGCAACACTTCTTAGGGACCTTGCTGAAATTTAGGTCTGTCTATAAAGTTCAGTGATGAACGTCTTCTTTTCTATCTTCCCTCAGTACTTGACAGAGAAAAGTCTTTGTAGTCAATAATTTAAGGAAAAAAAAATGCACTTGAATACTGCAAAACTGTATTTTTAAAATATTTTTACATATCTTTTTTGGCTGTGCTAATTTATATTTTGCATAAGAATAAAGATCGTGAAGAATTATATATCAAACTTTAAAGGTCAAATATGACTGTCAAATAATTTAAATAGAAAACACTATATGTCATTTTACTCAACAAATCCTTACTAGAAACTTTGTAATACAGAAGAGAAGAATAGTGTTTAGGGAATCACAGCAAAGGGAGTCTTGCATTCCAGCCACAGCTCCATGTAAATGCCTTGGTACACAGTTGGATAAGTCCCAACTTCTGTGCATTTCAGTTTGCTTCCCTGCAGGATGGAAATTAATACTGACCTTCCATATCTCACAAAGGCAAAATACATGTAAAATTTCTTTCAAAAAATTTCATCAAAAGGCACCAAGTAAATGGGTAGCACCATTACTTCTCTCATACTAAACATTCTCCATATCAAGACAAGAAAATTCAGTTTCTCATTTATATCTCACTAAGCTTATTTCACATTTTCCATTAGGTTATGTGTGTGTTGGAGGGAACATGAATGTATCATCAGTGATAAACTTTTTTATTTTTCTGGGAGGTAGCAGGACGAGTGAAAGTCTCTTTGTTATTTATTTATTTATTTTTTAGTTTGGAGAAATGTTACAGGAAGAATTACAGTTATTCTTTCTTGAAGACCTGAAATTATTTTGTGTGGCACGAGGGTTGCATAAAAGCACAATTAACAAATGTCACCTAGAATGACAGAGCCTTCCTAAGAGCATTCACATTCACAACCTTACCACAACACAAAGAACAATCATCAAAGAAAAATAGACATTCTTATGCATAACAGTAGTCTTAGTTTATGGCACATCATTTGTATAGCTATTTATTTTTAACAGCTGGTGAACAAATGACTTCACTATAATGTCGAATTTTTCACTTGCTGAATGTATTTTTCCGTAGAGGTCTGATTCAAAGTTAAATCAAAGTCAGCCCCCAACAGTTTACAGATGAGTATTGTGTTCTACATTAAACCAAAGTCTGACCATGCTCCTAGTGATGTCAATGATGAATCTATGGTCCCATGACTTCTTTTATTTGGTTGTAAAGACAATCAACCAAAACTGCTAGAAGGCTAGAAATTTGGCAGAAACTTTAATCCCAGAGCTGAGAATACTTGAGAAGTTAGAATATGTTCATATTTTTAAGAATGTATCCACATGTAATTTCATGTCTTTTGTATATGCAACACATAGAGGAACATAAACAAGCATATTTATGTCATGAAATAAATGTTAGATGGAAGAATGAAAATGTTCTCAAGTTTCAAAATGACTATTTTACAGCTCATTCTGCAGAAACTTTTCTTGAGTATTTTCTGCTGTAGCAAACCATATAAATTCCTACTGTATTATTCCAGTAAGACAGAATTGCTTAAAAATCTGCCAAAGAATTGCTTATAAAACTTTATGTCCCCACCATCAGCTATCTTAAAACGTAACATTGTTAAACTGTATTAGAAACATTTTCTCTGATGTTCCAATCTACCTCTCCATAGTTTATCAGGGAGGATTAAGAAAGGAAGAGTACCCAAAAGCTGTCTTTGTACCACCTATGGTGATATGATGATCCAGGTTTCTCCCTGAGGCAGGGTGTTAATGCCATGAGCCCTAGTCATGTCAGCAGCTGAGCAAGAGTGTACCTGAACGCTTTGAACTGCACCTCTCTGCAGGACTGCTAGGGACAGAAACAAGGGATCCAATATCATTTCTCTCTAAATTAATGTGTACAGATTCTGCATATCTTCTTTGTCCAAACATCGTTCCCTCTCCTTTGGAACACAGAACTTAGTTTTTCCATATTCCCTATATCTTATTATCACTGATTTTCTCTTGCAGGTATCCTCTTGGTATTTCTCATGCCATTTCATCTGAATTTTACCTCTCTGCCATCTGTAAGTTGCAGATATACCTGGTAGCCCTCCTAAGATCCAGCAGGAAAATGCAGGATCTCTGATTTACAATAATGGATACATCAGTACTGTCCATGTATGGCAGTTTTATAGTTGTCAATTTACCTGCTGTTCAGCCTGCAAGCCTTTAAGCCAGGCCTCCAACATGGTCAGAGCCACATATTTCAAGATGCTGCATGCTTGAATGCAGTAAGACGATTACCATGTTCCCTGGTGTGTCCAGACAGGATGTCTGCAGGCAATCTGCAATCTGCCAAACTGATAAGATATGGACTGGAAGGAGAACACACTATGCTTGCTGTTGTTTGTGAGATTGCTCCTCCACAGAGGCAGACGATATTTCTTTCTCTATGAAAGATGCTATCTCCTCTGTTCTTCTTCAAATCTGTGAGCCCTTAAGAGGTCTTGTGAAGAGATATAAATCTTCCTACAAGAATCAGTGCCAAGATCTGTTGTCATGTGAGGAACTCTCCTGCTTGTTTCACAATCTTCAAGTAATGTGGCGATTAGGAGGAAATGCATCTGTGTCCAAAGGAAAAGTTAACACTCTAACTTACGCTCATTAGAGTAGACTACAAAACCCTACTTAGGCAGTCAAAATGCCAAGGCAGAAACTTTATATTTTATGGGAAACATTCAAGATTTCTTATCATTTCTACAGGAAAACTTTGCTATCCCAAATGGAATGGATGTGCAGAGGCAACTGATTATTGGCATTAACACCCTAAGAGAAGGTAGGCAGACAGGTAGACAATCAGCTGGCACTTGCTGTTGAATATCACTTTTCCCACTCCTTCCATGCCTTAATTTCTGCTAGATGAGTAGCAAACCATGCAACAGCTTCTACAATATGAATGTTGCCTCCTCATAGGATCACCCTAGTGCCCAAGATGGCAACCTGCTATTAGAGCCCTTCCTTGTGATATGTGCCAAATTCCCGTCAGCCTCTAATGCTTTTTCCCATCCCTCACACTATTCAGCAGAATACTTCTTATATGCAGTAGTAACTAATGCCAAAAATTCAGAACAGGCAAAAAAAATAAATAAATAAATAAATCTTTTTAATAGCTCTAATTGCTTACATTGCTTGCAGGCTGTAAATGAAGCTGATACCTAATAAGCTTGGTAAAATTTTCTGCAAAAACCACCTCCTTACCAAAAATAAATAATTAATTAAATAAGAAACTGTGTTTGTTACTGAACCAAAATCTGAGAGTTTTCATTAGAAAAAAAAAAAAAAAAAAAAAAAAAAAAACTTTTTTATTTAAAAACTGTGTACCATAACTGAACATTATTGTTTTTAGGCTGAAAACCAAAATATCCTGGACAAAATCCAGAACATTTCAGCTGAGAACTAGCTAATGCTTCATCACTGTGGTTAGCAGATGTGACTGGATACACACAGGGAGTGGATTTGTTCAGCAAAACTTGACAATTTTTCACAGTCACATTTCAAGCAGAAAAGAAACTCTGAGAACACAATGATGGATTAAAAGGGAATCATTGCTTGTTTGCAGAGGATAGCTACCGACGTGCACATACAGTGAGACTGGTAATAAGGCTCCCTTGCGCTTTCCCCACTCCTTATCCTCCCTGCCGCACACAGTCTGTCAGTGTCACCGCAGGAGACAGCAGTCAGACCTGTGGGGTAATGGGCATGCAAAAAGCTGTCAGTTCAAATCTTGTTTAGGAGTGTATCAGCTTTTACATACTGCACCCCCGCCTGACAGAGGAGTACGTGTGGTAAAGGCCCAAGCCTCTGAGAGGTGTGATGACGCCATGTGCTTGAGACACTCCATTACTGTGCATGGCAATCTCCACCTCACCTGTCCATCAAGAGAGGAGACAGAGGAGTTTTTAAAAATTCAGGAGGTGCTTAACATTATGACCATTCATTATCTTATTCTCTTCTCACACAAGGTGAAATAAAGACTAGTATGTTTGTCGTCACCTTGGCCCCAGTCTTTTTAAGCTGTATGCATGCACCTCACTGGGATTAACCCTCTCTTCTCGCACTGCCAGTCAGGCAGACCAGCATCCTTTATGTGCCAAATGCTCTTGGAAAGTCCCACAAGCACACAGGGCCCACGTGACAGAAGCTCCATGTCATGGCCCAGGAGCACCAGCAGCAACCTGCTCACCACTGGGCCATGAAGGAACATGGCAGGGCAGGCCTGCAAGGGCTGTCATCACCAGGGAAGAAAAGCCCTGCAATGACTGGGCTGCCAATTAGCTTTGACACCGAACAAAGCACTTTTGGGGATCACAGCAGAGAGCTGTGCCCCTCCTGGAAGAGCTGGATTTCCTCTGCCCAGGTTTTTGAAGGTCACTCAGGCACTGGCAAGCTTCCCCATTAATGGTGAGGCACAGTGACGGGTGAGGGATTCCCCCTCGTTTCACTGTCCGTTCAATCACATTGTGCGGTGAGGACAGCTATGCACAGCTCTCACAACCCATATTTTATGGCTTTCTTCTGCCATCAGAACCAGACAGCTGCCTTGTTTGCCCTGGTTATGACCTTGAAATGTGAAGAACCCAGGCATTTTTCTAATTACACCATTCGATTTTTAAACTTAGTTTCGACCACTATTTTAAAACCACCCGTTCTATTCCAGTGTTTAAAACTACATCAAAGAAATATGTTTGTTGCTGCTTTTAGCAGTTCTTAAATATTGATTGTTTTTAATGAGCTTTATGGTAAAGCACCCTTGTGACTCTTACCAAGGACAACGTGTAAGTACATGGCTGTGATGGTGTTGACCAAGCAAAAGTGTTTTCAGCACTTTAAAACCTGTAATTCTGGCATGCTCTAGAAAAATACATAGGGTTTTATTACAAACTGTCTCTCATACAACATGCTGGAGTAATATTAGTAACTGTAGTGTTAATCTGTTTTATTCTTTAATTAAAGCCACAAGCAGGAGCTGGAAGAAAAGGCTTTGGGGTCTTGGGCTTTTTTGTATCAAAGAGCCATTTTTTGTATTAAAACTGTAATACATTTGGTAATGGGTCAAAGTAGCATGATGTGCAGTAATGGTTCTGGCATGTTTTCAGTGATCGTGGCAGAACTTATTTCACTTCTCAGCATGAAGGGATATATTCCAGTGGGTAAGGAGTGCTCATTATTTTAGGCTTGACTCAGTACAAATATATATTAAAAAAAAAAAAAAAAAAAAAAGGAATATAACTAGCTTCAGCCCACACAAAGCCATGAAGCCAGATGTCTTATTTTTTGCCTCAAATTCAAGTAGGTCCTTTATAAACTGGTGTGGAAAATAGCAGAAAGGGAAGTTTTAATTATATGCTACAATCAAGAAGGCATTTTACATCCCAATTGGCAGAGCTTTTACTGTGTATTTTAAGCAAGATGAAGATGCCAGAAGAAAGGATAGAAAAAAAAAAAAAAAAGAAAAAACAGCTACTATACTAGTTCTCTGGTGCAAGGAACAGCTTGATCTTATTTATTGTATAGTTTTTGCAATTTCTGATATTTAGAGCCTGTTTTGTAGCATCCAGGAGGAAACACTAGGAAGTCTTAACTATATCATAATGAATTATAAATTAATTTCCCAGAGTCGTAGCCATGGCTCCTAGAGGGACGTTAACTTATATGCCATTTCTTTTGGCATCTAATGAGGCTCGGTTAGATCTTTCATCATTAATCTTCACCAAAATGAATGAGGATTAGGGGGCTGGGAAAGATCTTTCAGCATTTGCTTTATAACTTTATGATATTTTACCAGAAAAAAAGAAAAAGAAAAAAAAAAAAAGTAAAATATTATCATTTCCTTTCTTAATTAATTTGCTTTGGCAACTGCCACAATTATCTAACAGCTTTTTTAATATATCAAAACTGTGAAGTGGCAGGTTCCAGGATTAATGCTCAACCCTCATAAAAATTGTGCTTTGTAGATACACACCATTTGACTTCCCTCCCCTTCTAAACAGAAGGCTGATCTAAATAATCAGTTCTTTATGCTTCAGTACATTTACTGTGTAAATTTAATGTCCTGTTCTTGATTAGAAAATAGGATTCAGCAACAAGCTTTTTAAACAGAGCTGCCAGTAGCTTTTGGCCAGTAGGTTTCACACAAAGTCATTCTCTCCTCATTTCTGTAAGTTTTGCTAAATGTTGAATGAGCAATAAACATAATCATAATTATTAGCTTTATGTGTAAACAGTTTGCAATATTTGGTATTTTAAAAATGCTGGAGAGTTTGCTTGACATATCTAGTAATGTAAATAAAAAACATTAAGCCTGAAGATTCCTGCTTTGGTAAGAGCCTGGAGTAAAAAGGGTAATAGTGCTTTTGGGGATACGAATAATTTCTAAAGCGTGGAGCTGTTAACATTTTTCCAGCCAGTACTAGTAAATAGCACTACCTCTTTATGGATGTGATTAAGGAAGTGTAATGGTTACACACCTGAAGAGCAACAATAACTACTACTATGAACCATAACAAAGTTTCCCTCTTGGAGTATAGAGGCACTTGTTACATGCTGGTCTGATTTAGCGTATTTAAAATGACTGAGATAAACTGAGCCATCTGAATTCAGGCCTCAGGTTTTAATTCAGTGTTCTTAATCCTCCTTAACTGTGGAACACTCAAGACTTTGCTTAATTTGATTAAATTATATAATCTTTAACATTTTTTTAAATATAGTTGTTACAATCCTGGCTGAGATCTTACTTGTCTTCCTGTCAAAGTTAAGCCAGGTGAACCTTCAGGCAGAGAGACTTTGGCTTCCCTCTCGCTGGCCCTGTCTGATCCCGCCTCTTGGGGATGTCAGACCTTGTAGTACAACTGCCTGACATCCCACTGCCAACACTAACTGCTAAGTATTGCTAAGAGCTTATCTCCTCCTCAGAAATACAGCATCATCGATACTGTCATCTATTACTTTACACTTTCAGAAACACTTTGACAAGTAAGGAAAATAGATATTTTATGTATTTGTTTATTTCCACAGAGGAACATCTAAACAAGGGACATTTCTGCCACACACGAAAATAAAATGTATAAAATTAGCCAAGAATAAAGCAACATGCATGGAAAAAAACCTTTCATTAATACTCTCTAAAGTCCCAAATAATCTCAGACTAATGATTCACGAGGATACCACAACCCTCTTGCTATTCCTGTTGGAATTGACTGGTAGCCAGAGACAGAGCCTTCCTTTCATATGAAGCTTTCTATCACAAACTTGAACTACTTACTACTCACTGACTTAAACTACAAACTAACTACTTACTGGGCTTTATCCCAGTATCCCAGAGAGCAATATTATTTTGTTGCTATATTTCTTTGTGAATGAGTTATTAAATCTGACAAATTCCATAATGTTCAACTGGAAATAAATAAATAAATGAATGAATAAATAAAAGAGTGCTAACAATATGCAAATAAAACATTACCCAGATAGTTGAAGGATCCTCAGTGTGCTGGAAAATATTTTCTCAGTTTTCCATTTTCTCCATTAAAGAACATTTTTCATACAACTGTGATGTGTAGGTAGATCTTATACCTGCACACACCTAGTTTTGCCTAATTTTGCCTGTCTGTGGTATCCCCAGGTATGTGTTGCTTGTCTAAGGTCCAAATGTATGCAATGGAGATCTAGAGGACCTAACTTTTTAATCTCCACTGATGCTAATGGGATCTGAGACACCTGTAGGGGCCATAGTGCATCTGGAAGTATGAAATGTAGTGGGATACAGCAACAAATGTAAAACTCAGACAGCAAACCTCATCTCAAATCTTCTTCACTTATAAAGGGTTTTCACCCCTGCCTTACCAGTTAAAAACATGCAGTTCCTTTCAAAACAGTAGGGTCTGGAACACTTGCTAAGGAGTTGCAACATGTCACGTCAAAGGCCAAATATCTAGTTAGTTGTGAATCACATCCCATATATTGATCACATGCCATCTGGAAGCACAAGCTCAAATAGCTACAGTCACCCGTTGTGTAACTTTGATAAAGTCAAACCATTAAGCTATTTCAAGTCTCCTATAAGTGGTACGATGAAGAATACTAGCTGGCCACAAGAAAGTGGGGTACACAAAAAATAATAATTAGTTATGTCAGTGGACACAGTTGGATGGGAGCAGAATAAACCCACTTAAGATAATAGATAATAAAAGTAAAAGAAAAAGGGGTCAAGAACAGTCAATAGCTGGAACAGAGGATTAGGCATAGAGCCATTCTGGTGGATTTGGGCCAGATATAGCTGGAGGCTGTACTTAAGCCGCTCCGAGTTGGAATGTTTAGATGTTAGTTTGAATGTCTATAAAAGTTTAATTAACGTCTGAGGGGCTTGGGGAGACAGATGAGCAGAGAATTAACATCCAAAAACTGCTTCCCATAATGAAACCCTATCAGTTTCTCATAAAACTTAGAAAAGCAAGGAAAAATATATGAAATCTTTTGTTAATATAGAGCCTTTGAAGAATTCCTTCATAAGGCTCAGAATTTTGCTACAGTTGTAATAATTATTTCATAGCTGCATCTATTTCCTTTCCAGACTAAGAGGCTTATTTATAAATGTCTTTGACTTCAAAATCACTGTGACCAGAATGAAAAAACAAATCTTTACATTTGTGTTTTCATTGCACAGAGGGTGCATTTCCCTGAAATATCTCAGTGTGCCAAACTCAGTGCCAAACTCGGCAGCAAAACAACAAGAATGTAAGGTCATATTCTGTGGCTGCACAAAACATTACCAATCTTGGTGTTCTGGACATTTACCAATCACTGTCCGTGGTCCGGTAGAGATTCCCCCACAGTGCAGTGTTGCACAGGTGAGTATGCTTGGCATCTGTATCTTCCTGCTGCAGCGTTCAGCACTCGTTAGTTCTAGATAAATGATATTGTACCACTCAGGGTACTAGAAACTCTTGATAAGGTAAATTTTTCATTTGCATTAACATATATAGTTTTATGAATACATTCAATACACCATATAATGCATAAAGGACTACCCACATTTGCAAAAAAATGCATAACAAGCACAGCCCATTACTTGTGCACATCCTTGTTTTGTGTCTTGAAGCAGACTTCTGTTAAGCTTCTTCCTTTCTGCATGCTGGCTTATTTCCACCATGACCCATGAAGTCAGCCCATACAACCCTCACCTTCAGTCAGACTCTGTTAGCACAGTCAGCCAGGCTCTCTTTCTCCCTCCAAAGCAGAAAGTTCTCTTTGCCACCCAAAATAACACTAGCCACTTAACAACATAACAAAATAACACTTAACAAAATAATCAGGACAGGAAACATTCAATCTTGTATTGTAACAAGTTTATAGGACTGGCTGAGCATTTTGTCCTTCATGTAGGGTAGAAGTGGGAGTGCTATGCTGCTGGGAAGTGGAGATTTACTGTTTTCCAGAGTATGCACAGGTATTTATTTTACTTCTTTTTCTGTCTCCCAGGACTCCCCATACGTAGCTGGCTGGTTGGATTAATTCCTGTTGAAGTTCCTATTTAATGTTGTGAGAATGTATTTATTGTGTGGTTAATGATGGTAGAAACATAAAGCCTTGGATGGATATCTTTTTTTCTTCCTCAAATCTGAATAAATACATGAAAAACAACCTATGAATCTTTCTTATTTTTCTCAGTAGCTAATAGCTGCCAGAATTTAGGGATCTTAACTGGACTTCCATATTTGAAGACATATTTTTTAACCATTCTAAATCTTTGCGTGTTTTCTTTGACAATTTTCTTCTGGGGCTGAACTGCAGGCTCAGTTAAGACAGATTCAAACAGAAGCCATGTTTGAAAAACCAAGCCCAATTTTTCTTTTCTTTAAAAATGCCTACAAAGAGATAGATTTCCGTGATAAGCGTTTTGGAACAAGCATGCTTACATATTAGATAACTAGATTATTTTTCAAACATCTGAATAAGCGTGACCTGATTCTCATGAATGTTAGTCCCCTTTCCTTTCAAGTGGAATTCACTATAGTTGCAATTTTTTTGCAGTTCAGACAATCAGTCCTTTCCACATAAGGAACAAGTATATGGGCTCAAAAATCTGGATTTTGCTGGCAGGAATATGGGTATGCAATTCTAAGAACATTTCTTTTTAGGCTTCTAATGAAGAAATCAACAGTACATTACTGGACTGCTGTAGCAGCATGTGTATCAAGGTGTAATAGCAGAGTACTACCTGGTGATTCCTGTAAAAATAAGTTTATATGCAAACATTTGTATGTCTGCACATATGTAAGGTAAGTTTGGTTTGTAGCTAATCTGGAAAACAAAGTTCATAAGAGCAGCTGGTATGAATGTTTCATCATCTGTTACTGGAGTGTTCCTGGAGGTGTGTGAAAGGACAATAAAGGCTTTGTCATCTGCATGTTAGGAATGGGAAGTCCTCTGAACTTGCTAAGCTTTGAACTTTTCAAACCAGAATAGAAACAGTGAATAAGGTTTGGTTGCTTCTCATAAATTATTTATGAGAATCAAAAATGATAATTTTGTTTTTTCTCATCCAATTTTTTGGGGTTTCTTCTGCTCTTAATTAGCAGTCTAGATGCAAATGAAGAAGTCTCCTACAAACCAGCTTTGAATATGATAGAAGGAACCTAGTTTATAGGAAAAAAAAAAAAAAAAAGGAGTGAAAAATCACAGCCTCTTCCCCAAATACAATAGAGCTGCACTGCATTATGGATATTCAGTTTCCAAAAGGGAACACCACCAGTGGCAGTGCAGCATTTTGGAAATCCCTTTCCCAATCCCCCTTGGAGTCTACAAAGCACTGGGAGTGTTGAAATTATCTGCTTAGGGTCAGCTCCAGTATCCACATTGAATAATTACTGTTGGTCATAGGGTTTTGTTAATGCTGCTGCTTTGGATGTCTTTTTCATTATTAAGTTATCTTATGCAAGGACAATTATCTATGCAAGGACAATTTTCAGGAAGATTAAAGAGACAGTGCCTGCAAGAACATTTCTGCTTTGTTGGTACCTTCAACACTTTCCTCTGTGGAAGGAGTGACAAGGTGCATCATTTTGGGGATCTTTGCTTTATCTACAGCAGGAACCATCACGGCTGAGAAGCACTTTCTGCTTATGTCTGTCCAAGACACGACCACACTGCTCGTTGTAAATTCTGCCAACATCATTAAAGAAGTTACTGGGGAAACAACCCTCCGTACTTGCCTCTGAGGCAAAAAAGTAACATCTGCTCATTTCTAGTGTCTAGTGGTATCCTTACAATGAACCAGTTTATTATTAATGATATTATATTTATAGCCAATTCAATGGAAATCAATTCATTAGGCTGAGAAGTTTTGCTGCATGACCGTCCCTAAAGCCTTATCCTGTTCATTAATTCTAGTCAGGTTTTGTCACTAATTACACTTGGAGCATGCCCTAAAGAGAATTATGTATAAACCCCAGCTATTATAGTCTCCAGATTAAAATGAAGAAGAATGGAAACTCTCCATAAGTTCTATTTCAAGTCAAGTTTTATCTGTAACAGCTCCAGGGAACTTTTTGTCTGTTCCCTTTAGACCAGTAGCTGCAGAAGTGGTAAAAATGCCTTTCAGGCTGAAGGACCCCAAAATGCTTTACAATCAGAAATCACTTCAACATGTCCTGAAGTGCAGCCTCCTTTGTCTTGAGAGGGAACAGCTGCTCAGCTGTGCACATCAGCAGCAGCACACAGAAATTTCCAAGTGAACAATATCAATTCTGACTGAAAACGCAGGGACAAACTTAGGCCAAAATGGTGTGGTTGCCCAAATGCACTTGTGCCCAGAGTACTGTCCCCCACACAACACTCACAAAGACCTGCCAACAGTTAATTGATCACTTCCTTGCTTTTTTATGCTTTCTTCCAAAATAGGAGGTGGCTACAGCTGCAGTGTGCTGCAGCTGATGTGCACTTCTCACTGCTTCTCACACTGCTTCACATCTGGTTTAATGGGGAGGTGTACAAATGCATGGGTGGGGAGGCCCCACAGAGATCCCTTTTCATAGAAAGCACATGGCTTCACACATCAGTCATAGCACACTGCTGTGGGTACCTCCGCAGAGTCACTCTCAGGGCTACTTTCATTTCTCCCCAGCATCAGGAAACAGTTGGGTGTACCTTTGCACACCTAGTGGATCCACAAGTTCAGAAAAAAAAAAAAAAAAGCCTCATACTCCATGGAATTTAGTAAAATTTCAACTGTAAAAGTCTTTAGAGCTAAGTAGTTACATAGTGCTATGTAAGAGAGAGAAAATAAGGCCTTTTCAGACAAATCCATCCCAAACACTAAGACTGTGCAAGGTGGCCACTTGCTGAAGGTTATTCATGGAGCTCTGCAAAGGAAGAAAGATTAGTAACCTATACATTTATTCCTTGCTTGCATGTTTTGCTTTCCTCCAGCAGAAACGCATTGTCAAGTAAGCCAGCATCTCCTCAAGGGAACCAAGTAATAGCAGCTTGCAACTTGTCTTTGTTCATTTTACGGCAAGATTGTAGACCACCAAAATCGACTCTGCTCATTTTAGATCAAGCTATCATAAGTATCCTCAAGGATGGCTTGTGATGCAAAGAATCATACATATTTAATTAACGACCAAAAAGCTTCTGCTGTTAAGATGCATTGAGCTGAAGTGATCATTTTCTGTTTAGAAAAAGGGTACATTACTTTTAGCTCTCAGGTTCAATCATGACCTTTTTTCTTCTTATGTCATTGATTCACTCTCCCAATGATTTAATCTAAGCAACTCAGAGATACAACCGTGCAAGCACCTCCTCGTGCTGTGCAAATGTATATGTGATGTACTTTCAGAGTTAAGCGTTGAACTTTCCATGTCAAAATACAGATTCTGTCTGTGCATATTGTAAGCCATAACAAATTATTCTGCAAAGCATGTGTCTAATTAGTTGTCATCCTCCTCTCCAATATCATGATATAGTTGAAGTTGAAGAACTTAGGAGTATGTGGGGACTTCTAAGCACTACAAGAAAATTATTCCACCTTACCACATTCTGAAGAATAAATCTTAAATGTGTACGTCATCTCATACACATATATAGCTGAGAAAGACTTTCCAAATTTTGAAAAAATATTTTTTATTTTTATTATAATCAATGTAGGGTGTTTTTTTTTTGTTTTGTTGTTGTTGTTTTCCTAATATCATTAATAATACATTTATTTATAATGTAGGCATGGTTACCTTATATATCCTTCAAAATTCTAAGTCTTTAGCTGTATTTCTTATCCATTAGCACACAATCTTCATGAAATTAAAAGGCTTTTATATCTTAAAGATAACTTGTATTGCTTTATGGCAGTCCCAGAAGGCTTTTGATTCAGCTAGCTTGATGCCAAAATGATAGATATTCCTTAGTGATAATTATAAACACTTCTGAAAAGTACAAGGCACAGTGGATGATTACACAATTGCCAAGCAAGAGCATATGCTGAACTAGAACTTCATAAACCAAAGAGGTCTCCCAGCTTCCATAAAGCATTGAATGCTTTGTTGAAAACACAAATGAAATGGTGGCTCAGACAGCTTTGCAAAATGTCAAGGGGTGTATGGAATATTCTAGTGGCCTATTTGGTGAGAAAAAGTGAAAAATCAATTTGGAATATTGCATGGACATGTAGAGCTCATCACTGCAGAACTGCAAACTGAAACTGGCAACGCTTGCCTATTGATTATGGTTTTAATTGTCATACTCAGTATGTTAACTGACCTTTGTTGGCTGTATGTTCTAGCTTTTATTTCCATTAGAAACCACTAATGGAACATAATATAATCATTTTATATTTTGTAATTTGATAATTGCCTATTTAATAATAGATTTGTCATGCATATTAGGAATTTGATTATAACATTTCCTGCAGAAGAGATAGGCCAAAAGGTCTAAAGATGAGATGAAAAAAAATACTGCACTACATAGTCTGACAGCTTTACAAACATTTTTAGAGGTGCAAGAATTGAGAATCACCATGAGGTTGTCTCTGTTTTGCAGGGCACTCATATTGGTATACGTTAGAGGAAAAGGTGCCAGTAGATGGCACTCTGTAATGCATAGCATTCTATATGGCTTTCCAGGAACACCATCAGTTTTGCTGGGCATTGCCGACAGCTGTCTTAATGTTGGTCTGTGGAAGTCTTGACTACATTATTTGCTAAAAGCACGGGAGAAAAAAAAATACTACTGCCTCTTACCAATCAAAGATGGTGAAAATAAATGGTAGTAATGGTACTATTTGATGAACACTGTCATGATGTCTTTGCTCTGCTTTCAATACTGTTTTGAGATTATTCTGACCCAACTGCAACACATAATGATGAAGTAAATGATGAAATAAAGCACGGTTAATTTGTGGCTTTGCAAATTCTAAAGCAAAGGTGAAGAAAATCATCATTGGTGAATATATGCTGGAAGTGGCAATTTAAACTGTTCAAATCTTAGTACAGTTGTAGAATATTTTACTGATAGATTTGAATTTCTACACACTTTCTTTTGGATATATAGAGGTGAAAAATCCCCATCTTAATCTGTTCTTTCCAAAAATGGTCAAGACAGGTTGAATTTTCACCTCCCTAAATACAAATGGCAACCTGTATCTTTAGCCAACTGTAAAGGCTGTGTATGTAAGGACTTACTACAAGACAGCCCATTGCAACTGTCCTGTCTTAAATCTAAAGAGATTCTGAACTTTCCATGTCTGCACCTTAGAGTAGGACATTCCCTCACTATTCAGCTAGTGATGAGTGGCTGCACAATTAATAATCATCACAGCGTCAGACTTTGTGACAGTTACCTCTGAGAGACCCACTACTCCAGGAATTAGGATCTTGAAAGCGAAAGGTCAAAGACTTACTGCTGTCAGCAGTCACATCCTATGTATTTTTTGTCTTATCACTGGACAACACAAAGATGCATGTCAACATGTTAACCGATAAGGATGTTAAGAAATCCTGCTAGGAATTCATAAAATAGTAGATTCCTCACCTCCATCCTACTCATGAAAAGGGGCAATAGCATACCTATCTGAGATCTTCAGATTCCACCTTCCACCAGAAAAGGAATAAATCAAAGGAATAAATTGAACTAAATAACCAAAGCAACAGATTTTTTTTTTCTTCTTCTTCTTCTTCAGATAATTAGTTCATTTTTTCTCTGGATTTCCAGGGGAAAGAGAGGTTATGCTTTCTTTCTTTGAGTAATTGCAGTCCTTTCATGGACGGTCTAGAAATACTATAAGCACTACAAATAATAATAATAATAATAATAATAAATTAAAGTGTTCGCAGGGCTGAGTAAAAAAGCTGTTTTCTCTGAAGGCACTTTATGCTCATGTTTACTGCCACAATGTGACTTCCATTGTCAAGAACAGACTGATAATCCAGGGGAACGCCTTCTCCTTTATTAATGTAATACATAAATATTTAGATTTAAATCTTAATAGATGTAAATATCTAAATATTGCAATTTCTTGTCTCTCTTTCTCAATTAAATACATGTATCTTGCATATTTTCTTTCTTAGAAGGACCTTAACTTAAAGAAAGGTTTTCTTAATCATGAGGTTAAAGGAAAAAAATACATTTCCCTTTTTCAGCGTTACGTCCAGTCAAAGAGAGAAAGCTGTTATTGGAATTGGTGTTGTAATTGAAGTCTCAAAACCTACCATGCTGCGCAGATTATAAGAAGAACTAGAATAGCTAAGGATACAAATTAGGAGGTAAGTGAAACCATGTATTATTTTCAGTCAGCACTTCTGAAATATCACTGTTTTCTATAAGCTCTCTAAAGACTACTAAAAAGTGCAATAAACAATCTCTGCCAATTATATTTGCTTGTAGAACATGAAAAAAAAAAAATGCAAAAGCCTACAGCAGACATTTCATTATTTCTGTTTACATTGTAGTCCATCAGATTTTAACAAGTACAGCATAACAGTTATCATCTTTGTTATAACTTTGCATCCTTTTCTAATCTGTAAAAATAAATAAAAGGTCTAACATTTGTTATTCTTAGGAAAATAAATAAAATAAAATAAAATAAAATAAAATAAAATAAAATAAAATAAAATAAAATAAAATAAAATAAAATAAAATAATAGCCATTTAAAAAAGCCAGTTAGCCATCTTAAAATAGCCATCTTAAAAAGTTAGACATAAAAACCTTTGCTCAGTACTGACATTTTTGTTTGATGTATGACTTTCCACAATGAGGAATGAAACAAATGTGTTCACTGCATGTAAACTAACCAAAATAATGGGAAATGAATTGTTGTTATTTATGGCAACTAGTTCAAGCCATCTTAGGTCACATAATATTGCATCAGTGTTTGAATTAACTAGTCTGGTATTAACAATTATTTATTAAGAGTAAGAGAGAGTGTCATTGCAGCTAGCCTATAGTGACACTTAGTTTCATTATAAAGTATCCCTCCAGATTCAGCCAGCACACACCTCTCTCCCCTGCACTCATACCTATCAGGATATTGGGAAATAACAGCTGTTCTAACAAAGATCTCCTAGAGTTTGCTCCTTGACCATTTTGGTTGCTTACAAAGCAAAGTGATCCATTGACCTGTCTGGGTCAAGATTACTTTTCAAACACACACACAAAAAAAAAAACCAACATAGTCCACCTTCCCCACTGCCCTTTTCCTTAAGTTGTTATACGAATTTGAAAACATAAAATGAATAAATAAAAAGTCTTATTTATGGTCTTTAGATTTCTGAGTTTATCAACTATCAAAATCTTGGAAAAACCAATTTGTATAGTTGACCGGCTACAATAGGTTTTCTGAACCTGGTTTAATATGGATTCATACCAGATTCATACCAGATGCCGGAGAGGCATCTCAGTGGATTTGATGGATTATTGATGGTCTTCTATGGGCTGAGGACTGGCACCTGTTTTCTCCTGACATCTATTACATCGTCAGCCAAGACTGACAAGTTACTGGAGATAACAAACTAAAGGAATTAACAGGAATATGGGGAACATGTTGCAGTGACTTAACACCTTCCAAGGGATACACAGATCTGTAACGGAAGATGGCACTGAACTCCAAACTCCTCGGTTGCAAAGCTGACATTAAAAGTTTGATCATTGTCGCTAATAATGTAATTCAAGAATTAACTTTGTTTACCAGGAGGCTGTTATACCTGTCCTCCAATTTCTATGCTGACTTCCTGGGAAAAAAAGTCTCAGAGACAATATTTCTGTCTTCATCTAGAAGGCACTCAGTAGCTTAGATCTACACTACATCTAACATTACTACTATTTTCAGATGAGGAATATACCTATATAAACGTGTTCCTCAAATACGGTTAAACTATCTATTGCAAAAATATAGATGCAAGAATTTTCTTGGGAGAGAAGTAAAGAATGAATCCAGAGTTTGAGGCATACTCCTACAGATAACCATAAACTGCTTTTGTTTCTAAGTCAAGCTTGCTTGACCTTGCTTTCACTGATGGATATATACCAGATATACCATTGTATATTAAATCTGTACAATATATGTGGCTGGAAAGAGAGAGGTGGTGGTGTAAAAAAAAAAAAAAAAAAAGTTAAAAGTTATATTAAACTGTTTTAAATATTGAATTAGTGAAGCATTCAATTCATGCCACTGCTTACTAGAAGGGAATCAATAGCATAATACTTATTTAAATATTATCTTTTTTTATACATTAAATAAAAACATAATATTAGTATACCACAAACAAACTGTGGTGCAAGCATTTAATATTGTATCTTTCATTAAAGAAAAACTCTATTTTGTTTAAAAGGCTACTCAAAGCTGTCAAAAAATGATCATGGCTTTAAATATCAAGAGCTGTAAAAACATTTAAATAGGTTGTTTCTGCCTTTTGTAAAATACATTTTAATTCTATTAATTCACATCACCTCATTTCTGTTTTCTGCTTGTCACAAAAGCTCTCAAAAAGTATTAGATAACTCAGTTGTTCAAATTCATGACTTTATATCATGATGAAGCACTGTACTGTAAATGTATCTCCTTTCTCATGTCTTTTTCATGCACCTTCTTTTATGGTGGAGACCAAATGAACTCAGTGATTTGTTACATTCCCACAAAAACACATTCACACGTGTATTACATTAAACAGGAGTCTGAATTATACAAATCTGAAGGGGCTGTTAGAAGGTCTGAGAGCCAGGGCAGATTTGTTTGTCTGGTCACCAGGCCTCTCTGGTGACCCTTTTTAGACTGTAATCATTCACAAGGAGATAATTCGTATAATTCACATTAGATGGCTACAACAAATAACCTTACATTAAGGCATTTGCAAAGTGCTGTCCTTTCCTCTATTGCCACTTAAACTCAAAATTTAGCCACTGCCTTTTTGATCAAACTTTCTACCAAAGTTTCTTTAATGAAGATCAGGATGGGCCCAGAAGATCAATGAAGCTGAAGTTTTCTATTCGGTCAGATTCAAGTGGCATGCACAAAGGAATTACTATTGTCATGCTCTGACCCAGCTGTCATAGCCACGCTAACACAGTCAGAAGTGAATCATTTCCTTAGAGCTGATAGGAATGTGAGGCTCACAGAGTCACAGGTATAATGAATACATACCTTTCTCTCCTCTGTATTCACATCTTTGGATGCTCAGCCCTGGCTGAGACTAGCATGTGACATGAAGGTTTGTGATGCTCTTCTTTTCCTCTGATACTTCCAGCAAAGTGCAGTCAACTGGCTACTCATGAGCAATCTCATCTGAGGGGGATAAACTGTGAACTGTTTGGAAACATGCATGTGCTCAAAACACAAATAAATCCAAATGCAAAATCTTGACTGTACACTCAAAATATAGCAAACCTGTGTCCATTAAAAAGATGCAAAAGAGCTTTACATGATCAGCATTGCTGTGTTCATTATGTGGATAAATAAACAAGAAAAAGGGAATTTCTGAAAATAAGTTCTAACACCAAGAGCCTGGCTAAGATGTGCTGGACTTGTTTCAAAGGAATCAGTTTGAGTTTTTACCTAAAGCAAATAGACAGGGTTTTCAAATGTTCCTTATAAAGAAATAAAATGTAAATTAATAATAATTAAAAAAAAAAAAAAGGAGGGAGATAATGACTTTAAATAGGGACAGCCAAAATTCCAGGCCCTTTCTGAACGTCCTGACATGATTACCAACAGATCAACCAGAAAATCTGTGGCAAAACTGTGACTAGATTCCTCATTCTTACTGCAACCCCACCCACCTATTTAAACCAACTTTTTTTTAATAAATCCGAGGAATTATATGTAAGCCACTTGCAATGACTTTAAAATCTCCATCTGAAGAAAAGCATGCATGTCCTTATTTTGCCCCAGGCAATGCTGACTTATTGGTCTCCTTGTTTTTTTCTGTGCTAAGTCTCTGTAGTGCACTCTCAGTGGAAGTTGTGATTCAGAGTAAATAGAGCACGTGTACAGGACAGAACACCTCTGCTGAGAGTTTTAGGTTAACACCAACTACATTTTAAAGAAGAGGTTAGCTGCTGCAGAGGCATTGTAATAGTCTTTTCTGGAAGCAAGAGTGTGCCATATATTTCAAATCAGACAAGAAGAAATAGCAGACGAATGTCTGTATCAGAATGACAGCATGGAGCAAGGAAATCTAAGGATTTGAGATATGCTCATGTGACAGCTAATGCTCAGATTCTCAAAAGGCAGAATAGGGCTCACCATTATTTCCAGATATCAGTGACATACAAACAGTCCACCTACTGTTGGCTTTGCTTTTTTTTTTTTTTTCAAAACAAATTTTATAACAACTTAATGGTTTCCTATTATTTTACATCTGTCACTAGTTGGTCTCTAATTTATAAGAAAAAGAAAGGACTGGTTATGATGTTGGACAGTAACTGAGAAACAGCCAAGTCCAGAATAAGGTCTATATTTGACACATCAGACAGGACAATAATCCTAATGTCATCCTTACTCTCTACAGTGCTAATAGAATAATTTAGGCAAAGTAAATCAACCTTTAAATAGTTTAAGCTGTGTAAACCGTAAGATGTACCATAACTAAAGAGACTATTGTGATTTATATTAGGAAAAATTAATCCTCTTTTAAAATATAACAGCAAAAGTACATTTTAGAGAGGCTAATGAAAGAAGATAATACAGCTGAATTTTAGAGGATTAGCTAAATATACCTGATTTGTGTTCTGAAACAAATGAAATCAACGTACCAAAGGGGTACTTTGCAGCTAACCACTGCAGCTGACTTAAAAGGGAATTATATTCATGAAAACAATCTTAGCCTGACTCTTGATGATGCCTAAATCTATGGAAGAGCATTTGCAGTTTCCATTTGCTTAAATTTCTTGCTTTCCAAAATAACAGCTTCTCTGTCTCCCTGAAATGAGAGTGTAGTTCCACTGATTGAAAATTACATTGAGATAAACCCTGCTGTATGTATCCTATTCAGACTGCATCCCTTTTGGTTTACACAGCTTTCACTTATATATGTTCAGAAAGGTTTGTGAGTGTCTATTATGAAAAATCCTTGGCACTCTCAGACTTAAGGATCTCAAAATAAAAAGGTTGATGTACATGTGGAAGAGATAAAAAATGCCAGTTAGTGTTGAGATGCCGAGGAAATTAAAACTGCATTCAAATAGCAATGTTGACTACTGCCATCCAAAGGGTGCTGACTTCTAATCAGTAGGCAGACCCTTCCTCTAGCTCAGTTCCCCGCCCTGCTGCTGCACTGTGTCTCTTCTGCTCCAGGACCATAAGCCACATCCCACAGCAGTGAGAAATGTTTCGGCTGCTTTTGCACAGAGCAATATGCCATAATGCACCAGGGGCACAGTGTGCAGAACAAGTCTGTAGGGGTGCCTGAGAGAGGGGGAAAGGTCCAAGAGAGATTTTCTGGGCAGTGCAGATCACAGCTTCTTTAAACTGTCTTCTTTCTCTTATGTTGGTGAGACATCACTCTGAGGCCTAAAGACAAAACATTTTGCTACTGGGAAAGAAACAAAATAATCACCATTCGTTATAGCTAGCTTTGAGTTGTTTTTTTTTCATCTGTGAAGGATCACTGTACTCTGGGCTCTTCTAATGAAGCCCATTATTTCTGTTAGTTGAACTTTGCACAGTGCAGCATTCAGTGTCACACACTGAAAGCTTCTCAGGATAATATTTCCCTTGACTGCACGCTACTTGTCAATCATGTGCTTTTATATCTCTGTGAGATAGTTCATTTGATTAACGAGGCATGTCTGCTACGATTTTGGAAGCTATACTTTATGGGCAAATTTGCTGGTATTAAGCAGCTAATGCTTACCATTTAGACCAAGAACAGTGAAGATTTTGTTTCAGGAATAGGAACTGTATTATGAGAACATCTCCTTTAATTAACCTTCAGGAAATAAATAAAATAAAATATGGAAGAAAGCTCAGCCTGAAAATCAGTGAACATTAGCTACCACTTATTCCAGCATCTGGAGCACTGGCTTGAAAGGCACTCACCCCCCTCCTCCTACCTCTTCTGCACCACTCATGGCTGCAGTTCTCAGCCACCAAAAGCAGTATCTGTTTTTTAGGCCAGTGGATTAAGAAACACCCCCACACATTTTTGTTTTGTTTTGTTTTGTTTTTAGGTTATATTGTAAATCTATCTCTGTGGTAGGAAGTCAGTTCAAAAATATCTGCATGGTCATTCCTTTAAAAATTAAGATTTGTCTGTTTTTTCATTAGGGAGCTCATCAAGAAAGCTCTTTTCATCTCAGTTCACATAAAATTCCTACAGCCTAAATACAGTTTACCCTGAGTGAGCTTCTCAAATCACCCCAGCTCTGGGAGTAAGAGGATGCTGTACGTCAGTAAGGACATGAACCGTGTCCTGATATAAGTACACCAGCCTTTTGTGAAGGCTTTCAAATCTTACATAACATTAATGATTTTGTGCTGCACAAAAGCGCCTCTGCTAGTGGTTTACATCGTGCCCTAAATCAGATTATTTACTCAAAAATCATTCTGTTTCTCTTATCCTTTTACAAGCTGTCCCTGCTCGTTAGAAGGATCACACTGAGTGCCTTTATACTCCTAAGTAAAACAAGGAAAAAGCTTGATCACCGATTGACCACATGGCTTAATTGTTCTCTGAGCCCTTGGCTCTGGTTTGGATTGCTCCACACAGCTGTCTGCAAGGCAGCACTGATCTGCAGAGGGCTGCTGCTACGTGGCACACACATAAATGCAGCCCTTGTCGCTTGGACCGGGTCTGACTCCAGGTCCTCTTCTATTCAGCAGCTCTTGAAAGCAGTACGAGGACTCTAATTGTGGTCGTGGTGTAGAAAAATCAAAAGCAAGGCAGCTCACCCCTGAAAGATGCCCTTTATGAATGCTACTGTATCACAATTGCTTGGTACACACCACCACGGTCGGTTTGCTTTTCTTTCTTATCTTTCTTTTTTAAAAGTTGGTCTACACATTCATCTTCTTCCTACAGTAGACAGGATACAGTGAACTGACACTTCTTCTTCCTTCCTACCACAGTGAAGGCTGCCTTCTGTGAAATGGGAATTACGTTATGATACTACCCAATGTCGTTCCTTAATGACCCCCTAGATGGGTGGGTGGCAAAACTATCTGATTTTTGTTTGTTTGTCAGTTCTTAAATACAATTGCATGTCAGATCTAGGCACCTGCAGAGCAAAAAGGTAAACTGCTTTTCTGGTGAAACTACCTAAATACTGTAATGAAGAACAAAATAGAAGACATGTTGCCAACTATGGTATATCAGGGAAGAGACAGCATGGGCTTTGTGAGGGGAATTTGGCCTCACAAATTGATGGAGGAATCAGAACACACCAGGAGAGTTCACTAGGATTTCAATAGGCTCCTGGCCAGCTTGGTCATTGAAAGTCCTCAGGGAAACTAAGCAACCAGAGGCTTAGTGGTTACAGGGACCACAGAAAGGTCTCTGTCTGGGCTAGGAAAAATAAATAAATAAATAAAGCAGGTTGGAATATAAGAAACACCATAGAGGAGTAAAGTGACAGACAAAGGAAGAAGTAGAAGTTTTCATGCTAAGCTATGGCGCTTGTTCCAGTAGGGTACTGCAGGAACTCCTGGGATAGAAGGGTCACTTGTGAAAGAGACACCCAATGCGTGTTACTGAATACATGACCACCACCTCCCAGCACAGTCTCTGGGCTGCGAGTTGTTGGAGGCTACAAAAACACCCTGGGGAAGAAGCACAGTATGCTTCAAATGCTCTTCTCTAGGCATCTGCTCCTGATCATCACTGGAGAACATCTGACTACAACCTTTACCACTGCTCTTGTAGTCCTGTGTTAGGATGACAAAGGTGAAAAGGAAATACATGCAGGAAGAAACAGTAATGGGAATTATAATCACACAACCAAGAATAGTGTGCTGATTTAAATATCAGGGCATACTGGCAGCACCTACGTCACAAAATTGCATGCTTAACATAGGGAAAGTGAGAATATTTCCTCACAAGAATCTGCTGAATTTATTCGGACTTTTTCTTCTGGACCTCAGTTATTATTCATCAAACTAGGTAGTGTGTACAGGAGCATCTTTTTTTTTTTTTTAATTCTTCTTCATACCAACCTGTCGGAAATCTGTCTCTGTTTTATATACAGTCAGCAAAGAAATAATGTTTGCTTTGCAAATACAGACATGTCATTTTAGTTGAGCTTTCCTTCCCAGGCCCTAGATTTTTATATTTAAAAGTTTCAGATGTGATAATGCTCTTTTGTAAGCTTCCCTTCATGATTTACTGTCTAGTTTAGTGAAACTCACAGGAAGAGTTCCATTTATGAACAACACTTGAAATTTAAAGAAGGTGCTAGTAGAACAACCTGTGAACTGCATCTCAACCATGGTCTTTTTTTCTCCTTCTTCTTCTTTTTTTTACCTTACTGCATTATTCATGATTGTCAGCTGTTTCAGAATTCATTGCTGTCACTTATGGCATGTGCTTTTTTGGATTATTCTGTACATCTGGGTGAGCTGACAGGCAGAAGTATTTAGCATCTCTTCCTACACCAAGTACCAATTAATGCAACCAGTTATCTGATCAGGCCTACTGGGAAAAAAGCTATACTGGATCAAAAGCTACTTTTTGAAATGACTCCTTTTGACTTATTTTGCATATCATGATTAGAAACCTCTTACCTGCTGAATTTTCCTAGGGGAAAATATATATATATATATATTTTGCCTGGAAGAGACTGTACCCCAGCTTCTGGCAACCATAAATATTGCAATAATGTAAGGGGAATGTAGCTACAGAAAAATGGGATTATATTAAAGAAGCAAAAACAAGTAGTGGCCTTGGAAGTGCCATGAACAGCTCACCATTCCCAGGGACCCAATCCTCCCCTGAAATGAGACAAGGTGACATTACTTCCACTTGATTTATTTTGCTGCTGGCACAGAGGACCCTCACCAGCTCCTCTACTCTCACCAGTACTGATTCCTGAGGTTATTTCCCTCCTTCTCTTCTCAGTGATATTCCTGGCAGGAAAGAAACTGCCCAAGGGTGTGGGCATTTAAATCAATTTTACATAAATACAGTTTCAGTTATTAGAAAAAGCATTTTTAATATTATTACTTAGAATCTTCTCCTTCTGACCAATGATAAGTTCATGTACAAACAAGTGGGTAAGCCACAGCCATAATTTTGTTCCCCACAGAAATATTTTCAATGTTCACACAGGGTTAATTTATATATGTTAATGAGCATTCAAACTTGTTCCTATAATTTGTCAGAGGGAAGTGGCTATGCTCATTAGGCACTCTCAGCAGTGCATAACAACCACTTAGTGTAGCACAGAATACTCCCAGGAAAATTAGGTGACCATAAAAATGTCATTGACTTTAGTCCCAGAAAATTTCAGGATCACTGCCTTGCCTTCCAGCTGTTCACAGCTCTGTGAACCGCAAAGTGCCCTGAGGGAGGAAGAAGAGTAAGTAATATGTGCTGCAGCATACATTAGTAATTATCATACGCATTAAGAGAGAGAGGGGAAAGGTGCAAGGCAACAAGTTGCCCACTGTCATTCATAGACCCAGAAGAGATTAGGTAGCCTTTTGGCCTTTCAGAGCATGGTACTGTAACCCCTGCTTCCATCTGAGTGGCAGCAACCCCAGACACCAGCCCCAGCAGAGCTAACTTTCATTGATGAAGGTATCAACACCACTGGATCTGCAGATATTCTAGATAACCCTTTTTCTACATGCGTCTGAGCATGCTTTTGAAAGAAAAAAGGTCAAACAACCTTCAAAGCTCTCTGCTCACATACACACCAAGCTGCCAAAGAGCTGCTGTCCTTTAGAAATGATTTCTGATCAAAGGGCAAGGAGGAGAGCAATCTTTCCTACTGCTTACCCAGCTCACTCAACTCAGAGTTTGCCACACAAAAAAATTAGCAATGCAGAGTGTTTCCTGAAACTATATATTTACTCATACTAGGGGGAGGGGGGGGGGGGGGAGAGAGAGAGAAATGTGAACGCCTACATGAAATAGAGCCACCTGGCTCACCTTCCAAATAATGTTATAAATGATATCCTGTGATGAATAACCACCAGTATAAGCAGTGTGTAATTTTGATGCTGAACAACAAAAGCCATTTTCAAGAGCTTACTACTGCTAGGAGGGAAAAAATATAAGCAGCAATAAATTTTACAGTAAGAGAGAGAGTTATAACTCTTTTTGAGTCTGTAAATACACATATCTACTACTAACTCTCATTCAAAATAGTCACCAAAACGGCAAGAACATCAATTAGCACACTTTCAGGATTAGGAACAAAATGAATTATAAGGCAATGTTGATATATGTATATATATTTAAACATAGAAAATTAAAATAACACAAAGTTAAGGATCCACTACAGAATACAAAGTGGTCCTCACACAAATTAACATGGTGCAAAATTAACATGGTTCACACCTCAGTGCCCTAACATACCTGTACAGCCATTGAGTGACTGACTTAATCATTATGGCACCAGTTTTTACAGGCATGCTTTTGGCATTCTTACACTATATTCTGCTCCTCTTCTATGGCAATCTCCAGTGACCACAGCAAAACTGCTCCAGAAAATGTTGGGAGCCAAACTGAGGATCAATACGAACCTTTAGAATGAAGCCCTGCACTATGAAAAAGCAGCTCTGTTTCAATTAAGAAAGAAAACTAAACACTGTGTGAAAGAAAAACCTGGTTGTTATTAGGTTGCCTGATCTGTTCCAGTTCTTAAAATCAAGAGTTGCTGACAGTAATGACTCTTCTTCTTGTGCCCTAGAGAACATGGGTAGGAGAGAGGATCTCCTGACACCAGTCTTGCACATCAGCACTTGTAGTTGCAAGAATTCAGCCTCAAAACTACCAAACCAATACAAAGGTTTGTGAAGGGAAAGTGTTGTAAACAGACCACCAAATGGGAGCAAGTATTCCCAAGACATTTTAGAGTTTCTCTTCTGGTTCTTGGCTGCAGCCAGAGAGAAGGCAGGAGCATCTAGTAGGGCTAGAGCATTAGGGAGAGTAGGAGGAAGGCAAGGATGCTGGTGATGAGGATATCTCCCCACCCCCCAGACATAAAATATTTCAGAAAATAAAAAAGAAGGATTGGGTGCAGGAAGGAAGGAAGGAAGGAAGGAAGGAAGGAAGGAAGGCAGGGAGGGAGGGAGGGAGGAAGGAAGGGAGGGAGGGAGGGAGGGAGGGAGAGATGAGAGATTGCAGTTTTTTCTTAGGTGAGGATACTTGCCACTTCTCTCCCTCTAATAGGGCACTGGTTTTCACCAGCTGTGAGTCTCTTCCCTTTAGTCAGCTACAGCCAGGATTGCCCAGCAAATTCAACAGGGGAAGGAAAGAACAACTTCAGCACACAAACATAGGCCATGAGACAGCCAGAGCCAACTGTTCTCATCCAAGCTCTTCATTCAGCAGCCCATGGGACCAGAATAGAAGTTGTCACTGGCAGGTGGGCCTGATCCTAGGGACAGCACACATAGCAAGAAGCAGGCAGGGTCAGTCTTTGTACTGACCACCCAGACGAACTTCTAGTCATTTAATAGGACACACTGAGCAGAGCTAACCATCCCTAATTCAGCCAGCTAGGCTCACAGTTTTAACATGCTTAATTGGGAAAAGGAAAAAAAATAGATAGATAGATAGATAGATAGATAGATAGATAGATAGATAGATAGATAGATGAATTCCTTAAGGATCTGTGTCTAGCCAGAGTAGACCTTCCCTCCATTTTTGCAGCTGCAGTATGCAAGCATGTTACACACAGAGACAGACTCCATTTATCTTTATGTACCAAAAGAAGTGTACATGAAGCAAACATAAGTGGAGATCATCTGCTTGTGAATGCCCACTCTTAATATTTGCAAGATTGCAACTGTGTTCAAAACTGTGACTAAAGGATGTGTTTCACAACACAGACATTATTTTTCTATTTACCTGTAGGAAAAAAGTCTGTTCCTGCTATAGCATTAGCAACAAATGTGATACTTCATAGATTTGAGGTTTATTGGAGTCTCAGTGATCACTCTTTGGAGCTTAACATATCCTGTTGCTATAAAAGAACAATGGAAATGCAGTCAGCATGGTTATTGATGTCCCCTTTAGCTGTAGGAACATAAGAAAGTGGTATCTTTGGAACTACCTTAGCAGATCACACCGTTACCCATTAAGCTCACATTTTCCAGCTGTATCTTCCAGGTGCCTCAAAGCACTCACAAGAAACGCTGTAGAAAGCCCTGCTGCTACAGGAAATATCATTTTAAGCCTCATTGCCTCCATGTCTGTAATGGAATAGAAAGCTGCTCATTTATTTATTTTTTCCTTGGTATAGAGTTGAATGCTTTTGTTATTGATGCAACTGTCTAACCACTTGGAGAATCTTGCTAAACTCTGGGGCTCTGTGGTTATCATATAAGTTATACAGGCCAATAATTCAGTACTCAGTGGAAGAGTACCTATATGTTTCAGTATATTTGTACTCCAGATGCATCAAATATCTCCTTAAATTTGATTGCCCTCCCCTGCACCATGATTTATATACCTTTCTTACCTTCCTTCATCTCCTCTCTGAAACAACGAGTCTCTGTTTCTTCATTTTATATTCCTATGGAAAGCTTTCATTGCTTGTAATTATTTCTGTAAGGAGTCCATAAGCATGCAAAATGTTATAAAAGTCAGTGAAATAATGGAAAATATTTTTACATGTGAATCAAAATTTGTGCAAGTGTGTTTCTTTGTGGATATACAGAATATCTAAAACATTGACACTTCGGAGGTATAACACCACTATATTGCATAGAAAATCTGATTATGTTTTTAAAAACTGATACTCGTACAAATTCAAATCTGTAAATAGGTCATTATTTTATGTCAGTACATATAAGAGCTCAGATGTAGTTATACACTCCTACCCATGCACCCGCAAAGCATCTGAAAATACATCATAAATGTGCAATAAAGTATGTTATGTATAAAATGTAACATTATTTTTATTGCTACTTATTTTGTTGTTTAGGCATCCAATCACACGTTGACCATCCCTGCAGACAAAGAACATTTTGATGAAATTTTAAGGTCCTTCCCTCCCTCAGGTATTGTGTGGTTTGTTTGTTTTTTCCTGTTTAAAACTAGCAGTATTGTCCATGATATTGTTTTGTTGACATATTCCACCTATAGTCACACTGTCAGTTTAGCTAGCTTTGCTAGGTCCCTTTGTTGGGTGTTTTTCACACTCTATTGCACTGCAGGTTAACTCTTCTGTCATTTGAAATGTACTTGACAGCATTCATAGTGCAGCTCTGCACTCATCGCTTGGCTGGCCTTTTGCCATCCTGGGACCTGGGTATTTAGTTACATCCCTTTCCCTTTTTATGGCTTGCCATTCTGTAATCACACTTCTCTCACCTTGTGATTACTTAATTTCCTTAACAGCCCCCACTTTGGGAATTTTAACAAAAGTAGTTTTTAAAAGTCCAAATAAATTACTTCAGGTGATTTTACTTTAGACATCTCTATGCTAGGACATACAATAAATTATCAGTAGATTGTAAACACCACTTTCTTTTACAGCACCTATGTTGATTTGTGAGTATGATGTATCTTCAGCTTCCTATTGGTTTCTAATGACTTCCTTTAAGTATTGGTTCATCCTGTTACTCCACACTGATGCTAGACAAATTTATTTATAATTTTCACAGTTACCATACAGCCTTTGTTAGAGATGGGATTGAAATTTGGTACCCTAAGGTGTGCTGATAAAATAACATTATGTATTTTGTTAACAGTTTATTTTCATGTTTCCACAGAATGCTTGGTGGAGTAGCAGCCAAGTTTTCTTTTAAATACATTACTGCTTAATATAGCAGCTTGTTCTAACATTTCTTCTTTTGACACTTCAGTCTCACAAGGTTTCAGCTTTATTAGCTGGAAAACAGCTATTTTCAATGTTTTTTGTAGTTAAAATGAACACAAGAAAATAATTGCATTTAAAGACCTCTGTCATGGTTCCACTCGAATGGGCAGCCGAGCTCCACCACAGCCACTCTCTCACTCCCCCTCCTCAAAGAGGAATGGGGAGAAAATATGTGAAAAGGGCTCAAGGATTGAGATAAGGATGAGAAAATCACGCAATAATTATTGTAACGGGCAAAACAGACTCAACATAGGGAGATAGTAAGATTTATTGCTTATTACTAACAAGCTAGAGAAGTGAGAAACAAAGGAAAGAAACCACAAGCACCTTCCCCCCCATCCACCCTCTTCCACCTCCTCCCCCTGAGCGGCGCAGGGGAACGGGGGAATGGGGGTTATGGTCAGTCTACAGCGCTTCTTCTCTGACTCTCCTTCTCGGTCACTCTCGTCCCCTGTGCTGTGGGGTCCCACCCACGGGATGCAGTCCTTGATGAACTGATCCGGCGTGGGTTTCCCACAGTCAGCAGCTCTTCCAGAACTGCTCCAGATATGGGTCCGTACCACGGGGTCCATCCCTCAAGAGAAAACTGCTCCAACCTGGCTCCCCCACGGGCAGCAGCTCCTGCCAGGTCACCTGCTCCTGCGTGCGCTCCTCTCAACGGGCTACAGGTCCGGCCCAGAATCTGCTCCAGCAGGGGTCTTCCACAGGCGGCAGCCTCCGTCGGTGCAGGGCCACCTGCTCCACCGTGGTCTCCTCCACGGGCTGCAGCGTGGACCCCTGCTCCACCGTGGTACTCCATGGGCTGCAGGGGGACATCCTGCTTCACCATGGTCCTCACCACAGGCCGCAGGGGACTTCTGCTCCGGCGCCTGGAGCACCTCTCCCCCTCCTTCTACACTGACCTTGGTGCCGTTCCTCACTCCCTTCACTCTCCCAGCTGCTGTGTGGTGCAGCGTTTTTTTCCCTGTCTTAAATATGCTCTCACAGAGGCGCAAAACAACATCGCTTATTGGCTCAGCTCTGGAAAACGATGGGGCCATTCCCAAACATGGGGCAGCTTCTAGATCTTTCTCACAGAAACCACCCCTATGGCCCCCTGCTACCAAAATCTTGCCACGTAAACCCACTACAACCTCCTCTACTTTCTTTACATCATCAAAGACACATGGATCAGAGAAAAGCAGCATGATAAAGAATGATCCCAAACACATAGTCATAGGCATGTGTGAGGGAGAGGGAAAGAAAAAGCTTGGGTTCAAATCCCTGATCTGTGTCCTTAATCCAACGACCAAATGATCATGAAATACCCAAATCAAAGCTAATATATATTAACATATATTAATTAATGCCATTAAAGAACACTGTGTGTAGACAAAGCCTTAGTCATTTACTCTACTTCTATGTATTAAAATGTTTTGGTTTACTTTGCTCTGGCAGCTAACTCTAGGACAGGACTCAAAGTTGTGAAGCTATCTAATTAGTCCAAAATAATGCTGACTGTGAAGCAAAGCAGAGCTAAGGTGCTATGCATTTCGATTACTAGCTGCTACCTGGATAAGCCTTGCTCTGGATTTTATGGGTTCTCTTCATAAGTGTTCATTCTCTTCACACATTAGAGGAAGAGTAGATGTGCCTCCTAAAGGAAACTCTTACTAAATGATTTACTCCTACTCATACATCCTTCTTGTGAGTACAGACTGAACTATTTATTATTATTTAGGCATATAAATTACATCCAGCTATGTATCTTTAGCTCTCTCCTCTCACTTCTGCAAAGTCCTAGCAAGATCCCATACTAAACCTGCCAGTGATTTTCTTCAGTCATTAACAACCTTGCTAACTTGGAAGTTGATTTTTTTTTTCTCTTTCTTTACCATACAGCATTAGCCCCCTTGCTAACTTGGGAAAGTACACGGCTAACAAAGCAATTCCACAAACTTCCAGTGCAACTACCAACCAGAAAGTTGTTTTATGTCCACAAGTGAGCACTCCAGTGTGTGGCTGCAGCTAGTAAAAAATTTTAACGTGGGGAAGAAGAGTAAAACTAAAGAAGTGAAGAATATTTTGCAATTGGGGAAAGAGAGAAGGTGAGCATTCTGGATGGAAGAGAACAGGCAGGATCTTCTCTACAGGCAGGGGAGAAAGGAAAGAAACCCTTTGGCACGGGACTAGTCTACAAGCAAGTACAGGAAAGTTTATGCTGTCTGGACTGTAAAACGTGTTGAAGGATAAAAGGTAGTAAGAATCCCTTAAATTCTGCAACTTTTTAATTAATCATCCCTTCCTTTATGGTCCAGAGGGAAGCAGAACTTAAAAAGACTAGTGAGTACAAGGCTCAATCTTGCCTTTCTATTGAAGTTTCAGCTTCTGTTGACAGCTATTTCAATCTGTAGGAAATGAGAATTTGGTCAGTTGTTCTTCCATGCCCTCTTTCCTGGAAACTTTAAAGAGAAATGAGCAAAAACTCATTAAGGAAGTCAATTAATCAGAGAAAGACAGACGAAAAGACTAAGGACTGGCATGTTTGCATGAGCATTGATAGCAAACTCTTCAGCTACCCCAGTCTGACAACCTCAGTTTATTCAAAAGTTAAGTTACAAGCTAATAGATAAACTAATCAAAGGACTTGCTCTGTAGCTCTGTCATATATTGTTCATGAAGTCAGATATTTACTCTATTCCCCTGAGTCATTTCATGCTGAAATGGAGTTCTAACCTAGCATTTCATTAGATTCATAAGCAATATATGCTGAAATAAATGAATAAATGCAGAAAGGTATTGAATTTTTGCAGGCAACTTTCTGATCAGAATGTTTTTCATTTCTGTTGAGAATTCAAATGTTGCTTATGTTTTACCAATCTGAAATATGAATCTACACACATTTTTATCCATTTCATGGAGCAGTGACTCTAGAAAGTTTCCTATATACATAAGATGACATAAGGTAATAAAGGGAAAGTGGCGTAGTCACTCTACATTTCACACAGCAACTACAGCGGCAGGAAATGCAGTTACCAGCAAATAACACAGTGGCCTGAAGGTGAACATATGGTATTTGTCATACTGCTCAGCTGTGAAAGTTGCCAATACGGCCATAGGAGGAAAGAAGAAAATAAAAAAAAAAAATTCATTTCAGTGGAGTGAATTATTGGTTTCATGTAAGTAAACTCTGGTTTTGGGTTAAATTAAGAAAGTGTAGAAAAATCTGAAACATTTTAAATGAAGAAACTGTCTCCCTAAATTGCAGAAGACCATGTGATCTCTCACTATAATCAATTGAAATAAATTAAATTTGGAATGTTTAATTATACCCCAGTTCAGCAAATAATAGTTTTTATCTCATTGTACTCATATGAAAGATAGTGTGGGTGAGCATATGGATCTTAAAGATGATGAAATTAGTGACTAATTTACTGCAAAATGAGAAGAAAACAGATATATAAATAAAAGTTGGAAATGAAAAGAAATGTTATTTCTTTTACAGTTAACATACAACTAAAACAGAGTAAAAAAATTTTTTTTAGATAAGCATATAGAACTGATATTTAAGACAATACTCCCTTGCATCTTAGCACATCCTATACCTGATTAAATAAGGATGGAGAATTTTAGCTCTTCTACTAATGAGATCTATGGGTAACAGAATAGTTGTTGTGCTTGCAAGTAATTATTTCCACTTACTGTGAGACTTTGATGGGTCAGATGCTTTCTTTAATCTTGGGAAAATAATAGCATAGTTATAATAATGCACCTTTGTTGTAAGGAAGGAATTTTCCTCTTCAGAATACATAGAAGCTGCTGTGGCCAAGGCATTCAAGAAGATTTGCCAAAAATTAGGGTCCAAAAGCCTTATTTAGGTGAGTAAACAAAGGAGCAAGTTTGCCAAAGTGCTTGGCTGACAATCATTTCCATCTGAGAGACAGTTGAAGGGAGCTCAGCACTTTCAAATGAGTTTACTTACTCAATCATGCATGTTGGAAAGTTTGCCTCAAGTACACGGGACTGCAAAGATGAAAATGTCTTGCTGCCTTAAACCAAAGTCAGAGTGAAAATAAAGCTGACTGAGATGATGGTTAGCTGATTAATCTACATAATTTGCTTCTACAAGACCTTGCGGAGGCTAAGGGCTTAGTACAACATGCTTTATGTGCAAAGCTGTCTTGGTTTAAAAACACTTGGTGGCTTTGATGGGATGATAATTCAGACTGGGAGGGATTAGGAGGTCTCTAGTCTACTCTCTGCCCAAAGCAGGGCTAGTTTGGGGTGACCTGCGCCGCTGCCTCATGGCTGTGGTGCCTGGCTGGGCAATGGTCTGAGGGCAGCATGCTGAGCCTAGGCCTGTGGGTGGAGGGGCAGCCCCTGCCATCACTAGTTGCCCAAATCCACCAGCCACATTGATGTGGGAGCTCCCCAGTGTCCCACAGACTCGCCTGGCCCCTCTTGCCCCATGGTGGGCAGGAGGCAGAGACAGCTGAGGGTGTCCCCTGGCCCCTGCGCATCCCTCCTCCCCGGCTGCAGACCTGCCCCAGCGGCCTCGCAGCACGACTCGCCGCCTCCGCAGCAAAGTTTTAAACCAGTTCAGCCAAATCCCACTAATTTTAGGTACGAACTCCAGTAAACTGGTTTAAATTCAGCTCGCAGTGACTCAGCTGGCATTCATAAACACTAGCGTAACAAAAAACTAATTTTAAATCTGTCTTCTTGTGTACGGTTGCATCAGTTTAACCATAGTGGCTTGCAGGCGGATTTAAGGGAGGCTGGCGCTGCTCTGTGCACAGGAGCCTAAGCTTGGAAAAGGTGACGCGCTCACACAAGTAAGATCATCAGTTGTAATTATAAAATGCTTCAGCTAGGGTATCTTCCTGCCGCAGGGCATAAACTAATCAATCACCTGCTGCCGTACGGAAATCTTTCTCCTTCAGGTGCCCTCAGTGGAGTAAGCACCTTCCTCCCAAACACCTGCTGTTGTCCAGAGCTGCAGAAAGCTGGATGGAACGCTGTCCATACAATAATTAAATTCTCATGTAAAACACAGTGATGTTATCATCAAATTGGGACCAAATCCAAGGTAATAGAGAGCATAGAACAAATAGTCTCCTTCCGCCTGATCAGATGCCTTTCTTGGCATTAATTGGAAGTGCGTCAGCAGGGGAGGTAACTCTGTTAGCTAAATGAATAACGTTACTGAAGTTTCTCAGGTTATATGTGCCAAATCTGTGTTTAATCGGTCTGACTTGGAAAGGCTATAAAGGATTGTTTTATTAATCTCTAAGGTCAGAATTTTAGCAAGGATTTTGAATTATTAAAGAAACTGGCTGATAATTAGGGTAGGAGGTAGAGTCACGCTCAGCTGTGAAATCACAGCCTCAGCAAAACCTTCCTGAGACCTATTACTGGATTCAAAGGGACTGAGACATGCATTTAGACTGTAGAACTGCATTTTATAATAAATGATTTAAAATATAGCAGTAAAATCCATCTGGATCCGGTATGTTTTAGGGTTTGCTGAACTAAACTGTCCATGTTACTTTCATTGCTTAAGAGACACAGGTTCACCGCTGTAACCAGAGATTTAACGTTTCCTGAACTCCATTAAATTAAAAACATCAAACATGAAGCCATATCAATTTGAACAGTTGTAGTGAGCTATAAAACACGACTTTGAGAGTTTGGCCTGAGAATCCCTTAGGGATGCAAGCAACGAAATGAGAGCGGGATGAGATCTCTTGCTGAGGTTACCTTTCAACAGCATGAGCAACCTCCCTTCTGCATTGCCACAATTTTCCTTCTCCCCATGGGGATTAGCTGCCCATCCTGTACTTGGTATTCTGGGCAGGGGAAAAGCTTCAAGACTCATTGACTTTTCTTCACTAGCTGCTAGCCTCATGTCTTTGCTAAGCTACATGATTAACAAGAAAGTCACCCTAGGCAGTCTCCATCCTAAACAATGCAAGCACTATGAGCTTTCATTCCCTTTCCACTTCTCTAAGGAGTGGAAGCTGCTTCCTTTATCCAACTGTGAACAGACTGGAAGATGGGGATCATACCACAGGTGCAACAGAGCAAAGAAAGGAAGCAATCAGACCCCGAAGGTCTGATTTATCACTCAGACTGATCAGAGTAACATTTCTACAGTTTCAAGCAGATTTTAGTGCCGTGCTGTTCTGAACACACTTCTTCATCATGGAGACATAGGATGGAATAGCTCAGCTTGCTAATGGAGAAAGAGATTCCCTGAAGGTCTGCTCACCACAGCAATGCAGCTATGGCTGACTGGACTTCTCTCGACATAATAACCCAGGCATTTAACAAACACATTGTAACATCAGTCATCCATTGACACTAAAATCCAGAACCATTTGAGGAAATGAAAGTGATAACATCTAGAGTGTTGTAAGATTTCTTTCCTTCCCCCCTCCCTGCACACCCCACAGATAAAATTGCACCCACTTGTATGAAACATATATATTTTTTCTATGACTTGCTGACCTAAGGTCAGTGTTATCTTACTGGATGTGAAAGAGTGCATTCAGACTTCTTTTTTCTTTTAATAAAAATGGAATATTTGCTATATATTTTATTCTACTCAAGAATTATATTGCACAGAAGGGATATATATCCCTTAATAAAATCTTTTTCCATTTCTCCATTGCTTTTACTTTCTCAGTATCAGCTTTTGAAAACCACTTTAATAGTTCTCCAAATGAGAATGGTCTTTTTTTTTCCATCAGTCTGATCTCTTTCCTGTGAAAGGAAAGACAGAGATGTTTGGAAAGGCAATATGCTTTCAGATTATTGGAAAACAGTTATGTTATTGTTTTTGCAAAGACCAGCAGCCACAAGATGTTATTAAATGTATTTCTGAATATATGTAATATCCAATTACAAGGGAGAAGGGAGGTGGCTCAAAAAAGTTCTCAGGATGAGCAGACTCCTTTCGGAAATGCCATCTCCAAAGTGAAGATTTTTAGCTGTGAGGGCAGTAAGCCACTGGAATATGATCCAAAGGGCATGAGAAGCATTATATTGTCCCGAGGCTCTAAATCTAAATTGGAAACAAAAGCCTAGCCTCCCATTTCAGTGGGTATAGGATTTCAGTCTGAATATTTTCTGAACTGAGTATCTAAACTGAGTATCATCATGGCAGCCTGCAGCTCCCTCAGGAAGGGAGCGGAGGGGCAGGCGCTGAGCTCTGCTCTCTGGGGACATCG
Organism: Anas platyrhynchos; assembly: GCF_047663525.1. Taxonomy (NCBI): domain Eukaryota; kingdom Metazoa; phylum Chordata; class Aves; order Anseriformes; family Anatidae; genus Anas; species Anas platyrhynchos. The sequence goes on from NC_092587.1 coordinate 130,540,837, forward strand.
ACAGGACCCGAAGGAACAGCATGGAGCTGGGACAGGGGAGGGTCAGGCTGGGTGTGAGGGAAAGGGTCTGCACTCAAAGGGTGGTCGGGCACTGGGTCAGGCTCCCCAGGGCAGTGGTCACAGCACTGAGCCTGACAGAGTTCAAGAAGCATTTGGACAGTGCCTCAGACATAGGGTCTGATTTTTGGGTGGTCCTGTGAGGAACCAGGGTTTGAACTCGATGATCCTTGTGGGTCCCTTCCAACGTGGGATATTCTATGATTCTATGAGCTAACCAATGGGCTGGAACTCATTGTGGTTTTAATGAAAAGACTGAGTAAATTTTTAGGGACTGACTGTTTTGTTCAGGTTGGAATGGGTGTTCCTACTGGATAGAGTAGAGTTTTTAAAACCTCTAAAGGATTCTATAGTACTTAATACTCGAAAATACTCATATTTTCTAATTAGGGAGACTGGTGTACTTTACAGATATTGCTGAATTTTTAGCAGTCCTGTGAGATCAGTAATGAAGTGCAAGCTACAGATGCAGAAACTGAGGCACCCAAGGTTCAGGTAACTTTCTAAGAACCACAGAAAGGAATGAAAATATCAGGCTGCATTGTTCTGTGATCCCACTGCAATGCTTCCAGCCTGACCTGACACCTGCCTCACAGAAGCAATACCTTTCAGGCCACTGGCAAAGATACACCCTGTAAGATATACACACAAGAAAGATTAAACTACCACAGCATGTGGGGAAGGGGATACCATGCTTTGTCTGACATTCAGTCACTGTTCTCCAGGATACTAAACCATTATTAGGGCAGGTGGTGGGATAAAAGGAGAAAAATCACATCAGAAGAAACAGTTGGTTTGAAAAGTAGAGGCTTAGTGAGAATAGCTGGAAAGGACAATATTTGACAATAGTCTTTGAACAAGATTTCCCACTTCCAGCAAGGCAACAATACAGTAATGTAATTATGTTAGAAAGACTGACATGGTGTCATTTTCCATCCCACAGAGTTGAGACAGAAAGAAAAATAACAGGCACTTTAACAAAAAAACTGTGAAAATTACTGTGTTGATTTACCTGTGATGATTTCTGGTCACTAATGTTTTGAAACAAGTAAAAAAGACATGTTTAGTTTTCTACAGAAATAAATGGTCATAATTGCTTTTGATTTTTGTTTATCAGCACTTAAATTTCCAGTGAAAATTAATTTCCTAGCAGCACACTTGACCTGAAGTTCAATGATCATAAAACAGGGTTTACTCAGCAGCTGACCCGTATAGTCTCCTTGCTAAGGAATTACAGGTTAGAATGATATCCTGAGTGGTTGGTTTTTATGATGTCCCTGACCGTGGCTCTGAAAGGTTTCTAGAATTCATTTACAATTCAGGAATGAGTCACAGTAGTCCTTCATTATATATGGAGAAAAACAGCCTAATGACTTCCACTGGGATGATACCACGTTCCAGTGGAATGACTGTGAAATCTATTTCTGCTTATGCCACTTTTGTGGGGTTTTTTAACTTTTTTCTCTGACTTTCTTACTGAGAAGAATATGAAAAAATCCTGAGAGGCACTTCACTGTTTTTTGTATCCATAGCTGTCTGAGGAAACCCATTTATCCAAAACTTTTTGGGAAAATGTATTTTCTAGCTGTAGGGCAAAAAAAACTCAAGCACTCAAAAAAAAAAAAATTATCTAACAAATATTTCTGCTAAATTCATGTAATAAACTCTCATACATCTTAAGCAAGTTGTGTGCAAGTGCATGGGGGTATGATAATGTTAAACTGATCAGTGTATGTATTTATACATTCAGCACTACTGTACAAGATTCACTGATGCTTACATACTTATAACCTGCAGCTTATATACCAATAGATATTTTGACCTATTATAAGTGATGTTAACTATAACTTTTTAGTACTGGATTAAAAATATCACGTCTGTTAGTAACTATTAATTCTATCTGTACTTGATTCAACATCCTGGTGCTTTTACTTACATGGTTTCATAAACACTAAAATATATTTTCATCATTTCTTAATTGTATCACCTATCTATTTGTGTCCTAACTCACATAAATGTCTGTTTTGAGGAAAAAAAAGACCAAAAAAAGGAAGAAAACCACTAAGGTAAGTATTTCTTGGTCAGGCTCATTGCTTTCACTTCAGCATGTATTCAGTTATTATTTAGTATGTATTTATTCATGCAACAAATCTGTCTTCCAATTTCAGACTTCTTCCATTACTGTTTTTGTGCCGTGGTTCTCTGTCCTGGACTTGAGGTGATTATTGGTGTGTTGATGACCTGTAGGGTATGAGGAATCATTTGGCACACAGACTGAAAATATGGCCAATCCCTGCAGTAACGGAGGTTTGACACTCACCACAACTTTGACATGAAAAGCCCAAATGCCTCTTGAACATTGACAGGCATGGGACATCAACCACCTCTTTGAGGGTGGTCATACTCCACAACAGGCTTCCTAGAGAGGTGCTTGATGCCCCATGCCAGCCTTGTTCACGCACATTTGGACAATGCCCTCATGCTTTAACTTTTGGTTAGCCTTGAAGAGCACAGGTGGTTGGAGTAGATGATCTTTGCAGGTCCTTTCCAACTGAACTATTCTATTCTATTCTATTCTATTCTATTCTATTCTATTCTATTCTATTCTATTCTATTCTATTCTATTCTATTCTATCCTATCCTATCCTATCCTATCCTATCCTATCCTATCCTATCTTAAACTTGCCCACATACAAATTTCTGTGGTAAAATTTATGCGTATATTTCCAGTTATTCTCCATGTGATAGGAATAAAGGAAATTCCAATCCATTTTTAGGTGAGGGGGAACAATGCATTATCTGGAAAGAGGTTTTTATTAATGAAATAATTGCATAGCTGGCTACATGCAAGAAAAATTAAGAAGAGACAGAGGAGACAATTCTGTTATTTAAAATTTTGACGTTAGAAGAAAGTACTGTATTTGAAAAAAATGGATGAACAAATTGCCCACAAACTGGGAGCACGCCTGAAAAAAAAAAAAAAAGATATGAATAAGGTCATTATTGCTACTTGTAGCCATTTGACCTGTGTAGAGGGGAGCAATGATGATTCAGGCCAATACATGTAACCTACTACTACTTCACATGTGAAAAATCTTGTATCTAAGTAATTACAGGCTGAAGGAATAGCTTGAGCTACTTAATAATAGTGGTTGTAGAATACATGCATTTTTTTCTAAATTTAGAAAGGGGAGGAATAAATTAAATCAATTCAGGAAGAAATTAGACAGTATTTTGGATGAATAATTCAAGCAAGCTCTGCCTAATTCTTGTAGGTGTTAATGGATCTTTAAGCTTCTGGACATATAAACTAGGTAAGCAAAGCAAAGAAACTAGCCAGAGAGATGAAACATTGTTTGAAATATATGGTTCTGTAGGTAATACTTCTAGAAACAAGTGAAGTGTGAGGGTGCTGGCACAGGTGAAATGGAAATATAAATGTTCCCCCAGAGAGTGGTGATGGGAGAATGAGGCTATTGTTACCATGTCTTCAGTGTGCTATCGTACTTTCTAAAGCAAGGGAAAATCTACAAAATGATCTATGTTCATTTTACTGAAAGGATATATCTAATTTTGAACCTCTGACAGCTATCTCAGAAGGCTCTTTGATTTATTCTGGGACCAACTAAGCAACTTTACTTGGCAGGTATTTCTGATTTCTATCCAACTTAGCTTCTGCTTATCTTCCAGTATGTATTACTAGTGAGCGGATCAAGCTCCAGCTGTGTCAAAGATAAAACTTCATCTACCCGCTACCACAACACCTACATTTACCATGTACTGTGGTACAGATGAGTAGGGACAGTGTAATTTCAACTGAGGGATTCAGTTATTTAACAGTCTCACAGAACAGCTAAATTACTGAAGTGCTGTAACTTGCCCATCTAGGAAGCCTTTCTGTCACAGGCAGCCCTCAGAACTGCATGCTTCTTTAATTTTTAAGCATCTTACTAACACTGACTTTCTTTCTTTCTTTCATTCTTTTCCCTCTCTCCAAAACCAAAGCAAAATAAATAAATTGGGAAAAAAAAAAAAAAAAAAGCAAAAAACAAACAACCACTGTTTAGACGCTGTCTAAATTCTGAAAGGATGCAAATCTACAGCTTCTTGAAGACTGCAATGTACATTGCTACTAGCAGCATATGGAAGGTTTGAAGATGCTGCAGTGAGAACTACTGACCTGAAAGCAGATTACTTTAAAGTAAGTCCTGTCTTGATTATTACCTGTGGTGCAGAAAAAAGCTGCAAACTGTCTAATTCAGATTCAGTCTTCCTTTTCCTGTATATTAGTCCAGCAAATTAAGCATCAACTCTCTCACTTCTTAGTCGGGAAGTCTAAACCCCAGTACTCTGAGCTGGTGTTCAGGAGGACCCTGAAGTCACTCATTGCTTCGACATGTGTAGAGGTGTTTACATTGAATAATATGGATGGATCCACTAGGGTTTCAAATGTTGTCATGCAAAGAAAAGTATGAGTGTAAGTGTCTGTGAGAGTGCAAGCCAAAAGAGATGGATGTACTGTAAGACTGATTTTCAGTGCATTTTTGACATTTGCCAAGCTCTTCCCTCCCTCCACAATCTGGACTTCATGGTCAGAGTATGTCTGTCTGGTGAGTGACTGTCACAGGGAATGAGTAGGGGAAGTTACTGAGCAGTTTTACCACTTTGTCTCTGACTTCATGAGAAGATTCAGAGGTGCCACAGTGATGCCCTGCAGAGACCCACAGCCACATGATCCCACCATGCGGGTCCCTCTGTGTACCACCTGCTCTCCAGCCCACATCACTTTGTGGGCTGCCTTAGCACCACTCACCCTGGGGCTTCTCTCCTACCTCAGCTTTCTGCACACACTCTCACCCCAGCTAGCTAATAATTATATTTTTCTTAAAGAAAAAAGAAAAATAATAAAGGGAAGAGGAAGAGGAAGAGGAAGAGGAAGAGGAAGAGGAAGAGGAAGAGGAAGAGGAAGAGGAAGAGGAAGAGGAAGAGGAAGAGGAAGAGGAAGAGGAAGAGGAAGAGGAAGAGGAAGGGAAGGGAAGGGAAGGGAAGGGAAGGGAAGGGAAGGGAAGGGAAGGGAAGGGAAGGGAAGGGAAGGGAAGGGAAGGGAAGGGAAGGGAAGGGAAGGGAAGGGAAGGGAAGGGAAGGGAAGGGAAGGGAAGGGAAGGGAAGGGAAGGGAAGGGAAGGGAAGGGAAGGGAAGGGAAGGGAAGGGAAGGGAAGGGAAGGGAAGGGAAGGGAAGGGAAGGGAAGGGAAGGGAAGGGAAGGGAAGGGAAGGGAAGGGAAGGGAAGGGAAGGGAAGGGAAGGGAAGGGAAGGGAAGGGAAGGGAAGGGAAGGGAAGGGAAGGGAAGGGAAGGGAAGGGAAGGGAAGGGAAGGGAAGGGAAGGGAAGGGAAGGGAAGGGAAGGGAAGGGAAGGGAAGGGAAGGGAAGGGAAGGGAAGGGAAGGGAAGGGAAGGGAAGGGAAGGGAAGGGAAGGGAAGGGAAGGGAAGGGAAGGGAAGGGAAGGGAAGGGAAGGGAAGGGAAGGGAAGGGAAGGGAAGGGAAGGGAAGGGAAGGGAAAAAAAGTCTAAGTCTTCATCTAAGTTTCCTTTCTAAGTCTAAGTTTCCTTACCAGCCCCTCTTCTTCCCCCACACCCTCCCAGGTGCCCCTCACAAGGCAAAATCGGGGAGATGAAGATCTGAGCAGGGCTTGTTGTACAGAGAGATGGACTTCTTGTGAAGACAGGCAGTTTGCTGTTTGCTGCTAAAGACAAAGGAAGCTAGAAGAGGGAAGGGGAAGGCTGTTTTATGGAGATTTGGTGGGAAAAAAATCAAAGCACCTGTGGCTTCCCCTGCAAGCTCCCAGCTGTCCTGTCCCACCTCTGCTCTCACCCCAGGGATCACTCCTGTGGAGCAAAGTGCAGTCCCCTCCCTATGTTACTGCTCTCTCTCCTGGCTCTCCCAACTCAAATGGCTTTGTCACCGTGGCATAAACAAGTTCTGCCTTCCCACACCACAAGCAAGGATGGGGAAGGCATTTTACTTCCGTTCCCTGGGCATGGAAATTCAGTTTCTGATGTGCTGTGACCATGCTGTGAGCTGGCTTAACTTTAAGACACGGCTTGGTGCACAAAGGCAGGAGGGCAATTTTTCTCCACTCTGAAAGCATTTCCAAATAAATATATGTACGTATATACACATGTGTAAATATAGTTTCCTATAAATAGTTTCTGAGAAAAATAAATGAATAAAATTAGTGCTCCATGAAGCTTTGAGCTGGAATCCGAGGTCTGAGCATCCTATTTCCATTGCCTGTTGCTGTTTTTCATCATTCCAGGCCTAGCAGGGAAACAAAACCTCTGTCTGAAGTGTAGGACAAAGAATCCCAAAATCCCGTCTCCCACTGCCTGCCTGCCAAACCTCTGTGCTGGAAGCAGCCCATATCTCCTTCACTGGTCCATAGAATGCCCATGTGTTTATTCCGGATTGTATGAAAGAAATGCCATGATAGTTAACAGGCAGAGATTTTTGATGGGTGAACTGTGCTCAAAATATCTGATATTAAGGTGTGCACAAGAAGTAGGTGCCTGTAGAGTTTCCTTTAGGGAAAAAAGTCCCTTCTGAACATAGGATAAATAACAGGGTGGGAAAAAGTAACACCAAATAAAGCAGGGGGTGTTAAAAAAGCTGTAATAGGCGGGAGATGGAGCAGTAGAACATGTGGGTTTTTTGACCAGTGCTCATTTTAGTTAGAGGGATCTGAGCCAGATTTCCCTTTCAATGCCAAATACATCTATTGAAGTCCGAGCAACAGACTTAATTGCAGCAGGAAATTGCCGTTTTAAAAAGCATATCTGTAAAGAATGGGAGAATGCATATGGCACATATGTGCCTCGACAGTTTTGCTAAATAAACCATGAATTTTGACAAGTGTGTATCTGTAAGTTTGCCATGGAAATAGGATTGTATAACATCACAGCTGAAACAAAAGTTCAGCCACTGAAAACTGCGGGGGCGTGCTGCTAAAATGTTTGCTTCGAATGTTAGCTGACTAGTTTCATAACTCCCATGCATCTACTTAATGCTCTTTTAGACAATACATGGAAAGGATAGATGCCAGGACTGTTCAATAAAAGTATAATAATTGTTATATCTAATGGTCAGGGCCCACTTTCAGGGTTTCAGAAAATGACAGAAGTTTCTTGTGTTTCTTGTGAAATTTTAAGAGATGAGAATTCCCTCTTTGTTTATACAGACCTCTATCAAGTGGAGGTGTGGAAAAATATTTGGTTCTCTATTTGATGAGGAAAGTGCACTGTAGGGGCATTAATATCATTTTTGGGAACCGGTTAGTTCAGCGAACCAGTAAGGAATGGGCTATAAAGACTTTCTCTTTCAAGTTATTAATAAAGAGACGTTCCCCTGATGCCAAGAGCAGGAATTACAGTGAGGACGAGCTGTTACTACTAGTGAACCTGTGAATCAGCTCAGGAGTCTCACCCAGAGCCCAGCACACAAGTTCTTGCTCCATAAACCACCGATGTCTTTGGCAAAGGTTCAGGCGTCCCATCAACCACGACCTGGGACTAAGCAGGTGAGAAAGCCCATGCCCACAGGACTCCTACAAGTGGTAACGCTGGCACAGGTTTGGTGTGCTAATTACTTCAGGTGGGAAACACAGTGCCATCCACCATGAGACAAGCACAGATATCTTTATCCAAAAGAAAGAGCAGGATGAGGGTTCAGAGCTGCTTTCATCACAATGAGTGCTATTTACTATTTTACCTTATTATTTATTTTACTTTACTATTTTACCAGATTTTTCTATCCCCCCAAAAAAAGAGCTGGCTGGGCCAGGGGAAAGGTGCAGGGGTACATGTGAACACGTTATTGCTGTGGCATCTTCTGTTGTTGATAAGCAAATTGTTTATTAGTACAATATTAATGTTAGCGTCTCATGTAATAAAAAGCAGGAAATACCAGACACAGCTCAACATCTCAACTCAGTCTCTCTACACAGTGCCCTTTCCAAAATAGTGTTCTGGGTTGCTTGGTTTGCACAGAGCTAATGACCTGATTCTGCTTTTATTTTGCACCTTACAGACTTTGTCTGGAACACACAAGTGTGACAAGTCCAGCCTAACATGCCACACCTGACTGAAGCTGGGCACATGAATGACCAAGCCGTGCACAACAGTGTTTGTGCTTTTTTGCCAATAACAAAGACAAACCATGCAACCCACACAAGTCTGAGACAGCAGCTGATGAGCATGTGACTTTTATCAGCACAAGGTTGCCTGAGATGATGCTCATAGTTAACTTCGAGCTAGGCTGGCTGTTCAGAAGAAGGGGTGACAGAGAAGGCAGAAGCTCCCAGCTGGGCTCTGGGAAGTATTTAAGTATGTGGTTCAGGAGCCTTGAAGGAGATCAACGTGCCATGGCTTTTACAGGTGCCCTGTCCCCCATCACATGAAGCACCTGTTGGGCCACATGTAGTACAAAGCTGCCAGGACATTACATGAGATGGAGGGCTGAAACAAGAGATTCATGTAGCTCTTTTTGCTCTCTCTTCCCCTGGATTGGTTGGAGACAAAATTAAATTAGATTCTCATTATCACAAAACTTTGAAAAACCCTGGAAGTTTGTCTACACCTGTCACATAGCTAAACTAACTCAGGGGGTAATGTCATCTGCAAGACTGGGGAAGCGGAGATGTGTAAGAGATGTGGAGCATCTTGTCAGGAAATTTGAAATTCACCAAATGGCAAAGATCCTGTTACAGCAGTTTGTCTCCACTACAGCCGAGACACTTGATCTGTTAAGTCACGGAAATCACAAACCCTGCAGTTGCAATGCACTGGGAGGATTGTATTAAACTCAGTCAGCAATTACTGGTAATATTGGATAAAAATCTTTACTCTGAAAGTAAGCTTTAAAAGGTCAGAAAGCAATCGCTGTCACTGGTGGTTGCCGGAGTGGCTGTAAGCCTGATTGCAAAGAAACAGAGGAGAAATGCAGATGCATAAGTTGAATGCAAACCCTAAAATGCTATTTCTGTCATGGTTTTATTGGCAAAATTATAGACACAGTACACATCAGCTTTCACAACACTTGCTAGCCTTAATAAATTTACCTTTATTCTTCCCCAAATTTCCTCTGCATTGTTGTTCTGTGAATGCTCATTAGAAGCAAGCACAGAAATGCCAAATGAAACAGGGAAAGTGGGATCTGTGCCAAGGAGTCAGTGGGAGATTCAGACAAGTTTTCAAGTCCCTTTGCATTAGTCACAGAAAATTAATACCCAGCTTAAAGCTGCATTGCCAGATTAGGGCTGGAGCTGGGCATTGTGGCACCTTCCACTGCAGTGAGATGTGGAAAGGCAATGTCTGGAGACCAGTTTGGGTGTTTGGTATTTGCACCCCGACTGGTGCTAGAAGCTGCCAGCTTACACCAGTGCTGGCAGCCCCCAGCTCCCTCACACCCACAAACTCCACAGCAAAGGCATTTCCTGGAGCCACTTCTCCATCCTGAGGGCACTCCCTGCTTGGACACATCTGCCATTCTCTTCCAAGGGAGCCTCCAATCCCCCTCATCACAGCAATCAGTGTAACAGGTTTTGGCTCTCCCTTGGCTGCTTTCAGAATCCTCATTTTCCGCAGCTCATTCACAGGCAGCAGGCAGCAGAGTTAATCCCATTCCACTTTTAAGGAGGTGCAGGTAAACTTTGTTAAAGTCTCATGTAGGTGCTCTCATATAGAACTAAAAAGGTCTTAGAGTGATTCAGTGCTCAGATGCCAAATATTAAGGTAAGACTTTATTGCATGCCAGCTCCTGCATAAATATCATTGTGTGCTCTCTGCCCTAGCACTGCTCTAGCTTGAATGATTTCACAGTTGCCGTATATTAAGAATCATTGACAATTAGTGCAGGTCCCTCATACATAATAATTTGTGATCTAAGAGCTTGCTGCCTCTACCACACCACTTAGTTTATATCACTTTGAAAATAATTTCTGCTTAATTGAGTTAAGGTCAACTCTTATGGAGAGTTTTGGCACAGTGACTAAGTGCAGTTCAGCTTATTTATCCTTAACTCATATTTTAACATTCCTGAGTGCTAATGTACAAGAAGCAAATTTTCCACAGAGTTAACAAGTAAATAGGAATATCCTGAGCAATGCAGCCATTTAGCTTCACTCTACTTTGTGATGCCAATCCTCTGACAATGTCCAAACTCTCTGAAACTGAAATGGTTTCCTCTTCCTGGGAAATCGACTTCTTATTGTAAAATCATTCAATAAGTTGCTTCTAATAGTGGCTTTACAAATGTCTCGTGTGCTGCCTGAATGGCTTTAATTTGCCTAATAAAAGGACAATTTTTAGTTAATCAAAGTCTTCTCAGTGGATTCTGAAGTAACAGTTGGCTTGCTGACAGGTAAAATTAATTAGACTTTTTTTTTTTTTTTTTCTCCTACTAAAAGAGTAAAGTAATCTCTTGCACATTTGTGACAGAAGCCACCAGGAGACATCTTCAGCACTTACTTTCTGAAATGCTATAATATCAAACTTTGTCAAAAAAAAAAAAAAGTCATCAGTACCACAATGTGTGTACAGATATCTTTGCCATTAAACTGATTTTAAAGAAAAAGAGATTCCAGCCATAAAGCTGCTGCTCCTTCTGTGTTTCATCTTAGTCTTAAAAACCATTGCAACCTACCTGGCCATAGGAAGGGCTGGCAAGCCATGTTACTGTCATCTTCCCACAGCACTGTGCCTGCTTTGCACAAACTTGCAAGCACTCTTTTCTTCATTAAAAATAATAATAATAATAATAATAATAATAATAATAATAATGCAGGGATCACTGCATGTGTCTGAAGTGGGCATCAACACAGTACATCTGCAGTACCAGAACCCAAATGCCACAAATTTCTGAGTAGCCCTCATTCCTGCAGCATCCAAGCAAGGCTCAATATCTCTGCGGAACAAGCTGGGGCTTGCAGCAAAGTGCAACCTCTCAGACAAAACCCCAGCTGATTAATGTAACCACCGATGCTCTACGGAAAGATGAGACAATTCCTGTATTGAACCAAATATAAAGCAAGCCAGCATCGAAGGTGACCTTCAGCTGTGGAAGAGCAGAAGTTACAGAGCGGCATACGGCACATCAAAACATTAAATACACAGTGCTGCCTCTCAGCTCTCTTCCCTCCAGGCACCAGCACAGGTCAGCCCAAATCTCTCTCATTGCCCCGTGACCCTCAAGCTGCCCACAGCCCTCACACAGCCTCAGGCACCCTTTCTGCCACCACAGGACCAGCCCCTTGTGAGGCCACAAGCCCCTTCTCTCCTGTCCTGCTCTCCCTACCCCCTGTTGCTCACCAGCCCTGGGCACCTGCACCCCTATCACCCTGCACAATCACACAGGTAGCACTGCTCCAAGCCAGCTGCTCATGGTTCATTACTGCTGGCACGTGAGGGACGGGTACCAGGGGGTTAGGAATGCGTGCCCTACCTCCCCACATGAAATAGTGCTCATCCTGTGGCACAGATCACAAGTCCCTTTATATTATGACACAGCCTCCCAAGCTGAAACATTGAATCACAGAATAGTTTGGGTTGGAAGGGACCTCAAAGACCATTCTGTTCCAACCCCCTGCTGTGGGCAGGGACACCTCCCACCAGACCAGGTTGCCCAAAGCCCCATCCAGCCTGGCATTGAGCACCTCCAGGGATGGGGTATCCACAGCTTCTCCGGGCAATCTGTTCCAAGGCCTCACCACCCTTTGAGTGAAGAATTTCCTCCTAACATCTAATCTAAATCTCTCCTCTTTTAATTTAAAACCATTTTCCCTTGTCCTATCATTATCTGCTTGAGTAAAAGTGTTTCTTTAGGCATTTTATAGCATCTGTCCAAAGTGAAATAGGAAATGGTCAAATGAGCCCTAGAAGCTTCTTGTTAGTAAGTGCAACTCGCAACTAAATGTAATTCCATGTAAGAAACAATTCCTAAGGCCAACATAAAATGTATAAACTGAAAGTAACTTTCTAGAGGTATCTGTACATATCTGCTGTGGTTTCCTAATGAGGTTTGTCTACTGTGGCTATCTATACGTCTATTTGTCATTCCTTACTAAGAGCTTTTGGACTGACCAATTTTTTCTGACCAATTTCAAGGAGGTTTGACAGAGCATCAGGAGAATCAAGTGTGTTCAGTTTGAGCATGATTCATGGAAAGAGGAAATGAAGCAGAGAAAGGACTGCCATGCAAGCTGAACCAGTGTCTGCATGGTGGCTCAACCTCAGGACACAAATCTGCAGGGAATCAAAGCGTAAGACTGGCTCTGCTGCTCACTGAGCTGCTCCACCACCACCCTGAAATCCATCAAAAACATCTGCTGGAAGCTTCTCTGTAAATGGAGCAGGCACCTTGGTTCCTGAGCCAAACAATTTGTGGGCAGCTAGCAAATCAGATATAAATCCTAATGTAATGGTCAGTCAGCTCCTATGTTTTTATTCACATATGCAATGAATAATACTTACCCCATAAGCGAAAGGGAAAAACAAGCCAGGTTCCATATCACTGCCAGAGTTCATCATACCAACATTGACCTCAACAAGTGTTCAGATCAATTCATTTAAAACATTAATTTTCAGCTTAAAAAACAAACCATATAATGAACATTGAAGTCACTTCAGCATCTTAAGAGGACTTGTCCTGAAAAGTGTAGGCACTGCAAAACAGGAGTCAAAAACAACTTATTTGATGGCATTTTAACATGTGACATGAATGTTCATGGAAAGAGCCTACTGCATCCTCTGTGCCTTCACCTCCCTGCCTGTCATTCACCAAGCTTCGAAACACAGTGGAGTTGACCTCCTCTGGTAGGGTATCCACATGATTGCAAAAGAAAATTGTATTTGTACCAATAGCTTATTAGCTTTCTCATTAGGGCTTACTATTTTCAGCCATTAGTTACCATTTGAATGGACTTGTGTGTTGTGTTATGGAGGGAGGCTGGAAGCATGCCATATGTGCAAGTACAAATGCATACTTCAAGATTTATTCTAGCTGTGATTAAACTGATAACAACCATCTAAACAGAGACTATTGTGATAAGAAGGGGACACTGTTCACTGTCAGAGAGAATCCACGCTTCTGTCATCTGATGCCTTTCTTTATCTAATTAACATCTTTTAAAGGTTTGCATTTTGCTCTTAATAGTGGCAAGAGAAGTGTAATTACGCTTGTGAGAAGCAGCCATTGTTTCCACTCTCTCATTCCTTTTCCCATTCCTTCCTATGGTAAATTATTAAAACAAAGAAAACAGTCTGTATGGCAGCAAAATTAATTTCCTTCTTCCTAAATGCAGCTTCTTTTACACTTTGTGATATGGCCACCAACAAAGAGTGATGCTGGGTCTGGGGTCTGTCTGTGGGGCAGCCCTCAAACCATCTACACCCACCAGCCTCACCAGAGGGGTTTTTCAACAGGGTAAATTATCCCAGATCTGAACTGGGACCTATTTTGTCATATATCTCTGCCCTACTGGGCTGCATCTAGGAAAGAAGGTTGTGATCTGTGTCCTTGCAATGCCTGGGGTACCTGGTTATGGGGGAGCCCTCACCAAACTGCTGGGGTTTACAGCAGTTTACAGTTCCTGGGATGGCCTCTGCTACCCCAGTGGAAAAAAAGACACACTTTGTGTGATTTCCCAAGCCAGGAAAGCATAGGATGCCTTACAAGCAAAGAGGCAGGGGCACACATCCAAGTGCATCTGCCAAGCCTGAGTACATGATCTTGACTCAGAGGAATACCCTGGATAAGAGAAAATTTTTCAATTCTCCCCATTCCCTTGAGTACCAGCACAAAAGAAACAGTGAAATTGTTGTGCAGTTAACACAAAACGTCACAGCTGAAAGACCAAGAAGAGTTTGGCTGACTATACAGAAACACATTAACCAGCACACCCACCGCCCTCCAGAAACATGCAGAAGACTTTCCCCTTCCCACCCCAAACCCAGAAATTGCTCCCCATAAAATGCCTTTTAATCCACAAAGGTCAGGGGAATAAAGAACAGCCCAGTTTTGCCCCACACCTCAGTTCCCAGCAGAGATAAGGGAAGCTTGATCAGGTCAAAGGAAATTGGAGGTCAGTAAGTGCAGTGAAATAACAGGGTTTCACCTGACAGTTGCTGTATCTGAAAACTGTCCTTTCCACTTAAAACTTCTGATCGTTAATGTACCCGTATTATTGATTGCAAAGGACATCTGAATATGCCTGTGTATCATTAGGCAGTTCTAAAGATTTTGCTGGGGTCTGGTGTGTGTACGATGATCAAAAGAGACACCCCCAATTAGTATTGAAATTCAGCCAGGATTGCTCATCTTATCAAAAATTAAAACCGAGGCAAAATTTGACTTTGTCACTACATTAATCTAAAATACTGTCAGCGCCTTTTGCTTTGTGCCAACCCTTCCCTCACCCCTCCAAATCCATTCTCCTTACTGCACTTTTAGCAGATGGATGTTCTGGTCTGCAGCTTCAAAAGTTACAGCACCTAGGTGGAAACAAGTACTTTGTAGTTTGTCATGCTGGAGGGGACTTTTGGCCCTTTCTGAGAACAAAGACTTTCCTACAGCCCTGTAAAAAATTAGATGTGTAGTAGAACATGAGTTAGCCTGAAGTCGTCTTCTCTGCCCGCTCTTTCAAGAACTGTATCTAGCTTGATTTTCTTCACCCAATTGCTCTTGAAAACCTCCTCTGCACCACTTTACGTGATGCTGTGGCTGTCCCCTGCGAGGTGACCCTCTGCTGGGGCCAGTGGCCCCAGAGGGCCACACGAGGAGCAGACCTGCAGCTTGCTCGCACCACGAATCTACTGCACAGACAGAGAGCGGCTACCAAATTAATCATCATTACTCACTGACAAAAGTGCTCCTCTTCCCCTTCATCTGCGACAACGCTGATGTCCCAGGGAATGCAAAGGGTTTGCTTTCTCCCACCGCCAAAATCCCTCTCCATGATGGGGGCAGGAGTAAATCACTGACCCTGTCCTTCCCAGGAGCAAGGAGCTCATGAAGCCTCTCTGTGCCCTTCGGCTGGGCAAGGATGGAGCAAGCTGGGCTTGGAGCAGCTCTGGGAAGGGACGGCGCATGTGGGAAAGGGGGGAGAGTAGCAGCGGGTGCTTAGAGCCCAATCACCTTTCATCGTTTCACGAGTCAGAAACAAGATACGTCTAAGAGGTCATGTGCCCTGAGTGATTTACAAACACGATGGCTGTATGGGAAGCCGCAGGAGGTTTTCTTTTCAGCAGAAGCACCGCTTTTTATTGATATTTTGTCCAACATCCAGGCTTAGAGATTGCCCATCACGTATAAGGAAGAGTGTCGAAGCACTTAAAATATATTAAAACAGTTTCAAAACCCACACGGCTGGAGGGAGCCTCCAACCACCCAGCAGAAATGTAGGATTTAGCACTTTCTGTAGCACTCTGAAAACCTCTCCACAGCAATAAGTGGAGCCTTGGATCCTGAGCCTAACACTCACACTCGATAAGGAAAAAAAGCCTCCTTTTCTGAGCCAGGCCAATTTACTACAGGGATGGGGAAGATGGCACGGTGTGTGTGGCTGTGTGTGTATCCTCATTCCCCTCACAAGTGAAAAATGCGGAAAGCAGCAGCAGCCTTCTGCTCTGTGTTGGATGAGGATGCTAGCAGGGCAGTCTTACACAACATGGTAAATAAAGCGTACACATTTCCTGATATATCTCTGTCTGGCAGAGGCTAACAATATAATGCTTGTAGAAACGAGGAGAGGTTTTTGCTTGCAGGAGCGTACGGCAGACTCACGTTCCAGGTGTTGGATGTCCACCTAAAGGGGACTTTAAAGGTAGCACAATCAGAGAGGAAGAGAAAGCTGTCGGATACTTAGATAACAATAACCAAAAATAAAAATAAAAATGGAAAGAAAGCGAGGCACTGAGCACACAGGAACAGGCTGAGGGCTGAATGTCTTTGCAGTTCTTACCTCCAATTATGGATGACACTGAATCATTTAAAGGGATATTGTAAATTCAAATGCAGGGCTTTAAATAATTTATAGTTAGAATTTAAGTCCCCTGAACAGTCTATCCCTACATTGGTTTGGCTTCTTTCATCTGCTTATTATATTTCACACCTCTCCTATAGCACAATCTGAATTTAAAGAGGCTAGAGATTTTCTTTGGTGGAAAATGCAGGGAACATTTTGCACACAAAAATGACTTCTTGTCAGAGGAAGCTCTTAAAAATTTGCAGCAGGCTCAGTACCTCCTGGGACTGAAGGCCATTCTGTGGTGTGAAGGACTCTCAGCTCTTGGCTGAAGGAGGAAAACATGCAGGATCCTTGTGTGTCAGTCCCATTGCACAGGCAAAACACTGCTAGACAAATTGCGATGCTGCAACAGCATCTCATGCTTGGACCATCAAAACTGATTCACGTGCTCTATGACTAATGAGGTAGGTCTACACAGCATCCTAGGTAGAAAAAACAGAAGGGCAGTAGAGGTGGGAAGGAGGCAGAGTTGCTGGGAGAGGATGGTGATGGCATCCACCTTTTGGCCACAGCCATGGCTCAGGGATGTCTGGGGAGCTGGAGTCTGGGAATGGGAGCTCACCAGTGTCCTGCTTGCCACTTCTGCAAGGTGACCAGGCCTTTTGCTTTTGTTTCTAAGTGGTCTGTGCTGGCAAGCACCATCAGCCTTCTCAGACACCCAGCACACATTGATGCCTTCACAGGGTAAATACCCCGGTGTGATGGGCTCCCCACTGCTCTCAGACTGTGGAGGAGATTACAAAGCTGGCCCAATTGGGAATGGCCCACTTTTGCATGTCTGCCTCCTCCAGGCTCTCTCTTTGTATACACATAAGAAAACCACTAAAAAAGTGACTTTCTATTTTTTGGGTGTACCACCGTTTGGTACTGTGAGTTCATGACTCATGGCCAAGGCTGGCTCATGCAACCACAGCATGGGTGGCAAAGATAAGAGGCAGCAGGGTCTGCACCAGGGTGCTGCAGACATTTGGGGTCAATACAGTGCTGTGTAACACAGCAGCTCCTGGCCTGCCACAGATTACTATGGAAGCAGTTCTCATTCTGAGCCCCAAAACACAGACGTGAACTCAAGATATAAATTTGCATCTTCCCTCTATTTCCCCTGCCCTGAGCTAAGACCCGAAGGTACTTCTGGCACTGCAGAAGATCTCAGACAGCATCATTTTAATCTGATGGCATTTCCATTTCCTTCTATAGCTGGACTGTGCTTGGTGTTCCCTCTTCCTCCCACAACTAAAATAGAGACACTGCAGCTGTTTTGACAAATTTCATTTTGAAAATCCAAATGGTTGTGAGCGCATTACAGAAAACACTTTAAGGGACTGTGGCTCTTCAATTATTTACAGCAATATTATACTCCCAGATTTGCCTCAGCATAAATAGTATCAAACAGGAGCAGAAAGGGAATAAAACATTGGAGCCTATTTTTAAGACACCCAACATGCCGTGCAGCTCTACACCTGCCCCTGAGGGCTGCTCCTCGCAGTCACCGTTGCAGCAGAAGGTGCTAGGGGCAAGAGAAATGTCACCCAAGGTCCTTAGAAATTATTGCCGGCAATATCACATCTATTGCTTGTTTCACTTAATGAAAACGCTGAATGCTTTTTACTTCATGCCTAATTTCTAGTCTGGAAATCCTGGCATGGCTGGCACTGATGCAAATGTCACTTGTCCCATTAGGGCACAGATGAATTTCAAGGTGGTCAGTGGGAGAGCAGATGGCCTCTCTGAGCCCTGAGTGTGCAGTCTCCCTGTTCCCAGTTCAGACATTCTCCCAGACCTGTTACTTGGCTGTTTCATTTTTCATGTATCCAAAACAGCCATCAGTGGGGATTTAGAAGCACTTTGTTGCATAAAGCACACACTGAACTGGTATTTAGAGTCTTTAGCAGTTGACTAGTGAGTCAACCCCAGAGTCTGGATAATAGATCTGCTCTTGCCTGCATGTATTACAGTGTTAGGAGACCCAAGAAGAAACTCAAACCTCCCTCCGCTGCTGGGAGACCCACTACTCACTGCTAGGAGCTCTGTGGCTTTGAGCAATTTACTGCAGGTAAGACTGCAGCAGTGGGGAAGCAGACTGAATTGTACTCTCTCCTTTGAGACTTATTCTACAAAAGTAAATGTCAGTCCAGAAGTATAATAATGTTCTCTATCCCAGAAAGCCAGTTTATACTGATACATGGAGTACCTTGCCTTTATAGGTCCCCTCCTGGGACGGTTCCTGCCCGGTTCCTGCCCGGTTCCTGCCCTGTTCAGGCACAGCCATGGTCCTGCACAGCCTCTAAGGAAGCAGAAGTGGCTTCATCCCTCTCACTTGACACTGTCCAGGAATGCAGGTGATCTCTTTCAGATGGTTTAGGGGAAGATATGCACAAGTGAAAGGAGCAAAATTTACCTTATTTTACCTTAGGCATCTGAAAATATCGCCTTGCTTAGGAATATGGCCGAGTTGTAGTATTTTCATAAAATGGTCATGGCAACAAAGGAAAGCTAAGCACAGCTCAGGGGGATACGTTCATATCCTTAATTTGGCTTCCAAGAGCAATTCCATGTGAACTCATGGGACTGCTCATATAAACAGAGTTACAAAGATATGCAGGCTTTTGTGGAACTGGGTTGGTCTGTATTCCTGTGATTCTTCACAATCCTGCCTCTTTGCCTGATCAGCGATCTTTGGAAATTTCTCCTGCAGCTGCATTTGTAAGCAGGAGTGTGGTGCGCAACGGAGTCATGCAGTCTGTCCGTGTGTGCTGATGAGACACAAGCTCACAGCCACTCATCAAAAAATTATGTGCAAGTCTCATTATCTTAAACCCAGGTGACAGTTAAAGAAAAGAAAGGTAAATAAAGAAAGGAGGGAAAAGCAAAAATACAAACCAGACAGTTTGGCTGTTATTGTGAGCCTTTACAAAAATACATCAGAAAAAAAAATCCAGTTAATTATTCCTTTTATATTTGAAACATTAAAAAACAAATTAAAAAACAAAGGAAGGAAGGAAGGAAGGAAGGAAGGAAGGAAGGAAGGAAGGAAGGAAGGAAGGAAGGAAGGAAGGAAGGAAGGAAGGAAGGAAGGAAGGAAAAAGAAAGAAAGAAAAAGAAAGAAAGAAAGAAAGAAAGAAAGAAAGAAAGAAAGAAAGAAAGAAAGAAAGAAAGAAAGAAAGAAAGAAAGAAAGAAAGAAAGAAAGAAAGAAAGAAAGAAAGAAAGAAAGAAAGAAAGAAAGAAAGAAAGAAAGAAAGAAAGAAAGAAAGAAAGAAAGAAAGAAAGAAAGAAAGAAAGAAAGAAAGAAAGAAAGAAAGAAAGAAAGAAAGAAAGAAAGAAAGAAGGAAAGAAGGAAAGAAGGAAAGAAGGAAAAGAGGAAAGGAAGAGAGAGAAGCTTCCATCTCAAAGGCTTTTAAAATGCTTCACCTGTCCTGAGCATACTCTTGTATGCTCTCCCCTTCCTACAGCTTGGGAAAATAAAAAGCCTTGAAGAATAGCTAGGAGCAGACTCTCTGTTGCTCAGACATTCTCCTACTCAGGGGCCGCTGCTGATTGCAAACAACCTGTGCAGCACAGGTAGGAGAATTCCTGGGGGAAGCAATATTCCTACCCTTTCTGTAGCCTGATCCTACCCTTTCCCAACCAGATCCATCACCTGACAGACTGAAAACCATGAGCACACAATTTGCTGTGCACTTAGGGACACCTGCCATACATTCCTTTTCCCCTGCTTCTATATTCACTAAAAGCACAAAGAGAGAAGCCAAAGCGAGGTTTCATTTTCACCAAAGCTGGAGCACAAGTGAGGGAGCAGTACCAATGGAAGTAATGCAGTGGGCTATCGGACAGAGATCACCCATTAGCCACAGGCAATACCAGCCTAAATGAGTTGGTGGTCTCACATCATGTCCTTTCCAACCTCAGAGACCCCTGAGAAAGAGAAAGTCACATAAGGAAATAAAGACTGCATATTAAAGTCTACATGTTATTTACATATTCCTCCTAATTTACATATTAGGAAACATTCAAACATTAGGGAAAGGAGACAAGAATGGCAAATAATAAATCAATCTATATGCATTGGATATTTCTTTTTAATAAAAATAATATCTGTGCCTGTGCATGCGGTCTTCAGAACAAAACTGAAATTATGTAAGCTACAATATCCACTATCTTCTTTCTCATCTATGTTTCCATTATCTTTTGTGGGTAGAAAAAGATTGTGAACGAGAAAAGGAGACAAAAGGTGTCATGTATCAGGTACATCAGCATAACTTTGCTAGTTTTCATAATATGTAACAAGGTAGAAAAAAATATAAAAAGAAACCTTATCTTTTCTCACAGATAAAGAATAAAATGAAATATCTTTGTAATTAGTCAAATTGGTTTTTAAAACTGTCTTTTCTAGAACAGAAGTCAAATGAGAAATGTTTCTAAAGAAGTTGTTTGCATGCAGTGCAAGGCTTTTCAAAGGATGTTCAGGCTCTCGAAGGTCACCACAAACTTAATGAGCTTTTCATTCACAGATGGCCTTCAAAAATATATTTTAATTGACGTAAGAAACTTAAACAAGAAGTTGTTTTGTTCCTGCCTTTTTAAGAGAGGGATGCTACAACAACTTTTTGTTCTTTTTACATTGGATGGATAAATACGTGTGAGATGGCGCATGCTAGAGCTCAGGACCATCAGCGTGTGATGTTCCCCGAGGCACCGGCACAGGGGCCACCTGCAGCGGGCAGGCTGTGGTCTCACGGGGATGAGAGCTGCAGGGCACTGTGCATGTAGCCAGGTATTCCTGGGGGCACAGTGCCTCCTGCAGGAGGGACTCTGGGATCTGTGCCATTCTCACTGGTTGGCCGGCTCCCCTGGATGTCACCTTTTGGTCAGGTACCTACTGACTGCAAGCGTGTGCAGTTACTAAAAAAGGGTCACTAAGGCAATGGTAAACTCTAACACCTGTCCAGAAGACTTCAGTGCAGCTCCTGCGGTGCACAGGATCACATTTCTAACCCTTTTAGCCCTGTCAGTAAAAGGAGCATATTGGTCAAGGCTTAATGAATTTATTTCTTTTTGTGCTTGAATTACAATGCTGGACTTGAGATTCCCCTAAGATAAGTACTGTACAACAGTAAGAGGTAGCCAATAGCCACAAAAGACTGCAGTCTGGATAGATGGGAGCTGGAAAGAAAAATGACATAGGGAAAGAAAAAATGAATTGTCCAGAAAATTATCTAAAATTGTCCAAAGACAAGCAATAGCAAGGGAGCAAGTCAGCATCCCATGGACAGAGCTGGATTTTACTTTTCTGTCAGAAACATACTTCCAATTTTGGTAATTTATATCACTTTACTTCCAACTTCAAAAGATACCTCCATATAAAAGCAAAAAATACCCCTCCTTGAAATATTTTCTGAGTTCCGCATTGTCCCTGGTAAGAGAAGCTGAATTCAAACAAGCCAGGAATCAATGAGTAATTGTTAGTATTGTTGCTTTTATTATTAACATAACTGCACTTCAGCTCCCCACAACTTTCACATACATCTGTAATGAAGCTGAGCTTTTATTTCTTTCATAGATCTATGTGGGTGAAATTATATCAGGTCTCATTACTGCTTTTTATTCCTTCCCTAGCTTTGACTCTTGTTAGCTGGAGAAGAGGAAAGAGAAAATGCTGTTAACTTTCATCATTGAAACAACACCTGTCAGTAAGCACAGGCTGACAGTGAAAGTGGTGACCCCTGCAGCTCCGGGGATGTTGCTTTTCCCTTCCCCTCTGTCAAGTCTATCCCCCACGTGGGCACTGAGTCTGTAAGGTGGCTGTGCTGGCAGAGAGGAAGATTTGCACAGAGAAATCCCGTCTTTTCCCTGTCCTTTATGCCAAAAGAGTCATGGCATATGGTCACCACATGGTCACTGTGGTGTGCCTCTGACTCCCCTGCAAAGTCAGTGAAATGAGGATAACTGCATGCCCTCCTGTCAGCTCAGTGCCTCCCACCAAGAGGATACCAACACAATTTGGGTCTGAAAGATTTCTAGGAAACCTAACCATACCTATTCTGTAAAACAGTGGCCTCTTGGCAAGACATTGCCTCATTAGATTGGCTTTCTTTTTTTCTTATCTTTGAAAAATAGAGCCCCTTCTTGTGCCGAATGGTAACAAGACAGCAACAGATGAGATCACCCTGTGATGTCCATCAACACACCTAATTTTATGTACCTCTTTGTACACCAGTCATAAATGTGACATTTTCTTCAGAATGAGGTGGTTGTTCCAGAGTTTATCAGGCACCTGCTCTTCACACAATTATATATTTTGCTGCTGAGACAATAATTCTGCCACATACAAGGCTGACTCCAAGTGAGTGAAGAGGAGAGTAACCTGTAAACAATAAAATTATTGTTTTCAAAATAGCACCCTTACTAAGGACAGATTTGGCTACCTTATTCATTTGGAGTAATCTTTTCCTCTTCTCAGTGGCTGCGTGAGTGCAGCTGCTGGAAGGTGGGCAGAATTTGGCAGGTGGAAAACAACTCTCTTTTCTCCTCTAAGCCTTCTCCTCCTCCAAGCCAAAGAGAAGTATTTGGAGCTGGAGGCCTAAACAAAGTTTTCTCAGAGAGCTGTTTTATCAGGCATCACAGGTTCTTTCAAGCAGTTCATCAGTTCATGATGAAATGATCTCAAAGATGAGGTGAGCAGAACAAGTCAGTCTGATCAACAGAAAATAAAGAGATGCAAACAAGGAGGTAATAAACACATTTCATCTTCTAATTAATCTATCAAAAGCTCTATATTCCTTTTAGTCTAAAATAAAAGAGAAATTAATAAGTTTTTTTTCAAAGAGTAGTTGTATGATTGTTGTACTTTTAATGACATTGATTTTTAACCTTTCCTTATGAAAGGGTTTTTTAAAACCCTGTATGTAAGGAACACTTATTAAAAAGCTTTTTTTTTTTTTTTTTTTTTTTTTGTAATGTTCACATGTGTGAAAGGCAGACAAATTAGTACTAAAGTGTTGAACAAACCTCAAAACACATTGCATCTGACAGTGCTAATAAAAAGATGGAGGACACAACTGTTTAACCCACAATTTCCCAAACTGTTTGTCTCCTCGTATATGCATCTGACTTTGTTGTAGCAGAATAGATATTAAAAGTACCTAAACCATATTGTACTCTGGATATATTATACAAATAATACAATAATAAAAGGTATTAAATTTAAAAAGTAAACCCACCCAGACGTGCTAGTTGTCCTGATCCACAGCCCATCCACCCCTTGGGGTTGAAGAAGGGACCCTTTCATACAAACTATTCGCTCTTCTGTTCGCTCTCTCCTCTGCACACACAATGTTTTGGTCTTCTGATCAAGCAACAGGAAACCCCAGCCTGGATAGGATTGCTAAATGTTTTGGTGATGTAAAAAAAAAAAAAAAAAAAAAGAAAAAAAGAAAAAAGAAAACTAATAACACAGCTTGTTCTCATACAATGAGTGCACAGAAATTCAGAGAGACATTGCTGTGGAACACTGTTTGATTGGACTGTAAGGTCTCATTGCATCTTGGAAACAGCACAATCAATAAGAGCTACACTGCTTAAAAATGGAAGTCATTTAGAAACAATAACAGCTGACAAAAACAATTTAACCCACTGCTGTGCTAAAGGCCCTGCTGCTACTTTGCATCCTGCATCAGGTGAACTTTTTCGTTTCGGCTCAGCTCCGTCAAACCCAATAATAACAGGTACCCCGCGCTGTGAAGAGGGCTGCAAACCTGCACTGTACATTAAATATAAGGATTTAAATTTAAATAACTCTATTTTCAAGACATAACAACAACAGTTATTACTGTCAGCAACATAAAAAGAATGAATCTGAAACCTGTTCCCAAGTCAAACTGGACTCTTTATGTGAAAGCCAAGATGTTATTAAAAGGGTAGCTGTTATTAAGTAGACAGCTAATCAATCAGCCACCAAGACACTCAGCTTCACACTGAATCTGGTGCCATGTGTAAGACACGCTGAGATCCTTGACTGGAATGAGATGTAATAGAAATGCAAGAAACGATTGTGGGCAATCACACTGCAGAGATGAAGTGCCAAGGAAATGTCAATAGTAGTCAAATGGTAATTTTTCTGATTACTACGTATGGTCCAGGCTCTCCCTCTCTCAGGGCTGATGCAAGGTTTTACATCAACTGTTTCAGACAGCTAAGTTACAATCCATGACTGGGTTAAAAAGCACATACTGGAGACTCAGCTCACACCTTGGTAGTGTTGTCTTCAGCGGAGCATAATCACATCCCTAGTTTTACAAATGTGTTTTGGTAGCCTCCTGATGGGAATGTGCTGTTAATGAGGCTTATTACAGTAATTTGTATTGGAATAGCTTACAGGCCAGTGGCCCAGTGTGTTTGGCACTGTGCAAAAATTGGAACACAAGTTTCTCTACTCTGTAAATTCTACAAAGTACAAGAGAGAGAAACAACTTACTGATGGGGGGAAAAAGATGGGAAGTAGAGAAGAAGCAGCAGGAACATACACAGCAGTGTTATGGTGAGAAAACAATGAGGTAATCAGTGGTCACAGCACATGGAGAGTTGGTTTGGTTTCATCTCATCTCATTTTAGATCTTACAGTGTAAATTTGTGTGAGTTGGTAGCCCAGCACTCACTACATCTGACCCATTTATCTGACTTGCCATTTAATGCTAAAGACAAACCATACTGTAATATAACTCATCTCCAAGCAATGCAATGGCGCACAGTGACTGACTGACTCAGATGCAGCCATTGTATTGAGCCACTGCCCATAACAATCCATAAAAGAGTAATGATGAGTAATGATGATGATAATACTCTCCCCTCCCCCCCCAAAAAAAAATATAAAAATAAAAATAGGTGAATGGATGACATCTACTGTATGAAATTAAGGAAAGAAGTCTGGAATTCTAGTTCAGAGAGAAGGAAATACATTGAGATCAGACAGACATGGTTGCATGTCAGTAATGTGAAGAAGGAGCTCCTGTTCTCTCTGAATGAATTAAAGAATATCCATAGGGGAAGACTGAGAGGAAGTTGACGCCTGTAGATATTTCCTTCATTTTTCACTTATGTTATATTGTAAGCTTTATAACCCTTCAGGCCCAAACTGATGCTGAGGCCTTAACTCTTCCTCTATTTGAAAGATTCAGTTGCAAGTTAGACAGGAGCTCCTGGGAAACCATGGGGCTTGGTCAGAGAGTGTTACCGCAGTCTTCTTGACACCATAGGTGACAAATTTGGTCTAGGGTATGTGTTGCTGCTGACCACATGTTTACCAACTGACTCTGTACATGTACACATTAGTGCATATGTGTGCATATGATCCACATCTGAAAGTGACGTTTTTAAATTTTTTTATCAGTCAGGGGGCATTCATTTCTCCTGACCATGTCCTCTTCCTACTCTTCCAACACTTAGACCTTCTCACTCCTTGACAGTGTCTTGACTGGGAAAGGGTGCCCAGTTCCAGCTTGACTACCAGTATCCTCTAAGAGTGGCCAGTGTCATGACCCAAAGAAAAGACAGAATCATAGAATATATGTTGGAAGGGACCCAGAAGGATCATTTAGCCCAGCTCATGGCTTCACACACACAATTTCTGACTTTTGCTTGCTTTCTGGGCTGTGCTTCACCAAGCAGCCTATAACTTAAAGGTCTGGAACCTGCTTTTGCCAGATACTGCAAAAAGGAAAATCATAAAGCTAGGCCTTAGGTTCAAAAGTTTACATAATAAAACACAGCAAATGGAAACACGGACAAGAATTGACAACTGCAACAGTCTCACAGTCTCATTATGATTGTTTTGCACTTTCCTTTGTACCCTTGGTCTACCAAGACATTGCTGAAGAAGGCATTAGCTTTGCTATGAAGAATGATTTTTTTCTAAAGCACAGAGAAAATTATGTCACATGCTTTAAAAAAAATAATAATGCAATTAATAATGCAATATTCGGTAAGCCACACTACAAATAGGTTTATAAAACATCAACAATTTCTAACTAATTGCCAACTGCACGCGTGCTAATGAAATGCTGGTAGAAACAGCTATGTTCTATTGTTCTCTAGATGCATTCCCTGTTTTGGATAATCTTTCATAGTGCTGCAAAAGGGGTTTCGTATTCATTAGCTGGCTCTTGTTGGTTGGGAGCCATTGATTTACTAAATATCTTGCTTATTAGTGTGGAGGCATAGAACAGAAGGCAATACTTCATGACTGCATTTTAATAAACAACATTGAATATTTTTAGTAAGTAGCTGGCAGGAGGTAGGCTACCAGTTTGTTTGTTGTTGGTTTTTTTTTGTTTTTTTTTTTTTATGAAATGATTCAGCTGATAGATTCTGATGTTTCCTTTAAGTTGACTGTGTCCTTTTCTGTCATCTTCCTACAAATGCAGCTCTGCCAACCATTCAGGCCAAGAATCTTGCTTGTGATAGCTTAATAGATTAAATACTCGGTTGAGATCCCAACAGATAACACAGCACCCATTACTGACTCATTTTATAACCTTGAGCTAATCATGTAATCTACTCTTGTAGGAACTGTGCAAAATCGATCCACTGTAAGCACGTACTGCATTTTGAAGAAGCATTAATTGAATAAGTAACACCTTTTGCTGTTGGGCAGTGGCTGGGGACAAGAATCAGCTTTAAAGTTAATGTACCAACTACCTCAAATCCCAAACAGTGTGAAGATCACCATCTTTGAGCATCTCTAATGAGCCATGCTTCACTCTAAAGCTTAGAGCTTATAAAAAAGGGGGTGTTATTTATGAGAAAAACAACAGAACTTCAGTTTGAGGAATTAGAGAAATATATCAAAACAATAAGTGGAACACTCACCCCTGACAATTTTGGCCATAACTAGCCAATACTATTCTTCATTCATCAGTATAAACATCAAAATACCAGCTGTGTATATAACTTGTCTCTTCTTTCTTCTGACAATAAATCCTGCCCCTGTCAGGAGACTACACATTTCTACACCCTCCTCTTACATTGGAGAGGCATACTACATATCTATGCTACTCCAGCCCCACCTTAACATTCCTGCCAGTTTTCAGCATGTTCAGGATTTTGCCCCAGGATGTGTATGTACATCTGTGTATGTGGCAGAAGGCATAGGAAAGGGATTATTTTTCACAATCGACAGCATGAGGGATTTGAGCACCGATGTCAGAAACAGTGCGTCTCCTCGCCAAAGTGAAATGAAATCTGCTCTAAAAAAGCAGTGGAATGGCAGAGACTGTCTCAAATGCACGCTTTGAGACCATCACTAAGGTCACACAATAAGCGGTGCCCAACAGAAAGGAACCGTGCTTTTTCTTATTAGTCCAACCAGTGATCAGAGAAACACAGCTACATTCTGAGACTAATCACTAACCTTTTAGTCATCCCTGTCTTTTCTACACATCACAAGATGAAAAAGAACGAAAGACAGGCTCACTTACAACTCTTGCCATTATGATTCTTAAACATAAGATAGATTTTAGGAGAGAATGAGACATGGGAAAGGCAAAATGGGATTTGAACATGAGAGAGTTTTCTCCATGTGCAGCCAAATTAATCCAGATCTCCAGGACATCCCTCATTCACAGTACCTGGGCACAACCGGAGGGCTGCATGGACTCCACAGCTTTTTTTGGATTGCACCCTAAACACCCAGGTTACAATCAGAATTTCCTGAAATCTGAATTGGCTTTGTCTAGAAAATGTTACAATACAGTGAGCACTGTCAGCTTATTTCTGCCCACACTTATGATTTGCTCCAATACGCTTGATTTGATTTTAAATTTATTCTTTTTTTCTGAAGTGAAAAGATTGCTGAGATTTCAACACTGTTGTGACTTTGCGCTGCCAAGCATTCCTGGATTATGACAACATTTGCTATACTTTGCTAACCTTTATGTTAGTGGATGGGAAGCAGGAAATTAAAATAATTGATAAGCTTTCCCTGTTTGATCCAAACAAAGCACAAGGCATTAAAATATGTGTTTCAAAACCAGAAAATGTAACATGCGTTATCCACAGTTTTTACTGTATTACTGAGAAATAAGCGGTCATAATTTTTAAATAAGGTTTTTAATCTCAAAGTGACCATATGGTCCATTTGCAAGCATAAACAAAAGACTACAAAAACACACACAGAGATATATCACAAAGCTCAGTCAAACAATAGAGACAGCTCTTGTGGCACCCTGTGCTAACCAAACTAAAGACATCTCCAGATGTGCCTGTGTGGATTTTCAGGGAGAACTCACAGTGCAAATGAGAGCTGGGCCAAGAAACTGTCTTGGCAGCCCTAATCTTGTCTCCAAATAAAAGCAATTGTGAGATGAACTGTAGCAATCCAAAGGTATCCAATCTGCCCAGATTGCTATACACCGGGCAAGCATCACATCCAAAACTTTGCCTCCCCTGATAGCCAGCACATGTTCCAAGGATCTTTCCAAAGGATGGAGTGTGAAAGCTGTGCGACTAATCTCAATAGCATCTACTGCTGGGGAAGCCACTGGTCCAGAATAATCTGCAGTAAGCCTTGGCACACGTAGCAAGTCACCAGGAGGTGCCAGCCTCCACGACAGTTCTGCTCCACAGCACTGCTCCAAGCGGACGCTCACAGATTTTGAGGAACATGCTGTTCTTTCCTCCATGACTCTGCATGCTCCCAACCTATTTGTGTGCCTTTGAAATGCATATATTGCCTTCTCAAGGCTGTGGTTATTAAATGCTGGTGTTTGCTACTATTTTTCTCTCCAGAGGATGGGTAAGAAACAGAAATTAAATTGCTATATTAGCACAGAAACAGGAGAAGCTACAACAGGTTCCCCAAAAGACAGATGATTCATATATTTCATAAAAATTGTACCATAAGTGTTAGCTATCATTCTGAGATAACATTATTGTTGTAGGCATTGTTGTACTTAAGTACTTCATTTATCTAAATTGAAGCTTTACACTTCTGCTCACTCTGCAGGTCTCAGCCCTGATATGATGGAGCTACTCTAGTAATGCATTACAGTGTCGAACCAACTCACATTTTGTATTTTTAACAAATGAAGGACAAAATAACAACAAAAAAAAAAAAATCAAAGAAAGGAACTGATATCATCTGAAGTCGCAAGTAAGTAGCAGCTTAGCTCCTTTGCTATTTTGAGGATGGTGTCAGAGTTCCTTCCAAAGTGTGGACTAATATTTTGGAAGGCAAGTTATGATTTTGAGAATCTCTATTCTCAGATGGGCACAATGATATTCTTTACACAGGACTGATGTTTAAAAAAAGGGTACTCAGCACTTCTGACAAATAGGCCAGTGCAGGTCTTTCATTTAGATATTCTAAAACTAGAACATGAAGAACCACTTGTTTCTTTTGTAAGATTTGTAATTTTTTAATGTCATTTTTAAAGCAGAATATTTTACCCCATCATTTTTTTTATTTACATTGAAGTGAAATCATGATTATTTTTTTTAGAAATTGAGTTCATATTTATTGTTATGATTTAATGTCATTATTGAAAACCTGTAAAAGTTGAGATAAAAGATGCATCTTTTATGAAATCCATTATTTCCACAAAATAAACACCATTAACTTCTTCTAGTATTTCTCTGGCACTACATATTCAATGGCTTCCCAATCACAGCACATTTCCCTTTGTCATTTTGGGGGGGTTGACTTGTCATCCCAGTGCAATTAGTATATCTTTTAATTTACCCGTCTTCCTCGTGAATAGGGTTGGCTTTTCCTTCCCCTCTAATGGGTACCTGCCCACTTTAAGAGTGATGGGAACCCAGTCAGCATCTGTGGGAAGATCCTTTCCTTCTCTAACCACTTGTCCTTATATGAGCACAGTCTGCTCATATAAGACTCGTGAAGGTGGTACTCGCTCTTTGATAGACTGAAGCTCTAACATGAACCTGCTTGAGCTCTAGGGTTGAGTCTGCATCATTCTTAAAGTGCAAACAAGGAGTAGGAACGTGGGATTACTCATCTCACAATTCAGGTACCAGGCAGGAAGCTAAAACTAGATTCAGGAAATCAAACATTTTTAGTGAACACCCACGTGTACAAATGTATTTGGCAATGGTAAGAAGTCACCTATTCACTTATTCCGAGAACAGTCCATCCAAATAAAAACTGTGTTTCCTGGTTGTTGAGAATTTATCTATAAAGCACTGACTTTTGAAATGTGAAAAAGAATCAAACAGACTACAAAGGAAAAAAATACCCTCTCTTTCTAAAAAACAGAAGTATTATCTTAATTTAATGGTGAAAAAACTTTCTAGTTTTTATTTTCCGGTTGTTTGTTCTCTCAGGTATAGGAAGTATATAAATAAGGAGGAATGACAACAAGATGCAAAAGGCATAGGAAGTTATGTAAATATGTCTAAAACAAAGAGCTTCTGTTGCCTTGAGACATGTCAGAGTGCATACATTAACTTAATTTAACTTACAAATACAACTGTCTTTCTTGCAGAATGATAAACTTGAGTCAATGCTTCATTTTATTTTATATAAACTCAAGTATGCCACGACAATATTTGAAGCATTCAAATATAAAAGTCCAGAGATCTCAAGGCAGGAGCCTCTCTGAAGCACCTTAGGAGAAAACAAACAAACAAACCAAACACATTCACATGGTGCTGAGAGCAATTTTGCAGTAAGAGGAAGGTCACTCCCAAGCCCACTGCCACAATACTTAAAGTAAGGGCAAAGTGGGCATCAAATAGCTGTACCCTCTTTCCCTTTCAGTTGTAGTTTTGGTTCGTGACTTTGGTTCTGACTTTTCACTTAACAGACCAATCAATTCCCATTTTTCAAATAATTTCTTGGGGTCTTGAATATCTTGTGTCGATAGATCATTTTCAAGTAAGACTGTTGGAGTTTGTCTCTTTTTACTGCATTTGTTGTTACTGGAAAGTAGAATCCCATAACTGCCATTAGGGCAAAATTTTTCCCAGTGTTTTTGTGAAAAAAAAAAAAAAAATTATTGGGAAGTTGTTACTTCAACAGTGATGACCCTTTCTGATGCACCTCTACATTCAGCAATGTTTCCAAAAGCAAATGTCTAAAGATCAATCCCATAGGTGCCAGGCTGCTCGTTCTTCTGGCAACGTTTATGCTGCTTGTGTGCAATTGCAGAGCCTCAGCTGGGAGTATCACTGAAGGAAGCACAGACAGTGATTCCTCCCACGTTTAAATTCCTTGCAAATTTGGACCACTTACCCTTTGCAATCTTCAAATTTGTCTTAGATCAAACCAATGAAACAAATCAAAAAAATCAAGCACACAAAACTGTATTTATATCGTTATTTTAGGAACATTCCTGTGGTGGCATTCAAGATTGCTCTAGCTTACTCAGCTGAGTCACTCAATGTATTTGTGATACCAAACAAGCATTATACCCTCAAATATAGCACTTGAAACTGAAAATGAAGCTTGAAAAGATTTGAGCTTAGAAATAAATACATTTTCAAAGATAAAATTACTTCTCTTTCATTTATCTAGCACTTCTTGGAGACCTCATCCTTAGAGTTCAGAACCAGAAATATCAAAATACCTCATGCTCAGAACGCTTCAGCACAGCTGGAGATCATCTAGCTAATAAAACAAAGATACTCTCCAAAATTCCTAGACTGAAGATAAATACTTCTGTGACCCTGAGCTTTCAGACACTGACAGAGTCAGAAACCTTTTGCAAAATTTCCCTTCCTCACAGGTTTCAGCTGAAGAAAGGACAAAGCCATCACCATTTGCTGGAGTTTCTGCAGTGGGATGAATAACCACTCCTCAGCTGAGCTGACTCCACATTTGCTCTCAGTTCTCAGCAGGCGTGAGGTAAGAAATTTTAGGTTGTGTTTCAGTGAATGAAGCTTAACAAGGGAAAGTGGAAGACCAATAATTTATGGAGCAGAAAATGGTGGTAATTAACAAGCATGATAATTATCACCATCGAGCTATTTTGACAGGACATCTGGGACTACACTTAATCCAAAAGAGAGGTGCTAGAAGTATGCCGGAGAGCCTTTATGCCGCTGAAACCAAATGATGAGGACGACTGCATTCTCATCTTACAATTTCTTCTACAAACTTTTCGTGCTACCATTCTGATAACCCGAGAAACTTGCAAGAAGTTTTGGCAAGAAAAAGAGATAATTCTTCTGAAACAAGAGGAGCATATGCTTCTACATCAGGGTGCTTGCCATTGTGACTCTAAAAATACAGAGAGCTGTATTATTATTATTTTTTATTTTTTTTTTAGACTGAGATCAATTAAAATAGCCATGCACTTAGACTGAAAGATAGCCAGGAACTTAATAAATAAATAAATAAATAAATAATTTTTAAAAAGCCCTGTAGCAACATGATACAGTAGTTATGGCAAGACGATCATGTTGGCATGAATGCATCATTTAAAAACAGTGCAGCATGTCTCTGAAGAATATAGATTAACTGAGATTTATTATGCACTCACTGCTCACTACCCCCAACTGCTATTTTAGAAGAAAAAGCCAATATGTTGAGAAAACATTTTAGAAAACATGAAGAACATTTCAAAGTTCCAGTAAAATAATTGGAACCTTCTAA
The DNA here is from genome assembly GCF_047663525.1 of Anas platyrhynchos. Classification (NCBI taxonomy): domain Eukaryota; kingdom Metazoa; phylum Chordata; class Aves; order Anseriformes; family Anatidae; genus Anas; species Anas platyrhynchos. The sequence goes on from NC_092587.1 coordinate 130,573,572, forward strand.
AGTTTGCTTAATTATGCATTTCAGTTAACCCCTAAGTCAGTGATTTAAAACTTGGACTGAATATCTGAGAAAAGCCTAACATTTGACTGGAAATAAGATTTATTTTTTTTCCTCATAGTAAGCATTTGAATTAAGTATTTTTGTTTTATGGGAAGACTCCGATATGTTATAAAACTACGTTGACCTGCCAAGTTAAGACACTTTAATTAAATTTAAAGCAGGCAGACTCGCTACAATCACCAGAGAAAAACAAAATATGAAAAATGAAGCTGCAACAGAGAAATCTTCCTCGAGTCATTTTATCAAACCAGGGATTTTGAAGTCTATTAACAACCATAGGCCCAAAAGGGATGTGAAATTGTTCAGACTGACAGATCCAGAAGACCTTTGTCACTAGAGGAGAAACTAAAAGTTGAACAGCAGATTGGCCATTATACTGAAAAACCATACTGACTATAGTCAGCCACTGGACAAGCCTTTACTATAATATGTTATGGAAATAAAAACATTCCAAAATGTAGAATAAAATGTTTATGAGATGTTTGCAGGAATAAGGTTCAGCACGCGGCAGAAATAAGCCTCACCAAGTACATACACAGTCTACTTTTATGATATGAAAATAAAAATTTTAAGGATCAAAACGTTGGTTTAAGATGCTAAATTACACTTTACCATTTTGGGAACCTTAATCCTTCATGGATTTAAGCCAATAGCAAATGTGAGAGGAAAGGTGAACACGAGGCTCTCCAGACCAAGCCACCAGACTTCCCTTCCCCTCCACAAGCTGCTTTCACTGCTCTGCAGATGACCATTATTTATTTGTAAAGATGTTTTCATTCTTTGAACAACATTGCTTTGACTGTTTGTCAGTTACAACAAAAATAAGTCCTTCCTAATTAACTGTCCAATTTCATGTGGCAGCTCTGGTGATTGCCCATAGCCAGACATTATCTTGCATTAAAATGCATGCCGTAGGCCCTTACCAACTGAAGTCTTTATAGGATGACGATGACCTCAGGGTATGAACAGCTTCACTTAGCAGCCTTTCTTCAGTATTTCCACCAAAATATTTTCCAAGTTTCTGATACCTGCACCTGTCTTTACAGATACACTGGTGAACATGGAAGCACACAAAACTTTGACAAGATTTCTCTTAAAACAAACACACACATACACGTTATTCCACCAGAGCAGCAAACAAAGACATACAGAAAAGCAGATAAAGTAGCATCTGAATCACTGCCTCCATATTTCTACCACTTTTCTTGGAGTTGTTCAGTGTCTGCAGAGACTCCAATATTTTTCTGAAGTTTCATCTCTTCTTGTCCCTGCAACTTACTTGTGACTCTCTTTTTTTCTGGCTAGCAAAGAAGGACTACGTATTAAATAAATAAATGACATTATTTTATAACTACCATTCTCCTTCATCAAGCAGAACGCTTTGATAGCCAAAACTCTGGTCATCTATTTCTTGGCTACCTGCTCATCTGGTATAGTATTATTTGCTTGTCCTTTATCCAAGGACAACAAACCCATACAGTTTTGTAGCCCTCTGCTAAACTCAACAGTTTTCCCAACCTGCCTTAGGTGCGCCAAATCAAAACAAGCTGGTTGTGTTGCATACATGAAAGCATACATCAGATGTGGGCAGAGATAAATTCAGTCACACACCAACCTGTCACATCACTGGCAGATGGAAAGTCAACAAGTTTTACAGCAAAATAATTTTGTCAGAGCTTTTAGTAAAGGGAAAGTCATTGGCAAAACAAAACACCAGCCAAATCTTATTATTTTAAAATACATGCAATGACAAAATCAGAATAACAGATGCAAAGAGTTTCGCTTTATTTTCAAGAGAGAATAAAAACAAAATACTGAAGTCTATATGCAGTGAAGCAAAAGGGTTATGGATGCCTCTCCCTCAGGTAAGTGAGATCAAAGACTACGGTTAAAAAATTATATAAACTGTTTGCCCCCAGTTACACGATGTGAAGCACTATTATGTAAGATTGTTCTTGCCTCCTGGTGAAATCAGTGTCTATGGACTTGTGTGAATACATTTACATTTTTAGCATTTCCTGAATCCACAAAAGAATCTGATAGTTATCAAAGTTGCATCTTGCCCTTGAATGTTTGTGTGTGTGTGTGTGTGTGTTCTGGTTTATTTTGTGGTTTATCTGTTGTCCCTGCTTTCTTGTAATCTCTTGATACCATCTGTGAATTCAACTGATGTGCAGGTTTTCCTCTGTTATTATTTTAGGTCATTTACAGAGAAGCGAGTATGAATCTCAACATTAAATCCTAGTGAGCTCTGCTTCAATATTTTTACCACTCAGTTGTTTCCATTTCTTATTGTTCAGCCAGTTTTGTATTAAAATCACAATGATTCATATTATTTTTTTTGTTGTTGGTTGGTTGTTTTTTTTATCTTTCTTTCTTGTTTAAAAAAAGTTTGAATCAGATTTCCTTGATGAAATCCCTCAATTTTATTTTATTTTTCAGAAATCTAGCTATGTTTAGTCCTTTATCTACTGAAATTACAAATGAATCAAAGAAAGCAATCAAGTGTGTCTGGCTTCCCTTAGACCCATGTGGCCTGCAGCATCTGTAGTTAAACTCATATGTAACTGCTCACACGATTATGTTAGTACTTACTGTACAGGCAGAATATATATTATATACTGCTATACATACCATTGTTCTGCACATACGGTAGGGATGCTGGGATATGGAATTTGTCCACAGCATAACAAAAGTTTACTTCTGACTATCATGACACTTGCTTACTCTTGCATATTTGAAGACACAAATGTTGAGGGTTTTTACTATTCCTTTAATTCCTATTTCTTATCTCTTAATCCATGTTAAATGGAAAAAGAACTCTCTCAATATTTATGTTTGCTTCTAAATCTTTTCTTAATACGAGGGTTCAAAAACGAGGGGTAACAAATTCTAGAATATATATATATATATATATATATATACACACATATATATATATACATATATATATATATACATATATATATGTTTCTAGCCAAACTTTAAGCATTAATTTAAGAAGAATTCCAGTATTTTTAAGTACCACATAAAGAGGTCTGATGCTGGTCAGATACAATTTATTCCTCTCAAATATCACTTCATTACAACAATACAGTTTCCACCACGAAGCATGGAGAACAAAAAGTGCTGGACTATCCAACAACTGGACTCCTTGCTGCTCTTGATCTTGTGCCTTGTTCAGTGTTATCAATACAGGACAGTACAGATTTGCTCTACTCTAACCACTTGATGATCTATATTAACCCCAGTATTTAGGGCAGCGTGCACATCTTTCTATTTCTATATGGCTTTAGCACTCAGGCAGACGTACTTACATTTTTCAAGCTATTTATCAGAGACAAAGGTGCTGACTTCACTTTGTTCTAGCACATTATAGCTAAAGCACAATAAAAGTCACAAAATGACTGGAAAAATACCTAACATAACCCTGCATTCAAGAAAATGGTGTTGTCAAACTGGGGAAGATAAAAGTTTTAGAAAATATTTTGACTGATTTGCTCTTCTGCTTTCATGTCTGCCACTCATAGCTCCACAAGACTTGTCAAATTCATTTTCCTAAGTGGAAGATGTGAATTTTCTTCCTGTTTTGCTCGAGACAAAAATCAAGGAAGAAGGAGGCATCCACAAGAGTGTTCTGTGGTCTTTCCATACCCTAAATATTTCTCCCACTGCACTTGGAAGTACAATTAAGAAGTCTTCATTCAGAGTTTGAATCTTTAATCGTGGTTTTCCTAATAAAATCCTCTCTGGTTTGAACTTTACATTAGTTCTTTTCAAGTGAACCCCAGACTGATTACTTAACAGACAGCATTATCTAATTAATTATTTAGAGAAACAACTATCAAATTACACACAGAGATTGAGCAACATATGGCAATTCAGTTTTAATCCCCTACTTCAGAGTCTAAATCCCAGGTGGGGAGCTACGCTCTTCTTTTAACAGCACCATACAGACCGTGCTGTCACCTCATACAGCAGATGTTCTCCCAAATCCAGATGACCTCCATACATCTGCTCCAACCTCAGCCATCCTGTGAAATTCAAACACAGCCCCTCAGTAAGACGGCTCCACTGGCCACTGCCCCACAGGCACTTGCCTCGCAGTCAGGCAGAGATACACATCAGCAGCCTCTCAGCCAGTCGGTCTCTGTGCTGCTCCCCAAGGTGTCATTAACTACTGAAGTCCCCATAGGTGACATCCTAGGCAACCTGCTCTTGAGTAGTAGTCCCTGCTTGAGTAGGGCAGGTTGGACCAGATGACCTCCAGATGTCCCTTCCAACACCAGTTGTGCTGTGATTCCACTGCAGGAGGCAAAGCCACAATATGAATTTTGCTCCTTGCTTTTCATTTGTTTCCAACCACATATTGCATACTCATTAACCTGTTATTTGCCTATTGTCTCCTTCCAGTTAACTTTTGCTCTTCACATGTTCTGTGCAATTTTTTTTTTTTCCTCAAGCATCCATCTTTTGTGTCACAGTTTTCTGAATGCTCTTGTACTGTAAGTAGGTAGCGTAGTATCTTATAACAGGCTCAGAACAAGGGTGGCATATTTACAAAAATCCTCTAAATAAAGGAGAGCAAAAGTATTAACTAAAATTTCTAGAATGCCCCAAATTAGTTTGAATGTACACAGACAGTACAGGGAGGGATCATCTCACCTAAGTGTCTGTACACGTAGGAGCATTGAGCTCTTTGCTCTAAAATCTCTAAGCAGCAATGGCAAAGTTGAGGCTCAATAGCCTCTTTTACACACCCAATATACCAAGATCAATCACACCATAAAAGTACTACTTCTTCCCAAAGACTATAAAGTACCACTTTAGTCCACTGAGGAAGCTCACAATGTGTGCTCAGTATTCCTCATGTAATTTACCGCAGTATCTCCAATCAGGCTGGTGACAAGAAAAAAAATAAATGAACCCAAGAGCTACAGGGAGAATTAGAAGAAGCATGAGGAGATATTATTCAATAAGGGAAAGGCTTTATTCTCCAGGGGGAGAAGGCCTCCACCTTCCAGGTCTGTGGCTCTCAGTCATTTCTGCACAGTAAGACTGTGTTAGAAGCTGTGTGGAGGGTGGCCTTACACACTATGGTCTGTAGAGTGTAGAGTAAAGCATCTCTGTCAGGGTGAGTAGTTATCAAATGCAGATCTCTGAAGAAACAGGCATCTACAACCATACAGATTGCCATACTTTACTTGGAAAGTGAAAGGTTTGGTGGATTGCTCCCTTTAGCTTGCACAGATCTGACCTCAGCGTACATTGCTCGAGACGCCCACTGTCTTTGACAGATATGGGCCTAGGGGAGGAGCGACAATGTGTTGTCTCTTGTGCTGCAACCAGACAGACAAGTAATTTAACAACACGCAGGTTTAACAACACAAACAAGCTATTATTCTTGCACATACAGCACAGAAGCTGCGGAATTCACATCTCGCATCCTGTTTTCTTCCGATGCACGACTCCATCAGCTTCATCATCATGCATGGGGCAGTTCTGTTACTATGGTAAGCAATTTATCTCTCACTTTATTAATAGGCATTCCAAACAAGTAAAAAAAATTGAATCTACAAATTTAGATTTATGCCTTTGGCAAAGACAGACTGTTTGTTAGATTAGCAGATATAACCGCCCTACCCAGAAAACCTTGTTATCTCAGGCTTGTGTTATGCTCTCACAGATGTTCACAAATAAATTCAGCCTCTGATTATTTTCAGATTAATCGCATCCTGCTCTATTAGAGCATTGCCAAATCATCATTTTATTGCCAGTCTTGCAAGGTTTTGTGCCTTTTTTTTTTCCCTTCCCTAGAACTCCCAACTCTAAAAGATGTGATTAGCCAAAAAACTCAGCTTTCCTTTCTAAAGTCTCGAGCAATTCTTGTTGCAAGCTTGACTCACGTTACCCGAGGGGCTCAAAAAACAGGAGACAATCTTCACATTTTCTTAATCACTCTCAAGACTTTTAACGGTCTGACTCATGATTTTAATGCCTACAGTTGGCAATACTGCATATACATTACATGTGTCATATCATCCATCTGCCAGCAAGCAAAATCTTTACGAAATGTCCAATTAGCTACTACTCATAGTGTTTCTAATAGATTTCTTTTTAGAAAAACACATAAATCTGATGCCAAAGAAGTTATATCACTGCACGAGTCACAGCAACAGAAAAATTCCTCATTATTCTGACTAAAAACAATTAGTAAAATCTACCTCCTACTCAGTCATGCAAGTGAAACCTAAACACAACTGAACTACTTCGGATCTCTTAAGTCAGCAGCCTACAAAACAGAAGGCAGTTAGAGTGAAAAGTCTCGCTAAATATCAGCTATGCTTCCATCCTCTTTATCCCTACCATTAAAATACAAGGCGCAACGTGCGAAGGTTTGTTCCACTTGAAGCGTCTCCCACAGCACGTTCACTGACGCCCCCAGCCCAGCAGCTGAACACCGTGAGCACGTCCTGCTCAGGCTGAAGACGTTGCCAAGAGCTACAGGTTGCCTTGGCTCTTCCCCCCAGGCAGACACCTTTGCCAGGTCAGCCACGTGGCAGCAGATTTGTCATACACCGCATTTCTAAGAAGCCCCTGTAAAGAGAACAAAAAAGCAGAATGTCTCTTCCCTTCGTAACACAGGATGGTAACGTTTCATGTGTTTAAAACTGATGGCAAAATTTGATGTTTTGATTACTCATGCTGACATTTAATCAATTTTACACTTTGGAGAAAGGCCCTAATCTACTGTACTTGCCATCAACTGACCGAGACAAATCAAAGCCATATTTAAAATAGAAAACATTCATACACTAGAACTACTTTCAACTATATTAAAATTATCCTAAAAAGCATAACTGTATATTCATACCATACAATTTACCTCGCTAATTTGAGCTTTACTTTTGAACCTACCAATAAAATCCAAATTATATTTAAGACATATTTGATGATTATACCTTAAAAAAGAATCAGAAATGTCTAGATAGTTAAGAAAACTATTTGCACCTTGCTTAGCCTGAGTCGGAACCATTCCCGTCCTCTCCATGAATCTCATAAGCACGGTTTTGTTATTTTCTAGAGTATTAGAAAAGCATAAGGAAAGAAGAAAGGAGTAAAGTCAAAAAGCACTTGGGAGATGTCTTTATTTCAACAAGTTTAAGAATTAATAAATTAAAATACTAGATTTGTAATTATTAATAATTATAATTAAACACAAAACCTTTAATAAATTAAACATCTACTCAACATTCACATATATTAGAGGCACAAATACACTACTGCTTTGATGGAAGTGTCTGCTGCTCACTTTGCCAGAAACAGAACCCATTCATCTCTCTATTTCTTGCTATACAGATGTTTTATAAACTTTGTTCTCCAGCTTTGCAATGAAATATCCACATATTGTACAATTCAGAGCTTTAATTCCTGGGTTGTTTTCCCCAGATCCAGTATCTTGCATTAGAAAGTTATTCTCAAATCAAAACCTTCAGTCGTTTCTAGCATCAAAATGGCAGAGAACTTACCCCACTCCTCAGCAGATACTTTTAAAGGCCTGCATTCACGGCAAGATTTATCCATTTGCATCTCATGAATTTGTTCATTTCCCTTTTAATGATGTTATCCACTTCACATGATGCGATCAACCAGCTGACATCCAGGAGGAACAACATGCACTTTTTTGTTTTTTGAAAACAGATTTCTCCTTTTCATCTTTGGATATGTGTTTATACTCCACCGATTTTATTCAGCTTGCAATAATCCTTAGCCTTAATGCAAAAAAGTCAGCTGCTATATGAATTAGAAAGGCGAAAATACATAATGCATGCAATAGAAAGGATGCATTGAGTTAGATCTTAGTAAGCATCTACATCTGCCACTCAGTCATTGCTAATAGCATTTTCCCAAGGCAATATATATTCCAAACTTTTTTTTTTTAAGCACCAAAATTGAAATATAAACTGCATTGGTAGTGTTTCTATAGTATACGTATACTTCTGTCTGTTTTAGTACCTGTATTCACTAATTTCATACAGAAGAATGGTGGAGCCATACCAGAAGTTGACAATCCCTCCAAATTCATTGTGTCACAAACAAGTGGGAAAAAATGACTGTGTAAACAGATCCAGACTGTGCTGATTATGGTCAAACACATCAAGAAAGTAACATACTATCAAGAACCATTGTTCCAAGGAAGCTCATTACACTGAGATGCATTTACATAGAAAAATAAGTAATTAACTCAGCTTGTCAGTGCAATTAATTGCGACCACCTCACACCACAAAAGAGATTTCACAGTACACAGGAACACAGCACAAAAATACACTTCCTGATGCATTTGGGCTAAGCATACTTACACATCGTGACTATCTGGCATTTTCCCATCGAATTTAGAAAGTAGGATTTATGTACTCAAGTGAAAGCTTGCCATTTAGCTCTGCTAATAGGTCAAGGAGTTAAAAGTGATCAAACACACGAGGCCAGAAGTTAAGATCCAGGCAGCTGCCCAAGTTTTGTGCAGCTAACTACCACAATAAAGGCTTGACTTGAGACTAAGCTAACGATAAATGCACATTGCTGCCTTTCCCCCACCTTGAAAAGCCGATGTTTCCACTCCTGTACACATGCTTTTGAGAATGCATTTATGACTTCAGAGGACATTTATGACTCCAAAGAAACAACAGATATTTTTTCAAAAACTTAGTATCTTACGCATCTGTATATATTTTAACTCCAATTACCAGGTCCCTGGTGCATTTCCCAAATACGTTGATAACGCTTATGATTCAGACATGAAAAAAAATAGTAACAGCTTTTTATTTCCAATCAGCTTTCTACTTCCTCTTGTGACTGCTGACACTCTCCTCAACATATCAAAGAGCAAGGTTGTGTGCTGCAGCACTGCATGACAAGTTCACACCGAACATTTAGGACTCGAGGAAATAGCCACAAGTTGCACCTGGGGAGATTTAGATTAGATATCAGGAAAAACTTTTTCTCTCAAAGAGTGGTTAGGCACTGGAACAGCCCAGGGAGGTGGTGGAGTCACCATCCCCGGCAGTGTTCAAAAAGCGCTTGGACAAGGTGCTATGAGATATCATTTAGTAGCTTAGTGGGTAGTATTGGTGATAGGAACACAGTTGGACTAGATTATCTTGTAGCTCCTTTCCAACCTCTGTTTCTATGATTCTGTTTCAGACAGAACAGCTGAGCACACACATGCCATTAGCCCACCCCAAATGCAGACTGAAACCCTAACATCTGCGTAAGCTTTCTTCCGGAACGGGACATAAAGCAAGCTTTAAAATAGCACTTGGTCACAAGGGCCTTGGTCGCCTTGGCAGAATAGGACGCTAGGCAAAAGCCTGAGCTTTGGAACAGAGCTGTCTATTCCATACAGTTTGAAAAACACAGCACTGTAGCACCAAGATGAAAGGCACTGCAGCAACTCTACATTGTGCACATGAAAGAACATTTTCGTTTTTTTGAAGGACAATTGGATGAAAATAAAATCTAAAATTAGGAATAAGCACAAAAAAATAGTTATATTCTGATAAGTTTTTTGGCAATCTGAAAAGTCTTTCTATATTTCGTTTCATACTTCTGTGACTCAGCATCAAGTTACCCAGATACCCTGATGCCAACTAAGTCAGACCAAGTACTGGAATTAGTATTCATGCAGACCAAGCACCTCAGGTACTTACAGAGGCAATGTGCTTCTAGGTGCCACATCAGCCGCATTACCTGCTTTTGTTCCTAGGGTGTTATTATTCTATTCTTCCCCCAGGACCAGCTAGCTGCACTCACAGCCCTACACCATACTTCAAGTTGATGCAGCCTACTCTTGAAGACAAGTGCAAGGGCTTGCCTTCACTGAAGGGATTTACCAGCGGAATTATGCCCTGTAATTACACTGCTGTAACTTCCTTGAATTACACAAGCAAAGTACCCCATCTGGAACCAGGGCACGTGAGTTAAGCAAAACAGCTACAGCAATGTAAACCATTGCAGTTCATCAACCTGCTTTCTCAGCTCAGCTCCTGAAGCTGCTCCTGAGACTGCCACTGAAGCCTGCTGGCAGACTTGCTCAAGTGAACCCTCCCGAGCCTGCTTCAGTCAGGTTCTCACATTTCTTCAGCACACTTAAGTCATTTTGACTGAATCGGGTTAGAAAGCATTGATATGAGTAGCTCTACGAGCAGCAAACAGTGAATGGCAAACAGCTAAGTGCAAAAACCTCTTTCATCCGTTCAGATGGATATGAATCCCATCAAAAAAAAGCCGATCAATCAAGGACATTCAAAGAGGTAGAGAAGAACATCAGCAGTACAGCTATACTATGAAGCTTCCCCATGACACATAAGACTTCAGATGCTTCAACATGAATTTTATGGGTATACTTGCAAGTTTCTATATAATTGAAGACTAACAAAAACTACCTTCTTTCCCAATCTGGTTCAAATTTTTGCAAGTGTCTTTTACTGCCTCCAGCTTAAGAACAGGTATAAAAATAAGAAATTAGTGAAAGAACAGTAACAATTGAGAAGGGGGCTGTCAAAGATGCATATTATTGTAATTGAATATATTAACCTAAACTTGTTTTTAAATTCATAGATACTGTCCTGGGAGGTCAGGACAACTGAAAGTGGGAAGAAGTGCAAAAGGGTGCTACTTTTAAGCATAAAATGGCTGCTATGATAGCAAACCAATTTGTAGAAACATATCCAGTAGCAGCTCCAAGAGAATTTTACCAGAAAGTTTGTTCACAACAAGAATACGCTCACTAGACCTTCAGAATTTTCTGCCCCCCTTAAGTCTTTCGATCGTCATCATGGCCTATACCAATGAGTCCACCATAACAGTACTAGTAACCACTCATGCAGAAGCCGTTTTTCTAACAGTTAAACATAGTCACACAATTACATTTAAACTCTTCGTAACTTGCCTTGTACTCAGATACCAACAGTGGAACAAAAATACATTTGCCATATTATACACACTGACATTCCTGCAACAGAACAGATTAAGGATGCAGTTTCAGGCAGTATTCCAAGACTGATGTCTTATTAGATTGTCACTGGTATTTTGTTGAATCATCTTTATAAAAGACTGAGGTCTATGCCTGGAATGAAACATTTTCAAGAAGTGATTTTGATACACTCTGACTCTGCTAGATTCAAAACTTCTGAAATTTGAGAAAGACTAAAGCCTACAAATTTTTCTGGTACTACAAAAATGCAATTAAAAACAGTACTACTAAACACTAATCTTTAGAAATAAAAATCACCAGATCTGCTTGCATCCATGCCAAACATTTGTTTAGCAACCATTACATTCAACATACTTCTTTACATAAGCTTTTCTAAAGTGCAGAGCCTAAATTGCTAAAACTGAAGTAATCCCTAGCTTCTCAGTTCAAAAGCATTAATGTACACCCTGAAAAGCAAGTGAAATTGAGTGTCAACAGCAGGTTTCAGATTTGCTTTGACCTCTTAGACTACGTTTGCCATTTACATTTCAAAAGATGATTCCTCACAACTGCTGGTTTCTGCAAATCGAGAAGGAGTATTTTGTCTTTGACATTATAATAAGTGTTCTAAAACAAGTCTTCTGAACAAGGAAGAGTAACAGTGATTAACACACTGGTCTATGAGCTTAGAGTCCAGTTTTCTGGCCAGTGCCTGACTTGACAAAGAAGAAAATGCTGAAACCCAGAGTCCTGTGTTGTGGACAAGGTATTGGTAACATTCAATACAAGGTTATTTCAATTAAGTTCTACTGAATGTGTTGTCAGAATTATAGGAAATTGGTTCTGGGGTCAATTCTTCTTTAACACTTTAGTTCTGGAAATAATGCCTCCTTAGACAGTTTCAAAGTCTGTAGAAGAAAAGTCAGTGATACGAAAGGGCTTCCCTCCCTGTTGTCAATACTCGCACCTCATTCTATGCATAATCTCAAAATTATTAATCAAGCCCAAACAAGACATTTTAGACAGTCAAAACCACACATTTAAACAGCAGCCACTGTATACTTTATTAAGAAAAGAAGTGTTTGCCAGTTAAACTGCCATCACTTTATTGACTTCTCCACTTACTTGTAGAAAATCTGTTCTTTCATAATGGCCCTGGAATCATTTATAACCAGGTAAATGTTGAAGCACTGGCAAGGCTCTCCTTGGAACTGTGACAGCCTTACCATGGCAAGAATTAGAAATATCTTTGCAAAACGCAAAGTAAGCAACACATCTTTCATTCAAGCAAAGTCATTCTTGAGACAGATGTCACACAAGCCAAACAGCAGAAAAATCCTTTAACTTAAGCAATCTTTTCTATTGTGACAGTTTCACAAAATGAAGTGCAATTTGTAAGATAAAAATCCATTAGATAGCAGTTATGCATTCTCTTCACGTAACTGTGTAGCCAAATCTTACTACTCAGGCTGGGCAGGGTGGAGCTAAAACGAAATAGCATGATGTTCTATCTTCATGAAAACGTCCTGTTGCTAATGCATCTGCTTTTGCCTCCCTTCTTTTTTAGCAGTTCTATGCAGTCCTATGCATTAGAAGTCAGAGTTAGGCTTCTTGGTTCGTTGGGAGTTGGGTTTATATTCAGTCCTCTAAGGAATTCAGAAGACAGTCTATACACATCTGAAAAGAAGTTCCTCATTTAAGCAATCCAACCATCAGAGAAGATATCCCCCTATTACTTCACCTCTGAAAGTTGTTTCAATACTTTTTTCATCTTCATCTTGTAGCCACGTGGCAGAACAGAATTGTCATGGGCTACATATAGTAGTATTTAATCTTTATTAATAGCTTCAGTAGATTGCCCGGGGATTTTTAGTACTGTAGTAGGCTTCACATGCAGCTACGTAAGCAGATTCTGGGAAGAACTCATCATGGTATTCTGCTAAAAACCTAAGAAAGCACACACAAAAGGAGAACATGAAACATTTAAGAGAAGCAATTTGCAAATCAATTTTTAAGCTCAGCAAAACCATAAACTGCAAATTACACATTATTAGTTTGAAATCTGTCATACAAAAAGGGTTGTCCTATATTTATTTATTTACAAGTTTTGCAGAGTGAGAAACAAATCATTCTCAAATTCAAGTGAATGAAAAAATTTTGCTCAAGCTCCATAAAGGAAACCCATACTTTCTATTCTTTTCTGAGCATAGCTTTTAAGAATTGTGAGACAAAAAAGTGGGAAGATGATTCTGCAACAGTTCTGTCAGTCACCTGTTCAACACAGTATTCTCAGTTACTTCAAAAAGACGGGAATTTCAGTTATCACCACATCATTATATTATGCGAATGGCCATTAACTATTAAGCCAAACCATACCTTTTAAGGTAAGAAGAACTATGATTTGTTCTTCCACATGTTTGTGCATGTAGGGTCTCCATCCTTCTAGTGTGTCTGATTTAAATGATCTCTCAAACAAATAGTACCTTTTGTAAATCCAGTTCCCTCATTTCAAATTTCTCCAACCTGCCCTTCAAACATTATTCCCACAGCAACACACAATATTTTAACATGTTCTGTTCTTCTAAGATACAACTCCTTCTCTGGTTAAGTATAGAAAATGAAAAACACTGTTGCTACTAACAGCAGCAGAACAGCTAAAATGACTATAACCACCCTAGTCTGTATACAGAGATGTGCTATACAAATGGGGGTGACAGGCCAAAACAGCACTGAAACCCTGAAGTACCTGATCAAACTTGACTTGAGGAAAAAGAGACCTTCAAAAATACCTGGATATTAAAGATCAGCTTCAGTAAAAATAGGAAAGTGTTAGCTACATGTTCTCTGAGTTAGTGTAGGACACAATGGAAACAGGGAACAACGTGATCTCAAGAATCTGCTTTCTTTCAAGAACCACTGGCTGGGGAGGAAACTTACCCATCGGAAGCTAAAAATCCTAGCTTTGCATAACCAGCTCTGGACCTAAGTCCAAATTAAAAAAACAACTGTAAAGATGAGTACAATTAAAACCAGTGTTTCTCCAACCTCATTTGCTGTTAAGACTGTCTAAACTAGGCATGCCTTTTGATCTTCAGGAAACCACAGCATCAAAAAACACTGACAAGACTCTCTACAAAAAGGCAAGCAAAATTTAAAGCAGAAATAAATTAATTGCAGAGAACTCATACAGAAAGCAGAAAAAATGATCAACTCCAATAAACACACACCCCAGTCCTTGTACTTAAACACAGCCATCAAACAACTGCAAAAGCAGAGGGACACCTGATTATATCCTACTAATTCTAGGTAAAACAATGAGAAACACAAGCTTTTTAGAACAAGGCAATTATTTGATGTGCCACCATTTGTTAAGAAAGCACTTTGTCAATGCCCCCCATACTTGTTTGCTTCCTAAGAGTTCCATGATTAACTCCACAGAGGGACCTAGGCTGGTTTCTGATGTGAAACATTTCAGGCTTAAAGACATGCAAGTATATTGATTGTCCAGCAGTCCATTTCCAGAAGATCAAATGGCAGCCTGTTTTTGTTTTTTAACCATCACCCAAGGAATTAATCAGAAAAGGCTCCATTACATGACCCGTAACAGCATCTAACCAAGAACCTGATTTCTGGCAATATTCAGTTGGTGTAGGTACTGCCAAAGAGGGAGAAAGATCTCTTGTACCTAAAACAAGGATTCAACTGCCTCTGCCACAAACTGACACCACATAAACTATCATAATAAAAGAGTAAGAGCTAAGTTAAAGTTACACACAATCTTCATTCATGCAATCCTACATGTGTTAAATAGTTCGGCATTTTTAAGCATTCATACTGTGCTAGTTTCTCGTTGGTTCCGATAGCAGCTTTGACTTTATTTTAATAGCACATGCAAAAAGGATTACATAATTCAGTTTGGGGAGATCATTTTGAAAAAAAATACACAAGATATTCTGATAAACCAAAAAAATATCTTTAATATTACAGCATTGTTACAGCTGCATTATTCTAGCTTCCTATTCACAGAAGTAAAGGCATTAAATAGATGAAGAAACAGCAGTGAAGTATTTTTCCCCTTAAGGAACAAGAGAGAGTCAACCAACGCAGTGAATGAACTAAGCACTGAATCAAAAATTGTTAAACTTTGGCAAGACAGTAGGCCAGAAAAAAATAACTTTATACTTTCCTGGAACTTAAAAAATAAAAAAGAAATGTAGATTAGAGCCAGCAATATTTGATTAACACACTGAAATGCAGTAAGTGATTTTCTAACCCAAGTCATTCAAAGCATTTAACACCTTCTTTTCCAGGCTTACCAGGCCATAAATTGCTCTAATACTTGGTAAAAAGGATTCTTTCATGAGATGCAGAGGTATTCCTTAGAAAGTGATCCATAAACACACAAGAACAATTCACACAATCAGATCCTCCTTCTAATCACAGAAGCCCATTGTTCGTTTGCACCACACAAACACACATTCCTTACTCTAGGAAAACAGCCAAGCTGGTGGCTTTCAATCGATGAAGTGACTGTCAGTTAACAAAGGAAGACCAATCAACGTCATCTACCTGGACCTTTAACATGGTCCTACGTGACATCATCATCTCCAAATTGGAGAGAGATGGATTTGATGGGTGGACTGTTCAGTGGATAAGGAACTGGCTTGAAGGTTGCAAGTCCAAGGGCAAGGTGCTGTACCTGGGCCAAGGCAATCCCAAACAGGAGTACAGACTGGGTGAAGAACTCACAGAGACCAGTCCTGCAGAGGAAGACGTGGGAGTTCTTGTGGATGAAAAAGTTGACATGAGCTGGCAGTAGCCCAGAAGACCAAATGTGTCCTGGGCTGCACTAAAAGAGGAGGCCAGCAGGGCAAGGGAGGGGATTGTTCCCCTCTGCTCTGCCCTTGTGAGGCCCCACTTGCAGTGCTGTGTCCAGGTCTGAGCCCCCAGCACAAAAAAGATGTGGGGCTGTTAGAGTGGGTCCAGAGGAGGGCCACAAAGATGATCAAGGGGCTGGAGCACCTCTCCTGTGAAGACAGGCTGAGAGAGCTGGGGGTGTTCAGCCTACAGAAGAGAAAGCTCCAGGGTGACCTCACTGCAACCTTTCAGTATTTGAAGGGAACTTATAAAAAAAAAAAAAAAGATGCAAAGAAACTCTTTGCTCAATCAGATATGGACAGGACAAGATGGAATGGCTTTCAACTAAAAGAGCGGAGATTTAGACTAGAAATTAGGAGGAAATTCTTCACTCAGAGGGGGGTGAGGTGCTGGAACAGGTTGTTCAGAGAAGCTGTGGATGCCCCATCCCTGGGATGTTCAAGGCCAGATTGGGATGTAGTCTTGGGCAACCTGATCTAGTGGGTGGCATTCCTATGCAGGGGACTGGAACTAGGTGATCCTTGAGGTCCCTTCCAATCCCAACCATTCTGTGAGTACTACAAAAGGGTACTGAAATTACAGTAATTTAGGAGTTCATAAAATACTTGAGTCATTAACTGCCATGATCTCTGATTGTAACTAGCTACAAATCACTTCCTAGTTTTTTGGGGGGTTGAGTTGAAGCAAGTGTGATAAGGCTTGAATCTAACTTTTAACATACTGAGACCGCACCAAGACTAAGATAAGCAACAAATGGAATTGAATTATTAATTCTTCATTAACACACGTTCTGACTTTGAGAGAGAAACAATGACTGCAAACTACCTATACTACTGATCAAATTTCTGGTGTTATTGTGCAACGTTCTCTAAAACATAATACCAGAAAGTGCTAGATTTATGAGGAACTACTTGAAGTGTAGGTAATGGGAAACAGGTTCATTCTCTCAAAAAAAATTACTGATATTTGCTTAAGATCAGTCATAAATGGCAGCTTGGTGCAAGATAAAGGTGAGAGAGATGCTTGTGGCATACCTACAACTCAAGGAAAAAAAAAAAAAAGCAGGCAGAACACACGCAGTCTAATGATGTATACCTCACTGTTCTTAATATAATAGCTGTGAAAAGCAAAATACCCCAGGGCTAGCAGATACAAATTACTTTCTGTAGAGAAGTGGTACAAAACAGGCAAGAGAACACAAGGTCAGCTTCTGTCCCTATCCCTTGACTACCTGCATAAAAAAGCGGTCAAAAAAGCCCTTCTGAAGCTGCTTTCTATTCATGCTGCATCACAGCGCAGAAAGCTGGCACAGAAATATTAGGAGTCTCAAAACTCTTAACTACTGGATATTTCATTAATGCCTTGCTCTTGAAAAAGCTGAAACAGCACAAAGATCAATTACACTGGCACCTGCAAGCTGCAAGCCAAGATTTCAAAACAGAGGGAGCTATACCAACTTAGCGAGCAGTCAATGTTCTGGTACAGATCTGAACACACACTGCTATTTAGCTATTTAGAAATTGTTTATTTGTCCTTTTACAAATCTGACAAAAAATTCAGTCACCAGTTGCATCGTTATTGTCTTTTACAATTATATACTTTTCAAAGAGCTTGTATGCTTACACCTGAGCAGTGAAACTGCTTACTAGTGACAGTTTTGAAACACACAGTGCACACAAGCTTCCTCGTATTTAAGACCACATGCTTTTCTCTTGACAAGCATCCACAGTTAACCCTCATGCTCAGGACACAGAGGCAGCACGGCATAATGCTGCTATGTCCCTCTCTACCACAGATTCCTAGAAAAGGAACACTTCAGAAAGGACTTGAGGAGATGGAGGTAAGAAAAACAGGCACACAGGCAACCTTATGTTCTGGACTTCAAATGCAGCAGTGTACAAGTAGCAAGCTTACCTCAGGTGACTCTAAAGCAAAAAAGCCTCACAAATGTACTGCCATCTGGGCTGTGAGTTATGCAGACAGAACCACCAGAAAAAGACATAGAACTATCATCATCCACATTAAATAGCCACTTGGCATGTATGTCAGGAACGATTCTCAGCAAGGTCACTGAATTAATATGAGCTTTAAGAGCATCATCTGGTAGCAAAAACGTCCTTCTCTTGGCAGCCTCAATATAACTTACTACTTTAAGTTTCTGCATGAAGAAAATGACTCTTCTGGATATCAGCTGTCACCACATGAACAAACTAAGGAACTGCCTGAAAAGTATGAACATCCTCAGGAAAGGAAAACCTTAAAGGACAACCTCAGCTATAAAGGTACGACGTACACATACATGACACACAGCACAGAGCTGAAAGGAAGTATTTTCAAGAAGGTAATATATTGCACGCTTTTCTACAGCTCTGGCTTTTAGAAGGTAAGCAGAAGCTCCAATAAGGAGTCTGAGCTAGATACTGTTTGAAAGACAACTGAAAGGCAATTGTAATGATCTATCCAAATGAATTTGCTGAAAGAGCATGATGGGTCCTAAAACTGAGTCACCTCTTCAAAAGAAATGTCATTTTCAGATTACAAAACTATCTCCTCTCCATGACTTCTACTGAAAGGCAGGATTTTAAGCCTAAAAGGCTTACTTTCAAAGGTGTATGCCACCACCTGCCTCCCTACTCCCTCCAACTGCTAGGCATGTCTCCATCTGGAAGGCTGCTCAGGCAAGTTTTGGATGTTAATTCTGACATCCAGTGTTTCAAGAAACCATCAGGTTTGTTTTGTTGACTGGACTCTTGTCACTCATCCACTTAAAATACTCCTTTTTTTTCCTCCATTCTCAGGAAGTCGCAAATAACCTTTCATTAATTGCACATTAGCACAGACTAGTGGTCATAATTCACCACTGCAATTAAGTATAAGATCACTACACTCACAAAATGTTTGGATACCAACACCAGAGATCTACTTCCTAAGGTTACTTCAAACAACTTGCAATCTTTCTAACACATTTTATCACTGCAGTACTCTTTAATTTGGTCAGTTTTTGATTTGGCTCCCTCCTTATAAAATACTCAATACTGAAGGTACTTTATCCATGGAACAGATTTGCACAATAGGTAAAAGCTGTAAAACATCAGAAATAAAAATGAAAGCTGAAATCAAAGAGTCAACTTACAGGATAGACTGAGTTCGAAAGATCAGTGGATTTCAACAAAACCAAAGTATTTAACTATTAAGGATGTACTTTTCAATCATCTAAAAAAAAATACATATTAGCCTCACCTTGACAACTATATTAGAAATGTTAAAAGCATTTTAAGAATGTAATTGTTCATTTACTCCTTTTTCTTTATTTCAGGAAACTAGAAATATCTATGCCTTTCCAAACCCTTAACTACATTGCCTGATATTACCTCAAATAAAATTGGTCTCGCTGTTCTAAAAAGAATAGACAAGTTATATTCTCCTAGCTCCTAAGCACATCCTGTTGGTCAATAGTCCTGAGCCGACAGTTTTCCAAGTCAAGGCTGTATTCACATCAATGGAAAGAAGAAAGCAAGAAGTGGCATATTCTTGCCTATTGTTACTCATTGCTTAAGCAGCTCCTGAAGGCATGCTAGGCACCTCAAAATAACGATAGGCCATACATAATACAGTATATACAATGCTTTATTAAAAACATGGCTGAAATTATGGAATTGGTTAAGAGGCAATGCTTTTAATCTCAAAAATTAAGAACTTGCAGGAAGATTTAACCACGTACCCTTTGCTAGAGAAATTACCAGTTAGTAGGCACCAGTTATTGTGCCAGCTTCCACTGTTTGTTCCTGAAGCCTAAATTGAAAGTGGAAGTGAAATTTCCTGAAACCAACTGGCAAGTCAGTTGCTAAACTCTATTTCAGACTAGTGTTTTTCTGCAGACATTATGAATTATTTCAGGACTACACAGTTTGACATGAAGACTAAGAGGTTTTCGTTTAATTTGAAAAACTAGTTTTCCTTCTGCAAACTCTGCAAATTCCACAATTGAGAAATAAATGTTCATGTTCTCCATGAAGAAGTTTTTGATTATGTATGCTTGTAGAATGCTGCACAAAGGGTACAGCTTCTATTTAATATGAAACTCAAAGATATATTTAATACATTCCTTTAAAAAAAAAGCTGTCTGGAAAACTGAGATCAATCTTGTCTAGCAGCAATTTGAGGCATGACTGGAAAATATTACCCATGTAGCATTTCAAAGTGAATTTAATACATCTATCAAGTACTGAGTAAACTCAATAAAACAAGCTTCCAGACAAAATGGTATATTAAACAAGTCTCAGTTTCTAAGCCCACAACAGATTAATAGTGTAAATGTTAAATGAAACTGTAAATTTCAGCCATATAATCATAATTCAAAATTAAATCAGTAGCTATGCCAAAACTAAATCAAGTTGTGTATCATATTAAAGTTTTAAAAGTGAATAAACTACTTTTGTCAGAGTACTCTACCTAGAACTCAAAGATGGTTCAGGAATAGTTTTATTAATTTTAACAGACAGCTTCAATCCCTTTTCTGCTATAAGAAAAATAAATAAAAGCAGAGTGCTTCAGCTTGTCACTCCAGAGCAATTCACCATAAGAAATTAGGTAGCCTGAAGTAAACTATCTGAAGTAAACTATCTAATGCATACAGACTGTGTAAAAAGGTTTCAAAAAGTAAACCAGAACAGAACTGATACAAAATACTCTTAATAAACATCAATTCATCCTTTCATTCCCAAAAAGGAAAAAGACAGAATGTAATTTTTTTTTTTCCTCAAATTTCACAAGATACCACCTCAGCCTCAAGTTTTCACTTGTGATGAGAAACAGGTAATGCGTAAGTATTTCTGCTATAAAAGTCTGAATGAGTTTCCAGAAAATTTAGTTATTTGAGCGCTTTCAGACAGATATGGGACAGAAAAACAAATGTCCAAATGAAATACATCCTAAAGCACCACAAAAACATGTAAAAAAATAATTTACCTACATAAGATTGAATGCTTCCTACAGCTTCCTACTGTAATTTGCAATTTCTTTCACGAAATGTTCTCAATTTGACAATTTCTGACAAAGCTACAGAAATAATAATTATAGAAAAACAAGAAGAGCATCAGCAAAACATCCATTACATTGGCCTAGAAAGCACTATGAAAACATATATAACCTCAAATATTTTGTTGTACCAGATAATAGCCACACTATGCTTGCTTGGGGAGGAGCTGTAGGGGGGCCATTTTGGTTTAGTTGTAGTCTGGTCTTAAGCAATGAATGCCCCATAGTACTAGAGCACAATTTCAGTTAAATGTTTTCCAAAAAGGAATCCAGCTTGTGTACTGAGACCACTCTGCAATGCAACATAAGGCACAGCAAGCAGAACTACTGGGAGATTTGCTTCAAAAGCAGTCTTACCTAACCTAAAAATGCTAATGTGGAAACACCATTTTTTTTCCCCATTTATAGGTAATTAGGCATTTCAACAAAATGGTCACATAGAAGAATAAAACACATATGGACACCAACCCCTATGATCCTGTTATTCCGTGACACTACTACTAGAAATTTTAGTTTAATCACTACCCCACTTGGACACAGTTGTTTCCTCCTTCATCCCCATTCCACCTCAGCTTATCCATATAATGGGTATAAAGAAACCACATTTAAGACATTAAAGAGTTCAGACCTGCTCTGATACAATAGAATCAGAACAGGAGGATGTCTGAAAAACTGATTTGATTCACAGCAAGTTAGACATCCTAAACCATATTCACTTCAAGCAAAAATACCTAGTACCTGCTTTCCAACAGTAAGTGCTAATGCTGTCCCACTTAGTATAAAAACATTTTCAATACTAGTAAGGATCTGACAGAATAGAAATATAAAAACGAATCAGTAAAACTTTAAAATTAAGTCATTCAGAAGAAAATGTCTGTATTGTAGAAATTTTGACATTTGAGATATCTTTAATTTTTAATAAGCAATTAAAATAAAAGCACTTTAAAGTTTTTGTATGGACAATCAGCCCTCCTTGATCTAATAAAACTTTTGATATACTAATGACGTACTAGATTACTTTTCAGTATGTAGCTGTTTTGAGGTATCTGATCAATGTTAAGTTAGAAGTTCCACATTTGTTGGAACCGTTTTCTGTTTAACATGTACAATGCTTTTTTACAAGTTTTCTTTGTCTTTTTTTTTTTTTTTTGCTGTGTTGATGCTACAGTATGCAGTGCCGCATTAGACATATGAACTACAATTACAGTGCAGAGAGACTAACTAGAGTACTGACAAGGTGGATCATGATACAGATATGACTGTACTATCTCCAGCTGTAGAGCTACTGTGGTTAGAAGATTTTAGGTACCCCTACAAGCCACTGCACTGTGTAACAGAGAAACCCTTTGGTTAAAAAGCTGGACTAGGGCAGCCTTTTCTGGAGAAAAAAAAAAAACAACACATACACCAACCACCACCACACCACCATCATGTGTAACAGGTTTTAAAACACAAGGTTTTCTCCCTGCTAACAGTGATGCAACACCAAAAAACTCAGGTTATGCTCTTAAGAACAATGCAGGGTTTGAATTTCTTCATAAAACATGCTTCTTAGCATTCTCAGCAAAATCAGACTTGTCACTCTATACTTTCTAACACAAGCTTTTCTACTTCAGTTTTCTACCGATGTTTAGTAAAGTTTTAAGTAGAGAGTTTGGATCCCCTTCAATTTGAATTCCAGAAGTAAAAATGTAATTTTATCATACTCATTTCTGTAACCACAAGAATATCTTCTAAAAATCACTCATAATTTCAGAGCACTAAAATCTACGTAACAATGCAATTACTACTGTGGTAGATTGTGTCGCATTACCTCAGAAACATTTCGAAGTGTTTTACTAAAGCCTTTAGGTTTTTTTCAGGAAAGCACATCTTCCCGAGTATTTCTGGTAGCTTTACTGTAAAAGAGAAAAATAATGTTTACAAATTTTACCTGCTATAAAGAAAAGAAGAAAGCAAGAATATCTTTTCACTGCAGCCTCCATTACTCTTTACAAGATGCTCAGTGATTTTCCAGAAACATTACTATAACAAGCAAGCAAGCTCATAAACTGAATGTTGCCTGCTTTAATAATGTTTGATAGTGTAGCAGAAGCAATGCTTATTTACAGGTTTTGTTTCTGTAAATCATATAAAAGATAAACGAATTTATGAACAACCTTTTAAGAATTTTAAAGAGATTAAAATGTACATTTCTCCAAAAGTAAAGCTGTGATAAAGCAAATACAAAATCACATCGATACTGCCACTGAAAACAAATCAGACATTTTGATTCCAGAGCAGTTTACCAAACATCCGTAGCAAATGTTGAGATCCATAGATATATGATGGAGGTGGTGGTTGATCACTTGGAGGATAATTCTCTGGCATCAGTTTCCAGGATAAAACCTAAACATAAAAAAAATGAAAATACTGGTTATGAAATCAGTATAGCATCATTCAGTCTATACAGAACTTCAAAATAATAGATGAAATAAATAACTAAACACCTTTTCTCATGTAGGCCTACTCTGAGGGCCACAATATCTTTAACCATTGAAAGGACAATAGCATGAAGTTCTCTTACCTCATTCAATTCATTGTTTCTTCTCCCTTCAAAGCCAGTAAATACCGCACTCCCCTCTTTGCTAGGAGTCAAAGTTATCGGTGAAGATGATCCACTATGGACAGGGGTTTCTTCAAGAACAGAAGGAAAAAAAAAAACAAAACAAAACAAAAAATTTATTAAATAATTTGTTTTGTGGAAATACAAGACACTAAAAGGCAACTAAGGCCTGCTGATAAAACATTTAAAGTCTTAAAATACTGTAATTCAGCAAATGCTATTCTAAAGTAGACTGACAGATATCCTTTGAGTAGACTCAAGTAGCTCCTTGAATTCCATTGGGAAATACAGCGTTGTATTTCTCCCTCTGGTATACAACTTCAGAGAGAAATAATTGATACGATAAGTAATGAATTCCCACTTTGATCGTTCAGTTCCCAGTCCACACCACATTAAGATAAACAACAGGACTTAAAAGCTTGTTTAGAGTAACAACTTTAATAGCAAAACCTACTTTTTTCCAGGTGCAAGAAGAGCTTTGGCATAGAAGCTGGGGTGTCAAGATGCCGCCGCTTCGGCTGTGGGGAAGCACTGCTTTCTGACAACCTGTCACAGTTAGAGGTATGGCGTGTAGAACGTCTCAGGGACTGCAGAATTTCAGGTTCAGCTTTTCGCCTTTTTGGTGTGGCTGGCTCCCCTGCTGGAGGCTGGCTGTCTGTTGACTGAGGTGTTGGTGGGTTCAGTAGAGGAGGACTTGGGGAAAGCTCCTCCTGATTTCTAGGAAATAAAGACAGCTTGACATAAATGAAGAGGTCAGATGTTCTTTCCTTAGAACAGGAAGTTTCACAAATCCTCTTAAGTTCTTACACAAGTTAGTATTCCCTTAAGAACAAGCAAAGTCATGCAACCTTCTTTTAAGTGTTGTTTTCCCTAAGAACATTCATTTGCAAATTTAAAGGTTAGTGAACATAAACTTACATTTTGATGCAATTTTATTTCACAAAGTTGCAGAACAGCTCCACACCAGTCAGTAGAAACACCTCTTTGGAGTTAATCAGATTGAAATTCAGAAATCATATTCTGAATTCAGGCAAGCAATTCACACAAAGTCGAATGTTTTATCAAAACAATTAAGTCAAAGCATAAAAGAAACCACAATATTCTAAACGTATAACCACTTACTATTGCGTTTTTCCTCAGATAAGCAGTATTAAACTCTATACCCAACCTACCTGTTAGTATTTGTTGAGTTTTCTTTGATGGGAAGAAAGAATTTTGATGAAGTCACCTTCTTAAACTGAGCTTGCTCATAAGGATAGAGCAAAATTAATGGAAGTGTGAAGTCAAAGGTTATTCTCAGCCCATCAACCATCTCTTTACATAGCTCAACACTACAGGGAAAGAAAGAT
This sequence comes from Anas platyrhynchos, assembly GCF_047663525.1. Taxonomy (NCBI): domain Eukaryota; kingdom Metazoa; phylum Chordata; class Aves; order Anseriformes; family Anatidae; genus Anas; species Anas platyrhynchos. The sequence goes on from NC_092587.1 coordinate 130,598,474, forward strand.
TATGAATTTCCATTTTCAATTTCATTTGCATGCCAAAATTTTCAGTGTAGTTTTTAGGAAATTCCCCTTAAATACAGATCACTAACATCTTAACTATGATACATTCATTTATTCGCTATGTAATAATCCCTTAAAAGCATACTTGAAAAGACAGTGATTCCAGTTTGTAATTTCATTCATACAAGTCCAAACTTTAGACAGTCTGTATAATTTTGAGTTCATTAAGCAATCGTTCTATTACTATTTACTGGATTAATAAAACCCACTTTACAGTAAAGTCAGTCAGACATTTTCCACATAAGCAGTATTTTTTTTTCCCCCCCAAGTTCACTGTACTCAAATAGAAGAGTCAGCTGTCAGAAAAATGCTTAGGATTTAGTAGACTGAATGTCTGAGCAAAAGCCATATGCAGAATTTGACCTATAGCAGCTAACTAAGATGCAGTTAAGGCTGTGCTTAAAACATCTCCAGTGAATCAACAGAAATGGATACATCTGCATTGGAGATCAGCTTCCTGCTAACCGAAGCACTACATTTAGAGGCTACTAGGAATTTCTGGTTTAGGCTTATATAAAACATTCACAGCGCTAGGTGCCGGGCAGATGCAGTGGTACAAGAAACTAGAAATGCAGTCCACCTCCAACACCTCTAACCTCTATGAAGGTAATCACTTTTCAGGTCTCAAGTGCATACATGCGTATGGCAGCATCAAATAATGTTATCAAAGCAACCCACATTATGAAGTCTATACCCCCCCCCCATTACACCCTCTTAAGGTTTTTGTTTGTTTGTTTGTTTGTTTTTAAGGCAAAAGAAAACACTACATTGGGTCAGGGTAGCACCATGTGCAGAAATTCCATCACATTTTAAAAGGTCAGTTACCTTCTATGCAGAAAGGGCAACACAATAAAGTTGTCAGCTCAATCTCTCCTACTTAATGGATCACTGAAATTACAATCATTTTCCCTATTAAAGAATCTTCTTTATTGAGGAAGTCGCAAAAGCATACACCTTTAAAAATCATAACATACACACAACCTTTTGGTCATGTTTCTCATGTCTCGTCTAACTTCTCATCTGGGATCTAACTTCTCATCTGGGAGATTAATTACACTTTCCTTCTTTCTAATATAATCTGTTAAGTAATGAATGACATCCATACAAAGTGAAACACTCACTTCGGGCAAAATACTGCAGGGAATGGCATAATTATGCAGTGCTGAAATGAATCTTGATTTTTGTTATGTTCTATTTTTGGAAATTTATATAAAATGAAAAATTTCACCCCAGTATAGACTTACATAAAAGAACAACGTCAACTAACATTGAGAACTTTTACCACAAAAAACACCATACAACACCCCCCACAACACTACAAATATGCCAGGTCAACATTGCATTTGTAGCTTGGTAGGAGGCTATACAGCTCAGCTGAGAAAACATACTAAGATTTAATCAATTTTAATAAACAGGATTGATGCTACTACACAGAGTGAGTTTCCTTGCGTTTTGACTCTAGGATTTAAGATCATATGTCATTAAAATAAATCACCTCCATTTGGAGTTCTCTATTATGTTCGCATAAAACGTTTACAAAATTTGAACCTGTTCAGTTTTATTTCAACAGGGAATTCTTATATCAGATATTCTCCCACTGCTCAAAAAAAAATCAAAAAGGGATATTACAAAAGGGGATATTGATGCTTTTGTATCAGGACTCCTTCACTGATAAACAAATTGTCAATGGTACTGTTCTTTAGATATTCATCAAATATTTTAATCCCAATGAAGGGACATACATGACAGTATAAACTCACAAAAATGAACAGCCTTCAGACTGAGTATGCAATGCAAGTTCATTCTTCTTGTGACAACAGCACTGGGCTAAAGATTACTTACTTCTTCTCTGGTGGCACATAATGAATATTCATATTAGCATGTGGAGTCATCTGATGATGTCGAGACCTTTCATTGGCTGAAAAAGCAGCATTAATAGCAAAATGTTTCACATATGACTCCAGGATGGTTATTATATTTGTCTGGCAAGGAAGCTTCACCAGCTGAAAAAGAAACAATAAACTGATGTCTTATAGAAATAATTAGTAAATGTAGTAATCTAAAACAGGAGTTAATGAGTTTAATGAAGCATAAAGTTACTTCAGGAGTTACCCATTTCAACCTGTAAACTACATTTTTGATCAATCCATTATAAATATTTGGAGAAAACGAGGTAAACAAGTGTACTCTACTTAATTTTCAGCTTTTAAGAGCAACTTACGCTCCAAAACACAATCAGGTACTGCAATGTTACAACCTTAAATACAATGACAACTCACTGCTTTAGCTATAGAGAAGGCTGCTCCTCAAAACTTTTTATTCTTCCTTATGTTGTCTAAACTAACCCTTGCAATAAAGCTCAGAACAGGGGTTGTTGTATGCAAGAAGTATTTTTGAACCACCCCATGCATATTCATTTCATACCCGTTTTCTTCTATTAATATAGTAACAGTCTTCCTCAAGCTTCTTTTTCAAGACTTCGGGAATTTCAATGTTTATTGCTCTTTCTTCCATGTCCCTTTTTGTATGGGTGTCTTGATCTTCTTTCTACAACAGACCAGTGCAAGAAATTATATATTGCTTGTGTTATTAAGAAGAAATACAATAACCAGGATACAATATAAAAATGAAGTTTTGTTATGCAAAAATAAGAGCATTTAAATTAAAATATTATTTTTGTATGTACAGTATCTATTTAAGTGTATACTAGTCTTACTGTAATGTAAGCAATTTAACAATACTGTTTTCATGTCATCTACAAATTCAATTTTTAAAATTTGTTTTTAATTTAGCATTCACTTAAGCATTTAATAGAAAAGAACAAACAGGAACTTGTTAGGTTTTGCTACTTCAGATCACCTCCACTGTACTAGTTTGATTCTACAGACCTTCAGAACAACTATTTACCCTGTACTTTTTGCTAATGTAGAGAAAGATGTTTTTTTTTCTTGAAGTCAGCCTTCTACATTTAAGACCAGAGTTGATAGGCCCATCTCACAGTAAAATACAAAAACCATAAAGACCCTACTGCTATGTCCAACCTGACTAGACCAGTAAGATTTTATAGCACCTATACACATGGGTAATCTAGTTTGCTAAGATTTCTTCACATAAGCCTTACATGTCAAAGGAGAGGAAAAGAAGCAAATGTGTATTGTTTGATTAATGACTTATTCTTGTAGAATTCTGGTATTTTCTTTAACTTTCAAAAACTCAACTACAGTAGGCACTGGGAGTGAGAAAATATACATTTTAATTCTGGCTAAATAAGCAACTGTGGCCTATATTTACTCTATTTAAACTTTTCCAGTGTTTTATATACTGATTTTTAAATTCTATTAACTTAAGGAAGCCATGAATATACCATTTCTGTCCTATCTTCTATGTCACTGTCTTCACTTTTTATTTCTTCATCTGTTCCTTCATCACTGTCATCAGAAGAACTACTTATAGCTGTGTAAAAGAGATTTCAGATATTTATCTCACACTATCACATTGCACAGAGGTTCAGGCCAAACAATTTCAGGCCTAAATTAAAAAAAATAACAACTCGTTATATGTAATTCGACTAGAATTATTCATTCTTATTAAACACATAAGTAGTATTTACAGCACAGTATCAACTTTTTGAATATGGAAGACAGTAAGTTTAAAGGAAGTATTCTAGTATCTCTTTGATTGATGTACACTCACAGATAATTTCTATTTTTATTGTACTTTAGTACTGAACAAGGGGTTAATGCATTAACTATTCAATTGAGAGCTCTGGATATGTGCAGCAACTGTTACACTCTACATCAGTTAAGTGCAAAAGGTCCTGCTAGCTTTCAAGCTACAAAGAGAAGTGCCATGAAATCAGAAGAGGTGGTTTAAGAGTGAAATAGGTCAGTCAGACTGGGAGGGAAAAAAAAATCCCCCCCCCAAATATATAGAAACATTAGAAAGGAAAGCAGCTTGTTTGCTAACACCAAACAAGAAAACTGCGGGCTTCTTGCACCTAGTACTACTACAGTAAACAAAGCAGCACTGAACTCTGGTATCACGAAGTGACATGAGGAAAAGCCTCTAGAAAGCAAATTAAAAAAAAATGAATTAAGAGATACTTAACATGAAACATTACACTCATTCTTCACACAACTGCTTTGGTATAGCTCCAATCAGGCCATGACACTCATGTCATCCTACTAGCAAGTTAAGCACTCACTGTACCCCTAGCACAAAGTTAAAGCATCGCACCAGTTACTAAAGAACGAAAACAAGCTCACAGTTTTCGCTACTCTCGTCATTTTCCTCAGCAGGAAGGCTTTTTAATACAGAGTCAACACCAGGCAATCTGCAACGTCTCTTCTTTCTTCCTTTTCTTCTCCTATAGAGGATAAAATGGTTCACTTAAACTTGGCTAATTTCATTTAATTTGTTTATCCTACCTAATGACATTACATAGAAATGCACAGGAAATGTATGTTTGGGTTATTTCCATTAATTAACATTGAAATAATTTGGATAATGTTTATTTTAGAGTGGATACCTTAATGCCTGTATATTAGCTCATATTTGTGTTCCCAGGCAGATCCTCAAGCCATGTCCAACCTATATTAGGTTATTGCCTTTGGCTGAAAAATACCTCAGGCTTTCCTAAATTATTGTTCATGTACATTTCTTTTGGAAGATGTAAATTAAGCCTGTACACAGGCATTTCACAGCAACACTTCTGAGTAACATACAGTTACTAAATGTGTTAGCCATTTAGAGTGTTGTTTAATGATAATGCATCTACCTTAGTATGGATGTACTGACTGTATTAAGTAGATATTTACCACCAACAGTGTGAACTTAGAGACCAAACTCACTTGTAGACACCTAAATGTAGCTGTTTGAATATGAATCTCTTATTTATCTTGAGACCAAAAAGATTTCTTTGAATATGAATCTCTTATTTATCTTGAGACCAAAAAGATTTCTTACATGCGAGCCACAGCTTTCCGCGCCAATTTACGTTGTAATCTGCGATTTTCGTCTGTATCACGAAGAACATGATCCTCAGCTGCCCATCTATCCCAGCTAAGGATTGGTAAAAGGAGAAACATTAACGGCTCAAAATATATTCCATTCACGATTATTACTGAATCAATATACATTAAACCTAAAACATCGTATTTCAATAACGTTCAGATCAGCTTTGAGTTGCATGCTTCTTTATTCACATGGCTTCAACTCTCACGTTGCTCTCTAAATGCTCCCAAACCTTGACATAACACATGACAGCATTTGTAGCACCAACGCATGCTATAAATCATAGTCAGAGACTGCACTCATGTACTGACCTTGATAAGCAAACAGTCTAGGCCTAGATCTAACAATACACAAAACCCGTTTTGTAATGAAAAACCTAGGTGCCACAGGTACATGCCAAAGACAGATATCCCGTAAAATTTAAACTCAAGACCATCAAATTGATCCATTGATATTTAAAGATATAAGGCAATGAAACATAAGAAAGCGTATTAAAGGCATTCACAATCCAAACATACTCACATTAAGTCCTTTGATATTCTGGGTAACATCTTTCTTTGCAGAATAAAATGGAAGAAATGGAAGAACTAACATTGTGCATATGGGTTCTTACCTTCTATTCCAACCATTAAAATGGATCAGATATTCTGGAATCTTTCTGCCTTTCTCATCTTTTCCGACAATAATATCAACAATCTGAAACAAACAGCGAATAGCATGTATTAAAAGGCTTGACAAAAAGTGAACTTTCCAGCATTTAGGGATTTATGCACATAGAAAAAAAAGTGTTCATTTACATAAATTAAATACTCCTAGAATGTTGCCATTAAGTATTTATATGAGCAGAAGATATGGATTATACTCAAGGTGAGAAAATAAGCTTTTTTCCAGAGCTCTTCTCAAACAAAGGACTGCCATCTTTATTGTGTCCTCAATACATTCAAAACAAAGATGCAAAACAATACAGTATCACAATAGGAATGTGCAAATACGGTCATGTGGGCAAGTAACATTTTCTCCTGAGTGCTCTCTCTTCAGGTCCTCAAAGCAGGAGAAAACATAGTGCTATATGTAAATCTCCAACACTGTTCTCTGGAACATGTCATCCAGCCAACAAATATTAAAATGTCTTGTGAATATCTGACCCTTTGTTTCTTCTTCTATCACCCCTGTAACACTGTCCTCTTTAGCACATGCACAAAGTTTATTTTGACCAAATCGCGATGAGTGTAAGCGGAACCAAAAACCATCACTCTTGCTAATGGCATTTTCTGATCAACTGTTTGTGCAGGAGCTCTTTCTTGATCTTTTTCCAAGTGAAAAAATATGCAGATGCACTACTCTTGCTCTCCCTCTTCCCAGGAAAGAGATTCAACATTTAAAAAAACGCATGAAGAGCCAGTTTGAATGTGCCTGCACCTCAAAAAAAAAAAAAAAAAGGTATTTCACAATGGATCATTAAGAAGACCATCAGGACCAGTAAAAACAAAGCCATCAGTGGGTGCACCGCGTATCTCCAGGCACAGCCAGCAGCTAGGCCACAGGAACGTTTAACCTGAGAGCTGGCAACTTGAGAATTGTTGAGCCAGATGGGGCCGAGGGCAGCTTTGCTGGAGCTCCGTGTATTTAAAAGTATAGAAAAGGCACTAATGATTTGTTTGCACACGGGTTACCTCTAGGGCCAGCCAAAGCATAGGCCTGCATGTGGAAACAAAAGGGCAGTACGAAACATCGCAGGAAGGCGGAGACCCTGATCAAACGTGTTTAAAAAATAAATAAATAAGAATGTACGTCACTAAAACAAATCGAAGCAGAAGTATGGATTTGGACTGGAATCCAGTTGAGATCTATGTTTTTGTCCCTCAGAGGAGCGAAAACGCGAAGCAAACCAGCCAACAGCGCCGTGTTTACAGGCTCCGCACGGATCCCTTCGGCGCGTCAGAGCGAGCCCGCGTCCCCGCGGCACCCAGCACCGCACAAGGCTCCCGCCAGCGCTGTTACCGGGCACAGCGGGCCGGCAGGAGGCAGCGCCCGCAGAAAAGCGTCGCCCGGGGACAAGGCCCGGCGGCGGACAGGGCAGCAGCGCCCACCCACCGCCCGCGGGGCCGGGCGGCGCCTCCGTGTGCAGGCGGGCGGCGGCCGCCCCCTTCCTTCCCCTCACCCCGCACCGGTGGCGGCGGCGGGGCCGCCAGGTCAACCCCCTCCCTTCCCTCCCGCTCCTCCCCCGGCCCCCGAGCGGGCGCGCACACGGCACAGCGCGGCGGCGGGGGAGCGGTAACGGCCGCCAACGGCCCCGCCTCCCCGCGGCGGGGGCGGGGGCTGGGGCAGGAGGGAGGGAGGGAGGAGGGCGCGGCGCGGCGGGGTCACCTTGGCATCATAGAGCACTTTGGCCTTGGTGGGGTCGGGCTCGAAGCAGAGAACTCTCTCCCCCCGGTGGAACTTAAATTTCATTCCCCGCGAGGTCATTTGTTCATCATGGCGCAAAGGAGCGGCGCCCCGCCCCGCCCGGCGGGGAGGTGCCGCTGACGGGACCGCCTCTGCCTCTGCCTCCCCCTCTCCTCCCTTCCCTCCCCTCAGGCGGTGGCCGTGGCCCCGAGCCCGGCTCCCTCAAGCAAGCAGCTGCCCCTCAGCCTTCCTGCGAGAAAGCATAAACAAAAAGGATCGGGGGCTAGGACCTCGGTTAGCCAGAGCTCGGTTTAATCTTTTCAGTGTTCAATTTCAAATTCACGGAGTCTCGAGCAGGACGCAAATCGTGGAAATAAAATCAATTCACGTTTTTTCCAGCTCACGGACGTCCTGCTGATCGATGCTTGGGAGGGTCTGGGGCTCAGGCAGGAGAGCTGTGTAATTTCCCACACAGTGTTGCTCGATGCTCCCTCTGGCCCTTGCAGCTTTGACGCTAATTCTGCATTTCTGATTTACACGAGGCCACAGCAGAGCCAGGAGACCCAGCTAACGCAGCCTTCGTGGGAAGACTGATTAATTTGTGATCGTTCAGCATTTCTGAAGCTCCTTTTCTGTAAAAGCCGATCAGGAGGAGCATGACTCTAAACAGAAAGATCTGTCCCACTGAGCATATGCTAGTCCAACCACTCACTGTCTGCTGCTAGTGCAACAGAGGTTTAAATCCTCTTTTCTTCCAGTGCCTGAGGCTGATAACAAAGCTGGAGGCTGGCAGAAATGCCAACAGGGAGCTGCTAATGTATTACCAGCCAGTTTCCAAAGGAAAAGGGTGATAGAGGATATCCAGAGAACGAGATGCTGTGAGCATTACTGCTCCCTCATGGAAGCAGTGCTAAATTTCTTACGATTCAAAATTTAGATATTTCCCACACTGGGGAAAAAAAATAGGAACTTGTTGGTAAGATAGAGTGGAGTAATAGGAGTGCAAAGAAATTCAGGGAGTATTCTTGAAAGTGCTCAGAGTTCACTGCTGCTCAGGTTAAGAAACAGGCTGCAGAAACGTGTGGACGCAATGTCAGTTGCAGAAAGTATTATCGAACTTCCTTTAAAAAAAAAAAAAAAAAAAAAAAAGGAAATGGTTTTGAGTATCTGTAGAACAGCTGTTTCAAGAGGCTACCATGCTTAGAAGAAGCAAGAGCAGCAGAAGAAAGAGAAAACAAACTTCTGCTTGTATCCTGGCCTCCAAGCTGGCCTGCCAGTTGACAGAACTCACACAAGGGGATCAATCCTTCAACCATTTCTGCCCAAAACAGCCTTATACATTTCCATGCTGTCTCCTAGATTCCCCCTTTCCCTGCCTCCCCACTGATCTCTGTTTCCGGAGTCTGCTTCTCGTTCATCTCATCATAGCCTCTCCTCATTTGCCCTAGCCCAATTTAATGGCTTTCACCCAGGCAACTTTTCCTTTTGACTCACATTTCTTCTCGTCCAGGTTTCCTCAGAGATAAATAGCATCTGCCCGGATCTCCCTACGCCACCTGACCGCGCATCACCCCTGCCAGCAGATCTCTCCAGACCTTGCCAGCTCTCTCACCAGTGCTACTGCAGGATTTTTAAAAACCCGGACACGGGGTGCACTTAACAAAAACCCATCCAGAGGGAGCTCCGAGAGCAGAAAGGTAGGCACGTTTGGGAAACATGGGCTCTGTCATGGTGTTACACAGGAAATGCCTAGATCTAGCAGAGCATTAAATACAAACAAAACGTCAGTTTTCAAAAGTACCAAGTTCTGCACAGCGGTGGAGTGAGCAGTGGAAAATAAATAATAAAAAAAATAAATAAAAATAGTGGTAGTCACCACTGAAAGTAGGAAAATAGGCTCTGTGCACATGCATACACATATGTCTGTGATGAGTTTGTCATTGGGCGCACTCCCAGGATCTCTGGCAGGGCAGAAACGCGGCTTTACAGCCCCCCCGGGGCACGGCGCAGCCTGGGACAGAAACCCCTCGCCCTCCCCCTGCCCAAGGGCTCTCGCCGGGTTTGCTGCTGACGCGCCTGGGCTCGGAGCGCGCAGCCCACACGGCTCCGGCTGCAACAGCGCCACCGCCGATGCTCCTCCCGCCGCCACACAAGATGGCGGCGGGCGCACGGCATGCTGGGAGATGTAGTCCGGACCGGGGGAGACCTGTGGCCGCCGCGGGTGCTTCCAGAGAGGGGGGCAGTGCCTCAGCGGGCCTGCGGGGCGCGACGGTCTTAAACACCAGTTCCCATTTCTTTATGAACTCACCTACACTGCGCACTAAAATCAGCGATCATCACTCACAGGATGATCTGTTGGTTTTTAGCCATACGAATGATCGCACGTTTCCAATTTGTTTTCACTGTGACAGGATGTACAACCATACTTTATTCATTATCTTTTCTAAGTAGGCATCTGGTTTTACTGATATTTGTTTCCACACCTTCAGGGGAAAATAAAAAATAAAAAAAAATAATAAAAAAGTGACTGTTTTAGAACACCTCTTAAATATCTATCTGTGCTTGTGTCCTTGGAATCACAGAGATTGATTTGCGGTCAGTCAGTATTAAAAGATTAAAATATTCCACCAAGCTCATTTGGGTTTCCACTAAAGAAGTTTCAGAGAGCCTGCTGTTCAAGCTGACTGTTTAAACGGTATACTGAAGGTCTTGTATACCTAGAACACAAATTGCAAAATGAATTTCCAGAAGGAACAGTAGAGACACACACACTTTGCTTATAGTTAATAGTAAATTATGCAGTAATTGCAGGTTGTTCTAAATCACATTAAACTGTGGGATAGAGCTCTAAGAAACAATATGACTGACTCTCAAACACCAGCAGACCATCAAGCAAAATACACATATTTGCAAGGTGCCTATTGGCTCAGTGATTCACTACATATTTCATCAATGTTTTCTTCTCATCTGGAGGAAAGAGTACTACATAAGACATGAGTAAGCCCTATGAATACAATTACATCTTGAAAGAAGTCTAGGGGAAGCCTTTCCAGCAAAATCCTTGCTGAAAAGGATGCCTAAAGCAGTTATCAAAAACACAGCCTTCTGCTGTGTTTGAGATGTTGTGTGTAATAAACAAACAGCTTTGCCTCCAAGGGGAACCAGTTTCATCAACATCTTTTCCTAATGTGAGCAAACTGCATTTTCCTATATATTGGGTAAATGCTTGGAACAAGAAGAGGCAAGTAGAAGTCTGTCGTGTATGGATATCCACGAGTTTCATTATTTTGCCTGGGACTGATGTTAGGTTGGCAGGTGTGTAGTTACCTAGGTCATCCTGGTTGGTTCACTACTTGACCCACATGCAGTTCAGGGCAGTGGAGGTGGGTGGTGTACCTAACAGTGAACTCCAGCATCTACAGTGTTAGTATGCTTCTTATAAATGCTGGTGAAACATCAGCTCCTTTACACTTGAGCACTGATTTTTTTAAAAAGATAAAATCTTTTTTTTTTTTTTAAATAAAAAATAAAAACTATGAGTTTTTCTTTAAAGCTCCTCCTCTGTTCTTTCAGGCCAGGAAACCGCAGGCAGAAATTTTTAAGTGTTTTAAGAGTGTTTTGGCTACATGAGTCTCTCATCACATTGCTTAGACTGAAATCCCTTAAGATTGTGTAATTTTTTTCCTATACCTTCGTTTAACAGGGGACATCGGCAGAGTTTGTTTGTTTGAAAGCAGAATTATTTGTTTTGGGGTTAACCAAGGGAAGAGAATACACTATTTTTGTCGGAGTGACATTCGTCCTTTCTGCCCACTCAGTCTTTCGCATGTAATTACGACAACTGGTTTGAGTATTAGCATCATATAAGTTTTCCCATTAATATTACAGGGCACTCAAAGGACGTCTGCAGCATGCAGAGGAAGCAGTTAGAATCAAAGCACAGTTCATGAGAAAAAGACCAACCTACACCCTTCAAAAGTTTCTTATTGCATAGAAATCTTGCAGAACTGTGTTGCACAGAGAATATGTTATCTGCACCTTGATGAAGTAATAGCCCAGTTGTGCTCTCCTTGAAGTTAATAAAAATTAACTTGAACATCAACATTGCGCTATCCCAGATTCTTGATATAATCCTCAAAAAAGCTTCAGTGGTAAATGTTTAATAAAGGGAACACGAGTATTCAGGATCTCTGTGAACTAAGTGCTTCATTTTATCAAGGCAACCCCTGTTCCTTTCAAATCTCCTGAAGTTAAGCCCTGGTAGTTAGTCTCATTTCAGCTGTTTACATTGGCTTCGTAAACCTTCAGCCTAAACAGAGAAAAAGAAGGAAAATTTCTTCCCATGAAACAGCTCTGGAGAGAAATCCTAACATCAGTTAAATGAAGCGTACTTCCTGCTTCAACATAGTTCAATTGTGAGATATTAAAAACACACACACACACAAAAAAAAAAAAAAAGAAAAAAAAAAAAAGAAAAAAAAAAAGAAAAAAACACCTAATTTACTGTGAAGCTACAGGCATCTCTGGCAAAGGGCTTTGCTTCTGTAAGCTACCGATGGGTCAGTTATCATTACCTATGAAGGATATCCCTCCTGATGTTCTCATTTGGTATCTGTTTCAAAGTGAGAAGTTTCAGCCAAAACTGTTGGTTGCTTCCAGGGACAGAGCTCACATTTGTTCTGCTGAAGGGAAACCAAACAAAACCAGTCTTTGTCAGTTCTGATGCCCTCATGTTAGAGCGAGGATTTCAGCAGGATGGTGGGCTTAGCATCATAAATTTGCCTTCTGCCATCCCTGTGAAGCCAAAGGGGCTGTGTTTGTAACACTGAATAAAGCCAGGAAAGGACTGTCCTCCAGCCAGGTGCCAGAACCAGGCCACATCCACATTACAAAGTTTCCCTCCTGTGGTCTGAAGAAGTAATTATTATTTTGTTTGTGCTATTGTATTGGCTGTTTCTTTTAAGTTCTTGCAATAAATGCTTAACAGAGTCATGTTCTTTTTTAGTACAAAGCTGAGAATATTCACGATGTGCCCTAGGAGTGTGGGGGTGGCAAAAACAGATAGGGCAAGGGAGAGGGAAGAGAGGGAGGCTTCTGTGGCTTTTCCCTGGTTCACGGTGCCTGCTGGTCTGGGCCACAGTATATGCCCTCTCCTGATAGGGGTACTGTCTGGGACAGGGCTAGCTGACATGAGTTGAAAACCTTTTCAGGACACATGCTTACAATTAAGCATAATGGGCAATTAGCAGCCCAGTGCTTAAGCTCCTTTCCAGACCATGCTTTTTCTAGTGTTGTAGACATGGCTTCAGAGACCTTTGGGCAAAAAACATTATACTGCATGTGATCAGTGGAGACTTCATTAATTTTAGATGGTCTCAGACCGGGGTTCCATAAAGTAGCTTAAGAAGTTTCTGGTTTTGTCTCTTTTTTCCCCTTACCACTGCCAGCTTACTAGAGGAAATGGCCTCAAGTTGCGCCAGGGGAGGTTCAGGTTGGCAATTAGGAGACATTTCTTCTCAGAAAGAGCAGTCAGGCATTGAGATGGGTTGCCCAGGGAGGTGGTGGGGTCACCGTCCCTGGGGGTGTTCAAGGAAAGGTTGGACGCGGTGCTTAGGGACATGGTGCAGTGGGTGATATTGGGGGGGGAGGGGATGGTTGGACCAGGTGATCTTGGAGGGCTCTTCCAACCTTAATGATTCTGCGATTTTATGGTTCTATGAAAATAAAGACACTAGCAAGCCAAATGTTTGAACTATAGAAGTATAGTCTTAAGCAGAAAAAAAATTAGGGCAGCTTATGCTCAGGTGCAGTGGTTTTGTAAGCAAGAGCAGACTATCCCAAGACCAATTTGCCTGCCTTACAGCAGTCCACAACTGCAGCTACTTTAGCATCCTTCTGGTTTAAACAGACCATGCAGCAGTTGTGGAGTGTCAAGTGGTGAAGGCACGGAGGCGTGAAGCCTGCAGGCATCAAGGCAGCGGGCTGTACAGTCCTTGGGCCTTCAGTTTTCCGATTTGCCCTCTGATGGCCCAAGACTCTTACGAAACTGTGAGCACACTTTTTCTGAGACAAGCTTGACCACAGTAGCAGAGTGGGGTCCATGAGGCTACAGAAGGAACTGGGAAAAAAAAAAAAAAAAAAGAAAAAAAAAAAAGTGAAATATTCATAATAGAAAGTAACTAAATGGCTGTTCACTGAGGCTTTACACATGTGCAGCCCTGCCCAGATAGGATAAATAAATGGAAAGTATACAAAATTTTGCTGTTTTCCTGTAGGAGTCTGTCATTATTTTGCATGACTATGGAGGGCAAATATTACAGGGGAAGAAAGAGAAATAAGGTATTTATACATACCACATACCATGGAAATGAGTTGTCAGTATACAGTATAAAATGCAGTCTTTCTGGGTGGTAGTATTGTGCATGTTTTGCTTGGGGAAAAAAAAAAAAAAAGCTTTCTTGGAACGTGAGCCTGCATTACTTCTGGCCTTCACACTGAGGCATCATAAATAATGCAGAGTGCTGCTGCCCTGAAGTCAGGAGCTTGGAAAGAAAATACGACTCCTATGGCTGCCTCGGTGTCCAGAGGAGTGCTGAGCAAAGCAGTGTGTACGAGGGCACGTGCGGTTCGAGTGGGGAGGGAACAACTCAGGTCACTGCAGGAGAGCTAGGTGGATAAGCATCTTGTAGCAGAGTCGAGCAGCTCGCTGAAACTGAAATCCAAAGCAGTACTTGCTGGATCTACGGAGCTCAGCAGGGCCATGGACCAGGGAGCATCCCAAGCTGTTGGAGTGGGTTGCCCAGGGTGTGAAGGGACTGCCTCGGGACGCAGCCTTATCCATTCTCCAGCACCAACAACACAGAAGAATGATTGTTTGTCGCTTGATTTATTTTTTTTTAATTCACTCTGTGGGTATTGATGCTTGCAGAGAGGCAGTGCCTTGATGTGGTCTGCAGAAAAGTCTTGAGTTCAACCAGCTGCAAAGACGAAGGTGATGTCCTTGACATTTGGAGGGGACCTTGGCATGCACAAATGACTCTTGTTTTCCTCTTTCCTGTGAGTTCTGCAACCCCAGCAAGCCTTCTTTTCCCTATTCCCCCATTTCCTATTTAACATTTTTGACACTTTGCCATCTTGCATTGCATCTTTTTTTTTTGTCACCCACAATCGTTTGTTTTTCCTCGGGCCTTTTTCCCACCCACCTCCCAGTTTTGTGGGGTAGGGAGAGAAGAAATGACATTTTGTTTTATAAATAAGTGGGCTGGTGTCCTTCCCTGTCATGGCAAATCAGTGAGAAATTGTGCATCTGCATTTTCACCTAAGCTTCTTCCTGCTCTGCTTTCCAAATAAGAAGCTTGAGAGCATTGCTCTGAGGCTTTCTAGCAGTGCTCATGAAAGACTTCCAACAACACAAACTCGATGTAAGATACTTCCACCCTGCCTGTGCCACAGTTTCTAGTTTCCTCTCATAGCCTTCAACTCCCCACACCTCCTGCTTCCTTTCTTGGAGCATAAGTTCTTAGAAATACTCTTTGGATGTTTTTTTGCATGACTCAGAAAGGGGCAAGGGGAAGCCCATGCAAAGGGTCAAGATATTTCCTCATGTAGCTGTAAGAGTGTAAATTGGCAATTCATTAAAGTGTCCGATACTAAAATTTGACCCTGTGCACTTGTTCAAAGAGTGCAGTACACTAGGCAAACTGCACTTTTCCTCTTGAACTGTGAAATTGTGTTTTGCAAAGACAGGCATGTCCTTACACTGCCAAACAAACTATGTATCTTTAGTTTATATGCTGATGTAGTAAAATCCTTCCTTTCATAAGTCCATTCTTTTTCTAAGCTCTGTTCTTTGTGGTTATCTGATTTCAGCGTAGAAAGGGGGAGAGAGACTTTCAAAAAATCTGTTTTAAAAATACTTCAGATAGCAAGATACAACATGCCTTTTTATTCTGTAAGGTCATGCAGGCAACACCTGCTGTTCCTCCCTTCACTTCTGTACCTGTACATTGAATGAGTCAGCCAAAGTGAAGTGCCAAATATCAAGAAACAGAGTGCCACTGAAAATGATTCAGCATTCTCTAAAGGTTTAGCTTTCTCTAGTGCGACAACATCTTGACTATGCAATTTATGGTATATCAATGCAAAAAAAACTAGCAAGGTAGCCTATGGGAAACACAAATTCCAAGACCTAGAATAATATAGAATACACTCCCTGGGGCGTTCTTAAAAGTTTTTCATTTTACCTGAAAATGGTTTTTTTTTTTTTTAATTACTTCTAAAGAAATTGACATGGAAAAAATCCATACTGAAGATGTTATTTCTTAACTTAATCTACTTTTATTATTTTCATTAAAGAAGTAACAGCATAGGTAACACTGGTTTTAAAGTTTTAAATTCACACTTCCATGTGTTAATAATTTTTCCTGTAGCTTGTTATTTTTCATCTTTTATTTGACCCATAGGCTTTTAAGATTTATTTATTTATTTTTTAATCATTCACAAAGGTCTTTTAGGCATCTCCTGAGTTATTTAGATCCTGAACAAAAACTTCTGTAGTTAAAGCATTTTGAGGACGTGTGTTTTCTTTTCCTGCTTGCTTGGATAACCCCAAAATAACTTTAGTTTGAAACTTGGCATGTAGTTACTTTGGAACAGAATGTAATTTTTCCAAGTGCTCAGAAAAAAAAAAAAAAAAAATCTCTCTCAAACAATAAAGCCCTCCACTCTGTTCCCCACACAATGCATATTTGCTAAGGAGTCTGGTAGTTTGGTGTGGCAGTCCTGGCTTCATGGGAAATAACCAGGAACGGCCTTTGTTGTCCTCAGAGCGAGGATCTGACTAATGGGTTTTGGAAAAATAAGTGTAGGAAGGGGTGGAGCTCTGGGAGCAGTTACATGTCTTCCCACATTATATTCTGCTCTTCCCAAATTGGTGGATTAAGCTGAGACAAATTGCTGTGGGCAGACAATCTGTAGCCCTGGTTATGATTACAAAATGTGGGATATTTGGCATGAGGTAGAGGTTAGAGGTGAGCTTCTGAGTCAAGGACTACGAGTGGTGAGCAGCAGATGGTGTGGGAAAGAATTCGCAGATCCATGCAGATCTCTGTGCAGTGAGGAACTCCACCCGTCAGCCCTTCTTTTACTTCCAAGACATGAGTGGTTTGGAAACAAGTTCAGAAACATAGTGCACATGTTCCCCATCCCTTCTGCCCACTCAGTCCGTCCTAATTAAGTTATAAGGAAGGCTAGGCAAACCAATCTGAAAGTGGGAGTGAAAAAATAAAGCTTTTATTTTTCCCACACCCTCATTGTCATAGACTTTCTCCCATTTCCCACATCCAGTGCTTCTGGCGTCCTTCAGGCTTCTGTCTAACAATACTACTGTGGAAACACTGAAGTGATCAGGAATGACTTTGAAGGATGGTGGCAGGGGCATGCTCTCAGGAGGTAGGACCTGGATCTAAACCTGCCCTGGTCAATGTTTAATTAATCACAAGGAATGAAAAGTGTCAAGAGAAAAAAAACTTATTCTAACCAAGTCTAGCAGCCAGTGGCTGCAGCATTTCTTCAGCTTTGGAGAGAGGTCGGTTTAGATTTCTAAGGTAGAGAAAATACCACAGCCCCAGACTATCCCATCTTAAGGGAGCTCTGTTCAATGAACTAGGAGTAAGACCTCTTACTCTGATAGTCTGTGATTTTTTTTTCCAATGAAACCTGCCTAATGACTTAATATTTAAATTAATTCCAATACAGCAAAAAAAATAATTTCCCGATTAATTGTATTTTTTGTTTGTTTGTTTTCTTTTATTTTGTGCAATTCCAGGTCTAAGCTTTGCTATTATTTTAATAATATAAATGTTCCCACCGTGCTTTTTTAATAAAAGTCAGGGGACTGTATACACTTAATTAAAAATACACAACCACCACCACCATTTTCATCTTTTCTATTACTCAGGCTGCTATCATTGTTACATAGCGAATTAGAATTGTCTTTTCATATTCTGTCAAGCCTTGAGTTATTTCTTTCTCTGCGTATTTATTTTGTGCTAAATGAGTGTATCTTTGCTCCTTCTTGTCTCTTCTGCCTTCTGTTATTAGCGTGCCCTTGACTAACCAGCCTTTCCCAGGGAAGAATGGTTCATCTAAAGAATGCACAGTGCAATTTGTTTACAATTTGCAAATACAACTGTCAAATGTAATACACCTCAAAAGAAGAAAGCAGAAAAGCTTCCCTGCTGGTGGGCTCATCTATGTTCTTTGGTTGTTTTGCTGGAGGCCCAAAAAGTCATCAAAACACATAAGCCCATGTATGAAATTCCCTATTTTGTTGGAAATGAAGCACAAACTAAACTCAGTTCCTATTCAGCAAAGTATATTGAGAAGTGGTGAAATATTAGTATCTATTTAAATGTCAGTTTTAAACTGTGCCTAAATCCAAAAGATTAAGACAAAATCATCTTTTAGAAAGAGAAAGCTTCTTAGCTGTTCTTCTTGTCATTATATTTGTGTGCATAATTTAGGGGAATTTAGAGGCAATCTGGGAAATGCATATGCCCTGGTTAATCTAGATTTACAGGAACACTTTGATGCAGTTCCATTTAAACTAGTCAAACTAAAGGCAGCAGGGGATCCTGCTTCAACCATGGGAAAGAATAAAAATCTTGGCTATAAGACAAAACAAAATACAGAAGGGAAAAATGGATTTTCACCTAATATGGAGAAAGAGGAAGCACTGAATGATTTTCCTGTAAACCCTGTTGTTACTACCTGTCTTTTTAATAACATTTAGATCTTGAGAGACACAAGAAAGTTACAGTCATTAAATTCATATTGATTTAGAGCCCCTTGTTGTTGCAGGGAAGTGAACGGGTCAGCATAAGGTGCCACTGTCAGGCCTGTAAAATTTTGAGGCAATGTTACTTTACATTATGTCTTTTATCAGTAGGTAAGGCTTTCCCTCTTGACTTTAAAATGGTGCAGATACTTAAATGCCCAACTTAAATGCCCCAAATGCTATTGTGGGCCTGGAGCATGTTCTACTGTGGGACCCTCCTCACCTGGGCCAAGGTGGGCCTGGGCCTCTTCACCACCCTGGGCCTCTTGGCTCAATCTGCTTCAGTTTGGGCAGAGGCACGGGACCATTATGGGTTCTGGGAAGAAGCATCTGTGAAAGGGACTGTGGCTGTGTGTCTGAGAAGCTGTAACACCCAGCTTGTGTGTCTGACACTGCATCACTATGGCTGCTGTAGGAATTAAGGGACTCGGGGCTTGACGCAGACCTAAACAGAAACTGAGGAAAATAATGGAGGCTGTAGGGTCACCAGTGTGACAACACTGAAGGCACCTGCTTTATCACATCCAAAACCAAGAGATGAACATCATCCCTGAATACTCCATGGTTCCTCCTGGGAGCCTCAGGGCCTCCCACTGGTTTGCAGGGCAGCAGAACAGAAATGGAGATGATGCCCATACTGTAGGGGACAGGGCTGTGATGGTGATGTGGGAGGTTGTTGGTGTTCTGCTGCCTTCAGACACAGGCAGACACCTAGGGTTCAGAACAAACAACCATGTTAACAGGCCCAGAAAGCAGCTTGACAGGTCTTTTTCTCATTTTGTCTGTCTGTTTTGTGGGTGCTAGATCTTGGGCACTTTGCCAAGAGGAAATCTGGTGTCACATGCCACATCTTGTGCTGTCCCATCAGCCTCGTCAGCCTGCCTGTGTGATTCAGTCCATCCCACTTTGGTGTAGTCCAGGCACAGGCACACAAATCTACACCTTCCTCACCTGCCCCACTGTGCTGGCCGTGTCTGGCACCTTCAGCAATTCATCACTCACCTCACATGGCAGAAATTTAACAAAAAATGCAGACACAAAATAAGCAGTAATTTTTTTTGGTTAGGTGCACGAGTCTGCATTAGTTTTCTTAATTCCTTGTTCCAAAAACAATTTGCTGTAGTGAAGTGAAACTGGAAAGGGCCCAATTGTTCTCTCTGGCAAGTAATTATCAGTCCTTCTTTGATCCATACACAGTGTGCTGTGTTTATAAAACTGAACTGAAGGTATTCAAGGTATCAGCCCCTGACATCTACCATGGCCCTGCATAGGTTACTTTTGCCTGTGCAGAACTTCAGGTACTCATGGATACCCTGTGCTTTAATAGCGTTAAGGCACACTGGTTGAGTTACCCCTGGACTTGGGTAAGACACGGTTTCACCAGGAATTAAGGGACAAATTAAAGTCTTAATTTAGTCAATCATGAAGAGCTTATCCCTTCTATAAATCTGCATTTAACAGATGCTTTATTAATTAAAGGGGAAAAGGGGAAGTACAGTGGATCAGTAGCCACTGTGGGGGGAACCTAAGGCCAGGGTGGAACTCGTTGTAGACAGTGTACTCAGGACTGGGAAAAATGTGGAAATCTTTGATGGTAACTGAATTTGACAGCTTGCTAGAAAGACAAAAAGAGGAATAGACGAGACATCAAATGCCAAGTATATGTGTTGCGCTTGTTTTCCTGATGTGTGTCAATAAAAAATGACTAAAGGTGTCTGGCCTTCTAGTGCCCAGAGGAGTACACGTCCTGACTCCTGGTCCAGATCTGTTCTTGTGATGCCTGACATCTCAGTACCTAGAGGTCATGGGGGGTTTGTAGGACTCTTCATCAGGCATTGAACACAGGCTGCCCTGGCAGCTGGTGACAAAACCTGCAAATTCAGGAGAACTAGAGTTGGCTGGAATCTCTTTGGTGGGCAATAGGGACTAAACTGGATCTTGGGGTCTTCTCAGATTGTGAGGAACATGGGAGGAGAGCTGGAAAAGGCTGAATAACCTATGAAGTGGATCGTTTCCAATTGCCTTGAAGATTGGTCTTTTCGATACTGGCATTGGACAGGCAGAATGCTGGGATTATAGAGATGCTAGCTGGAGTAAGTGGCTCATTCCTATCCCATATTTATACAGTATTTGGCATCCAAAGGATGACATTTTTCACTTAGGTTCCTGTGTAAACTAAATCACTTTACATGACACTGCTGTTTTCATATTTCTACTTAATTTATTTATTGAAGCCAAATGTTTATATCAGACTACTTGTGTAAAGTCCAAACTTCTTCTGATCATGTATACTAAGCTGTTAAGCAGAATAGCCTTGGCTATTGAAAGCAGCATAAATTTATATCTTGTGCATATCTGAGAATACCAAGGACTAGAAAAAAGTCCTGAGAAATTGTTAAAATACCTTTTGAAAAGGAGATACGAGAAAACTGACTTACACCTATAGAGCATAACACAGAGAGGGCATGATTTATAAGAAAACTTGGTATTTTTATAAAGCATAAACTTAAAAATGAAGACTGAAGGATGTTTTACTGATGAAGCCCCAGAAAGACTAACAGATGGGAAAAGATATGGGTTACTTAAAGGCTGAGAAATGAACAGAAATGCTATCAGACTCCAACGATATTTCAGTGTATAAACAAATCTAATCCTTCCATCACAATCACATTGCATCATTCTAATGCTAAACACGGTCAGAGGTAAGAAAAAGGCTTCATCTGATTATATCTCCCATCTCCCATATTCCACTGATAACATTTAAGTGAAAGAATGTGAATGTGTGAACAAGAGAAGAATAAAATTCATCCTATTCACAATTTAAAAGAGGCTATGATTGGTTACGGGAAAATTTATTGACCATTTCCTGCAAAACAAACTTTCCAGGGAGTTCTGAAGCCTATTCACCTGCCCAGAAATAACCTAAAGAGGCTCTGGGTTTGGGACATCCTCTCTTCCTCGGGATTTCTTTTCTGTTCAAGAACATTTAAGTATCTGATTATCTGCGAGGCTTAAATCACTACCACCGATTTCTTCTTGTTCTGATATCAAATGAGTGTAGAAGTTACTCAAACTTTTTGTAACATACTAATTATCCCCCTCAATTAACAGGGCTGAATACAGCCAGAAATATCATTTTGAAAGTATTTAGCCTCAGCCCAACACGGATCTGTGTAGCTTCAGGTGTCATTTAAGCATGCCATAATATTCCCAGGAACCCTTTACAGAACCATTTACAGATGATGTTGTTGAGAAGAGGACAGCATTTTTCAACTAGGTGATTTCTGGTGCAAATGATTTGCAAAGGCATCCTTGATCCCTTTTCATGGAGGCATTTGCAAACATTCTTTCTGGTACTTGACTTCTATTAAAGAGCCAAGCAAGGGGATGAATAGCACTTTGTATTTTAACAACAGAACACTCTTCCAGAACATGCCCTTTTCATATTTTCAGGTACTAAGTGCAAGGTACTACTGAGAACCTCTGGACCTCTCGGTGCATGAACCTCTTGAGAAACTGTGCTACCCAGATCATGCAAACCTGTAGTAACACCAGTGCTTGGGTATCAACGTACAGAAAGGTCCATCTTGCTTCATATTTCCACCCAAGGGTGGAAAGATTTCCTTCTGACCTGGGATGATTTCTGGGGTATTAGCTAAACATTCCCAGGTTTGTTAACAAAGAGAAATGCGTGACTAACGGATTACTGCCACTTTTGTGCAACTTTTTAGTTAATTACTTAATTCTGAGTACACAAGGCGTTCCCCTGGCCACGTGTGTGTTTTCAGAGGAGACTTACGCTATGTGCCTGTGCTTGTAAGATTGAAAATTTGTACAAAATAGCTTGTTATATTACGTGCTTAGGCTGTGGTTTGACAAGACAATTTAGGGTGTCTCATACCATATCTAACAGGCACAGATTACAAAGTGCTAGACAACCTCACTCTGCTGGTTGATACTGGTTCAAAATATGTAAGTGGGAGGTTATGTCTTGTCCTAGAGACTTGCACAGTCTGTCTGAATTGTTATTACATAAGCTATAGATAAGGTATTATATAAAGCATCGTAACACCTTATTTTGGCTGAGGTATTGTTTATCCTCCTGCAGCTGGCATAAAAACTACATACATAACATATGTAGCACTCTGAGTCAGAATAATGCAGAGGTGTTCACATCTAGCAGCATCAGATCCATACTTCCAGGTGATCCAGTAGTATGGACTCTGTATTTATTACCATGCCTAATATTGCTTTTACAGGAGTACCTAATCTAAAAATCAGCAAAACTCCCAGTGCAGTCAGTGGGCTTTGGATCAATTTTGTCTCTCATTTGCTTTGCTTTCCCCAGGTTGACAGAGATGGGCTAGCGTAACTGGTTTTAAAAGAAAACTTCATTTCTTAAGAAAACTGCTTTAACTTAATCTCATTCTGGAAAACGTTGTAATAGTGACTTTCCCACAAATAAAGTGCAGTACATTAGCTTTTAAGAAAAAAAAATAATAATTGTATTTAACAATGCCATATTGTAACTAAGTTATAAACTGATGTATCTCTGGTGTTTTTAGCAAGTTTTCTTATGAGCGGTTATTCTTTTGTTTGTGCTTACCATGGGAAGAGCAGGGAAGGAACATGCGGTGTGGTGTGATGTGGTGTGGTACCTGGTATGAGATCAGTCCCTGGCTTGAAGACGATCCCAGCCTCCCAAAACAAGGGAGTGTTTCGATCTGCTTTTGCTTTTCATCTGGCTGGATTACAGTGACATGTTAGCTCACCCTGCTGCTGTTTTTTCTTCCTGGTAGCAAACCTGAATGCACACATAATTCTCTTGACAACGATCCTGTTCCTGAACTCATCCACAATAAAGCGTGCAACTGAAGGGAAAGACAAAAGCTTCTCACGAAGCTGTCTCAGACCTTGTTGGAAGCGTGTTTTGGTTCTTGAGGTATGTTTCTCTAAGATGTCTTTCAGAAGGTGGGCACCTGCCTTATCAAGATGGCCCTGGAGGCTGGGAGGTTTCGTGTCGCAGGTGCAACAGCATTGCCTCACCTTTCCAGATAATCATTCTCCTGCCGGCACACATGCTGCTGGCAGCAGACCTGTGACACAAGATGTGTTGGAATCATAAAAAAGGCTGGAGGTTGCTGTGGGGATGGTTGATGTTGGGAAAGCACCAAGCAGGTGCCTGCAGCACCGTGTATGGGTGCTCCTTCTCTGTGACTCAGTGCAGCCCCTGAGCCCCGCATTACTAGATGGCAAACGGGAGTGGAGGTGGAACAAGCTGGTTTGTGCTTTTGCAGTCCTACATGTATATCTGCTCCTGCAATGAGGCCATAGCACACATTGTGAATTCCTATGTGCTAGAACATAAATTAATAACTAATAACTAAGAATAACTAATAACTAAGAATAACTAATAACTAAGCAGGAACCATTGTACTGAGGTGACAAGGACCAAGGACTAGCTGGATCAGCCAGGTTAATGCCAACATTTATTTTTCCTCTGTATAGGCCATGCCGCAGTAGCACAGAGCTACTTGGAGTTCAGCATTTCTTCAAGTCACTCTTAGACAGTGTTTTTATTACACTGTGCTTGGTGAACATTGGTGAACATGCTTTTTTTTTTTTTTTTTTTTTGGGGGGGGGTGGGCAGCAGTGGTTGGAAGTGGACTTGACAGCAACAGCAAAACAGCACACACCTCCTGGGGAGAGACACTACAGCTAATGGACATCCAGGCATGTGAAACAAAAAGGGGATTTACAACTTGCCTAAGAGAGGTTATGGCAACGGAGCAAAAGCAACAGGTTCAAGGAAGAGCTCTGGTTTGGTTTCTTGACCACAGGGGCTATGGAGACATAGGCCTGAGGGCTGGAAAGTCAAAGGATAAAGTTAAACCAGATTAGGTAGTATTACAGCCATATGGGACTCACTGTAAAAGGAGATTACTGAATGATGGTAGTGCTGATTAACAAAAGCTGTGTGCAAAACTGTGTGTCATTTCTTCGAATCATAAAATCACACAATGGTTTGGGTTGGAATGGGCCTTAAAGACCTTCTTGTTCCAACCCCCTGCCATGGGTGGGGACACCTCCCACCAGACCAGGCTGCCCAAAGCCCCATCCAGCCTCGCCTCAAACACCTCCAGGGATGGGACACCCACAGCTTCTCTGGGCAACCTGTGCCAGGGTCTCACCATCCTCTGAGTGAAGGATTTCTTCTGAATATCTAATCTAAATCTACCCTCTTTTAGTTTAAAGACATTCCCCCTTGTCCTATCACCACCCTCCCTCACAAAGAGTCCCTCCCCAGCTTTCCTGCAGGCCCCCTTTAGGCACTGGAAGGCCACTGTAAGGTCTCCCCAGAGCCTTCTCTTCTCCAGGCTGAACAACCCCAGCTCCCTGAGGCTGAGGCATAGGAGAGGTGATCCAGCCCTCTGAACGTCCTCGTGGCCCTTCTCTGGACCCACTCTAATTGGTCCATGTCCTTCTTGTGCTGGGGGCCCCAGAGCTGAACACAGCACTCCAGGTGGGGTCTCACGAGAGCAGAGCAGGGGGGACAATCACCTCTGTCGGCCTGCTGGCCATGTTTCTTTAGCTGCAGGCCAGGATTTGCTTCATCTGCCCTCCTTAGTCCCACAGCGTATCATCTTACCTTTGATATTTCCAATAGGCCAAGAGTATTTCCACCTTTTCTTTGCTGGCTTGAGCCATGGCATTCATGACAGATCCATTTATTTATTTGTGAAAAAGAAAATAAAAATCTCCACCCACCCAACCTGTTATTAACTGGGCCCTAAGCTGCTTAGTTAGGCGTGCCAGTGAGTAGAAAGGAAAACACAGCAGCAGCAGAAGCAGGAAGGAGCCTCTTAGTTTGAGGGTGAGCTGGGATAGCGGCCCTGGAGTAGAGCAGAGGTGGGTGGCAGGACTGTGGGGTCGGGTCCGGGATGGGGGCATGGGGACCACAGTACAGCGGGGCTGAGCATGAGGGACAACAGAGGAAGAGGACAAACTCATCACATTCAAATGTACAAGGAGAAAAAAGAAAGTACAGAGTGGGAATAAACAGAGCTGTGGGCACAGGGAGAGAAGGAGAGGATGCTGAAATGGGGAGCTGGGGTGCAGTGGGGCTGTGGTGCTTGGGGTGAGGCAGCACTTGCAGGACACCGAGCGCATGCAGCGGGCTGCAGCCGTAAGGCAAGGGAGAAGCATTCGCAGGGGTGTTGTGTTTAGACTGAGCTGAGCTGACTCACAGCAAGAGGAATTTTTAAAAACTAAAGCAACAATAAACAGCAGAGGAGGAAAGAAAAAAACAGGGTAGGAACTACATGTAAAAGATAGAAAGCTCACGAGAAACTTCAGAAGATGAATGCTTCAGATTTAACAACCGATTCTGTACTGTAGGCCTGTACTGACAAGGAACATATGGTGTCCTGGAAAGGTGCCTTCTCTAATGTCGTGTCTCCCTTAACAGATAGAAACAGTGCTGGGTCTATTAACCCCCTCCAACTCTGCCTAATAATGTTTCGTTTAATCTGGAAAAAAAAAAAAAAAAAGTAAAAATTGAGAAGAACAGAAATTCAGCTCAAGCAGACCGAACATGTTGTTCTCTTTTCAACTTTTGGTTTGCTACAAAGAGATGAAAAATCAGTTTGAGACTCAGCCCAAGCAGCTACAGGTACCCTGCATGCTGCAAGCGTCCACCCTTCCCCAGGGCACGCTGTGGCACATCTCCTTGCATGGGGCAGAGCAGGCGCTCGCACAGCTCCTGACTGTCACAGCCTGCAAGCGTGCCCCAGGCCTTATTTGCACTGCTCAGCCACGGATTTGCTTGGCACATCCCAGAGACTGACGGAGTGACTTCGTGCCAACGTGCTGCTCCGATGCTGGCCCAAGGGCTGCTCCCAGTCGCGCTGGATGGCCGTAGGGACCCTGGTGCCAAGTGGCATATTTCAGCGGTGTGCTAACCGCGAGCTCTCGCCTTCAGCAGGCACTTCGCACCGATGGCAGGAGGCCAGGCGCTGGGCCAGCTCTGCTGACTCATGTGAGCCAGGAAGCCTCCCTCACCGGTGAAATCCTTGTCTGACCTGTGAGCATCGCTAAGGGGGATGGATCCTAAATGCCTCCACTTCATTTTTACAGTATTAATTGGTATCTTACCAGTTATCGATGGGTGCATATGGTTGAAACCAAACAGCAGAGCTGGCACGTTTGTAAGGTTTCAATTTAAGAGCAAAATCAATATCTAAATGTAATGGGAATAAAAAGGATTAGAATTAACAATATATAGAATTAACCATTTCAATCTATTGTCCATTGCTTGGCCAGGACCTGCTAACAATATTTAGTGGGGTTGGGCATGCAGGCAGTTATTGGAAAAAATGGGCAGATTGTTGTCTCTTGATTTAAGATGTCAAACAACAACACACGCATAAAAAGAAATACACTTGGATTCTGCTTTCCACTTCAGACAGCTACTAACTCACCATTTCCATTCCAAATGTTTATTTATTTTGTTTATCTCTTCCCATCTTTTTCCCAGGACACATGGTTGTTCTCGGAATGAATTCACCCCCTTAAAACTGCAATATGTCAGTGCTCATTTCTCCAGCCAGAAGGACAAGATGTGTAATAATTTCTGCATTATGAAAACATACCATCTACTAAAAGTTTCTAAAAATCGAAGCATTCATTTGTTATCTGCTCTGTATTCTGCTGGGAGATCTAAAAGCAATAAATGAAAAGACTGTTAGTGCCTCGGGAGGATAATGAGAACTTCTATTGCCTAGGAAAGAAAAGTTTATAGTGAAGCTTAGTGGATGCCAACTCTGTGCATGTGAAGATGCATTCTGTTTAAAAACATGACATATTTTTCTGACAGTGGGAAATATTCCTGGGATACAGAATGACGCGCACCGAGAGAGCAATTGGAAAACACTATGTCTTACAAACTGCTTGTGGTCTATTTTTCTGTCCTCACTCCATGTACCTAGATTGGTCCAGATGTCCTGAGTTTGCAGGGATGAAGCTGTCAAGATATCAGCTGTCCCCGTGAAGTTCAGATTGGGGCCGCTGTTGTGGCTTGTCCGTGCAGCACCTCTGCAGCTATCAGCAGTGCAGCACGCGAGGTGGCTGCTGTCTTGCAGACAGATTCCCTCTTTGCTTGAGGAACAGGAAAAGCCTGGGGACTCCACGAGACATTTCTCAACTGCATAGCTGCAAATGTATTTTCAAATGAAACAGACACACGTGGACATTTATTCATTTATTTATGCTTAGACCATTAGCATACATCTAAGGCTTGAAAGTGAAATTAGCTTTTTGTTTATTTTTTTTTAAATGTACTTACGTAAGCTTAGCTTTATATATTGGGGGAAAAGAGGAATAAATGTAGACAAGCATGTTAAATTTAGCCACACGCAGGTCTGACCACTGCTGCTGTTAGGACTGGTGTGACTTGGATCCAATGCTCCTGCATGCCCAAACTGCTTTATGAGTCAAGTCCTGGCTCTAGCTCATGCCAGAGGTGTGCATCTGCCTTGTCCAAAAGGGACAGACAAGCAGCTGCTATCCTGGTGCATGCTGCTGTCTTGCTAGGGGCAGTTTGTAGCAAATTGATACAGCAAGTCCTACAGGATTTGGACTCGCCATACCTACACAGCCAGGATGCTGCCAGGACTCTGCGGTGCCTAATCCTGAAATTAGCTCCACTGCCTCTGCACGGCACAGCTCCCTTCCTCTGTGCTGAGAGTGAAGCTGCATGGATCTCTCCATTCCCACACTATGGGGGCACATGCCACGGGGTCAGCTTTCTTTGCTTGGCTTCTTGGCTGCACTTGCTGGGATTCTTCAGGTGCTTTTTCTTCATAGTGGTATTGGGAAAGCTTACTATTATTCTTCTTCCAAGTCCGGATCAGATAGTTTCACTGCAACATTACCAAGGCACAATACAGCCTAGCTACTCCAAATGCCTCTTGAGAGGCAGCATGTTACCATCGTGAGACATTTGGTGCAATTTGTATCCTGGGAAGAGTCAGGACATTGTCCGACAAAAGAATCCAACCATCTGGAATCACTCATATGAGAGCCCCTCATTTCTAAATCCCTAAGCACTAGATCCCACAGTCTGTGCACACCCAAAAAATCCCATTAATATTGGCCAGAGAAATGGCTGCAAACAATCATGAAATGAGAATTTCTTCATGTTAAAGACAGATGAAATTCCAAGTTTAAAGTGGCAATCAAGCTTTTAAATTGCTTCTTTCAGCTGTGGTTTTGTAAGAAGTAGAAAATAATTGCACAAGCACTGGTTAATTTAGAAAAGCCTATTCTGAGGGGAGATTTTGCAAAATGTTAGGAATAATAGAAGAGCCATTTTTAAATTGTGCCAGAAAAACTCCAAGTTAACAAAAAAGGTCTGGCTCCAAGCTGGACCACCAAAATAGAAACTAAAGACAGTGCTACAGATTGGTTCATGTCAGTTTGGCTACCTTGTAAATGGAGTGAGGAATAATTTAAAGTTTCTGATATCAAAATGTTTTGAAAAATCCCACTTGCATTGTAGGCTATCGCTGTTAATGGAGAAACCAAGACTCATTTTTTGCTAGCACACACACCTTTATGCATTAAAAGGCTGCATGTAATTATGGCAAGACAGCCATGATGTGCTTCCAAGGCCTTGAAGTAAAATGAAAAATTTCTGTGCAAATTCCAAGATTTCTAGATTCATCTATTCTTCTTTCACATATTAAAAAGGAGTAAAAGTATCTTCAGGTAAAGTAATTTAGACATCTTTTGTCCCATGGAAATTGCTGTTTTCAAACAAATAAAAAAAAGGCAACAACAAAAAACAAGCAACCAAACAACCTTTCTCACACTGCAGTTTGTTATAATAAACCTTCAGCAATGAAAACACTCCACTGGAAATACTTTTTAAAGTAAATAAACATACACAGGTGTGATGCTGAACATACGGGGCCCATCTGTTGAGAAAGCTTGGGATAATTATTACCTAGTCGCTGGAGGAGCAGCGTCACTTTAAACAAAATGGGTTTAGACGTATTTTTTGGCAGAATGCTGAAGCCAAGGTCACGTGGCAAAGCTTTGTTTCAGGAACACGATAAGCAGAAGCTCGTACTGTAAAGAACAGCACACTGTCTCGGAGGACAAGAGACCTAAGAGGAACAAAACAAGCTAGAGGATACGGAGGTTGAGCTTCTCATACACGCTAGCTAGCAAAAGGATTTTGAGATGAACAGCAGATTAAAACAGAACAACAGTAGATAAAATCAAGCACAAATAAAAGCGAAGTAGCACACACGGAAGGGAGACCGTGAGTATGGCTCAGAGGGCTCTGAACAGTTTCTACTCAGGGTACCGCCACTGCCTGCCTCCTGGGAACTTCTGCTCCAAAACAATCCCAACCCAACCCGACCACAGACGAAATTCCAGGACAAAGACTGGAGTAGAAACCGCAGCAGGAAATACAGTGAAGAGCTATTTACACGGCACACTTGACAATTTGCCCTGTGTAAAACATCTTTATCATCTCTGAGCTGCATCTCAGTGTCGACCACCTTCAGCACGACATGCAGCAAAAGCTGACAGACTCTGCCGTGTCCTCACTGCCTGAAAAAGGCATCTGAGCAAGGAGTAGGCCGACTTCCTGCAGGTTAACATTGACTGTGTTTTCTCAGGCATGTTCTGCAGTTACAATCTGTAAAACCAAACCTTCCTAGGCATCAACAAAATTCCTGCTTCTGCCACCGGCTTCCGGAGCACGGCCAGCTCAGGCGGCCTCCCTGCAGCCATGGCCCCACATCACCCCGCCGGCCTCCAGCCGTGGCCTCCTGCCCACAGCCCACAGCACAACTCCCAGCTGCTCTGCCCAGATGCCCACAGGGAACAGCAAACAGACACCTCTCTGCTCTCAAATCCTCAACAGCAGGCACTACAAAGTGCCAAGAAGGGAAAGCAAGAAATCTACAGCCATCCCCAAACCTCTTCTCTAGAGGGCTGTGTGGCCTACTAGCGCGTGGTGTGTGCACACGTTGGCACGCCTGTTTCCTGCTTCCCCAAATCCTTACATCACAGTGAAAGTCATCTAACTAAACATTAAGACAGGTCTCCTGTCCTCAGCTGTCTAAAATGGCTTTTCTTCACTGGCCCACCAGGTACTTCTGGCTCTTTGACACTCTGGTCCAGCCTATTTTCACACAGTACAGCTACAAGGGGAGGATCAGGTAAACTCAAGCCTATGAAATTTCCTATATAGCTCTAGCCTGTGTGTTGATATCTGAAATCACTCTCCTTTTAACAATGACATTTCTCATACAGGAAAAAAATAAACAGAAATAGAGGTCCTTTGAATAGGTTCATTAAATTAATGCAAATGCTGGAAACCCATGGTGGATTTCTACAGGCATTAAAACAGCAATAACAGAAGTTCATTGGATTACCAGCAGTTTTGAGCAGAACACACTAATGGGTGAAGCTGTCGAGAGCTAACACTTCAGTGCTTTCAAGGTCTTGCTTGACCAGGCTCAACATTTGCAACTTTATTTTTAAAAGGCTCACTACATCAAACAGGCACATGTGCTCAAGGTAACAGCCTGAACTCAAAGAAGTCCCTTCTGCATTCTGAAGAAGAGGTAAAATACATTTTACTACCCTGTGGTTTACAAGGTTAAGCTACCGAGTCATGCATCTCACCAGGACACATTTTGTCGAAGAGTTTTCTCCTCCTACCACAGCTACATTATCCCACGCCAGTTTGTGCTGACACACAGGGTGTATTGTCACGAACTGCAAGGCAACGCAAGCCGTAGCAATAAGCACATTTCTCTTGTCTGGGCCTCCACAGATGTGAGATACAAACCAAACTATAAGCAACATTTCCTGTGGTAAGCTTAGTAACATTCACTGCACTTCCCTTAAAACAGTGAGGAGACATCTCTACCAATGCTCCACACCTTACTCGTGGTTGGATCCAATGAGTCCCTCTCCCAGCAGCTTCACAGAACAAGGTCTCAAAACTGGAGCTGCAGGAATACTGAGGTGGGGAGGTGGGGGGAACAAAAGAGATGAGTTTCTTGGTTTCCATGCTCTGTGGAATTTGCTTATTTCTATGGGCTGGAGAGATTAAGAGAAGCAAAAAGATACTGTGCATCTCTAAGCCCAACAGACCCACTGGGGCTCCAGCAGGGCACCATGTGGCCCAAGGTCTCGTTCTCAGCTTCTTAACTTGGGGAACAACTCCATATTAGCACATCCCTCACATGAGAAGTGGGCAAAGGATGCTCTTATCCAATCCTCTCCCTTCTGAAGGAGAGCAACTGAGATTGCGTATACCTCTGTGCAATACAGAGCCACAAGCAACTTGCCTTGCTCTCACCAGTGCAACAGTATTGTAACATGCTAAAAGTTTGCTTTCAATGTTTTCAGCACTGATAAAAGAATACATGTTTTTAAATGCCTGTTAAAGCCACAAAATATTTTAAGTATGTTTAATACACTGGTAAATGTACCATTCTCTACTTTGCTTACAGATTCATTTCAATTCCTGTTCATTTGCATGCAATCAAAATGTTTAAAATAAAAAATGCACGTTTTCAGAAATGATGCATACCAGTTACCCACCCACTCTCCTCTCCCCAAACCATTTGCAACTGTAGCTTATATGTTATTGTTATTTGTTGCACATTCCAGTCATACAAGCCAAGCACTTTCTCTTCTTTTTTCCCCCGAAGTATGCTAAGAGGCAACACAAAGAGTGATCTTCCAAGCTCCCTGCTTGAGCTCCGTAAGCAGTTCCTTGAAGTGCCCTCATGCTTAGTGGGTTGGCATCACCAACAGCCTGTTCACCTCCACTTGCAGGCAGGGCTCTTTTTACTGCTCATGTATTGGCCTGCAAGGCATATTTGCCTTCTGGCACTAAACCTCCTCAAGGTACTCTACACATAGCTTTTCCACCAGCCTATACCATAATTAAGCGGTGCGGCTGAATCTGTTTATCCTGAATGGGGAAGCAGAGAACAGATTGGGCCCCTGAAATCACATTTTTTTCCCTTCAATAACACCAAATGCATTGTGCTTCTACAGGAAAATCTCTGTTCTTGGAGGTGTAAGGAGTTTTGCATTTCTTTTAGCAATCCAATTTAATAGACTGTTCTCCTGGTGGATACCTGATAACAGAGCCACTCATCTGGCTTGGGAGACTGCCAGTGAGGGAGAGAGAAAGAAAAGTGACAAGAAAATGACACAGAAAAAAGGAAAATGAAATGCTTCTCTCAATCCAGATCACTTTGAGAAGCCTATTGCTTCAAATCTCTTTCTCATTACCCGCATAGACACACCAAGTGCAGCACACACCTGTACTCCCTGAGCAGAACCCCCAACCTTGAACTGACTTTTATTTCATTGCCAGGAATTCAGGACTGCAAACATTTCTAACCCCAGAACCTCTGGTAAGTAGCTGTACAAACCTCATTCCCCAGCTTTAAGGGCAAAAACCTCTTTTTGCTTTGCACTGTATGGAAGAGATGTATGTGGTAGGGAACCATCTGCGGGTACTAGCAGTATTCCTTCCTTCCAAGCATCAGCATGAGTGACACTGGACTGTCACGGAGCGGGGAAAGAAAAACAACAGAGGAGAAGGGGAGCTACAGGGGAAAATAATGGCCAAAAAGTCGAAGGGGAGAGTGGACAGTCTCAGCAGGGCAGGTTAAAATTCTGGGTCTGCATTACACATTTCAAGGAGCTGCCTTGCCCCATCTATAGAGGAAAACACATATTGTCTTGCAGCTTACTGATGACAGCCCCATCACTTACAACCAGCACACCCAGCCCTTAAACTGTGGTTGCCTTTGAAGAGCAAGCCACTCACAATAACGGGTTAAGCCTTCATATGCAAATAAACTTATCAGTCTATCCCAAACACTGCATTATTTATGGACGCTATGAACCACATAACCGAGGCAGAAGGTGCTTGAAATACCTAAAGCAAATGTAAACCATATTTCTGTTTTTAAACAGCCATTCCTGACTTTAGATCATTAAGACTGTCATTTTAAGTGGTGAGTGACATTTCTGGCATCCACTGACGAAGGTGCAAATTGCACTAAATGCAATTTGAGTTTCAGACTCTGCACAGAACCTACAGAATTAAGCTAAATACTGACAGAGTTAAGTGGAAAGGATTTTATTGGCTACAAATGTTCACAGTTGAAAAAAAAAAATCAAAGAAAAATGATTTTGTTTGGATGTAAACATTCCCTGCTGCCCTGGAAATACTAACACAGAAACACTGCACTGAGATGCTGGGAAGAAGAAAATGTTCTCTAAAGTAAAGAAAGAACAACCACCACCAAAAAAGGTAAAAGTACTTCTTGAAATATTTCAAGTTTATGAATATTATAAAGATACTGTGTGTATTTCTACTTAAATCTCATATGGCATATGGCTGATTGACCAGTGAACTGCCATAATATGAAGATGCCAACTGGTTTTGGTGGGAATTCCCAGTCATAAAAACCTGAACAAACAGTAAGAGTGCTTGGACAAGATTACATGCATAAAAATGTACGTGCTGTATCAGGCTGGACTAACACATACTGAACCCCGAAATAGCATGATAGTCAAACCTGAGGGCCAAAATGAGAGGGGAAGAAGTAAGATCTAGCTTTGTAAAATTTCTCAGCAAGTTTTCAGGGACAAAAAGTCTGTAAGAAGAATTACCAAAAGCTCTCCCATAGACACTGTAAGTTGTTGCAGCCCTGACTAAGCAGATGGCCCCCCAAAAGTTTGATAACTTCACTAGGCAACACATCCACAAACACTCAGGCTGTTAGTACTGCCTCACATCCCTCTTCTCACTGGTTACAGCAGTCTCTGGGCTTTTGGGTTTGATTTTACTGTAAGAGTTGTCAGAAGGACCTGCAGCCAGCTGCGCTGGTTTCACAAAAACACATGAACCTTGCAGGCAGCCTGGAAGTCTCCCACGTGCACTCCATCCAGACAGTTAGATTCATGCTAATTTAGATGCTTGCAAAACTTCATGCTAGACCACAGTAACTTGGCAAAACGACGCACACGAGTGTGAAAGGCTCTGTGCATGCAGACACTGCCTGATACTAAGGCTAAGAACACATTTGCTGTGTTCACCAGATTTTTATAAAAGAGAAAGTCACAGCTGATGGGATAACAGGAGAAAGAGCGAGACGGGAAAGCAACAATTGAGGCTTAAATTGAAAGTCACATTGAAAAACTGACAGGATCTCATCAGAGCTCAGAAGTAATAATTTTGCTCAACTGCAGCAGTGATGGGGCTACCTCACAAGTGAAATGTGCTATCAATCACCTCACTTTTAAGCTCCATCATTACACCAGTAAAGGGCAGAAGAGTAGTAACAGGCTCATTTTTCAGGCTCATTTCTCCAAGTATCTCAAAGCTAACAGCTGCACACAGGTGGAAGTTTGAAACACCACTGATCTGGCTCTAGCTGTGCTGAAGCTTGTCTCTTCCCAGCCGTGTCAGTTTGCCCAGGTTTACGCAGTATTGTCTCACCCCTTCCCAAGTTGCAAGACATTTTGGGCTGTCAAATCACTGCACTGCTTTTGATTTGCCCTTTGTAACAAGACCATGTATCAATCCAGCCTATAAAAAGCACACCTGTGAAAACAGGTACCTGTCTTGCTGGAAATCTTACAAATAAACTTATCTGCAATTACCCCAGAAGTCTGTGCCAGAATTCTAGTCAACTAACAGAAAACTATTTTTCTATAACATGCTGGTCCTCCCAAAGAAATCAGTTCCCACACATTTTAGAAGTATTCCCACCCAGAAATTCCATCAGTCTTCTATTTTCACTGCAATTTTGTACAAACACTGCTTGAGAGAAACTGTGGATGCCCCATCCCTGGAGGTGTTCAAGGCCAGACTGGATGGGGCCTCAGCCAACCTGATCTAGTGGGAGGCATCCTTGCCCACGGCAGGGGGGTTGGAGTTAGATGATCTTGAAGGTCCAACCCAAGCCATTCTGTGATTTTATAATTTATTTTGAGCAAAGCATAAGAAATACAGAAACACTGAAGAGAGAACATCTTCCCATCCTATCTAAGCAATGGGACTTACAAAAACAGTATTAAAAAATGTGTATTCGCGATTTCTGCTGCAGAACACAGTGTACAGGTAATAAAATCATGATTCATTTCTCCTCCAAGCCTCTCACCTACTGTGTGCTGTGTCTTCACTCGTCACTCAGTTAAATGGTTATCTTCAACATCTGCTTTCAGGCAGCAGATATCAGCGCCTCCATGCTGTCTGACGTATCATGTAAGTGACAGCAAGCTTCGCCTGCAATCACCAGAAGAAATCTACTCATGAATCAATGATGAACAGAAGATCCGTGGTCCTGCGTCACCCCTTCAGCACAGCCAGCACGCTGACTCAACAAGGACATGACAACCTCAGGAGCTGTAAGGGCAGGATTCACCCAGTGCCAATGCCATACACGCATCCATGCAGTAGCGAGTTGCTGGGAACCGAAGAAACCTGTTGAAGCCAAATACTTCTAATGAGAAACTAAGGGAGAAGGAATTTTCATGCAGAAGCTTACAGCACAGCAATGAGCAGGGCAGCACATGTGCAAAAATTAACACCAGAGCAAGCACATGCAGTGAAATTACAGGGGGCTCAAAGACGGTGATGAAGGCCAAGTTTATGGAGGTCTAAAACAAAGTGGGGGGTATTGCAGGGAGATCCCGTGTGTCTGAAAAACACCACTGCTAATACTTTGCATGGCAAGTATCCTTAAAAGCAGGCAGCAATTTTAAAGCAGCCACTAACACTGGAGAGCAAGGCAGAGCCCTGGCAATGTCTCCAGCACACAGAAGACAGGGTGGTCCAGTCCAGCATCAGTGGCAACCAGGAAACTGGGAGGTGACAGAGTGCCAGGAAGGGCACCAGACTGTAGGAAGACTGGAGAGAGTAACAGACAAAACCAACAAATTCTTGGCAGAAGGACTAAGCAACAAGCACTAGGAAGTGCTTCAGACTCCAGCCGGGTATGCTGCTCCCAAGCAGGACAGGAAAAACACGACTGTCACTGCTTTGCTGCTCTGAGTCAGGAGGTTAAGACGCACGCTTGTGCAACTCATCACTGGGACAGAAGGGACCAATGTCTGCTCATCCTTCCTTGCTTCTCCTGCCACCCAGTGCCCTTCCGCCCCCACTTGCTCCCCAGATCCTGCCACTGTTACTGAACTTCCTCAGGAGAAGATGCCTGCAGCGATTAGCATGTAGCAACGATGGTGAAAAGATGTAGCACAGACTAGTGAGTAACAGAACTCAGATTTCCTGGGAAAACAGGACAAGGGTGAAATGATGCAAGTGATCTGCTGACTGAGCTAAAGCACCTTCTCAAGAATTAAAGACTCTTACAGTCTGTAATTATATCTGTAAGATTGTTTCATATTCTACCATATAGAACACAAATTTCAGCATTCAGTGGACCAGATTCCCATTCTGGAGCCCACTAAAATACTGGTATTCCAACACAGCAGCTGTTACATTTTCCGGTAGACTACGGCCTGATTCCTACCATTGCCTCAACAACCGGCAAATAAAACTACAACAACTACAGTTAGAATATTATCAAGTCTTTATAAAACAAAGCATGGCAAGCCAACTTCAAAGGCCAATTTGTTCCTTGTCAATAGTTAAGATTCTGTTGTGCTTTCTTAAGTAGAAAACCAAAAATTCTGTAAAAGGTCAGGTGATGGAAACCGTGATTGCAAAAGGGGAAGTGATGATATACGAGCAAGGGGGGGAAAAAAGACTAAGATTAAGAACAGTATTTAAATATAAAAATTTATTTAGGTGAAGTCACAAACATTTGTTTTAAATCAATTTACAAACACTTCATGTTATGCATATTACTGAAACTATCAAGGAAAGGTAAAGGAGAGCAGATAATGGCAGTTTGTTTTTTTTTTTTTCCTGAAACAACTAAAGGCATACCCTTACCATCATGTGCCTTACTGGATCATAGTTTTACCTTGATCATACTCCCTAGTATGCAAGGGGAAAGGAAAAGAAAACAAAATACTGAGATGTAAAATAATTTAACCATGAACCAGTGAATATGATTTTCATGAACGCCAGACCACAAGAGTGAAGTCTGATGCTCAGGATCCTAAGCATTCTATAAGACAAAAATAGAATAATAATTTAGGTCAATTGTTCTATCTGATCAAGAATTTTGTAATGCACAATTGGGCTATAAATTACTTCTGGCAATGACAGCAACAGTTAATCCATTTCTCAGAGACGAAAGAAGAGGCGGTATTGAGCCTCACAGAATTATTTTGTCAACAACCTGAGTTATACCAAATGTAGGATACTGTTTAAAGTCAAATATACATTTATGTTGCAGATATTCTCAATGAAATGGTAAAATTAACAGCTGTAACAAGACAAGTTATGATTTATTTTTTAAGCAAATATAGTACACAGATTATTTTACTTTTTTTTTTTTTCCCTTTTCTTTTTGAAGTGTCCGGTTGTGATCTGCAAAGATCCAGGATTGCACACAGGTTTGCTCAAATGAGAAGGGTTAATCTGCGCATTAAATTGGCTTATATTTTCAATGTAGTATTTTAGGGCAGGGTTCTCCTCCGGGAGACTGTTCCTGACCTCATTCAACCAATGTTCAATTTATTCACCTTCCTGAATCTTTGCCCTCTTTGGATAGTCTGTGACAAGTGCTGCGCTGCAGGAATTCCTGTTTTCCAGCAAACTGGCTTGCTCTGCAGGTTTGTAGTCCATTGTTACAATTGCTGATTGGGTAAAATGAATTTCCTACGTCTTCTCTAGCACAGCTTGCAACGCAACAGAAGCAGAGGTAAAAGAATGCACTAGAATACCAGAGCTCCACTTAAACACCAACGGAGTCAGGCTGTTGGCACCAATAAGAAATTCTGTATTTAACAAATCTGTAAATATTTAAAATCCAAAGTTAGTCAGTTTTATACATAAACTCACCCACTTAGTCTGACTGCCATTCCAACTGGCCTTCTGTTTTCATGGAGTCTGAAATAAAAAAAAAAAATAAACTGAGAATTGTCCAAAGTTAACTCACATGCAGGAACGAATCTCAGCTATACCAATTACTGCCTTCAAACAAAGCTGAGGTTTCTCACTTCCCTAAGCTAAAGCAAGCTTATACCTCTCTACTGTCTCCCTAGAACAGAGGGTTAGCCTCAAACACGTCCCTTTATTGCCTTTGACTTTGTTTTTACTGGTTAACCTTCGGTGCAGAACTGGAGAGATACAGGCACTGCAACAAACTGACATGTACGAATCTACTGAAAGGGGAAATTATAAATAGAGTCAGGCTGCCCAATGCTGTCCTCTGAAATGAAAACAAACATCATTTCAAGCAATCTGGGAGAAAAGGTCTCTGTAAAACTTCTCAATAGTACAAAGGTGAAAACGCTCAGGTTCTGGTCAAAGCCTGTTGTCTATCAAGGCCTATTCTCTCCCATTTGAATTCTCTGATTTTTTTGCCCAAATGCAAAGCCACAACCTTTTACTTCTCTGAAGCAGTTTTACAGTTGGAGCTTGTCAGGAGCTGAGACTGGGTGAGGGGGAAACCCTCAGGTCAACATTTCCCTGCTGCTGCCTTGCCAATGATAAGCTCATGCTTTATCCTAAGCGTCATCTACATTTAACAGCTGCTCAGATGATTGTTTCAGTTAAGGATGTTCTTCTTCCTTGAGCAGTTATAAATTAGTATGTGCTACCAATTAAGAAGTGCTCTAATAACAGACAGGTAGCTGAATCCACACTTAATGGTTATACAGCTTTTACTTCCCATCACGCTGTTGTTAGCACTGCAGTTTCTATGTTCAAACAAACCACTAAGCTAATTTGGGCGTTTTATAAACTATTTAGCTAAAATAAACACGTTGAATTTTTCTTTCCACAGCTTCTGATTGGTTCTTCAGATGAGAGGAAAAGTCAATGTCAGTACTAAAATCAACTGGAAAATTTCCACACAACCAAAGGGGATCGAGACCTCTGGTGTCTAAGCAGCCAGCAGTCCAAAGCTCTGCACTGTCACAACAGTTATCATGAAAGTTACAAGTCTGGGTAACGTTACAGGCTGAAGATCCGTCTCGGATGAGATGAAATATATGAGATATTTTCCATCTGGTGCTCACATAAGATCTGTAGTAAAATAAAAACTGAGCTGCTGTTCTTGAGAATGGAGAAATCTAAACAGAGATATCAGAACAAGTAACGTAAATCTAAAACATCAACCACAGAAAGCACCAAGGCCACACGGCTGGCACTGGGACCTACTACAATACTCGTTCGTTACACTGTCTTTGTTTCCATTCTTTGTCTGCAGGTTGACCCAGAGATTCTGACAGGTAGAGAAATCAGGGTTTGGTGATGCGCTGAATACTTGGAGATCCCCTGAAAAAGGTCCTCCCTTTCCAGATCAGACTAAGAGTCCAACAGTTTAGCCACTCCTCTCTGCTGAAGGTAACTGAGAAGTGCAATGTCTGATGAGCTAGCAAAACCCCTTCAGGAATGGAAAGGTTCTTCCTATGGACCTACTTTTTTTTTTTTTTTTTTTTTTTAAAGACATAAATATGGACAATGTAACAGAACCCTTTAACCATCATTCAGCTGGCATGAAACTCAACATTTAGTACCCAGCATTTTCTGCTCTGGCAATCTGACAGATTACAGCCACCAGTATTAAAAACAATACCCCCAAAAAATAAAACAAACAAAACCCAGTACAACCCTAAATATAGACAGGCAACTCTCTTTGTACCACTGGAGCTTGCTGTCACAGCTCAAGCAGTGGAAATAGTAGATTTGCCTGTGTATGTTCGAGGTTATGCCAACTCAGTGGCACTTGATGTCTGTAATAAAAGCAAATCCTTAATGTGAACAAAATCTTCCCTGCCTCCCCTAATCATTTGCATCCCACAACACAGGCCAGAACTCGTGGATTAAATCTGCTGAGGCCCAAAATAAATTAAATCTCCGAATCACAGTAAGCTTGCAAGCCGCGGCTGTTCAAATTGAAGTTTGTCATTACTTACATCAATTTTCCTGGCCTCCCACACAGCCTGCAACTACCCAGTGTTCCTACAGCAACAGCAGAGTCTGTACTCTGTGTCCTGGTACAGCTGACAAAGTTAATTTAAAATCTAAAAGTTAAATCTTTTAGAGACAACACAAAGTAAAAGAAATGCCCTTCTTCTGATGGCTTTAGGGAAACACAATATATCCTCAAGGATACATTGCATCCTCAGGAGGCAATTACTGGGGTTCCTAACTCCGGATGGCTGGAGCAATAGACATTACACAATATTTGCCCAGGGAGCATTTTTCCCCAGCAATCCAGCAATTCCCCAGCACACCTCCCACAGCAGCTGGCCGGGCACCTTGTGCGGCCCAAGCAGGTATGGCCCATGCCTTGCAAATTGATGCTTGGTGGGCACGAGCTCAGGGTCGGAGCAGTGACGTGGGAGCCTGCAGACATCCCAACTGCCCATCCACTTTCCTCGCCCCTTCTCCTCTTCCCCTCGGCAGGGGCATCACTGGGGCCAGGGGATCGCACCGCCGCGGCCGCCGGCCTGTCACACCTGGCTTTTCTCCTCCTGCTTGGGGCTCTGGGACGACGACGAGGATGGTGGCGGCAGCGGTGGTGGCGGCGCGGCCTGCGGCTCGCTCTCAGCACGGTGGTGCCTGCTGATGAGCGACTTGAGGGGCGCCATCCACTTCATCCAGAGGTCCAGGTCGACGTCGCCCCAGGGCAGGTTGGGGTCCTTGGCCGCCCGCCGCCGAAAGTCCTCGTCGTAGCTCATCCACGAGGTGCCCCCGTAGGTGGCGTGCAGCTTGCGGATGGTGTCCAGGTACTTGAACATGGCCCCGCAGCGCGCCGGGTGCTTCTCGCACACCACGCTGGCGTACACCAGGAAGGCGGAGACCCACTGGTCCAGCGTGTCCCCCGGCCGCGGGCCGTGCTCGGGGGCCAGCTCTGTGTGGAGCAAGGAAAACAGGTCAATGAACTCCCCCCGCCAGATGCGCTCCTTGGTGGCCTTGGCCAGCTGGTAGCCCAGGGGCCGCCGCAGCCCCACGTAGGGGGTGGCCGCCGCCTCCGCCGTCGGGGCCGGGGCCGGAGCTGGGGCCGGAGCCGGGGCCGGGGCCGGAGCCGGGGCCGGGGCCGCCTCGCCCTGCGCCGCCGCCGCCGCCGCCGGGCCCCCGGCCGCGCCGCTCGCCGCCGCCTCGGCGCAGGGGCTGGCGGCCGCCGCGGCCGCCCCGAGCGCCGCCTGCCGCTCCAGCCAGCGCGGGTTCACGTACACCGTCCGCAGCCGCGGCGCGGCCCCGGCCCCGGCCCCGGCCCCGGCCGCGGCCGCCCTCGCCGCGCCGTCGGCGCCGGGCTGCAGGCGCAGCAGGGCCAGGGCGGCGGCGGGCGCGCAGGCGGGCAGGTCGCTGCCCTCCCGCCGCGGGGCCGGCTGCGCCGCCGGAGGCACCGGCAGCAGCGCGGGCGCCGCCCAGGGCGGGGAGCCGCCCCTAGGCCCCGCCGCCGCCGCCAGCGCCTCTAGGCCCGGGAGGCCGAGCCGCGAGCCGGGCGCCACGGCGCCGAGCACCCATCGGGTCTCGGCCACCCCGCCGCGGTCCCGGGGGCTCCGCGACCTCCCCTCCTCGCGGCGGCCGGCGAGCGCCGTGCCCAGCGGCAGGGGGGCCGCGGTTCCGGCCCGGCGCCGACGGCGGCTCCGCC
This sequence comes from Anas platyrhynchos, assembly GCF_047663525.1. Classification (NCBI taxonomy): domain Eukaryota; kingdom Metazoa; phylum Chordata; class Aves; order Anseriformes; family Anatidae; genus Anas; species Anas platyrhynchos. The sequence goes on from NC_092587.1 coordinate 130,640,567, forward strand.
GCCTCCCACGTGGCATCGGCGCGGAGGCTCCGGGCAGGGCCGCGGAGGGGGCGGGGGCTGCGCCCGGCGGGGCGGGGACGGGGCGGGGACGCGGACGGGGACGGGCGGCGGAGGGGGACGGGGAGCGGGGCGGCCCGGAGCCGGCCCCGGGGCCTCTGGGGCCTATATCTATATATATATATCTATATGTGTGTATCTATATATATATAAAAATAAAATGACCCGCTGCTCACCGTCACGGGCAAAACGGACTTCTCTTGGGGAAGGTTAATTGAACGTGCCGCCAATTAATAGTGCAGGAGGGCAGCGAGAACTCAAACCCAAATCACCTTCTCCAAATCCACCCTCTTCTATGTCCCCCACCCCCGAGCAGCACAGGGGAACAGGGAATGGGGGCTGTGGTCAGTCCCTGAGGCTTCACCTCCAGCACTCCTTCACGGTCACTCCCTGCCCTTGCTCCCCATGGGGTCCCTCCCATGGATGCTGCCCTTCCCCAACTGAGCCTGGGGGGCTGCCCACAGGCAGCAGCTCTTCAAGCACTGCTCCCACATGGCTCCGTCCCACAGGGTCCATCCATCCCCAGGAGCAAACTGCTCCAGCACGGGTCCGCCATGGGCGGCAGCTCCCCCCAGACCCCTGCTCCTGCGTGGGCTCCTCTCCACGGGCTGCAGCTCCGGCCCGGGGCCTGCTCCTGCGGGGGCTCTCCATGGGCCGCAGCCTCCTCCAGGCCACATCCACCTGCTCCAGTGGGGGCTCCTCCACCCATGGGGGGGCTGCAGCGTGGAGATCTGCTCCATGGGGGACCCATGGGCTGCAGGGGGACAGCCTGCTCCACCAGGGGCCTCTCCCTGCACAGCCCGCAGGGGAACTGCTGCTGCCTGCCTGGAGCACCTCCTGCCCTCCTGCTGCACTCGCCTGGGGGCTGCAGGGCTGCTTCTCTCACATGTTCTCACTCTCCTGAGGTGTTTTACTGAGGGTGTCTCAGTGACTGACCTGCAGAGTCCTGTGCCAGGGAAGAAATAGGGGAAGACAATGACTTTACAGGGAGACATAGCCCTACAGGCAATTTCCTCTCTAGTTATGTCAAAGCACGTGTTGTTAGCATGGCACAGCCATACACGTCTTACCAAGGTCACTAGCAAAACACACAGTGGCCACTGCAGAGACAGGACCAGGCTGTCGTAATACTTGGTCACCGTCCTTGTAAAGGTCAAACACAAGGAGAGCCAAAGCTGCTGACTGGGTGCTGGCTTCTTGCAAGGACTTAAATCAAGCATCAACTCCGTCTGCTTCTGCAAACACTTTTGAAGACCTCTCCTCTGGAAGAGTAGCTTTGAATGTGATGTTAAAATGTGCATAGATCAGTTACACTGTAGTGTAGCCTTAAGTTCTGTAAATAACAACTCTTCTGTCTTCACATGAAAACTAGAAGAGTTTTAGAAGAGCTAAACTTTAGACATGCCTTTTTGTCAAACATCAAATCCCAGGAACTAAAGTTATAGGAATTCTCTTGTAAGAAAAATAGTAAGGTTAAAAAACAACTTCACTTTTTTATGCCTATAAGTTTTGAAGAAATAATGAGTAGCAAAATGATCCAATTTTCTAATTCACCTTTATTTTTAGAGATTTTGTTCAGAAGTCGAAACAGAATGCAGTCTTCCTTAATTACTGAGATGAACACATTTGTATTTTGATAAACAGTTATTTTTAAAAGTGCTACCAAAACTTGTGTAATGATAATGAGATTTACACATTCTGATTTTAAGTTCTGTCCAGAATCTCCTTCTAATTCCAGATTACTTCCCGTGGAAGTAGTTGTGTCACCACCCCTAGTTGTATTTAAAAGATGTGTAGGTATAGATGTGGTGCTTTGGGACATGGTTTAGCGGTAGACTTGGCAGTACTAGGTTAACCATTAGACTTGATGATCTCAGAGGCCTTTTCCAACCTAAATGATTATGTAATTATATGATTAAAAACACTGGAGACTGTACAGTAACGTAATTCCTCTAACGCCTGTCCATGCAGCAAGCTTGCTAGTAAAACCAGTGATACACATCTTTACAAAATCTCTACAAAATTTTAAAAGTTTATTTTTTTTTTCTTGTCTTTAATCCAAAATTCAGGCTCAGTTTGAATAACACCGTAGTGTTATTCAAGTTGGAAGGGACCTCAGGATGTCGCCGGTCCCACCTCCTGCTCAAAGCAGGGTCCAAACTGAATTCAGACAAGGGTGGTCAGTGCCTTTTCTGGGCGGGTCTTGAAAACCACCAGTGATGGGGATTCCACAACCTCTCGGTAACCCGATCCAGTACTTAATAACTCTCAGTGTTGTTTTTTGTTTGTTTGTCTGTTTGTTTGTTTTTCATTGTTGATCCAGCCCTGTTTCAGTTTATGACCCTCACCTGTTATTCTCTCGCTCTGCACGTCAGTGCAGAGCCTAGCTCTACTTTCTTGATAATCCAAGAAGGGACTCTGAGGCGCATTCTGGAAGGCTGGTATTGGGTTCCCCTAGCTGAACTAGTCTGGCTTTTCCAGCATCTCCCCAGCAGTCAAATTCTCCAACTCCCAGCTGTCCTGGTGGCCCTCCACAGGATTTGCTGAAGTTTATTGGCATCCTCCTTGTATCAGGAGCACCCAAACTAGACACGGTCTGCTGAATGCTGTGTAAAAGGCAGCAATGACTTCCCTTGCTCTACTATGTTTCTGTTGATGCAGCCCAGGATGCTGTCAGCCTTCTTCATGTCCAGGGCTCGCTACTTGCTGTTGTTTGCCCTATTGGCCACCAGGCACCTGGGTCCATCCCAGCAGAGCTGCTCCCTGGCCTGTCAGTGCCTAGCCCATAAAAAAACAGGGGGTTAGCCCGCACCAAGTGCCTCTGTCCTTGCTGACTTTCACAAGAATGCTGTTTTAGCCTTGTCTAAGTCCACCTGAATGGCAGTCCTGTTGGCTATGCAGTCCTGTTGGCTATATGCCCTGATTCGATGTTGTCCATGTACTGAATGAGAGTGCACTCTCTCTCCTCCAGGCTATTGATACAGATATTAAACAGGACAGGTCCCAAGACAGGCTTTTGAAGATCTACACTTTAAACCTAGCTCCAAGGTAGAGTATAAACCACTCATAAATATGATCCAAACATTTTTTCTCTTATCTAATTGTTCCGACAAGGAAGCTGTGGGAGGTCACCAGTCTGTGGCCTCTTGGATTGTCCTTGCTCTTTTTGAACATGGGTGCAATGCTTAGCTTTTTCTCACCACTGGGTACCTCTCCAAATCTCCATGACCTTTCAAAGATGATAACAAGTGGTCTTGCCATGACATCAGCCAGATCCCTGAGCACCCTCAGATGCATCCCAGCAGGGCCCCCAGACTTGCATGGGCTGGGGTTCCTCAAAAGATCCCTGACTCAGTTCTTTTCTGCTTCTGCCAGATCCTCTTCTCTGTGAGACACAAAGGGCTATAAGACTTTGCTGGTGAAAATCAAGGCAAAGAAGGGATGAAATACCTCAGCCTTGGCTGTGTCAGTTGTCAGTAGGTCACCTATTCCTTTTCAGCAGAGGTCTCACCTCTTCCTCTTTATTCTTTCAGTGATACTGTAAAGAAAAGAAGCTGATCTGCTTGCCCTTAACATCCTCTGCCAGTTCCAACAACTGCAGAGCTTTGGCTTCCCAAACAACCATGCCCATATGCCCAGGGTATGTTTCTGTATTCTTACTCTGTGTGCTGAATATTTTTCAGAATAAAACTGATGACTTGGAAAGTTGTAATTACGAAATGCATTCATCCCTCAAAATGTTTATGAATTCTTATTGCATTATTAATCCATATTACTACTGCTGCCTTTCATAAATATAGACTTGAAAAGCTGAAGACTGATTTCACATTCTGATAAGTCAGCAGACTACTGCATAAAGGCAGTGAGAGGCAGCGAGACAGAACAAGGAATAAACTTCCTCACTGGATTTAAGCTTTCACTGAAAAAAATATGAGAATGCAAACTGTTAGCAAAGCCTTTCTGGCTCCAGAAGTCAGCCCACGCCATTATCTACTCACAGCTCCATGAAAGACTGTAAAATTTCTTGGTATCTACTGCAACCTTGTGAGGAGCAGCTGCAGCTTCGCTTTCAGAAGGGAAGGGCTGATGACCAATATGGGATCGACCAGCATCGTCTCACCATTTCTCAGCATACATGGCCACACGGGTTATGTCTTTCATATGGTGATTAGAGCTAAGGTCTGGGGACTAGGACAGTCTTTTTGTCTGGAGTTTGTATGGTGCCCAGCTGTGGAGCCCAGCTGCATGGGTGGTGCTGCCAGACCTCACAATAATGCAGTTTATAGTGATAATCATAGAATCAGAATGATTCAGGCTGGAAAAGACCTGTAAGATCATCTAGTCCAACCTTTAACCTAGCATTAAAGTACACCACTAAACCGTGCTAACAAGTTCTACATCTCCACGTTTCCTGAAGACCTCCAGGGATGGTAAACAGCAGCATTAAAAATATTTAATGTTGATATTGCTGTTGCCTCAGAAAGATACAGATGGCAGCAAAGATGGGTAGTAAAATTGCATACATGAAGCTTTGAATCTCCACGCATATGTTGGCTCTAGTAACTGAATGTCAGCTGTGATTCTTTGGGTCTCTGTCTCATGAAACGTCCTCAGTTCTTTTTTGTGAGAGCTCTCATTTTTTTGTTTGTTTGTTTTTGTGAGAGCTCTCATGGAGAAAACCAGCTGGGTAATAACAGTACCTGGGCTGAGATAGTGGAAATGAGATTGGTTTGCACCCACTTAAGTTGGAGTGGGTACTTGTAAGCTGGCTGATGCTAGTAACATTGCATTTGTCTGATTGTTTCTGTCTCCTTTCACAGGTTGTATGTGTGTTGTGCAAGGATCCGAGTTTGCACTTGGAGTTTTGCTCACTGGAAACTGGTTGTGCCCCAAAGTCTCAGCTCTTCAAAATAAGGAATGTGTCTTACTGAAAATGGCAGGAAATATTTCCAGTGTGATTAGGGGTGGGCATGGTTGTTATATCTGCTACTCATGCTGCTCACAGCTCTGAATTTCTCCCTCTGCAAGCTTCCTCACTTATTCCTGGCCCTGTATGTTCCACACATACATTTGTAGAGGAGAAAAGTTAATGCTTGGAGCAACATATCTGTAAAACTGTATTGTGGATGTGCCTTTCTCAACCGCATTGCTAGCATGGGCACAGGGGGTGTAGAAACAAACTTGGATCATTGCTTCATGCTTCAGACCTTTTTAGTCTCAGGCATGAGACCCTATTGAAGGCATTAATGAGGAGGGAAAATGAAGCTTTAAACAAAAACAGCTGCAACCTTAGCTGTGGAGGATCTAGCAGAGTTTGGAATTAAGCAATAGACTGGTTTATTAAAATAAAGGGGAAAAGTTCCTTTCCAGAAAAAAATAAAAATAAAAAATACTGAGAGCCCCCTCTCATATGGAAACATCACACAAAACCTGAACACCCACCTCCCTTCGAAGGTGGATGGGCTGGCACGCTGCTGGTGGTTAAGAACTGTAAGTAATGCCACTCCGGAAAGAACAGCCTGCTCCCTCTGTTGATGAAACTAGAAAATGCTGCCGCGGAGCGCTTACCTGCACAGGCTCCAGGATGAGCCAGGGTTGGAGGAGAAAGTGCAGCATGAGCGGGAGATTACTCGAGCGCCGTGCTCAAGGGCTTTTTTCAAACCATCCCATTTTTTCTAAGGAATTTTAAGAGCTCCCTGCAATAATTGTGGGGGGACTGTGGAGATGGTGGTTTCTTGGGTCAGAGTAAGGAAGGTTAAGCCCCAAAGAACCAGTAGTCTGCTGGTGATTTCACCTGGCGCAAGGAGATTTAAGACTTTCACTGGAGCTCTTAGCTAGCCTTTCCCTATGTGTCTTCCACTCCCCCCATAAATTAAGTATAAGTCTGGAAGCAAAACAGGATTTGTGTCTGTGTATTTTTTTCTTTTCACCCCCCAGAATTTAAGGGTTGTGCTCCTCACTGACAACAGAGCAGCAGGTCTGAACTCACCCATGAAGCTAACAGCTAAGTGCAGCTTAATAAAGCTGAAGCGCTAATTAAATGATGGCGTGGGGCCTCCAGAAAGAGCCCTACAACCGGCGCTGTTATTTCCAGTGGGGGGAGGGCTTTGCATTCCCGGCTGGGGCTGGGGGCAGGAGTCAGATCCTGTGGTGAGGGACCGCTTCCTCCGCTCCAGGTGGGCAGGGGCTGGCCGGCTGCCACCCGGCCAGGGCTGTGCAATGTTCTTCCTTTGCTGACACTCTGCTCCCATGCTTCCTCGTGTTTTTGGCTCTCCTACGCTCGCCCCTTTCTCCTGATAAAGGTTTCCTTGTCTGCGCTTGGGGAGCGAGCAGAGAAAGTCTCTAGAATGGATCATCTGATGACATGAACGTCCACATCCCTTTGTGTGGAGTTGTTCAACTCGGGCTGTCTGAAGTGGCTGAGTGCATGCTCAAAACGTGCGTTGGCTCTGGCGGAGATGGACAGACCACCTCAGGCTGGCAGAGGATGGAAGGCACAGGCCTGAAGGTGCTGGCTGGCTGACGCCTGCTGCTGGCAGCCCCACAGATGTGTGCCAGAGGCTGGCAGCGCTCTGCAGCCCACACCACGCCGGCCCTGGGGGTCCCGGTACTCTGGAGAACACTGGGTGGGAGAAGAGGGGGACCCCGGCCACCTGCCCTGTGGGGCCCTGCTCTCCAGCACAGGCTGCAGGATGGACCTGCGTCCCTGCTTGTGGCATGGGGCACACTGGGGCTTTCCCAGGACCAGTCCCCGGGGGAACCCCCCAAAAGCCCTGGTAGCCCCTTGGGACACGGTCCCTGCCCCGAACGCCACCGGGCAGCGCCAGGGCGGCCGCGGGGAGCAGCTCCCGGCCGGGGCCGCCGCCGCCCCGACGACGTCCCCGGGAGCGGCCCGGCACCGCGCAGCTCGGCCCGGCCCGGCTCGGCTCGGCCCGGGAGGGGACCCATCGGTCCCGGTCGGCCGTGGACCCGTGGGTCCGTGTGCGGCGAGCTGCCCGGTGCGCATCGCGGCCGCGGGGGGAGTGCCTCTGGCAGGCTGCGGCGCGCTGAGATAAAAGCTCGGCGGCTGCCTCCTTCCCTCCCCTTTTCTCTCGCAACTTTTTTTTTTTTTTTTTCCCTTTTCCCTCCCTCCCCTCCCAGCAAAGTGACCGCGGCGGCAGCAGCCCCAAGCGGGACGCGGGCCGCCGCCATGAGCCCCCCGGTGCCGCCGTCGAGCCGCGCCGCCGGGGGCTGAGCCCGGGCGCCGGGCGGGGGGCACGGGGCTGGGGGGGGGGGGCCGCGGCCGGGACCGGAGACCGGGAGACAGCCGGGACCCCCTCGGCCACCCCCCCGGGGCCAGCGGCCGCCGCGATGTCGGCGCAGAGCCTGCTGAGCAGCGTCTTCTCCTGCTCCTCCCCGGCCGCCCCCGCCGCCAGGAGCCTCTCCAAGCGGAGGCTCCGCCAGACGCGCAGCCTCGACCCCGCCATCATCGGCGGCGGCCGGGACGAGGGCGAGGGCCGGGGGCGGGCGGCCGGCAGCCCCCCGGGGGAGCGCCGCGGTGCCCGGGGCGCCCCTCCGCCGCCCCGCGGCTTCTCGGCGTCCACCCCCAGCACCCCGCTGGAGCGCTCGCCGCCGGGCAGCGGCCTCTTCGAGCCGGACAGCCCCCGGGGCAAGCGCAGCCCCGGCCGGGAGCTGCCCTTCCTGGCGCGCACGCCGTCGGCCAACAGCATCTTCTCGTCGCCCCGCCGCTGGCTGCAGCAGAGGAAGGGGCAGCCCTCGCCGCCCGGGCCGCGCCCCGCCGCCTACGTCGTGTGGAGATCCGAGGTAGGGTCGCCGGCATCCGCGACCACCCCCCCGTCGGGGCTGCGCACTGGGGGAAGGCTCCGGGCACGGTCTCCACCCGCTGTCACGCCTCGCAACCTCCCCTTCCCACCTCGCAACCTCCCCGCCTTCACACCTCGCCGCCGTCCCGCCTTCACACCTCGGCCACCTGCCCTCGGCGAGGCTCCTCGCAAGCCCGGCGAGGTGTTTTTAAGAGATGTTGCTCGGAATTAGCCGGGATTCATCGCGGTGCTTGCCTCTGGAGTTAGTTAAAAGTTTGTGATTTCAGAGAGGCTTTGTGGGACACCTGCGGTGTCAGTGACAAGAAGCCATGAGACGGTGCCTAATGGCTTTGGTCTTGAGATGCTCATGGTCGTTAAGGCTGAGATGGCAGCTTATCCATGTAGGGTTTGATGAGGAACCTCCAAAAGTGTAAGCCATGTAAGATTTGCTGGGTGGGGTTTCCTGATGCCAAGGCTCTGAGCACTGTCTCAGGTTTGCAAGTGGAAGTGGGTCTCTCTACACTGACTCCACATGAAGGTGTCAGATGCTCAGGGCACATAAGGGTTAGCTTTCCTGGCATTTTCCACAAGTCTATGTATTGTCACACCACGTAGCATCACACACCTTCAAAAATATGTTTTTTCCCTCTAATTTGGTGTGTATCTAGCACATTTAAAAAGTCAAATTTGAGGGGAGTCACATTGCTGATAATGTGATTGCGTTACATCGCGATGTAATTTGTAGCTTAATGTGAATGCAGGGCAGTTCAATGGGATGTTACAGTTTGGCTCTCTGATAAACTGCTTTTTGCTCACATGGACCTGGGAAAGTGTCTTTCATCCCTTTAACAAATGGATGCTCACAGTATTGAAGAGTGGTGTTGTATTTTGAGGGCATCTGTCATACTGGAAAGGCCTAATTTTTACAGTAACCGCTACCTATGTGTAAGTGCAGCTTAAAAAAACATGGCCTTTATGTCAGAAGAAAAATGCATGCAGTTCTGCCGTAGGAGAACAGTTCTGAGCCCTGTGCAGTAAGGAGCAGCGAGTGCCCGTGCTTGTGCTGAGTCCCTGTATCCGTGCTGCCCGTGAGACCTGTGCCCTGCAGGAGCATCTCTGTTGTAGCCATCAGCCCGGCCATGGTGGCATTGGATGTCCTTGTGGGACCCTGTGCCTGTTGGGTGTTGAGTTTCTGCTTTCGAATGGTTATGCAAGTATTAGTTTGATCATAACTCTTAGCAACACCATGTGTAAGTGATTTTAATCTCTATTTGAAAAGAAACTTCACCTAAACTTTTTGACCGCTTTGATTCTCTCATTGTTGGCGTGCATCCTAATGTTGGCCATTCAATTTGGTTTCATCGTACAGTGGCATTGTTCATAAAGGATTTAGTTGATCCTCTTTAGACTTCACTGAAAAAGGACCTGCTCAGTTTTCTGGAAGTAAAATGTTCTCTGTTTCTGGGGCTTCACCCTCACTGTGGCAAAGCAAGCGTGCTTGGAAAGGTGAAAATTTTAAAGATTGTAAAGGTTTGACTGGGTGAAAAGGAGATAATTACTTATAATGTAACTTTAAAAGGTCTAATTATTCAAATTGTTGCATCCACAGTAGGGTTAGTAGCTCAGGTTTCCTGGAGCTTGAGAAATGAAGCACAGCATGGCAATGATGATACTCAGCTGCAGAAGATAACTGTATAGAAAACAGCAAGCCAAAAAGGAGCATGGAAGTTTTTGGTCTGAGAACTTAAAAAATCCCATCCTATTAGCTAGGGAATAAAAGACGTATTCATTACAAAACCTGTTTTTGTTACCTCCTTTCCAACATCACTAGCATAATTGCACTTTTTGGGAAAACATTTCCTTAAAGCTACTGTGCAAGCAACAATTCTTTTCTTCCCGCTACCTTAATCTCTAAAGTAGTAAAGAGAAGTACGAATGTAATGGAGATTTTATCTTCAGAACCCACCAAAATAATAAGTTTTGAGCAGGTCATCCTTCACCCACATCTGTGCCGTGATATATCGGATGACGTGGTGGGGATGCAGTTTGCAGCAATGGTTTCTGTGCGAGAGCCCTCAGCACAGCCCCTCTGCTTAGCACGTGTTACCAGCTGGTCAGGGGATCCTGCGTACGAGGCCAAAACGGCTGCAATAGCATTGATGAGATGCCAAGAGAAGGATGGATTGTTTATTTTACCTTTTTTATTTTAGTCATTTGATTTCAGTGTTTTATACCCTTTCTGCTGGCTGAGAAATGGAAAGGTTACTGCTCGGGTTAAGTGGATGGGCATAAGTAACTTTTAATGAGTTGTCAGAAAGCACTGAAGATTTCAGCAGGTCACACCTAGAGGCTTTCCACGAAGAAAGGTATTAAGCTCAAATTCTCCATCCACAGATGTTTGGATGTGAAGCATCATGTGACAGAGGCGTCTCTAACTCGCTGGTTATCTGTCTCTTCTTTATCAGCATTTAATTTTATTCTCAAGGACACTTTACGGTTGTAAAGAATATTTTTAGTGGACTTTACTTCACTAACAGGAATTCTTTCCCCGTTCTATTATCTGCTCATGCATAAGCTGCTTAAAAAGAAAACTGTTCCCGGTGATCTCAGAGATGACAATTTCCAGTGGTTTCAGTAAATCATAAGGCAAAGCTGTGGGGGATTTCTAACAGAAGGAAAGAAGCATTTATCCTCAATTCCTATCAGATTTCAGCTGTTTTTTTAAGTCCTTTTATTTTTTTTTCACTTACAAAATTAAGTCTATTAAGATTATTATGCCTTTTTTTTTTTTTTTGTTTAATATGGCTATGTGACTAGATATCATGGAAAAAGGTAGTAAAAATATGAAGAGATATCTTAAAGCCTCGATTCTGCCAACATTTAATTGTATATCTATGCTTGATTATGTGGGTAGTCCTGTACAAGTTAAGGACACAGGTGTGAGGGGGTTATGTTCACCAGATGAGAAGTCCAGCAGGGCTGGATATTGATAGATCTGGGTGAAGTTTTGAGTGTGTTAAGTGTTCTGCTTATTTTTCTAAATGAAAGAGGAAGAGAAGATGGGAATGGAAAGCCACAACATGTGTATAGGAAATACAGCAAATTATGTAAATATATCTGAGTAATCTCTTTGTTATGATAAACCAAATCTACACTTAGCTTATATGGCCTGATTATTTTGCTGTCGTATTCTGAGTGTTACTGAATGATGAAACATTAGCATCTCCAGCTTTTGTGGGGTTTACTGCTTTTAAAGGAATGGCAGCATGAAATCAGAAGCCTTCTGCTGGCTTGCCAGGCTGCTGGGAGGCAGGAGGACCTGCCACAAGGAGGGAAGTCGCGAGCCTCCCTGGTGGTGTCTCCGGGCCAACTGCAGGGATATTGGTGTTACTTGCCAGCAAAACTGGAACAGCAGCTAAGGCTTAGCTATTTTATAACTTCTGGTCGAGTCTTATGGAGTGGGAATTTAGAGCATGGCTGTCAGAAGTAGTGAATGCTCACAAAACCACTTTCAGCTAATTGTTGCTTTGGGAGGTCAGCTCCCTTAAATTCACTTGATATTGAAAGAAAGTTTAAATCCATTGGGAAGGCAGATATTCAGATTCTCTATCTTCTCACTTACCAAAGTTTCCCCCGAGCATCGTGGCTTTTTGCAAACTAATTCTAAACCCATTTTCCAAGTTGCTACAAGTGGCTAGCTTAGTTCTTTTCCTTTGCTTCCTTCTGCTTTTTCACATCCAGCACTTGCATCTAAACTCTGCTGGTGGAAGGATATACATGAAAAATGCTTTTACAGAGAAAGTGGAAAGCAAAATTCCTCAGAGAGTCTTGAGCTCACTACTCAAGCTGACAAATCAAGAGGTCACGTTCTCATACGGGTGTATATCTTTGGGTGCTTCCAGTGAATATTTTTCTTTGAAGGCAGTGGGGCAAGTTGTTTTGCAGAAAGAAAGGACTGATTGCATCATCAAGGATGAAGGAAGAGAACCCATTCATTGTAAATTCAGAGGAAGGAGAACTTTTATGTGTCTTTCCTTCCCCTTTCAAGTCATGAGCAATGGTTGGGATCTATTCTGAAATATCTAGACTGCCTATAGCAATGAGAGAAAGAAGTCAGTCTTCTTCTGTTCATTAGGAGGCAGGAACATGAAATAGAAGTATGGATGCTGCATCATTTTCAAAATATCTAAGATGAGCTCTGTAAGCCAAGGAATCTGTGTTCACAAGGCATTGATTGCACTTACTGTGATGTTGAAGTCACAGCGTGGTTGTCAAACCAGGGGTTAAGTCGAGACCTTGCAGGTGTAAAAGCCAAGCGGATGGGGATACTGTTGCTTGGAAATGGGGATAAGGCTCTGCCTCTGAAGGCTGCAGTAGTTCACATTGTCTAGAGGTCAGCATGCCCCGATAAACTAATTTAACAATATGCATAGAAATATTTTAGTGGAACACCTCCTCAACATTTAGTCTCTTGTGACAACTTGTATTTATTGCTGTCCAGTTGCCATAGGCTTACAGGCTTTACCTTCAGCATGCTGTTGGTCTCATGCTTTTGACTTTATTGTTTACGCATTTGCCTGTGTGTATTGTGTGGCTTGTTTTGGTGAAATGCTCCAGAATCATTTCCCCATCAGTTGGAAGTTTTGTTTGTTATAAAATCACAGAATCACAGAATGGTTTGGGTTGGAAGGGTCCTTCAAGACCTTTCAGTTCCAACCCTGTGCCATGGGCAGGGACACCTCCCACCAGACCAGGTTTCTCAAAGCCCCATCCAGCCTGGCCTTGAACACCTCCAGGGATGGGGCATCCACAGCTTCTCTAGGCAGCCTGTGCCAGTGCCTCACCACCTTCTGAGTAAAGAATTTCCTCCTAACAGCTAATCTAAATCTTCCTTCTTTTAGATTAAAACCATTCCCCCTTGTCCTGTCACTACCCTCCCTGACAAAGAGTCCCTCCCCAGCTTTCCTGTAGGCCCCCTTTAGGCACTGTAAGGCCACTGTAAGGTCTCCCCAGGGTCTTCTCTTCTCCTGGCTGAACAACCCCAGCTCCCTCAGCGTGTCCCCATAGGAGAGGTGCTCCAGCCCTCTGACCATCCTTGTGGCCCTCCTCTGGACCCGCTCTAACAAGTCTTGTGCTAGGGGCCCCAAAGCTGAATGCAGGGCTCCAGGTGGGCTCTCACAAGGGCAGAGCAGAGGGGGAGAATAGCCTCCCTTGACCTGCTGACCATGCTGCTTTAGATGCAGGCTAGGATATGGTTGTCCTTGGAAAGGAATCCTGGGCAATGTATTAAATTGCTATCATCACTGGTTGATCTTTTTGCCCTAATAATCTCCAAAGAGTAATATGTAGCTGAAGTAGAGGACAGCTCAGCTCAGTGTCTGTTTAATATACATAGCCTTAGACACATTCCCACCTGATTCAGATGCTTTTCAATATGGATGGAAAAGAGGTTTTAACTAATCCCTGTGTAGAGCCCCCATTAACTGTGCAGGGAGCAAAATGGGGATCTGGCATTTTGAAAGGACTTTTTGGCACCTTGTTTTATTGGTTTTCCTTCAAACATTTAAAAACCCAGACAGTCCCCCACTCGCAAAACTGATAACTTGGATTTTTCCTTTGGTGTGTTGGTGTGGGAGGGATGGGTTCTTTAATGACATGTGAGAACTGTATTTTGAAGGGCTTTTGTTTTCTTAAAGTAAAAAATTTCATGTTCTGACATTTGCCACTGAACCCTTTGCTTTGTTTTTCTTCTGTAAGACACCCTAAAACATTAGATGCACAGATTAGTTGCAGCCTGAGCCCCTCCCATTCAGTGTTGTCAGAGTTTTACAGCTGTAAAACTCGGTGGGCAGACATATTGTGGGTCTCGTACGAAGAAGAATGCCATTCAAAGTAACTAAATATATTCAGCATTTTTGAATTGGCAAATGCACTCTTTCCATTCCTGACTAAACTACGTCTGAGGACATTTGGTGAAAATGTGGGAACTGACAGCTAGGACAGATGGAATTGCGGCAATGATAGAAATGAGACTGAAAAGCAATTTTGAGCAGTCTCTAAAATATCAACAACCCAGACCGCTGTCTGGCTTCGTGATGGAGTTGCTGTGCAGTGGCAGTTTGCATGTGCAGAGCTTTGCAGCAGTCGTTCTTCACTCCTCTGTGGTGTTGTGGCGGGATAGGGATGGAGGTGTCAAGCATGTGGTTTTCTCCTTCCAGATGTAAATATTGTAATGGAAACCAGCGGGGAAGTCTGAGCCAGTAGGGCTGAACTCTCATGCAGAAGGAACTAGATCCTATCAGCATCGTAGCCACAGTATAGACACGTAAATGTAAACAGGTAATGAAAATTAAGACTATAACAGCAATTCTATCTTATTAAATACGGTGGTGCTCCTATTTGATTTTCTGGGTTTGTGGCATAGCGTTTGAGAGCATGAGGGTCACTGGAATTAAGCCGATGTTCCTGAAAGTAGCTTTGTACATCCTGGGCTCCACTGGTTTCTAACTGAACCAGGTGTCTGGGTGGTGGAAGAAGAGGCCAAATATTCCATTCTGCTTCTGGAAAATTAAAGGGGGGGCGGCATATATGAGGAAAGGGCAAGATTCAGACTTCATTGGAAACTGATCCTGAGATTCACTGTCCAATTTTGCAAAGTATTCAGCACTTGGACTTCAGTCAAGTGTGTGCTTTACTTTAGATGAGTGAATGATACTAATCAAAACATTATCAGGTGGGAAGCAAAGACTTTAATTACCATTCAGTCATAGGAATTTTACTTGTTTCACCTCTCTTTAAAACTTTCCTGTCTATTGTTTTGTACATATTTTTATGCTGTGTCTGTTCAAAATAATTTCTATTGTTTTTATCTATTCTCACTCTGTAGGAATAATACAAGTATCTATGGAAATGTGTTCCCAGGCTTTTTGATTATGTTTCAGCTTCTCCTAGATGTGCACAGATTGGCTGTTTCAAGTTCCATGTCTGTTCTACTATGCTTGTCAGCAAGGAGATATTAAATCCCTGGGAGGGTTAAGAGTGTTTTTGAAGGATTTGATGAGCTTCCAGTTCTTGATGCTCATCACATCGTTGTTCTGGAAACAGATTTGGGGTACCACATGTCCTTGCTTTAGGAGCTAAGCAGGTTAGGTGCTGTGTCTTTGGACCGTAAATACAAACTCCAGTTACCCACCATGAAGCTGCCATCCCTGGGTCATCATCCTCACGGTCCTGGCAATGGGAACAGCTTGCATCAACCTCCCAAAGCATGAAATCAGAACTGGATTTTCTGCACCTTTCTACTTGCTTCTGCTCCCTCTGTATCCTCACAAAGCAATGATTTGTGTTATTCTTCTACGAGGGTTTTTTGACAGTTTAAGGTCAAAAAGAGACTTTTGAGCATTGAACATAGCAAGGATATGCGACAGCCTCAGTCCCATGCAGAAACTCTCCTTGCACTGTGGGCACTGAGCACCTGAAGCTGACTTGGATACATCTTGTGTTTCTTTTTTCTCCCAAACTCATTTATGATTTCTTGTTCTGTGTGCACTGACCTGTTCAGATTGGCTTTACCTTCTATCCATGCCTCGCTGTCCTTGTTATGTGTCTTTTGTTTTGTTTTCATCACCCAAAGTCTGTATGAAAAGAAAAAAAAAAAGCTGGTTTCCTGTAGCTCTAGCATGTTATTTGGATTGCCCAAGTCAAACCTTAACAAGTCCTTATGTTCTCATAAATGGTTTGCCTCATAAATGGATAAAATGGTTTTCAGCAAAGTACAAATACTTTGATAACCAGTGAAAGATTCAGATTATAGTGGATAATTTGAGAATGCATGCTGCAAATATGCAAACTCATTTTTTATAATGTGATAAAAAATTACTTTTGCACAGAGTCATTCTTCTCCAAAGGACTGGCTTCCTGGATTTGATTTTCAATGATGGACTGTGCCTCCAGTGAACATCTATAACTGATTTTTTGAGACAAAGACTAATATAACCTTTCCCTTTCTATTTTCAGGCTTTATATGCTTTATCCCTTTGTTTTCTGCCACTGTTGTATTATGGCAAGATGGTTTTTGAGTATCGTCTTTTTCTTTTTTTCTCTCTGAAGGGTAATTTCAGTTGAGTTGCACCCTACTGAGAGTAATTTGGTGGGAAACCAGTTGGCAGTATTCTGTTAAGTTTTCATTTGCCTCTCTCTAAAAGTCTAAAAATATTCCTCCTACAGGAAATGTTTTTCATTCTGTTGTGTCTTTTGCTTCCCGTAGGAGGTATTACTTTTAATTTATTGAATAAACCTTTCTGAATTTTATTCCCATAAGACTTTAGGCACAATAGAGCCTTTGGGTAAGCTGTCCAAGAGATCTCACCATCTTCTGTTTTTAGAAGATAGGCTATCATTTCTTTATACAGTGATATCAAGCTCTGGGAAAAGCTAACACTTATGTGGAATGGGAGATTTTGATGCTAAAGAATGCAGTAACTTCTCAAATTTTATTGTGTTGATCATGCATATCGTGTTTGTCCTTTCTTAAATCATAAAGAAATGCCGGTTTTCTTTTCCGTTCCCTTGATTGTAAGAGGTTTCATAACAATATTTTGATTTCAATCTCATTACCATGATTCCTTTTCTAAGTGCATGTGTATATGGGAAGGCTAGATCCTTGTAACATCCTGCTTGGAAGTCAACTTTGTTTAGCTGTTAATTTAATGTGGATGACAGGGCAGAGACTGTTATTTAAAAGGGGCGGAGAGGGGGAAAGGACTGGGACAGATTACATTTTCATGGTCCAAAATTAGACCCTATCTTCTCTACCCTAAATGAGAACAATATGCTTGAGTTTTCTTGTGGCTATTTCATAACATTCCTGCTGACAAACTCTGGTGTGCCTTTTGCTCGTTGCTTCACTACTGTTTCCCAAGCATGTGTTCGTGTGTCTGCATCTCCTGACAGCTCTTGCGGCAGTGCGTATGGGGGCATGGCTCTTACTATAAGCAAAGTGGGCTGCGCCAGACAGTGGGTACCAAACCATAGCCATCTGGGAGAATGAGGGCGGCCAAATTACATAAATAAACACAATTAGGAGTTTTGCTTTTCTCAGGAATAACGTTCCTTACTTCTGCATTCATTGAGTGAATAAGGAGTAATTAGCAGTCAACCTGCCTGGAGAGTTGTAAAGCAACTTTAAATAAAATAATTAGCAAGATTTATGTTTATACATGCATATATTTGAAAATTATGTGGTTCACTGTATAAAATGTAGGCTTCTTCCTCCTTTTTTCCACTTGCAGTCTCAGGCCTCAGATAAAGACTTTTGTTTTATAAACCTCTCCTCGACAGAGGCAGAATGGATGTGAGAGATGAGCATACTTTTGTCTTTGTTGGTGTGAACTATGTAACAGAGCTTCCTCCTTGTATTTTAGCCCAAGTGCAGCTGAACTGCAAGATTTCACATGGGTCAGAGGAAGAATCCAGGTAAGTTAGTGAGCACAAGGAAAAAGAAATGAAAAAAATCCCCACCAATCCACCTTCTCAAATACAAGTGTTTTGCAGAGATGTCTCTAGCAGAACTTCATCAGGGATTTGGTGTGATCTTGACTGGTGGGAAAGTTTCTGTACTGACTGCCAGGCACCTGTGCTGCCATCTCATTTAACCAAGCTTGCCTACATATACCAGCATTGGGATGCCTAGTGCTCACCAGGTATGTGACTTCTGGACAGTGTGTCACCTGGACAGACCTGCTCTGAAGTGGAGCTCCATCCATTTTTGTGGGTTATTTCACTTTGGATTTAAAAATGCTGAAATTTTGGCAAGTGTGCTCATGACAGGCCATATGATGTGCTGCCTAAAACATTTCAGTTGAATGCATTTAGTAAAATTCTGGTGCAGCAGCACCCCTGTCAACTTAACTTTCCTAGCTTTCCTTTTTATCATCTTCCTGAATGTAAAAATAATCCGGGAGAGAAACATCAGAAGAACGAAAAAAACTGAAGAGCTCTGTGAGAAGGAAAGGAAATCTCCTGCTGAGCTTTGGACTGGCGATTCCACCAGACACAAAGGGAAGTAGGTGTGGCAGCAGGACGATACGTGCCTTGCCTATATTGTCTTGCACAGCAGCAGCTGAACCTGATCCTGAGCTAACAACTTAGGAGCTTAATGGCACACTTATGTAACTGGGATCAGTCAAAGCTAAACTGGAGTAGGCAGATGGGGCCACACAGCCCAGAAAAAGCTAGTACCAAATTGGCTTGCTGAACTAAATGCTTCCATGGTGCTATTTAAAAGGAGCACAGGACAGTTTGCTGCTGTTTACGATGCAGCGGTGGGCTTTTTTGAGCTTCTGGAGCATGTTGGTCTACATCTGATCTCCTCTGTCTCCTCTCCTTGTCCTTGGGAAACGATTTTGGCAAGCCTGCATTGAGCTGGCAGAGATTTTGTGAAGCAGGTGTGTCTTCTGACATCGGGTATGAAATTGGGCTGACAGAAGGAACTCATCCAGACTAAAACAAAGCCTCGATGGCTCAGAGTCGTGACATTTTCCCTTCTCCATGAGTACTTTTTTCCTTCAATGGACAAGAAAGCGAGAAGAGAAAAATGGGGACTGTGGATTACGGCCACGTGGCTGAAATAGAAGGAAATAAGGATGTCGAGAAGAATGAAACAGCATAGGAAACAAACAGCTAAGTAAAACAACATTAAGACTGGCAAACGGGGTTGCCACGGAAGTGCCACTGCAGCAGGGAAGAGCAGAGCTCTGGCTCCCACCTGCCTGCACCTCCCTGCACGAAGTTCTGGCCTGAGGCTACCCCATCCCACGTTTTGCTGTGCTGAGGTGTCCCCAGGGCACAAGTGTACCTGCTGGGTGGCCTGGACATCAGGGAGCTCCTGCCCACTGGTGGGATGAGAGGTGGGTGTTTGGCCCTGTGGTGCTCGGTCCTGGCTGGCTGCCACCTTGTGTTGCGCTCTCTGGATGGTTCTCACCATTGTCTGTAGGGGCAAGATGTTTGGGACCTCCCAAGTCACTTTGGAAGATGGCCCTCAAGCTCCTAGATGGTTTAGATAGCTTTTGGAATCTTATTCTAGGTCTTTTATATCCTTACTTTTTTGCTATATTAGTCAGAACTAACTTCCTTCCTTCCTTCCTTCCTTCCTTCCTTCCTTCCTTCCTTCCTTCCTTCCTTCCTTCCTTCCTTCCTTCCTTCCTTCCTTCCTTCCTTCCTTCCTTCCTGAAAATGTCTTTACTAATGAGGTCTTCCACACAACCAAATACCATTTATTATCAGTAAAGGGGTCTTGTGCCTTGCCCATATGTCTTTTGAGCTGTTTCTGATTTTGCTAGTGCTTTCAACTTGTCTCTGTAAATATTACTCATGTTTTCTTTGTGCTGGCTTTGTGGTGGTTACTGTGTGTTTTAGCACAACTTGCAACATTATTTTTGCTTTCTACTATCATTTGTTATTTTCATCTTGTGACAGAGGATCTCCTTGAGTTTTAGAAATGGCTTGAGACTGTACCAATGCATTATTAAGGTCCAAATGTATGTGCTTTGTTTCTTTAGTGCAGTAGCATCCTGCTTATACATTCTGACAGTAAATGGAAATTCTGATTGCCATAGAGTGCAGGATCTGTTTTAATTGACGAGATTAAAAAGAGAAGATCTGCCATTCTTCTGTAAGTTGTTCTGTTCTGGCATAGCTCATGTAGAGGATGCGCTCTGTGAGTTGTGCAGTATTTTTCAAATTGCTCTTCGTCCCCAGGAGTTTTCAAAAAACAAAGCTCCCTGGTGTTTAGGTACTGCATTTGAAGGCTTGGTTGTTGGAGCTCTCTGGCAAACTGGCTGGAAGCTGGATATTGTTTTGCTTTCTATGGAGGAAATCCTTCCTGTACTCCCAAGACTGTAGAAGGATGCAGCGGCAGCAGAGCCAGCAAGGTGCCATTAGAGATAAGGGCGGTGATGCTCCATGATAGACATTGCCAGCACCCCACAAGTGTGGAAGAGTAGTGTAGAAGACTGGTAGCAGGGGCAGCTCCATAGAGGTTAGCTTGCTGACCCCTCTTGAAAGAATATCCAAGGCCAAAGGAGACTAAAAGCAGAAGAGCAAAGGGGAGCTGCTTGGAGTGTTCCTTGGGGCCAGCGATAAAGGGCCAGGGCAGCAAGGGAAGAGGGCTCCTTCCAGGGCTGAGGCTAGGGATGATGGTGCAGCAGAGGCAACTGCTCAGCTGCAAAGGACACAGAACAAGCAGCACACAGGGAGAGTAATGGGACCTCCTGTCAAGTCCAAAGGTTAATAATTTGGTTATTTTATAACCCAACATTTGCAGGCAGAGAGACTGAGAAGCCTTGCTGGGAAGGGCAGGACAGATTTGGGAAGGAAGGACTGGGATGGCTGAAGGAGATCCAGTGACCATTGAGCACAGATGGAGATGTAAACGAGAGAGCTGCTGTGTTGATCCACTCCGTTTGGGCTCAGAGCACCATGTAGGTTGTGGGATAAGTGCCTTGCTGCAGCTCGTCTTATTAGCAGCCTTTATTTTGTGCAGTGGTGAAGTGCTCTAATTTGCTTTACAAACCTTAACGAAGCCTGGAATTGAACCTCCGAGGAGGGAATTTGTGAATTGCATCTTTACATTATGGCACCTTCGGTGAGGGGTGGTTGCCCAGGAGAGCAGGACTGCATGTAGCTAATGGGAGGAAGGGGAAGAGTTTAGAAACGTGATAAAGAAAATGGAAACCAAGATGCTCTGGGATGGTTAGTGTTATGAACTGCAGGGGAATTAGCTAATTTTTGTGACAAGATGTTTTGCCTGTAAAATATACATGTAATACTTCTGGTTTTCTTTCTTTGTAGACTAGCAAACAAGGTTTGATATGTTATTCTTTGCATGGAAAACATTCTTTTTTTCTGGATCGTTTTCTTTCATGAGGATTGCCACATGGAAAAATGCCAGTTTAACCTTTTCACAACCATCAAAATAAATCCAAGTTACTAAAAAGTAACCGAGTCCAAGTTTCTAAAAAGCTGCATGTTGGTTACACAAAATTTCAATGTACAATGCCCAGGAAAAGAAAAAACATGTACAATTTTACCTTTTCTTACAAAGGTAAGGTATTATTGAGAGGTACATCTCTCAGAAGCAAGTCACCATTTTATTGTCCATCTCTTCCTTCGTTCTGCCAGGAAACATCTCCCGGCTACGAGATGTGGTTTCCTGAAAACGAGACTCTCCAAAGCAGGGTGGGTAAAATCCACAGTGGGCAAAGCTGAGGCTCCTCAGACATGTGTTTGAATTCTCAGCGCGGTGAGTCAGTGGAACATTGCTTTGTACTCCAGCACAGCCACATCTGTGACCGCACTGAACAGGCACTGATGGCACGAGGTGTCCTCACCAAACTCACCCAGGTGCTGTTCATCGAAGAAGGCAGCCTGCAAGCAGTTGTGAGATCAAATAGTTGGAGGTCGGTTGCCTCCAGAGAGAACCGGAGGGCTGTGCCTTTACTTCAGGGTGGGGAATTGGTGATTTATGTATTCTTTGCTCAACTGGCGCAACATCAATGTGTAGAAAAGGATTTAACATACCAGATTTAGAAGAAATGAAGAAATATTCTTTTATTTCTTTTCCTATGTTTTGTATTAGGATAACTCTGGAAATATTCTGTGTCTGGTTTTGCTTTTGTTCTTCCCAGCTTTTTAGGAAATATTTGAACTAAAAGAATTGAGGCAGTGTTCAATACCATTGAGAGAGAACTGAATTTTCCCAGCTTGGAAAAGGATCAGCTGCAGATTTTACTGCAGGGACTAAGAAAGCTTTTGTCTGTTTCTTCTTCCTCCCCTGGTGTTATGGGTCGGGGATGCCTCTGCCTCTGTAAGCATATGTTTTATTTACAGTATGTGTAGCTTACATGCTTCTTGGAGCATCTTTTGTCTTCCTCCCAAAGAGCAGCAGTGGGCAGGTGACTGCTCGGTCCTTGGGATCTGTATCGGGTTGCCGCATCAGCAAGGGGCAAGGCTCAAAAAATCAAAGCTGCAGATGAGCCTGTGGATTTGACAGCTAATCCAGGCAGGAGCATGGGAAGTGTCTGTGGTGAAGACTAGGTCTCTGTGCCACATGGCCCTGCTGAGTAGGGCAGTGGGGTTGGCGTGATTTGGCGAGTGCTGCTGGGTGTTTCCCTGATGGGGGGAGAGGATGCGGCATTAGTTATTTCTGGCAACTGCACAGCCCACAGAAATTATATTTAGCTGTTAGATAACTGGTTTAAACTGGGATTATGCCCAAATTAGAGAAGAGAAGGTAAAGCCGAGTGATAAGAGTATCTGTTTTTTCTTCCCTAACTGTAGTGGGTTTAGGGACAGAAATGGGCATCTGCCAGCATGAAAAGCCTTACAGAATCCGGGGAGGGCATGGAATTTGTGTGGGCATCCCTGTACTGCTGCTGGCCTTGCATCACAGATGTGATTTTAACATTACCGTAGTGTTGTGGTACCCTATTTAAGGGCCAGAACACATGCAAATTGTTGTATAAACACAAAATACTTCTTCTTTTTTTTTTTTTTTCTTTTTTTCTTTTTCTTTCCAGGAATTCTGAAGAAGAAATAACAGAAAGACACAGTCATACCAGGAACTATATACAGACTTTGTTGTGATATTTAGTGCCCTCAGAAAACTAATGTTTTGCCCTTACTGAGTTCTAGAGAGTCTTAAGGCGTGGAGATAGTAGGTTAGTGATACAGATCTTTAGGGGGTATTTATTCAAAATATGAGGGGAGGAATGACGTTCCCAGGGCACAGAACCAGGTAGAGGAGACTTGACATGGTGGAATGAATCACTGAGGTTGATAAGGAGGATGAGACTAGTTAGGGAGGGGATATGTTTAGTGTTTGATGTAATATCCGGCTGAGATTCAGTGGAAAGTTATGTAGAAAAAGGTGACCAAAGCCAAGCAGTCTTTGCAGATCATTCTGGATGGATGTCAGTACAGCAGTGTTGTGTTGGAAAGGTGAGGAATGACAGTGCCACAGCCCTTGAGAGGATAGAATCTGAATATGATTTCTAGCTGGGTTTTGTATTTAAAAGACAGTATGTTGGTGATTTGAATACCTTGAATATCTTCATATATCTTTCTTTTTCTAGCTCTTTGCTAGGGGCAGGGAACAGGAGGACTACTGCATATTCTGGCCTGTGTTGTCTTCTAGCCTCCGTATCCTCCAGAGGTGTGGATTTTCCCTTGTCCCTGAGGGTATGTCTAGAGTCTCAGCACACTGTGGTGTGAAGACCTCTTGTCCAAGCAGTGAAGTTGATGGGGCACAGAGCAGGCTGCTGCAAAGCACCTGCTTGCATCCCGAAGTAGGGCAGCCACAGTCCCATAGTGACTGAGCTAAGAAGCCTGATGACACAAAGTAATGCCTTGAGGAGAGGGTGCCTGGCACTGGGGAGCTGTCCGAATAGTAAATGGAAAGTAAATCAATTTAAGCATCAGTCTCCTTTTGTCTCTGCAGTATTGATTGTTTCACTATCACTTGCTAAACCTCACTGGGGTGATGGATCATGCTTACACAGTACCAGGAGTCTGACACCCTTTACAAATGAGATTACCTGGGGATGAAGCATGAGGACATTGAGTACAGAAGCTGCAACTCTAGGCAGCAACACCATTTTTATTTTTGATTATTTTTAAGAGCAGCAAAAGGATAGTTATGATGATCACTGCCAATAGGCTCAGTAATTCCTTTTGTATGAAAGCTATTCAGCTTATTCCAGGCACCTTTTGCAGTTTTCTTTGCACGTTAAATGTCTTAATGGAGAGCTGGCATCTTGCTGTGAATTATTAACAATTACCTAACAGGTGTTTACATATGTTTGCCTTGAAATGTAGCTCTGTAATGCCACCTGAAAACATCGTGTTTTTGGGCCTGTGATTTAACAAAGGTGCAGGTCAGGTGGGACAAGGTGGCTCCCACTTACTTACGAATGGCAGCTGCGCTGAGCCTCCTCCAGTGTTGCCAAACAGGCACGCCCGAGTTTCTTCCCGGTTTGTTACTTAACTAATTTACCAGCAAGGCTGAGATACCTGCGGTAACTGTAAAACCTCTCCCCTAAATGGTTTCTTTGTAATTCCTCTGCCAGAAGAGCCCAGCAGCCTTCAGCCAGGTGCCGGAGAGCATTGCGGCCTGCAGCCCCGCTCATGCCCGAGCCCGGAGCAGGATGGTGGCAGCCTGGTGACACAGACCAGGGCACGGCTGTCATTGTCTTCAGCCCTTGACAAGGAGAGGGGCACGCAAAATATGTCGCTTTCTTTCGGATGGGTGTCCTCGTGTACTCAGCTCGGTACCTTTCTGGAGACAGACTGTGTAATCTTTAATAATTTCTGACAAGAGAGTTGCTGGGTATTACAGCCAAGGTTGCGTTATGCAGCTCTTGATCTTGATCCTGCTGCCCTCCATAACTGCATCGTCCTTCCCCATCCAAGGACTCCTGTGAGAATTTGCTTTGATGGAAGGCAAGCTTATTTCAGTCAAAAATGTTCTTTTGCAGCAGCCACCTTTTAGTACTGGAAGAAAGAGAGTAAAAAGCAAAACACAACAAAAGCAGTAGAAGCTGAAAATCCATTCTCCATTTAAGAAACTGAATACCTCACTTGGAAATGCAAGTACAGAGTGGTGACGTTAATTACAGGTGACCTCATCACACAAGAAGATGAATTAGTTTGTACCTTTTGCCCTGGAAAATGGTTGTTTCTGTGTCTTGATTTGATCAGTGTGTGAGAAGCTGAGAGTGGGATAGCCAACCTCTCACTCAGGGTCCCATACTGGAGCCCTGCTGCAGCACCGATGGCTTTCACAGCAGTCCTTGCCCTGGTAGTTAGCCATTACCAAGAGGGATCTAATGATTTACCTTTACCTGAACAAACACCTCATAAAGAATCAAATGGCAGATGCAGTCACTTCTACTGTGACAGCTGGAAATTTGTGGCGCTGGAGGGGAGCACATGGAAATCTCTCCACACAGCAGTTGCAGCTAGTGGGGCAGCTCTGAGCTCCCAGGTGTGTTGGTCACCCAATGATCTCTTGAGGTCCCTTCCAACCCCTGCAATTCTGACATGGGACTGCTTTGCAGTGCTGGTGGCACTGCCAGGGCAGCTGCGTGCTCGTGGCCATGCAGGGACTTCTGTGGCCCCTTCTCTCAGATGTGCATGATCCCATACACAGGAACAATGCTGTACCTCACTGAGTATTTAACCTGTAAGGTTTTAGATCTTTCCTTCATCTGAAATGACAGTAAATCAAGGTGAATCTTAGAATTGGCCAAACCATGTATTTCATCTCAATTGATAATTCTCTTTACTTGAAAAAATAATTTCAGTTTTCACAGAATACAGTTGGCTCTCATTAAAGGGCATGTATGTCAACTTTCTGTTGGTTTCTGATCCTGAGAGGAAAGCTCCAAATCTGCTCATAGACATAGTGGAAAAGAACTATTCAGGTGAAGAATTAATTAATATTTATGCTGCTTTTATCTTACTAGAATGTGCCAGACTTTAAAGTGTCATGCCATGATTTATTTTGCAAGAATGCATGCAAGGCACTATTGTGTAGGAGAAATATTTCTAGCCCCTAAAAGCAGAGACATTTGTAGCAAGTTCTGCTATTTAAAAATCCACAGCCAATGACTAGACCACCTAACATGAAGCTTTGTCAAGCAGAATGCTGATATTGATGTGCATGGTTTCTTTATCAAAGATGGTTTTATTTAAAATGTGTCCTAACATCTTATGGAATCAATTAGATATTACTTCGCAAATGGTATGGTGTTTCAACAGATGTGTAAACACCATGCTCTTCCTACCAGGAAAAGGTCACAGATATGTCAGTCTTAAAACTCAGGCTGGTCATGAAGAAAATGCTGTCTTTTATGCTGAAATAATAGAGGGTACCCTGGTTCCTATTTTGGGAATGAAGCAATATGATTTTTCATCAGTGGCAATCACAACACATGGTCCATTTCTAATATACATGTTTACTTTAATAACATGAAAACTAATATTCAATCAAAAAACCTTATAGTGCAGTGCTGTCAGTCAGGACTTTGCTGCGGTCTCCATTTGACAATATTTATTTCTGTCTCTGATTGGGATTTGTTTTTTCGGTCAATTTGCCTTCCCGTAGTAGGGAGGACTGTATTTATTAGATCTTACTATGTCTAATCTAACATGAACACCTGCTGGGAAGCTATAATACAATGTCAACTGTGGCAGTGAGATAGGGGCCCCATTTGTTTTTGCTTGACACTGTTTCATATTTACTGTATTTTTTTTTAAATCTTTTTGGAAATTTTTGTTTGGTGTGAATATTTTTCTGAGCTTCCCCATCAGTCATTGCTATGTTTTACTTCCATATACAAGACATTTTGTAACTCCAGTATGTCCCTGTATGATTCTCTTGATAATCTTATGTGTAAGACACTCTGCTTCCTTTCAGACTTCCTATGGGCACAGTCTTAATTATGACACTTCTTTCACTTTGTTGTTCTTTGTTCATTAGATGAATCAACACTTAGTGGCTTAGACAGATCAACCCAGAAATACTCATTCAAATTATGAGAGGAATAAAGATAATTCATTTAGAAAGTGTGTTGATTCTGCAACTTAAGTATTCTGAATGAGAGAGAAGTGCAAAGCATGTATGATTATTATATATCTATTATGCTGTTTGCATCCACCAAATTAACAGATGAATGCAGCTATAATGTAGCATTCAGGACAAATCATTTTTAATCATTTTTATATGGGGTTTGGAATTTCTTTGCTTAGATGCCTGCACCTTGGAAGCTGACAGGTGTTGTCATTCATGTTAGAAGTAGCATTCAACAGGATATGAATTATTTTGTCTTTATGTATAAAGGTAGTATTAAATTCTGTCATCCTCTGCTTCTGAAAGGCTAAAAACCAGATAAAATTGTTTTTAAAAGCATCTATGCTATGTGTAGCTGAATGAGAGAATGAATCAATGACCTGAGAATCCATAGGGTAGCACAAATGCACATGAATTTATCTCTAAGTTTGGTGCATTTATTTGGAAGCTATATAATCAGATCTGTGTAGATGCATGGTTTGAAGCGTCCCTTGAATTGAAGGACTTCACTCATTTTGATGTTTTGCTATAAATATAATTTCATTTACATTTGATGCTGACATCAGAAACAAACATGCAGCTAAAAAGATAAGATTTAAAAGAACTACCCCAATGCAACATTGTGATTTTTTTTTGCATATGCATATGTTCCCATATAGTTTCGTGCATGAATAATTTGTGTACGTTCCAAATGAAGGACGAAATGTTTCCCACATTTGACTTTGGCAGGCAGAATGGTACGTGTGAAAGTGGAACAAAAATAAAGATTCATTATTGGCCTCACATCTGAGGAAGCTCTAGAGCATAATATTTTCCTCCAAAGTTGTCTTTAAACTTGTGTTTAGTAAATTAGCTTCAGATCTTCCCATCCAGCACTGTTCTAGCATATGAAAAAGAGCTTTGGCCACCATTTGCTCTTCTCCAAATACTGACCATCAAACTGCAACGTGTCCATGGTGCGTCTTGACATAATTTATGGACAGAGCTATGCTGCGGAGCTAATCCTGCAGAAATGTTCATATATTTAGAGTTAGAAAAAATCAACACATAGAGCATCATGCTAGAAAAATTCTGGTTGACTGTATAATGACTGCTTCCCACTTGAGTTTAGAGTCAAAGTTATACAAGCAACTTTACCATCAAAAATTTGGAGTTTTGAGTATTTATGTTCATGTTTGTTTTTTTTTTTTTTTTTTTTTTTTTTCTGAAGGTGGCCTGTCATATGGGATTGCAGTTACAAACTGCCAAAATGCTAAGGCCAAAAGAGAAGGCTTCTGTTTTTTTCTGCTTTTTTTGTTTTAGTTGGTCCATCCACATACTAAAATTCTGGGAATGCTCAGAATATAAGTTACTTCAGTATAGTTCTATACATGGGTTGAAACGTGGGGTTGATGTAGTTGATTTTTTTTTTTCTGTTGTTTTGTTTGGCTTTGTCAATGACAAGTTGCAAATGGAATAATGGAAATTCTGCCCCCTTCAGCAGAACCTGCGTAAACATGGGCCCTCACAAGGCCAGTAGTTTTAATCTAAAAAAATGTTCAGTCTACATTTAATGTCTTCCGTATCTCATTTCCATGGTGTTCAGATTATTGGCTTCAGCTCCAGTGAGATAATTCAAAATGCCTCGTGCTTCCCTAGCTAATTACAATGGTAGGTGAGGTGTATTTGGCTGTTCCCCATCCACAGTTTTCCTGGGGTCCCTAGATGGATTTTAGAGCCTCGTCTATCTTTGTGAAAATGCTTTCACCCATGACTCTAAAGAATGGTTTTTGCATCTTTGGTGTAATATAACTCTGGGTTGAAAATAGCTCTGGAGTGATGAATGGACCACCAGAAAAAAACACTAGCTGACAGATTTGAGGCCTCTCAGCAAAAATTTTCTTGTCTGTAATGAGTCCGTAAACATCCAAACTTTGCTTCATCATGTTGCTAAAATACACATGGCTGCAGGCATGTGCTGTGAGTATTCAGACAAGCAAAATTCCCTTTAGCCATGGAAAAGAGAAGAAAAGAGGTCACTGGGAAAATTGCCAAGCCTATATAATTTATCTGGAAAATACAAAGGTGTGAATAGCAGCCAACATTTCAGTGAGAGTAAATTACAGTAAACCAGAGAGAACTAAGGCATTCTGTTGTGGTTTGTGCTTGGATGCTTTCGGCATTTGAAAGTTTGTTGTTTATTTGGGAGAAATTCTCTAGGTGCTGTGGATGTCCTACGTTGTCTGTAGCTTCTTGTGTGAGTCTTCAATTATATTTTTCTTAGTAGCCCTTTAAATCTGTGTTTGGGTCTTCAGTTCAGACTTGTTAAGTAAAGTGATTTTAATCTTTGATTTTAAACCTGTACTTAATTAGTAAGCAAGGCACTTGATTGTTTTGGTTATTATTTCATAGTTAGGG
Organism: Anas platyrhynchos; assembly: GCF_047663525.1. Taxonomy (NCBI): domain Eukaryota; kingdom Metazoa; phylum Chordata; class Aves; order Anseriformes; family Anatidae; genus Anas; species Anas platyrhynchos. The sequence goes on from NC_092587.1 coordinate 130,669,451, forward strand.
AGATCAATTTGTATTGATTGATAGCTATTTCATGTGTTGAGTGTCAATGGCAGTATAATCTTTAATTTGGTACTTCTTTTATGATTCAGACTGACAAACTGCATACATACTCTCTGCTAGAGATGGTGAGTGATGTGTTTGTTTAGCATGTGGTCATATTTTACTTGTGGTGATGTCTTTTTGGAATTCAGTTCAAGATGCAGAATTCTCATCAGTGTTATAAAGTTGCTTAAACAACACCGCATTACATGTACGAGAAGCACCGAAAAGTGAGTGAAACCATGTTTTGCTGTTAAAAAGAAGGGAATTATCAGACAATCAATTAGCGCAGTATGTGCATTAAAATTAATTTGGATCAGGAGTTTGCCTTTGGAAACAACTCTGTTGATGGTCTGCACTTGCTGAGCTTCACTTCACATCCTGGAGCAGTCTTGGAGCACGTGAACTGAATTTATTTCAGATGAAATTCAATGGCAAAATGTGCTGCTGCGTGTTCAGCCTGCATTAGGTATGCTGGAGGTTTTAAAAGGCAAGCCGTGTTTTGCATCTACAGCTAAGGGAATGATTAACTTGTTAGAAATCCTGAAGGCTGTCTTTAGGTAGGACTGTGTAGGTGTCTGATTGGACTGTCATTACCACTTCTTTCGGTTTGTAGAGCTATGAGGTATCAGCCTCTTCTGCCAAGTTTTTATGGATTTGGAGGAAAAAGGATCTTTCTTCCAGTCAGTTCCTCAGCCTTTAAATGAACTGGTTCTTGCTCTGGGCCAAACTGAAAAAAATATTCTTTATTATCAGCAAAATAGTTTGTAGTCAAGCAAGCCACTTTGGCGGTTTATCACTGTGATCCATCCTACACGTCCTTAAGCAGTTCATTCTCCTGTTTAGTGGTTCAGCTTTCTTGTAAACTTAATCAGCAGACGTCTAGTGGTTAAATTTAATTTCAGTTCTTTTAATACAGTGTGAAACCTTACATTGTAATAAATAAGATTTTTCACATTTGGATAGATCTGTTTAGAAATAAAATAAGTAAAAGTTGTAGTTATCTGTATTGTCAGTCACGCCAACATATTTAAGAACGCTTGCATGCATATCTGGCCCTCATTATTTCTGTTTCTCATCTTCAGCTATCAACAGTATGTTTCTGGAAAGAGTAAGTATGGCTGTTACTTTGCTAACATCCTTTTGCAATAAAGATGTAATGCGGAAGACATACAGAAATCATGCAGCTTTGTGTTTCCTTGCCCAACCCGGTGGCTGGCCTTGGGCTGGGGAGTGCATGGCTCACTGCTGTGTCCCCAAAATAAAGCAAAGGAACAGTGCAACTGGGAAGCTGGGAAGCCTTAGCTGCTCCTGAAGCGTTGTGTTGTGGCTGTGGCTCACTGTCTGTCCTCAGTGTGTTTCTGAAATTGGTATTGCGGGCTAGCTGGGACTGGAGGGGAAAGGGGGGTTCTGCCTTGGGTTTGTGGCTTAATCCTGTGCACCGCAGAGTGTAAGACCCAGGCTAGAGCTAGCCAAGAAGGCAGCATGGACACAACTTTTAAGTATCCCGTGCAATTGCACTCTGCATGTGCAGGACAATGCACTTCAATGGGCTTGACGTTCCTGTGCTCACCAAGCAAGAGGTCCTGAAAATGAAGGAAAAATTTTCCTTGTTGTTTTTGCACTGTCTAGGGCCAAGGTAAGCACTGATACTGAAAAATAAAAAAGTTTTTTTTTTTCTTTTTTAAAGTAGAATCTTAGCACAGTTTGTGCTTTTGGCTATTAAGGAAAAAGTACTCATTTTAGTATTTCATCTTTTAGATAATGATTGTACTTGAACAATGTGTTAAGCATCTCAGCCCTTCTGAGCAGGCAGCATTGTAAACTCTTGGTTATTTTGTAATGTAGCTTGGTCCCCAGTTTGGCTACAGCAGCACAATTTCACAGTATGTGCCTGCAGTTTTATATCCATTTTCGACAAAGTTTTTCTTCGGCATATTACGTGCTGTCATTTGATACTATGATTTTATATTCTTCCCTTCCCCTTCTTCTCCTGCTGTGGTTGTGATTTCTGTCAAAGTTGTACTGCTGCTTGCAGTTATCTACCTTTTTCACAACTCTTCTTCATCGTGGTGTATAAAACATACAACTTCCAGACTCTTGCATTTTGCCTGCAGTACATTAATCTCTACATTCCCTTCCCAGGGAGGTCGTGGAGGATCAGACCTCAGAGGTCTCATGGAATTTTCTTTAACAGAGTCCAAGGTCGTGAGGCTGAATGCATTGTTTGAATATTCATCCAGCAGGACCTTTGGATATGCAGCAACTGAACTCAGCGGAGCACTGCTGCTTACAGCAGTCATGATCGGTCTTTGTTTATTTAACCCAGGCTGTACTTTAAAGAGGTTTTGGTTACAGGCATATTTTGAGTCCTATACAGATGGCAGCAGCACTGACCTCCTTATATTATCTCTGAGTATCTTTATTGCTGCTGAGCAAAAAGGGAGGCTCTATTCTTTTCACATAGTTGTATAATTAATGAGTTATTCTAATGGCTTTCAGATCTTATTATTTGGAGAAATTTTGAGTGAAGTTACACAAGGTCAGCATTTGAAAAAAAAGTGAGACTACATTTTATAGTTTAGGGAATAAGATGCATTCTTTACCAGTTCTGGTAGAATTTCAGTTTAGATAAAAGTGTCTCTAGTTCTTTGGATTTCACAGAGTTCTCTCCCAGATGTGCAGGGCTAAAAACTGCTTTTTCCAGATTCTTCTGTTAGACAACTCAAGGACCTGCCAGCACATGAACTTTGCCAAGCTTCAAACAAGTGATTCTGATAATGCTGCGGACAGTTTCCCCATGGCTATTTTGATCCTTGTGACAGAAAGGAAAATGGTAAAAATCATGTGTTTCCACTTAATTGCTTCTGAGAAGATGTGAACAGTTATAAAAGCTAGTTCAAGAAATTCACTAGTATTCACAGCAAAGCAGGAAAAAGAAACAATAAAAAAATGGGGTGGAGGATTCGAGGCACAGGGTTAGGAAAGCTTCATCCTAAGACCCTGAATGGATGCTGGTGTGGAAGTTGGGGTACATCTAATAGGAGGTAGGGAGGTGAAGCTTCGATATCTCCACAGAGATTTATTAAAGGTGTATCGGGAGGTGTCTTCCTACCTTTCATACACATTAAAAGGTTGTTTCTTGAAAAACTTGACATACGTGGAAGAAATCTGCCAGATCTGCAGTGTTTACCACTGCAGTCTCAGGGACTTTTGAGTAGCAGATGCTCAGAGCGGGCTTGGTGCATGTCTGCTGGTCTGTGGGTGCAGGGTCTTTGGGTGTAAAGCTGGGATGCTTTGGGATGTCAGACAAATAAGTAGAGTGTGATGGCTCACTTGAGGTCATTTTGTCCTTCAGCTTGCCTGGCTGGAGCAGCTGCCATCCTGGCATCTCATGGGCTGGTGTGGCATTGCTCCAGTGGCCAGCAGACCTGTATTTTGTTACATCTCCATTGGCCAGTTTATTTTTTAGTATTGCCCTCTTAACAGGGATCCTTCTGCCTGAAAGGTAGAGGATTATTCCCAGAGCAGCCCAGCCAGCAGTGCAGAGCAGGCGTTAATCTCCAGTGAAGGGGAGATGACAGGCTGCCAGGGGCAGAGCAGGGGTAACAGCCTCTGCAGCCGGCACAGCTGGCGCTGCAGAATGACAAGTGGCCAAGTGCTTCGGCATCAGAAAGGCATTTAATACCCACTGTGCTCTTATTTCATGTTGTCGTCTTAAGGGATGAAACTCATGGTAATGCTGCTCAGCCTCGCAATATCCGTAAATTCTGCACGGAATGCAAAAGCAATTCGCAGTGTTTAGTTTCACTGTGTAGCAATAGTTGGAATATAACTGAAGGCTCCGCTGCAGCCATTTGAGGAACTCTGACTGGTTATGGTAAAAAACACTGAGAAATGCAGCACTTGACTGTCACTAAGAGATAACGCAGGTGACTTGAGAAGTTCCACACCAGTCAGACTTTGTGCTGTGCGGTTTGTCATTCTGCCTCCAGCTGTGGCTAATGCTAAACGCTGCAGAAGAAGATGAAAAAATCATAAAGGGAGCATGTGCATCTGTGTGAGTACAATTAAAGAAGAAATTAGCATGCAGTAACTTCGAGGAGAACTCTCCAGCAAGCAGAAAATCACAGTTCTGCCCATGTGCTTTGTCCCAAGACATACATATGTGTTGCCTTACAGGGCGTAGTTTGTCTCCTTCAGAGTGTGCAGCATAAATGATGCAACCACGATTCTAGATACTCAGCTAGCTGTGACACACGGCCCTGAGAAATGCTCATTATTCTTTGGCTTCGCTGTTCTTTTTACTTTTTATTTATTCAAACAGATTACATTCCCATTTGGATGGGATTAGCTGTGGTTAGAAAGTATTGCTGCGGTTTGTCCTGTGAAAATGAGTGGAGTATTATTAAGCTGTGAGATGTCTGTTTCATGACCTGAAACGTTGGATAGAGCATGCAAGAGAGTCAGCATTTGTATCTAACTAGATTTCCTGTCCTATAAAGACATGAGGCACGTTTGGGGACTTCTCATGAACTTACCGCTCCTTTTCTCTGGGGAAAACACAGAATTTAGGGGTTTATTCAAAGCTTTTCTAGGAAAGAGATGTGTTTATTTCTCCCTTGCTATTGAGCTTCTGATTAGCATTAATGAATGTATCCAAAACAGGCTAAAACAGTAGTGCCCAGCATTTTGCTGTGACCTGCCTGCGCTCTGTGTCCCTGTTGCGCTCCCATCCTGTGCCCAGGGAAACACGCACGGTTGTTTTTTCAGAAGCCAGCAGAGTGGCTCGGACTTCAAACTGCTCAACTTTGCATTTTTCAGGATTTAAAATCACCAAATAAGTGCAGTAGAAGTGATTTGCATTTAATGCTTATTTGTGCCATTTAGGATGGCAAATCAGAAATTCCTCAGAGCGATCAGATTATGCACTTGGGGCTCCAAGTTCATTTTCCAAAATGTGAAACGGGGCATGTAAGCCACTGTCAATAGTTATGTTGCTGCTATGAACATGAAGTATTTTTCCTAATTTCATTTAACAGCTTTATTTTGGATACAAGTAATTCTGTTAGTGTTGGAAACCCATGCACAGAAACACGGCTCTGATGTTTAAGAACTGTGACTTTAATCGACTAGCCCTGGCTCTGTGAAAGCAGAGGGCAATGTAAACAAGAAAACACAAACCATAAATGGTGAAAAGCTAACTCCTGAATTTTTACCTCCTGAGCTAGACTACCGAAATTTTGTGCTGGGAACCAACCTCAGCGCAAATACACACATTTATTTTAGTAGGAAACGCATTTCTTTCCCTCCGTGGCAGATAGCTGTTAAAACGCTGTGTAGCCGCTTTATGCTATGTACGCATTTCTTAGCACATATTAAATTGTTCCTTGGCTCAAACTGACGTGAAATAAAAATCTGCCTATATTCAGATGGAGAGAGTTAAAGAGTAGAGCAGAAATCAAACTAACCCCTGAGACAAGCTTCTTCTGGTTCATTCACCCCCTGGCAATTGCCGTTCCACCTCCCGGGGTGTGACCTGTGCCCACCTCTGGCCTCTTCCTCGCCAAGGAGGAGCAGCTCTACTGCAGGTGGCACCTGGGTTGATACCACCAGGCAGGAGAGCAGCATACTGAATTATATATATATATATTCTTTTTTATATGTAACTAGCACAGAATTCAGCAGCAGGCACGTGGAAGTGCTGGTCTGGTGTCTGTGCTTTGTATTTCTCTGCACCCCTGCCTTCCTGTCAGTGGCAGAATATCCTTCGCTACTTTCAGGATCTTGCTTGTGACTGAGACTGCTCCCATCAGCTCTGTCCCTCTGGTCACGTAGTTGCTGCTCTACTGATGAAAGCCACTTTGCATGGTCCTCCAGGCCTGACATAAGGGAGAGATGCTGGCTTCAGTGAACTTTGTGTCAAACCCTTTCTCAGGAGCTGGATGCACACCAAAGAACCCATTCCCACAAGAAAGGAGCGTGATCTCAGCATTCTCTGTCTTCCGAGAGAGCTCTGGCTCCCATGGTATAGTTTATTTCATCCATGAATCAGTGGTAAACACAGAACGAAAGCTTACTACTTTTTCAAGCTGGACCTACAGAGGAGAATTTGTTCTTTTTGCTATTTTGAGGCTTTCTATTTTTATACTGCAAGCAAAAGAGCTACCTAAGTATTTAACAAGAACCTCTGATAGCTAAGCACAGTTGACTGTCAGGACTTAGGGACTGGAGATTGTTTCCTCGTCTTGATTTTTCCAAGACTTTTCCCACCCCTTTTGAGCCAGTAATAAATTGTCCCTGATTTGTCTTGCCTGTAATGTGCCTTCATTGTATTCCACAGCTGAAGCGATTCTCCTGAGAGAACAGGAAGCAGTTTTCTCAAACTTGTGTTTGTAGCATTCTGTTGATAAGGATGGACTTCTGAACTCTTCCTGGTTATCTATATATAGATGTTCTAACAACTGGAATTAGATAAAACTTGTCCGTGTTTTATCCATCTGTTACTCTTTGACAACATTCAGATACAACATGACCAAGGTGGTAAAAACTGATTTTTACAAGAATTCAGCACTGAAAGAAGACTTTGCTCACTTTGAGATGCTAAAATAGGGGACTTCAAGCATTTTAGATGTGCAAAATGGGTAGCTTTTTGGATTGAAAACTGCTACATAAAGGCATTTGAAGCCTCCTATAGTCATCAGGATTCCTCAGCTGGATCCAGGAATATCATGCAGAGCTGCAGAAAGCCCTGTATGCTTGCTTACTATCTGGCAACACAGTCTTCAGCAGGGCTCTTTGATCCATTCCAAGAACACTTCACATTTTAAGCTACACTCACATCTTTTAAAATACACTCTGAAGATGTGTTAACGTTTTGAGAGAGTCAGCAGGGTTCCGAGGTGCAGAATATAATAGCCAGGTAGAGCTGAGGCTGCTGCCTGATAGGGACACACACAATGCTATGTATATATTGTATATATGAGCATTGCTGGCCACACTGATCAATGCAGACTGAGGACACACAGCACTCCCACAAAGATGACCTTGCACCCCTGTGGCAGATTGCTGGGAGGCTTTCGTGAAGTCTTTGAGCTGTTCAGTGGGAAACAAAGAGAGCGGCCAGTTCGCCGTGGAAAGATGGATTCGGTACCCTGGAAAGAAGGAGGCCTTGGTGTGTGTCATATTACTCTGAGTCAGCTTTATCACTGGGACGATTTAATGATAAAAGCATGTTTCCTAAAAACACAGATTTACAGGAATGGAATGAAGTCGCTAAAAAAGTTAAAATCACAAAAACATATCACTAAGGGCACACTTAGAGCAAATTCTTCTTTCCTGCTCCAGCATTTCAGGTAGCTTTTAAGGCAAATTAGTTATTTTACAGCCTGTTCTGTAAAGTTGTTAGGCAGAAATGATGAATTACAGGGGTCTGGCTGCTGGGTGGTTACCGGAGTTTGGTGGCTTTGGGTGTTCCCCTCCGTTGCTGGCTCAGGAGGGAAAAGAGCTCCTGCCTCTCTCCTGCTGCCCCTGGCCCTGTTCCCCATGGTGGGCCATGGGCAGCCCATAGTGGTGCTGGGCCAAAGTCACGCCATGGCCCGATGAGCTTCTCCAGATACCACTGCTTTTAAACACCCTGCACCCTCAGGCACTAAGCTACTTCTGTCAGGTGTTGGTGCCCTTAGCATGACATGCAACTTCTATGCAAGTTTTATGTAATGAAAAATAAGAATAGATTATTTTTCCCTGTGCTTGTTGTACTTGAGAACTTGTGCAGAGAAAATAACCCAGATACATAAAAACAAACAAAAAAAAAGGAACAGAGCACCTGGATGCTGTGATCTTTTACTGCTTAATAGGCTTAGGGGAACATCTAGGACCCTGCCAGAGTCTGGTTTCTTACTGAGTTTGTTTAATTTTGCTGCACTGGAAGTGGTCTCTTATGGAATTAAAATATTAGAGAGGAAAGATTCAAGAAAGAGCATTAAGCTTATTAGAAATTTGGAGTTTATGATCTATTTTTAGAACGTGGAAGTATTCAACACTTGGTTCAAATTAAAGCACAAGCCCGTAGGCTGAATCTGTGACTTAAAATGGAGGAAAGGATAAAAGGTAGAGTAGCTTTCAGATGCTAAATGCTCTTTTTGCAATTAGGGGGAAATTTTGCAATTAGGGGGAAATTAGGAAAGCCTTCTGTCCATAATGAACTGAAATTAGTTGGCCCAAGGTGACATTTTCAGTTCATTGCACCTGTTGGTTATGCTGTACGATGAAACAGCTCTGAGCCAGAACTGGGGGGATAAAGTCACCAGAAAGGCGTGCTGGTTCATGCTGAGTAAGGTTGTCCTGAGCTGGGAGCTGTTGAGCCGTGTGAATGAAAAATATCATCATTTAGCCTAAACCAGTGAACTAGTCTTGAAATTAGAAGAGTTTTCATTGCATAATGACCAGAGTGCTTGCCGATACACAAAATCCCAACCACCTGTTGCAGCGGCATGAGCTGTAGTCCTCAGATTTGACCCACCTAAGTACTTCCTGCAAACAAAATGTGTGAGACCAGGATTATAATACTGAAGGTTGCTTGATTCATAGTAGCTGCCGATGCACACGATCTTGCTCCATGGAAGTAAAACAATTCAGGTGGCTTATTGCACCTGGTGGCTCCTGGTATAGGTTAGTGTTGGCTGGAAACAAGGTACTGGCACCAGAAGAGTCACTGCTGGAGAAAGGAGAATCAGTCTCATGGCTTGAGTTCTTGTTTGGCTGGCTTATTCTCCTTTTTTTTTTTTTTTTTTTGTCTTTATCTGTGAGAACCATTTTATATGGATCTCAGCTGAACTGTCAAAAGCTCTCATATCCTTGGAGGGACTGTCAGCTCTATTCAGTTTTCTTTTACAATGCAAGGAGATTTCCCAGCGACTCGTGCATTGATATCATTTCTTGAAAACCCTGTAAGGATTTATTTATTTTCTACCACAGAAAACACTGGATTGAAATGAAGAAGCTTTTTTTAAAGGCCAGGTATTGATTTTGTTCCTATCGATAGATGGGCTTTTTTGAGTTGGCAATCGATAGTTACATAGGATCTTTTGAAAGTTTCTGGGATGTTACACCAGCTGCAGAGCAATTAACCATTTCAAGCAGCAGTACTTGCTTAATCTGCTTTGGTGGCATCTAGAGAGGCATATGGATGTTCTCCTGGGCAACGATGAGGCTCCACGGATCTTTCAAATCTGGTGGGACTCCAAAAACGAGTAAAAATTCTGTTTTGTAAATTAAGATCAGAAACTATTATTAGCTTTTGTTTGTAGCTCAAGCATGATGTCATGTTTGGCAGAGCACTCCAGTAAAACTCCCAGCTCAGGGCTCAGATCTGTTCTTTCTCAACTGGGTGTCTTCGATGTCTGCTCTTGAGGCTGCCTGTCCCTCCTAACGAGGGATGGCTCTTGCGATACCGGCTTTTTAAGGGCTGGCTCAGTGTTATCGCCCTCATGGGAAGAGGGACGGGAGGCCTTTCTTAGAGCTGGTCATGACCGCCTGATTTCCAGCCACCTTATCTGTACATAAAGCTGGATTAAACAGCTTTAACTTTTTATGCTGGCGTAAAGTCCTCTAAGGCCATTCCAGCTAGACAGTCATGGGCTTTGTGGGAGAGGCACACAGCACTTGCTCTGGCATTTTTTGACTTTTATTCCCATCCTTCTATTTATACTTCTAAATAACCATAATAATTTAGGGTTAAAAAGGAATTGAGGAAGTATAATATCCCAACAAAAACATATGTTTGGAACCGTAAAGCACTGCAGGAAACGATGTTCTTCCAAGTTTCACGAAGTTACAGTATGTTAACTGCTCTTTATTTAAAGTCCTTTCCAGTCTTGGCTTTTTGTGCAATTAGGGCAGGAGTTGCTGAGTTTTGGAGTAACTGCATCAAGTAAAAACAACTATAATTGTGGAGGAATAATTTGATCTTTAATAAATCTTCTTTTCAGGTATTTGAAGTTTTCCTGAATATTTAATCGAATAAAGTTTGAAAGCTTTCTCCTGCATATTGTGATTACCTACATATAATTTACTATTGCTACAATCAAATATAAATAAAATCTATTCATTGGAAATACAAGTATAAGGAAAGGGGAATATCATATTTCATACAGTTAGGAAAGCATCCTTTCAAACCAGAGACATCAATTCCTGAGGACAATCGTACAAGTTTAAAAAATTATTTCCCTTGTTTCTGAGTACATTGGCCAAATATGCATAAATATTTTTCAAGAATACCATAAGGTTTGCAGCTAAAGGTAAAATGCATATTCCTGTCAGGTGACTTTTTTTTTTTTTTTAAACGTTCTGTTCACTTGCTGAAACATCTTCCTTATCCTTTGTAGAAAAATCTTCTTCCCATTGTGGAGTTTTATTCCCTTTCAAGGTTGAAAACGATTCAGTAGCCTGAGGGGCAGAACAGAACAGCCAATATACAATACTGTAATAACGGCAGATTTAAAGCCTGGTAACTTGCAAATTGGTAGCACTATAAAAGAAAGTACTAGAATGCAAGCATTTCCCTGTTCCCAAAGGAATGTACGATGTGTTTATAGATGGTATATCTTGAGAGATGGCATATCACACCATTATTGTATAATGCAGGGCAGAAGAAATATTAAAGAGGTAGATACTGAACACATAAATAGAAGGTAAATATTACAGAAGGGTAATTTATATTTACAAGAGTCTAATCTCTACTGTGAAGATAGATTTCATGAACAAAGATGGGTAAATTAAAGGCAAACGAACAGCAAATGCAGTCTGATAAATTGTCCCCTTACCTTCATTATAGGAGTGAAGGGTCAGGTTATTATCAATACAAAGGAAATATGGCAGATATATCTCACACCTGAGATGGCTCCTGCAACACCAAGCCAGACATCCCTCATACATGGTCCGCAGTATTTCCATTTTGAGGAGCACTGTGCCAAGAACATGGACCAAAGCTTTGGGGCAGCAGAGGTTAAGTGTGGACTTCTTGCTAGTGCCCGCTACAAATTGGGTATTCTCCTCACTGGAGATCTGCCGACAGGTTGATCCAAAACTTCCCTGCAGAGTGTGTCTTACAGAAAACACAGAACAGCCTAGTTTTGTGGAAGGTTATTACTGATACTCACTTAAGATAAACAACATCATTCCTTTGTGCTTTTGCAACTCGTAAGTAATGACATGATGTTGGCCTGCTCTGTTTTAAGCATTTAGACCATAATGGCAGTGCATTTTTGTGTAAGCAATATTTTACATGAATTTGTCATAACTCTAGCAGGTGTCTTAAAGTCAGTAACACTTCCAAAACATTTTTGCCCTTGTTAGGAATCATTACTGTATTGTAATGTGCCATAAATAGTGGAAGTGAAGCAAATGTTCGTCTCCTGAGTGCCTGTAAAATTACTGCCTAGAATATTCAATTTTTTTCTGGGAAATCATCCTTATGTGACCGATCTCTTTTGTTATGTTTTATACTTTTTTTGTATAAAACATGGAGCGGAGCACATGGTTAACTCTTTCTGTCACATCTAATCTGATATTAAAATGACCAGTTTTCAGGGTTGTGCAGAAAAGAACTGCACACGAAGTTATTCCATTCCCATTTTCAGCATCCAAAACTTGAGCTTGGATGGTAAGCATCTCGCAATGTTGCAAGGAAAGGGATCAAAACAAAGTGACACCAAGACAGCTAACAAATGTCACCACCTCACGTACACAAATATCTTTTTTAAATAAATAGTCTGTTTTAAAGAGTACACTGGTTGTTACTTTTAAAAAAGTTTTCCAATGAAAACTTTTATAGCTACATGCTAGGAGAGGTGAAATATGTTCTCTGTAAAATCGTAATCATGCTAACATGGTGTTTTAGAGATGTCATTCCAAATACAACAGCTGTTTTTTGTGTAGATGGTCTTGGTTTCTAAATAATGCGGATGCTTGCATCAGAGGAATGAAACTTGAAAACTGTAATATAAATATTTTTAATCTCAGAAGCTTGCTGTCCTGCTCATATGCATACATATGTGTGTGTGTGTGTGTATATGTATATATGTATATATATATATGAATTTCTGAATGTGCTCTTAAGTGCTATAGGCTGATGTTACCTGAGACTTTGCAGGAGTGAGACAGAGGAGCTGACAGCTTTCTGAGCGTGTTCAGTGCTCCGCTCCATATCCTCCCAGATGAGAAGGCACCAGGATTTAGTTTGCTCTGCCTGTTGCAGAGGGCTTAAAACCTAAACAGGCAGCGAAGGGAAAAAGTAAAAGCACTGAAGTACACTAGTATAATGGTTCATGTAACTTTCTGCAGTAATTAATCTGTCCTCCAGGGATCCATCACTTTTCTGAATATTAAATAAATCCTGACATTTACAGTTATGTTAAGAGACTGTTTGTCTTATGACCCCGAAGTAATTTCGTTTTGTGGTTCTCTGACAAAATAGGCAATAAGGGAATCAAGAAATTATGTTCTAGATCTTTGCTTTCTGTGTAATCACATTGCTCTTCATAATAACTGGAAGCAGCTTTGTGTGTTACTGACAAATGCTTAGTTCAAACTAATTGTGAACATAAGTAGCCTTTAGAGAATATTACCAGCTTTCAAAGCTTCCTCCATGCCCCAGCTTTAACACCCACACAAGGTGTTCAGTGAAATTTGCTGTCTGAGCAAAATGTGCAGGTGTAGCTTAGGGACATGGCTTGATGGTGGGCTTGGCAGTGCTAGGTTAAAGGTTAGACTAGATGATCTCAGAGGTCTTTTCTAACTTAAGTGATTATGTAATTCTGTAATTATTGCATCATGTAGAAAGCACATTTGACTTCTTAAAATCCAGAGTGGATTTAACTGAACTTGAGATTTCTTTGGTTACTTGAATGTATGATGGAGGAAGCCTTTAGTGGTTATTGCATTATGGATGCCAGGGAACGATGTTGTAATTTACATTAGAAGAGAACAGATGATTTGATGAAATCCAAATCCCATTGCCACCCAACTCTCACCATGTTTGCTAAATCTTAGCACTTATCCAATTGTTATAATTCTGCTGCTCTGCATCCTTCAGCATTGAAATTGGGATGGCAGGAAATCCAGCTGAGGCACTGTTATTTTTTTTCATTGCACAGAGTTTATATTTCAGAAATAAATACAGTTATTTTTACAAAAGGGCAACAATGCATGTGAACATAACATAGAAAAATCACAGTGGAGACATCCAATCCTTATACATTAAATAATCTGCTTTACAAATTAAAAGAGTCACGCCAGTTCCCATCCTATCTGGGACATTTGCTGAGAGACTTTTGAATACTAATGTCTGTTTTGACACAGACTGGCAACAGTCAGCAGTATACATATATATGTACTTTTACTTTTTTTCAAATGTAGATGCATGAACAAACTTTCCTTGCATGTTCTTCAGATTCACTTCTGGATTATTCCGAAATAAAGTAATTGACCTTATAATGACAGCAGAACATGATGATCCCAGGTGACCTTCTGTGAGGTCAACTGTATCAACCCCAACATTTTATGGCTAAAATAAAACAATCTGTGATTTATTTATTTATTTTTTAACTACAAAATGATGTACTTTAAAAGCAAATGAGCAATTACACTAATTTTTATTAGATATGTGGGCTCTAGGTCTCAGATATATAACCCGTTTGAAAATTTGTTCCCTTTTATTCCCTTGGCTTCCTATATTTCATCCTGAATAAAAAACGTTATTATGGACTGGATGAAACCTTACCAAACGTTTGATTATACCAGTCTTCATTTATTCAGAGAAAATGTGAGAAGGGCATTATAAAAGCAGCTGATAGCCTGAGAGCCTCAACTCCCCCAAATCCTGTCCTTTGGCTCGTGTGGAGGTTTAGCTTTGAGGCAGAGGAGGTGTCCCCTGTCATCTAAAAACCATTGCTGGGACAGGAAGGTGATATGTTGAAAAATGTGGTGGTCAAGAGAAGAGCATTAGGAAATCAGCACAAAATCAGAACAAGTACTGGGAACAAAATCTGTGGAGAAAAAGTGTGGCAGAGGGGGTGCAGATTGTTGGCAGGATAGGGCTGGGAAACTGTTACCAAAGAAACTATCTTTTCTTTGATTGTGCTGTGCAGCAGGGAAAAGGACGTTGCATGCTTTTTGTAAGAGAGTTGGGTTTTATCAGAGAAATACGTGACTCCGTTGTGTTTTCTTTTTCTGACAGAAGTAATTTGCAGAAGCAGAATTTTGGCTCTGTGGGTCAGAAATGAATAAATGCTTATATGCATGCCTGTGAGCACACGTTTAATTTACGTTTGTGACAAGACAAATTAACTAAACAGAATAAGTAGTGAAGGTCAAAATCTAATAAGTTTATATGTTTCAGCATAACATACTTCATGTCAGTGCTAAAATGGTAAAGCACAGCTAGGCATCTAAGCCAATACACATAAAAATGTAATGAATACATTTTGTACTGATTGGCCAAGTTCATCTTGCTCAAACTCCCTTGACTCCTAAAATAACTATTGACCTAGTTCTCAAACTGTACAGGATCAGGTAATATCTTAATTCTGATTTCTTTTGTTCAAGCTTCAGAGCTCTTTCACTTGTAGCTGGCAAATATGCACTGGCAGGGAGCAGTGCCATAGCGAAATACTGCAGACCGAGGAAAATCACCTGCTTGTCCTGGGATTAGTTCCATCTCTGTCTGCCGGAAACGTCAGGCTGGTCTTTCAGTCTCACAATTGGATGCAGATGTTTCCAAAGTGAGAGCAATTTACCTATAGGACATAGGGATGAGGCAGCAAGAAGTGACACTTGTATTTTGCATGTGACTTCTTGTAGCAGAACATAGGGCTTTTTAATTTATTTTATTTTTTTTTGCTTTTCTCTAAAAGCAGAACCAAAATCTGGTAAATATTAGAAGAAGATTGCTCATGTACTGGAAGAGATTCAGGACAGCTGTTTATTTTTGGCCGATTCAATTTTTAAATAAATACTCCTAACAAAATAATAGAAAAATATATGTAGCATATTGTACCTTTGTTTGGCATTTATGGTACAGTGCTCTATGTTCTCATTAAAGTTATCACCCTAATTTTTACATAGCAGTTGGGCATCTGGTCAAAACAATGTGCACTCACCAATAGCTAGGGCTGTGCCAGGAACGCTCAAGCAGTGTGTTTATTACATTGGCTTTCCTTATTGCCCTTGCTTCACTGCATTTTTTTTAATTTTTTTTTATTTGTTTGTTTGTTTGTTTGTTGCTGGGCATCAGTTTTGTTAGCAATGAGTCCAGTATTTGAATGCAGTTACTGGATTACTTCTTTCCCTCTTATTCCCCCCCAAGTCCTTTCTGTGCAGTCTTCTGATATTTGTATTGAAACGGGACTACAGTAATTTTTCCAGTGTGGATCTACTGAAATGGGAAATTGAGCAGATTGGTGCTTTTCCATTTTTAGTCTTTACATCCTGTTGAATCAAATGTGAGAGAACAAAAGCACCGGCAGATCAGCTCATAATAAAGATGGTCCTCACAACAGAAAGCTCCCTGCAGATCAGAGGTAGCAGTATTTAACCTGTTGCCATCTCTAAATCTCTGCCCTGTTTCATCAGACTGCTACCAACAGCCAATCTGTTCTGTCCTTTGTGCTAGATGCTTTTTATTCCCTCTGCTTACAACCATTTCCTACCCTTCATGGGTATAAGGGGGTTTATGGGCCCTGCCCTGTCACCTTGCCTCCCCTTTGAACCTGAATCCATGGATGAAATCTGGACCTTCTCGTAGACCTCATTCCTTGCATATTTGTTTAATTCCATGCTGAATCGACTGTCTTCCTGCTCCGGGATTTGCTTAATGTTACTACATTTTCTTTCCATTATTTAAAGTTGCAAAAAAACTATTTCCTGTTTCCTGGTAATTCCTTAATTTAGTACATTTTAATGTATCTGTCCATGTTTCTTTCCTGTGTATATAATATCAAATAGAGAAGAAAATCCAGGATGGTATAAAGAAGAGCTTTATCAGCATTAGCTTGGGGATAGTTCTGTTATTTCTGGACAAAGGCCACAAATGAGTTATTTAAGACATGATGAAGGAAGGGGAGACTATTGTTGGATGCTTCTCTATCATGCATAACCCACATAAATCACTGAGTAAAAGTGGAGGAATACCTTAAAGAATTTTGAAGTCTTGTGTGGCTAGAATGGATCTGAAATGATGATGATGGTTTATTAGAAAACTTGATGGATAGAACAAGTTTTTCAGAGCAGTTTAGGCACGGTGAATTCTTAACAATGCAAGGCAAGGCCTGATGGATGCTTGACTAGATGAAATTGCTGGCTGACTCCTTTAAGCACCACATCTCCATCTCTGGTACCATTTGTCTGTCATGAAGCCAGATCTCTCAGGCCTGAGGTGGGACGTGCCCTCAGATCAGGGTTTTCTGGCCCTTTTCTCACCTGTCTTCTCGTTTCCCACCTTAGTCTCAGCACCCTTAATGCATCCTGATGAGGCACACTGTCATTGCATCTATAGCAGCAGTGTTTACGTTGCTGAGGAGACACAAGAGGAATGAAAAAGCTCACGTATTTTTGGCAGAGCAACATTTCTAAGCCAGGGATGATTTATAACTTCCTTTATGTGAGTCCGGTTTGGTCAAGAAACCAAATAAGTGCATTTGAAGCAAGCAGGCAAACCCCACAAAGTGCAGGTGAGCAAAAATCACACATGATTTTTGTCACCTCTGACTGGGACTCTTCATATCAGTCAACCTGGATGAGCAGCATGCCTTGCCCCTTTGCTCCAGGGTCCCCAGCAGCTGTGAACACCCCAAACACGTTGTGTCTGCCTGGAAGGCCACTCTTTCCCAAGATTAGATTATTTATCTTGGTTGAAGTTAAGCTTGGAAAACTTGTCCATCAGCATAAAGGACCTTTCCGTCCCATGGGGATGCCAGCAGTCAGACTTAATTTTGTGATGACCTCGTTCATAAGGGAGCAGTTGCTCACAGTTTCTCTTCCTGCTTTTCACAGCACCGAGTCTGGTTTGTCTGGTGCCTCCAACCATAAAATCTTTATTCCGTGAGGTGAAGGAAAATAACATCTTCCTCTGAGACACTTATTTAAAGTATGTAGCTCATCTGAAGCTCCCTGGTGATCTGGAATGTTGAAAGAAAATCTGATGGAGAGATTAATTCTGTTTTTTTGGGATGGGATATATTTGACCATAATTGTGACCTGATCCTTAAAAAGAGAAAAAGCTGGGAAAACAGAGAGGAAAACAATTTTGACTTTTAATGTTTAATTTTACACTGCTGATAGTGGGTGTTGGTAATATCTGGCACTTTAGATCTTGATCTCTTAGTTGTAGACCTAGGTCTCTTAGTTCTTGGGGTCAGTAGCTGTCAAAGATGCAAATAGATTTCTAGGCATTGTAGAAAAAGAAATAAAAAAAAAAATAAAATCCTGAAATGGACCTTGATCTACCCTTACCTCCTTTTCTTTGGTTTGCCTGGGGGAGCAGTCTCAGGGCCCACAGGCTGGATCCATTTTAGGGGAAGCTCTCTGAGAAGATGCACTTCAGAAGCGCTTGTGGCAACTGGGGAAGCACTGGGGACCTGGTCCTGGGCCAGGCTACACCTTTGGCCTGTTATGGTTGTGTGAAGGATACCAAGATCTCATATGAAGAACGAGCGCACCTCTGTCCTGGAGACTGGCTTTACTGATACTAGGGAAGGTTTGGGAATGGGATCCCCTGGCCAAGCTGTGCTTTGACTGTCCTTGAAATTTTCCCTCTGTAACCTTTTCATCTCAGAGGGCTTCTTCTGCCTCCTGGTGATGCTCTGTCTTAATTTGATTTACATAACATAGCATGAATAATGACATAGGTAATTGCAGCCATCTGCTTGTAAACCCTAACAGTTTTTTCTACCACACCTCGCAACAGCAGCTGAAATCTGGCTACCCGAAACCTGTCCAACAGCAGGCACCTAGCTCAGATCCTCTGAAAAACTCTCTAGCAGCCCCCACCTCTCCCCACCAGCTCCACATCTGCTACTTATGCTCCTGCCTTCTGGTGATCTGCTCACATCAGTCTGAACTAGCCTGGGGTGGATGGAGCCTATACACCACATGTTTTCTGGGGCACAACTTCATCCAAAATGCCCTAATGGCAATCCTTGGGGACAGTATTTAATGGGAGCACTTCTAGTTGCCTGCCATTTCTTGATGCAGAACAGCCGTTCAGTTTTAGCCACCTTTTTGGTGCAGTGCCCAAAACACCAGCCGTGGGGCTGAAGGATGGTGTTGGCAGCAGTGAGTGTGGAGGAGGATGGGTGCACGTGCTCAGGATATTCTGGGGAGCCCTGATTGCTCCAGTAATCACAGAAGCAGTGGACATTTTAAAAGAACATGCTGGGCAGAAATAGAGGAAGACTTAAGAGAGGATTTTAGCTGCATGCTTCTAACTCAGACAGTCATTCTTTCTCCTCCAGGTATCCTAACAAATTACCTCCAGTGGCCCCGCCTACATGAGCGGTGAGATTTCTGGTCCTATTTTCTCCAGGCCATATGCTCTGCTACACCAGTACATCAAACCTGTTTTTTCATACATATATATGTTTTTTATTTCCAGATGAGTGTCAAAGATTAGCAGCTAATATGTGTATGTCTGTGAAGAAGGAATGATGCCAGCTGGGTGGTGAGCTGCCACTTCACTTCTCTCTCTCTCTCACTTCTTCTCTCTCCCATCACTTTTCTCCTTTACGTTCAGGATTTGGCTGTCATCCCTGGAGCCAGCTGATGTCAGACTGTGGAAGATCTTCTTCTGATGCCAGCGGCAGCATCTGGATGCCCGGCACAACTCTTTGAACTGTTGTCTTGATTTCTAATGTGGTCAGCATGCGGCTGGAATTTTTTATCTTCCCTGGATGCCTTTTCTCTTTGGCTCACCTTGAATTATTTGGAATTTATTTTTCCATCCCATGGGGGAAACAAGACTCTTTGCAGTTGCTTCTCAGTACTTGTATGGAGGATATTTGCAGCTCAAATAGGGAGAATTCCTTTCTGCCTTTGTATGTAGATATATTTCTTGGAGGAGACTGCACTTTAAAGCTTGCTGTCACCCTGAAGTTGCTGCACACTCGCTGAACATATGCTGGGACTATGAGTGCAAATGGAAGAGCGTTTGCAGAGCTGGTTGCAAACTTCTTTACAGTATATTTTCTACCAAAAATTACTTAATATATTAAGGTTCAGCAGGGATCTTTCTTGGGTGTATGGTAGAAGTCCTGCCTGCAAGTATAGATATGAAAGCAAAAAAAGGAAAAAAGTGAATAGCTAGTAATGCACCTCTCCCTGCCTTCACCTGGGTGTGAGGGAGACAGATAAAGGTTCCTTCTCTGCCCATTTTAGTGCTGTGACAACCTGTCTGCAGGGCTGCGGTGTCTCCCATTGCAGCCTTTTACTCAGCCAGCTGAGGAACTGAAGCTGAGGCCAGGACTTCCCTGGAATCAAGGGGTGAGTCTGGGAGAATAGGAGGAAGTTTCTGTCCCCAGAATGTTAGAAAGAACTGCACTTCGTCACGTTGTGGGGCAAAACTAGGTATCAATGATACATTTCCTATTACATGGTCTTGTCTGTGGTCCGGGCCATACCTAACTGCTCATCCTCTTTCCAGACTTGCTTACTCTTTTGCAGTGTGTGGGTTCTAGACATCTGGGGTGCAGGTTTCATCATCCTAGAAATATGCCTCTGCTGCCCCTTGCTGTGTCCAGACGATTCTTCTTTGCCTGGCAGCAGTTTCCTCAGGCTGCCAGCAGACACACACCCCACAGCATGAGAAGCCAGAGGATTCCTACCAAATTAGGAGTCGGGGTTGCTGAGTAGTTCAGCAAAGATACTGTGGAAATGTAAAAGACAGCTTTCAGATCCATCAGCTGCTCCAAGGAAGCCTGAAGTAGTTCCTGGAGCAGCAGCTATTTTCAGGGATGCAATAAAAGTGAGCACATATTTTGGTGTTGGCCAGGGCTTCCTTTACATAGGTCTTGGTGATCATCACTTTTGGCCTCATGGGATAACTTTGGGAGGAGAAACTGCATTTCATTGTGCTTAAAAAGTGGTCCCCAAGAGCATCACCAGGAGAGTCCTACTTGGGGGAGCACGCGGCAACGTGTGGACACTTGTGGGTCAGCCCCTGCCCAGGTCGCCTGCTGCCCTGCTGTGCTGGCTGCCAGGGAGGAAGACAGGTGTCTCAGCTTCCTTGAATTCCTGTTTCTTTATGGATGTGGCCAAAAGAGCCATGTGGAGCCATTCTTGCCCAGAAAAGCCTTTTGCAGAGGATGGCTTTGCTGGCCTGCCACCCTGAGCTGATCGTGGCAGAAGAAGGAAAGGAAAAGTGGAGTTGCCCTGCCTGCCCATGGCTGTGCTCCTGGCCGCTGGGGGGAAGAAGTGGGAGACAGCTGGGCCTTCCCATCGGATTGTGGGGTACAGGGCAAAATAGGGCAGAAGTCTTGTTGGGCAGGTATTTGTTACAGCTCTGATCTCTTTAACACAATAGGCTTTATTTGTCTTTTTAACCAAAAAGTTTAAGATGCCATTAGTGCTAATAGTAGGTCAGCAGTGCAATTCTTAGGACTTTGTGTATTTTTTCCTACCTGCACCAGCTCGATATTTCCCCTGCTTGGCAGATAAATAAACTCAAATAATACGGGAAGATGTGACTACAGTTACACATGGTGCTTGGCAAGGACTTTTTGTCCTGTACGTTAGCCACATATTTATCCCTCTGCTATTTATACCATCAGTTTTTCATTTCCTCTCTTTTTTTTCTTTATTCCAATTTCCCTTCTTTTTTCTTCATTATCTTTGTCTTTGCCCAGCCTTGTTTCTCCTTGTAGCTCAGTGGCTCCTGTCGTTCACTTTATCTCTCTCCCTTAGTGTCCATGAGAGAGGAGAGCATGCGCGTGCCACCCATGCAAACATCTCCCAAACACACATGTGCATCGGGAGCTGTGCCCACGTGGGCATGTGCACATGCCCAAGTATGTCCCTGGTTGGTTTTACACTTGTAATTTAACCTTAGCTAACTAGCTTTTGTTAAACCCACAGTTGTCAAACAGGCCATAGGCAAGAACCACAAACCATATGTTTCTTCTGCGTTACCACATGCAGTGACCAGCTGAGCTGTCCTGAGGGCATCGTAAAAATAATACGCATATGCCCCTGGTGAAGCTGTGACAAGGTATGACGTTTACTAGAAGGCGGTCTTTGGATTTGTAGTTTCAGCTGAACATACTGCATAAAAATCTGCGTATCTGTTCTACACAATTCAAATATCATTATTACAGGCTTTTTTTTTATTATTATTTATTTATTTATTTATTTATTTATTTAGCAGGGGAAGCGTAGTTTGTGAGGAATTTGTAATATATAGCTCGTAACTTAAAGTCAGGGTATCCTAAACATTTAACTGTGTTCTAATTCGAGCTCCATCCTAGAAAATACACACTTAGACAGAGAAGGGGGATTTAGACTACTGGATTTTATCCAGAGTTCAGTCCAATGACACTCTAAACGCAGGCAGGAAGTAGTATTTTCAGTCCTTTTCCTCTCTTTTTAGCAGGCTCAGAAAATACAGCAGGTTCTCCCTTATTTCTGTGGACAACTAGCTTTGCACAACACTGAATCGGCTGTGCTGAAGATGCATAGCCAATGTAAAAACCCCTTAATTTATAAACTGTTGACATTGGAGAATGTCCTTCTCCAAAACTGTGTTGCTATTTTTAGCTTTGTTAGCGTTGGTATATAGAGTATGACAAAAGAGGACTGAATGTTAGCAACAGTCTCAGGCTGCTGCAATCAGTGGTAACTCCTACCTGAAACATCCTTAAAAACACACTATTCGGGGATTTAGTAACACGTTAATAGAGGTGTGTTAAGGAACAGTATGCCCCACTGTGACTTTTCCCGAGAAGGGGGATCAGACTGGAACAAACAACAGACTGAGCTGTTCTAACCTCATCATGTGGGATTTAGCAAGTATAGTCAGGATGAGTTGCAGGAAACACAGTATGTTGAACATCGTTGTAGCTTTGTACAGGGCTAGACCACCTGCAGCATGCTTTTCTCTTTTTAAGCAAGTTGTCATTACAGGATTTTTTTTCTCCTACTAAATTCAAAGGCCATCACTGTAATCGGGAACACTCTTAACACCAAGCCTATTTATTGGAGTCGATAGACACAGCCTGTTTTCTGCTCAAAATATGCTATAGACTGCTGCAATTTGATTTGCTTTGCGGAGTGGAATGTCGGACTAAAAGAAAACAGCTTTACCTTCACAAGACACTCCATCCCCATTTGAGATGCTGCCAAGGGGGCTGCTGTTTGCTGATAAAATCTGGTCCTGATGGTCAGATCCAAGTGCTGTGGCCACAGGCAACAAAGTACTCATCCACTGCTGACCCATCTGCTCTTTCAGATTTTGCAGGTTAGCTTGGTTCCAACAAGTTCTTTTGTGAGTCAAATATTGCACTGGCCTTCTTCAGCCTGCATAAAAATGTAAGGATTTGGCTCACTTAAGAAAAATGTAACTGCGTGTCTGTTCCTAAGATGGATAAAATTTCTAATGCTGGCTTATCTAGCAGTGCGCAGGTTGGTGTCATGGAGCATGGAGCCACAACCAAAGGCTCTTCCTGGGTATATTTGGTAGTCCTTTTCATGACGGGATCATACGGCAAAGTAGATTTTCATTGGCGAATTTTAAGGTATATCTGTTAGTGCCTGTAGTGTTCGCACTTGTGGTTTAAGCTGGCAGGCAGCTAAGCACCATACAGCCATTCACTTACTCAGTGGGATGGGGGAGAGAATCAAAAAAAAGGTGAAATTCATGGCTTGAGATAAAGGCAATTTAATAGGACAGAAAAGAAAGGGAAATTATGGAATACACAAGTGACACAGAGCTGCTCACCACCAGCTGACTGATGCCCAGCCAGTCTCTGAGCAGAGGTCCCCCAGCAGCCAGCTCCCCCCAGTTTTACATGTATTGTTCTGCACATGCCACATGGCATGGGACACCCATTTGGCCAGTCTGGGCCAGCTGTCCTGGTTCTGTCCCCTCCCAGCTCCTGGTGCACACCCAGCCTCCTCGCTGGCAGGGCAGCACGAGAAGCTGAAAAGTTCTTGGCTCTGTGTAAGCACTGCTCTGCAACAACTAAAACATCAGTGTGTTATCAGCATTATTTTTCTCCTAAATCGAAAACATAGCACCATACCAGCCTCTATCGAGAAAATTATCTCAGCTGAAACATGGACAACACTTCTCTGAGCTACTGAACATGCAGGCTTAGGCAGGCAGCACTGCATCTCTGAGACTTCAGCCATAAGAGCCAGCATCTTTGCCTCTGCTTGGCCTGGGAAGTGTTGACTTTTCATGCCACGTGAGCTGACTGCATGCTGCGCTTCTGTGTGTGACAGATACTATCAGCTACCATAAACTGAATTTAAGTGTCTAACAGAAAATACTGATGACCTTAGTGTATCGTCTCACTTTATTGCAAGTGAGAAATGGAAAAGTAATACGTTTCCTTCATAATAATTCAGGCATACTTTTTGTACCACTGTGTTACTACTTGCTCATGAATAAGATGAGAACACTAGCAGTTTTTAAAACACTTGTCTTGCTTTATCACTTTAGCCCAAATTAGAGAACTGACCAATATTGTATTTTAAACTCCAACATTTTAGCTTTCACTAGTGCTGTGTAATTGAGCTATCTGCCAGTCTACCTCATTTTATTTCCTTCATACTTTTGTCAGTGGTTCTACAGAAGCAGCACAAAAAATTCCTTTTCCCTGCTGTGATAAAGATTTATCATCTCATGATGATTTAGTTTTTCTTTCTGTTTCCACTGTCATGGTAAAGCAATGATTGATGAAAATCGAGTCCTTCTCTACCAGTGAAAAATGTTTTAGTTGACAAAAAGAATCAGGCCTGAAAAAGAAGACAGCTCTGCCTTAACATCTGTTTCTTTGAGGGAAGGAATAATTTCATTTGGGATGGAAAATATGTATTTATGGATATGAAATTGTTCTTTTGTGGTGCTTTGGTGCATTTCCTACATTCCAGTGCTGGATTTTATGTTAGTAAAAGCAGTTTAATGCCATAAAAGATCTGCTTTTGCTGGTTGGTGGATGAGATATTTCATACCCTCAAGAGTTTCTCCCTAGTATATTGCCACACGAATCCTTCTTTTGTTAATTGTCTAAAATGGATGGAGAGAATATTGCTTTAAGCATTAAATCCAAGGACATAAGCTCTGGAAGGGTGAAATGGTCAGATAATGTTTGTCTGGGCTGTGGGAAGTTCTGACAAGCAATTTTAGAGACTTTTGTTGGAGTTATTGAATTGTAACAGCCACAAACCAATCTTCTCAAGAGTAGAGATGTCCAGGAAACTAGCTGAGGACTAATTTGGAGAGGAGAAGACTATTTGTGGTTGGACCACCGTGGACACTTGAGAGCACTTGTAATTGCACATGGCAAGTTTGGTGGACATAATCTTCACAGAATTTACTGGCAGCATTGCCATGGGCCTAAGCATGTGTTTCTGCCCAAGGGTTTGCTCCCTCTGTGAGATAGGTGTTGGTCAGAACAGGCTGGATAATGAAACAGGGGCATAAAATCAGACACTGCCACCTGTTTGCCTGGTGAGCTACCAGCTTACACCTAGTGTCCTGTTGGGAGCAGGACAACTGGACAAAACCTGGAGTGTTTTGTCATGAGTGATGGTTCTGAGGACTGATCTCTTTTGGGTGACGTTTTGCAATCCATAAGAAAAAAACAGCCTCAGATTAATATGGTAGATGAATGTATTTTCAGGCCGTATGCGGTAGCTGGGCCTGGCTTTGTTGAGGAATCATGGCCACAGCTGGTATGCGTGTCGGGCCTGTGAGGGTTGCGGAGCAGAGGAACCATGTTGACAGCTCCAGTGATGGGCTTTAAGACCTTCAGGTGAAGCATGTAACCCTTCCAGGAGCTGTCCATTATCTGTGGGAGGATGAAATGCATGTGTTTATTTAGAAGACCTGGCTGCTCAATTTTTAACGCGCTGACCTTTTTTCTACTTTCTGCTTTTACCATTCATCTAATAATAGCTTTCTGGGTGGTAAAGCCTGGCAAAGTAACTCTCAAGCTGTGTAATTACCGATAATGTGGCAGCCAGGGAGGGATTTATGGTGTTCTTATTGAAATTATTGTAGCTGAAATGCAGCAAACTCTGGACATAAGCAGATGAACAGAAAAGGAAAATTTATGACATTTGGCTGTATTTGTTGTTGTAGTGAGTGGGTGTGAGAGAAATATTTTCATGATTAGGCTCAGATTTGGGGCACAGCATTAGATCAGATGGTTAGTAATAATGTCTATCTTGTTTCTTACAAGACTACAATTGACTACAATTAATAACTTGTTCCAGAGCACAAAACCCCATTGTTTCCACTTCCATTTTGTTTGAAGACTTCGCTTCACCACAATCATGTCACTTGTGGCGGACCTTCAAGAAGGAGCTGGGACCATGTTTCCATGCACTCTGGGTCTCCTCTGCGGAAACCTTCTGAAGTATTTAGGCCCTTTGGATCGTGAAAGTTGACATGAAGGCATTATGTTACAGGAAGGAAAACGTGGCTCTGTTTTGCTTTGGTGTGATACTCTGGGATTCACCAAGAATCCCATCTATTTTCAGGTGGAGGTCGTGACGCTTCTTGTATGCAAAGGGAGAAAATCCTCTGCTAAGCAAAGCAAGAAAATCCTCCCTGAGGGAAAAACCCTGAGGGAAGCTCTAATAATGTAGTAGGCTCTAGTAGACTTTTTTTTTTTTTTCTCTGCATTTTTTTTTCACAGAGATTAGTGAAACAAAAATACATTTATAAGAAGATAACTGTGGGATTTTGTAGCATTCTCCTGTAAAGCTCAGGAAGATGGTAATGCTATGCAGCACACATATATCATCCACTGCTGAAATGACTGAAAAAAATCTCGGTATTACTGGAATGATAGAAACTTAATGCCCTGACTCTATCAAGTGAAGCTATGTGGAGAAAGACTATTCAAGAGATTATGGGAATTCATCAAGCACAAACAGCTGTGACGTCTGTCTTAGATTTTGAGATTAATGGAATTTTTGTAATACAGAACATTTTAATTGCTTAATTTAAATGCCGGTGTGTTTCTATCAGCAAGTTGACTTTTTGCACTGGTGTCACAGTGTTGGAAAACACTGCATCATATATGGAAGTAGAAGCTCCCCATGCACTTCCTCTATAAAATGCCCTTGAAGGACTAGAACATTTCAGTTGTTTATCACATACAACAGCAGTATGACAGGCTGGCTAAATACAGTAAAACAAGAGAAGAAAAATGTGGGTCCATAGCTTTCATTTTTCGGAATTACATAACTGCTTCATAAAACTAATCTCTTTAAAGACAGAGGATCAAATTCTCATCTCTCAATTTAGCTGGAGTCACCCCAGCAAATTTGGAATGCCTCAGTCCCTCAAACCCTTCATCTTTGCGTAAGCCTGCATAGCATGAGCCACCTGCTCTCATGGAAGCTGTTGGGCTGTGGGGATAGGAATGGTGAACAGGACTGCCTCCTCCAGAAGAGCCTCACTGAAACTCCCTGAAAGGAAGAAGTGCTGAGTGGCTGTCGCACACTGTGAGCCCAGCTAGTGGGTGAAGCAGGCAGAAAGACCACAAAAACTGCCAGAGTAGCAGAAACAATTGGGATCAAAGTGAATCAACTTACCTGTCTTGTTAGATCCACTTTTCTTTTTAATTTTATTGTTTTTATCCATTCTCTCGTTTATTTGGATATATATTATAAATTATACATTGCAACATATACATGTCCCAGCAGTGAACCTCATAAAATATTTATATCAAGCTGAACAGAGTAACTATTGCAGATTGCATCAGTTTTGACTAAACTACATGGCAAAATATTTGATAAGGAAATCATATGTGTTGATAAGCAGCATCAGCAACAAACAAAACCAAGAAGCAAACAGATAATGTGAACCACAGACATCGGAAAGGAAGGATCTCTCCTCCAGCAGAACCATTGTACCTGCTTTGTCCTTGACCTCTTTCCACAGGGAGAACCAGCACTTGTCTTGCAAGCAAGATGCACAGGCACTGAGGAAACTGGGCACCCAGTACAAAACCCACCAAAAATCACCTCCATCTGCAAGCAGCCTTGATTGTGCTTGCAGAGTGCAGGATCAAGGTGCTTGTGCTCATCACCCCTTTAAAACTCTTTTCTGAATAACATTTGTGTGGTGCTGGAGCAGGAGGGAGGTGGCACCTGGCACAGCTGGACCAGGTGCTGTGAGGTGCTTGGCTCTAGTTCATGAGATGTGACACATCAGTAAAGCTCTGGGAATGGCTTCAGTCTGGTGCCAGTTAGACACATTGGCCAATTGACCCTCCTAGTCTCAGTCTGACTGCCATCTAGCTTGCCTGATAGTTTGCTCTGTGATGTGCTTGTAAATTACTCTTAACTAATCAGCTAATTCCATCCTAAAAATGACCCTTTTCCTTGGATAGAGAGACCCCGATAAGCTTGTATAAGAAGTTTATTTTACTAGAGTGGTATTTGTCTGTCTCATCCTCCTTAGGTGACATCCTTGAAACATACTTTTCTTTCGAAGGAAGGAAGCAAGCAGTGTTATTTTAAATTTTGCCCAAGCTCATCATGCTTTTTATGAGCACGTGGGTCATCTGCGCTGTAATTACTTTCTTCCAGTAATATTCCTTTTGTTATGTGCAGATGAATTTTAATAATGGAATTGATTTTCACATAGCTTTTAGTAATGCTCTTTTATGAAATTTCTACCTGCATTGAAGTCAAATTATATAAATCTTATTACAGTATTCCTATAAATGATTTATTAACTGAAGAAAATTTACAATGGAAAAATATTTTACTATTGGAACTTTTCTCAGCAGGAAGTTTTCAATAATATTTCTCTTGCCCCACAAAATAGCAGCACTGAACACTGATTCTCGAGGCTTTTTTCTGCTTGTGCTAATGCTGAAAATATATTTAAGGACATGGAAGCCATTATCACTGGCTATTTTAAAACATATCAAAAAGTGAACCAGATTTTCTAATTTCAGACAGATTTTTCTCTTCATTTGGCTACCCCAGTGTTGATTTTGCATCTTCTGTTACTACTAAAGAAGAAATACAAACTTCTGCTGCCACTCTTGATAAAAATAGCTGCTTTTGAGATATGAAAAAAAATAATTTTGCTTCATTTCACTGATCTGTATTACAGCTGCTTGCTTTGTAACTTGCCCTTGATTCAGTACAGTAACTTCAATGTGATTATTAATTAGATAGTAAGACTTGACTAAAAAAAGTGTCCTTGAAATAGAGCTTATAGTAAACAACATATTTTTCCATTCCTTATCTATGTAATAACAATGCCTTGAAAAAACACCAGTGGTTTTCTAGGCTTGTTACAGCACTTCAGCTTTCATCTATTTTGCAAATCAAGACAAAGTGGGTTTTAATGTAGGCTCAGCAGTGTGCTCTTTGTGGGCTACCGCTGGGGAAAAACCATAGCCAGCTCCATCCAGTGTCCTTGCTCTGCACATTTGGGGTGCTTTAGGGTTTACTGGAACACATGCTGATTGCAGTGCAATCTTCTATAGGGGGAGTTAATTAATCAGTAAAGAGAAGATGCAACACTGAAGTCAAGGCTGAATCAAATGTACAGGGATTACACTGCTAACCTGCATAATTTACGTGGTTAATACACCATCTGCCAGACCTGTGGAGCTTTTTGAAAGTCTTGGTAATGTTGCTGCATTGTCATCCTTTCACCTGATATTTGATTGCAACTTTGAGATTGCAGTTCAGTTGCAGCTGGAGAATCCAACAAACTGGATTTTGTCTGTTGCTTCTGTTCTTCAGGCCATGATCTAGCAATTGCCCTACTCCCCAGGCCACTGGTATATGAAGTAGTTTCTCCAAATACATATTTTAACTTCTTTCCCACTTCCGAATGACTTTACTAGGGGAAATAGCAATTGTTGTCACTGACCTCCCTTTAGTAGTTAAAAACTCTTTCCAGTTTACTCTGGATTTTTTTTTTTTAAAAAGTACTTTTTCAGTGGAAATTAAAATGTATCTCTTACATTTCTGTTCTTAAGTTACTGATAATACATATCTTAATTAGCTTATTAACATAATTTTAATTCTAGTTTTACATAGCATTTAGCTAGAAAACTTACTGTGTCATCTTCCAGAAATAGTTCAGGTTTAGGCAATTCAAACATATTAATAGCTTGTATTGTGTCATGGAAAAAGGAGAAGAAAGCAACAAATATGAATGTGCCTGAGTCACTCTGACTGTATTTTCTATCCTATGGAATATCCTTTTAATTGAAAAGGAAAAAAAAATAATAAAAATCCCAGCCCCTGTGAAGCAACTCTTTTTCTTTCAAGCTTCCTGTCTAGACTTCTAGTCAGAAAAAATCTCCAGGAACTGCTTCTTCTGCTGCTGTCTCCAGCACAGGAGCCCTCTTGCTGGGGCCGCATGGGATGTGCGGTCTGTCCAGTGCAGCCAGGAGCCTGTCCTGTCTGTACTTGAGGACTCCTTGGAGACATCACTGCTTTAAAGCACAAGTCCACAGGATCTCTGGGGAAAAGAGATGGTTTCCTATCTCTGAAGATGCCACTATAGCGTTTACGTGGCTGAAGAAGAAAAGTAGGAGGCTGCAGTTGGTCTTATTGAAGGCGCTGAAATGGTATGTGGGTTCCTCATAGCCTCTGTGTAAGGATCCCCAAAGGGCCTTACGTTATGCTGGTGGGTGGTTTTGGTAGCCAGCTCTCTTGCAGCACTGCTCAGCCCCACTTCATAGCAGCTCGTGCCCCATGAGGGCTGGGCTGGTGCCTGCTCCAGCAGATGGCTGGGTCTGGCACAAGGGAATGCAGAGCTGGCAAGAGGCATGCTGTGCCGCTAGCTAGGGAGAGCTGCGTGAACTTCGTGGCGTGGTGAGCAGGATGTATGCTAGAAGGGCTGTTATCTTGCAAGTGAAGGAAGACCCGGGAAAGCCAAAAGGCTCGGAGCAGGGGTTGCAGCTCCTGCCAGCGCTTCCAGATTGTTTAGCTCTCCCGTATCTGATAATCGCTGTTTAAACAGTGAGGGTCAGGGCAGAGTACTGGCAAAACCCGTAAATAACATGTATCCTCACCTTTGAAAGAACTCATCCATTCATTTTACATTTTAATTTCCTTTGTACGTGTACTTCAGGAAATACCAAAAATTACTACTGTCATTCTCTGCTGCATGGAGATTGTTCCCGGGACCACCATCTAACCCTGGGAGTCCTTGCTTGTTTGAGCTCCGCTACTAATCTGTAGCCTCAGACCTAACTGGAAACATGACCCTGGTCCCTCTGCAGCTCCTGAGGGAGGCTGTGGCATTTGGCATTGTCAGGGAGGTGCAGATGCTCCCCCAGCTCTCTTCTGGGCAGCCTGAGGTACACTTGAGAGCAACTTTGGACTTGCAGGCAACATTAGTGCATAGGGAGGCTGAGGTTTTCATTTCTGATTTTGCGGAACTCAGCCAACTTGCGTGGATGTTGCTGGGTTGTTCTGACACCGTGGCAGAGCAAGAAAGCACAAGAAAGTTGATTTCTAGCGCTGGGAACAAAATATCCAAAGTTTGCAGTAGTCGGAATAGGGCAGGCTTTTATACATTTCAGATGTGCGACTCAGACACCATGTCAGGCGACAACGTGCAGCGTGGTTTCATCCAGATGTAAGACTATTGGGTCTGGAGGGGACCAGGCAGGGCTCCTGCTTCTCAGGCCAGCCAGTTTCTTGCATCCCCAAACAGATTTTAGGGTGTATTAGCCTGTGTTGTAATAGTTTGGTATTTCATTAATTCTTTGCAGACACAGCGTGAAGGAACACGATGCTTGTAGGGTACTCAGGCATGATGTGGCAGGAGGTGCGGTGTTTATGGAGGCCATACCCGTGCCGGAGCCCTAGGAAGAAGCCGTAACAAATCAGACAATGGGCAGATGTTTAAAGAAGTTAATTTGTAAGTTGAGATCTGAGACAGCTCAGGGAGGCCAAACAGGTAGGAAATAATTAGGTGTTCCTGAGCCCCTTGGGATAACCACAGAACAGAAGACAGGACAGAAAGAGAGCTTAAAAAAAAAAAAAAAAAAAAAGGTTATTGGAGTGCTATGAGGAAATGAAAAAGCCCAACGGGGAGAAAGTGAGCTCGTGTCCAAATGTGTGTATGCAATGATTTTTTCCTTCATGTGTTTTGCTCCAGATCATTTATTTGTGCATCATGTTCTTGTCCTTAATAGCCTATCGTACTTTTGGAAGGGGATGAAGGGGGAATTGGTCAGCAACAGCTGACAGTTGTTTTTAAACTCTAGTTGAGCTCACATGTGACAGGGCACACTGGAAATTAGAGGCTGTTGAGAAGGGGAGGACTATAACTGTGTCCTGGTGTAGAGCATTAATGCTGAGCCAGATGACTATGAAGTTTGCAGATTTGGTGGTTATGGTATTAAAGTATTCCAGTCTTGAATTTCCTATCAAGACCAACTGTAGACGAAAATTCTTCCAGATGTCTTGTAAAATGCAAATTTGTTACTTTTCAAAATAATGCTGTTGTAGTGAGATCACAGAAAATCATGTCAAAGCTAGAGATTCTGGAAAAAATGGCTTTCAAGCAGACTTCTAATTGAGAGAAACTGTTTGCATGCTCTTGTCGCTCTTGTGTGTGGCTTCCATTGTAGCAGTATCTTGCATAAGTCTTGCACAAACTTGTTTCATTTTGTTCTAAAGCATTTATTTTCCCCCAAGTTCCTTTTGGCTATTTTCACATCAGGCTTTGCCTCTGACTGGAGGCTGCTACAGCCCAAGTCCTGTTGCAACAGCGTTTGCCATGGAGATGTATTTCTAGGAATCTGGAGGCCTCCTGACTCCAGAAGGCTGCAGGATACAGAAAAGGCAAAATGCTTAGTCCTGCTTAATACAGTTGTGTGTTGGGAATGTCTGTATTGGGCCCACCA
This sequence comes from Anas platyrhynchos, assembly GCF_047663525.1. Classification (NCBI taxonomy): domain Eukaryota; kingdom Metazoa; phylum Chordata; class Aves; order Anseriformes; family Anatidae; genus Anas; species Anas platyrhynchos. The sequence continues at coordinate 130,701,610 of NC_092587.1, forward strand.
TCCTATGCCATGCTATGTTGCCTTTCTTTACATTTCTGAAGAAGGAAGCACTGGGTTTGGCCACTGGTTCCTGGGAGCTGGCCAAATCAGGAGGCAGTGTTACAGGTGGGATGGAGGCAAAGGGTAAGGCCTTGGTAAGGCTGGGTAATCCATACAGTTCATTTTCTGAAAATATGTGTCCCAAAGAGAAGGGCAACAGAAAGAAGGCTGAGAAGTGTTTATAGGAAAAGGGCTAAATTGGAGAGTCTCGCTTTTTTGAAAGCTGAAGGATACTGAGGTTGCAAGCTGGCACATGATCCCAGGGAGGACTTAAGATGTTGTTTTTCCTACTTGTGAGGTCTTGAATGCTCATTATGAAGAGGAAATATAAAATTCTTCAGTTAAAAAAACAAAAAAAAAGTAATTCTGGGTCTTTCTGGGAAGTTGATCTAATTATTTTAGTGGGTCCTAATTGGAAGCACTGGAAGTGCTGCAGAGAAGACATAAGAGCTCACACAGCTGCCTAAAGCCTGAACTGTATGTATTATTTCAGACTGAAGTGGAATGAGGTCCAGCAATTTCCAGAGTTGTCTTCACTTCCTGAGTGAGACAGGGGCTTGGAACAGTGCCCTGATTTAGCTTGGGGTGGGAAACCTTGTCTGTCTACATGGTGGACGTGGTGGTTTCCTCTTGTCCTCCAGCAGTGGGAGGCATGTTCACTGGGCACTGACTGTGCAGATGGAAATATGGGCAGAGTGCTTGTAGCTGCACCATGCTGTGTTTTTTGTTTTGTTATATTTTTACTTTGTATTTTTACGTTTTATTTTCATTTTTATTTTTTTCATCAGGAATGTGATGGGCACCAGCAGAGGTCTGCACGAGGGAAACCAGGCTGGTCCCAGCTTGCTGCACCAGGGCATGGTGTGTGGCTGCCCCAAGGAAACTGGTGCCCTGTGCTGCTGGGATGTGTGTGTGTGCTGCCAGGAAGTATGTGATGCAGGGATGCGTATACACTGCTGTCAGCATGTCCCAGCAGGGCTGGACCCGGCCACTGTAGGGGCAGGTCCCAGAGGGGCATCCTGCACAGTTGGGGATGAGTATTGTGGAGCTACTGACGTGTGGTCTCGCTGCCTGTCTGTGGTGCTTCCTCCTTCCCATCCCTTGTACGTAAAACCCAGCCACAGCTGCTGAATGGTGCCCCAGTAGGCTTCATCTCTGACTTTGTGCTTTTCAGATGCGTAATTACATTTTTCAAATGGTGGCGGGATGTTTGCTGTTTCCTCTGCTGTGCAGCCCAGCTTTTCTCTCCACTGTCGTTGAAGGTGTGGGTTTTGGGCCAGGCAGCACAGTTCGTAATTTCCCATCTCCTGTGGCTTTTCTTTAACTTCAGGCATTTTATCTTGTAGGACACTGAGGTCAGCATTACTATTATTAGAACATTTTCCAAACTCTCATTTAACTGACTGTCAAAATTCGACAAATAAAGGATATATAATGAGTCAATGTGGCCATCTCAAGAGCCTTGGCAATTGGGCAGCAGCTCAGTATAATCAGACAGGAATTCAAGAAAATGCTACCCATCTTCATAGATGTATTTCCAGATAATGTTTCAAAAAAAAAAAAGTGTTTTTTCCCTCATGTATTTCTTTATTTTTTATTTATTTATTTTTTGTTTTGTTTTGTTTTAGTTTTAGATCCAGGAGTTTTCTGAGTTGAAATCTGCTCAAAATCCATAAAAATACTTGCAAACACATGTAATGAACTTGTCTCTGCTTTCAGTCTTCCATTTTGTTTATATTTCGTAATTATTTGTGGTCCAGCTGTTACTGTCCTGTATAAATAAGAAACCAGTGAAATATGATGGAGTTTCTCATCAGATACCCTCCAGAATGTGTTTGGTTATTCTTGCCCGTGCCATCTGGTTTTAAGAAGAAGGGCTTGGATTAATCAGCTGTAACAACTGGTTTAGCAATATTATATTTTCTAAATAGATTGGTATGATAAGTATGATTATATTTGGCATTGAAAGCTGGTAGATCTTATTCCTGTGTACATAGTAGATTTTTTTTTCAAGGGGGAGCAATATTTTTCCTCTGAAGAATGTCACTATCACTGGATAAATGGACAGCAGAGGTAAACTGTGTTTCAGCAAGCCTTATAAAAATCACAGGCTCCCTATCAAGGGGATTCCTTGCAATTCCTGAAAGAGTTTCTAAAGCAGACATAATTTAAGTCCTATATCATAAAATTAGACTACAAATTATCACATAATTGTTTCCATATCTTTAAAGGTTTTAGTTGGACATTGCCCTTTTCCAGTATTTCATGTTTTATTATTGCTTCCCCTTAGCTTTCAAAGATGATGTTAATTTATTTACACTCTTCCTAAACTCAGTTTGAAGCATATCAGACCCATATGTGAGCTAACGATTCTAAATATGGGCCTTGTAGATCTGAATGCCTGTTTCTCTTTTTTCATTGTCATGTGAGCCCACACTGAGAATTTTGTGTGATATTAAAGAAAATAAGTAGTTCACTAAGAAGTAGCTCATTCGTGACAGAGAATTTGGTTGAACATGAAATAAAAATGATGTACACCTTCAATGAATATTTCCAGCTCGAAAAACAATGAGACATATTATTGAAAAGTTAAAGCATTTAACACCTTAGAAATTCATTTTATTTTATTTTATTTTATTTTATTTTATTTTATTTTATTTTATTTTATTTTATTTTATTTTATTTTATTTATTTTTTGTGCTGCAAAATAACACTCAACACTGAATATAAACATGCTTTCATTAAAAAAAAAAAAAAGTAGCAATCTAACCTCCTAGAGAACAGAATAGGATCTATGAATTGATGAATTATTTGTTTTAATTTACAGTAACACTGATGCTGGGCATTCATTTCAGGGAGAAAACCCTGTTTCCATACAACAAAATTGCGTTCTCTACACCTTTTTGGTTTTCACATTGATTTAGAAAAATCAGTTTATGGCATGGTACAACAGTATATGTTGACTCTCAGTGCCACAAGGTAACAGAATCGTATTATTCTTACCACTGTAAGTAAATCATATGTATGTGAACACAAGCTGGTTTCATGTGCTGAATACTTAGGCTTTTCTATTGTTCCATGCAACAGAGTCTCTTTCTCCTGTGAGTTAGGACACAACCCCCCAGAGGCTTGTTTGCATCCAAAGAGACATAAAGAGACACTTCTGCTTCTTGTGGGCATGTCTGTAAGACCTGATAGTGATGGAACACACATTTTTTTTATACATCCGCTATACATTCTAGGTATTTACACTGCTGTTCCTGCTTGTGATTTCCAGGGACTGTAGAGGATTGTGAGGTTGTTTTGATTTGTAAACACAATTGAAAGTTTGAATATAATATTACATCAGATATTGAGATTATGGAAACAAGTGTGTTTAAATTTGAAGAAATACATGTATGCTAAGAGAGATTACAATCTGACAGAATTTTATAGTATAATACTCATTATTATGGTTAGTTCTGGTGCCATTTCAGATGTGAAAGATGTGAAGTGCACCACAAATATATTAAGTCAGCTGGGACTGTTTTTGGGTTTGAGGTCCTGTTCGAATCTAGTCAGGGTGTGGTAGTTTTACTGTACACGTAAGATGGAAAGCATATGTGTTCAGACTGCAGTGATCTGCAGAAAATGACTCCTTGCAATCAGAATGGCTTCACATACACACTGTTTTGCAGGATAACCTCCATGTACTGAAATATGGAAGTGCTGGGAAAAATGTGTTTACACAGAACAGAAATAGAAAAGTCATGTATTCATAGCTTCTGCTGGAAAAAGAAAACAAACCATTTTTATACTGGTGAAAGGACTAACTCATATGGTTCACATTTTGGAGGGAAAGGAACCAGATAACAAACAGTAATTCCTGTTTTAAATCTCATTGCATTCAAAGTGCACATGGGTTAATTTTCAGTGAACTTTAACACACAGTGTCAGCAAGATTTTTTTCTTTTAAGGAAGAGAAAATGTGGCCCTCATCTTACCACAGCAAATCACCATACTATATATACATAAGCCCTCCTCCTGCATACATAGACAGATATACATACTTAACCTCACAAAACATTGGAAATCCCATCAAATTTAATACTGTTGACTGCTGAGGTAGCCTAGAAATAGAATTTTTCTGATATTTCATTATTTGAGAAACAGTATTTGATTATCCAAAATTTGTCTGCAGACTCCTACTACAAGTGAATATGGGAACATAAGAGAGAATAAGCAACTGCTTCTCACTTACTATTTCCTTCTTTGAGTGCTTTATTTTGCAATCTTAACTTCCCCTAAGTTTTTTTTTGTTTTTTGTTTTTTTTTTTTTTTAAGGCAGAAATAAAACCATGTTTTAAAACAAATTATTTAATCCACATGGAAAGATTTAACTTAAATCCAAGTGATAAAATTCAGAGCCTCTGTGTTCATACTATGTTCATTTTAATGCTTTGGTATTTCCGACAAACTGTGAAGAAATGAAACTCCTGCCTTTTCATGTTGCACATTAATAAAAGTTTTTCCATGCTATAATTGCTCAGTCAGTATTTTGAAAACAGAAAATCACACGCAGTACAAAGAGTAAGGTTTTCACCTTTTCTCTTTCTTGCTAGGGCTTTTCAAAGATAGAGCAGCCAAAATCAGCTTGCAAGAGGGGTCATATTTATCTTCAGATCGGCCATTTCTGAGGCACGACCAACTGTTCCCCCTCTCCAGACTCAAAGGCAGCCATGCTGGGGCAAACTGAAGCAGCCATTTATTGGCCTAAGGTTTCCTTTTGCTCATGACAACTCGCCTCTGGGTGATGGGGGTTTCTTGGTGACGTTTCTGTCTCAGCCACAGCACAGTGGGTCTGCTTGTGTCCCTGCCAGCCTCTGCCCAGGGCACCACAGCTCTTGGATGGAAGAAGCGGCAATTGATGGTGCTCATCTGGTCAGTTCTCTGGGCGTTGTTACACTAAGCTGTTGGTGAGATCACTTTTTCTGTGCATAAATCACAGAATCACAGAATCATCTAGGTTGGAAGAGACCTCCAAGATCACCGAGTCCAACCTCTAACCTCTAACACTAACCTCTAACACTACCAACCTTTAACACTACCAAGTCCTCCACTAAACCATATCACTAAGCTCTACATCTAAACGTCTTTTAAAGACCTCCAGGGATGGTGACTCCACCACTATCCGGGGCAGCCCATTCCAATGCCTAACAACCCACTCAGTAAAGAAGTTCTTCCTAATATCCAACCTAAATATCCCATATCCTGGTGCAATTTTAGCCCATTTCCCCTCATCCTATCACTGGGCATGTGGGAGACCAATCCCCACCATACAAGGGAAACCAGCTAAAAAATAAAAATGCAAGTTGTGTTTCTCCATAGGAGCCTGCATGCGGGCAAAAAAAAAAAAAAGGAGCTTTTCAAAGTTATTCATTCCCTCTTTTTCCCTAGGCTCCTGCGTGTATGAACTTGCATGTTAATTTTCTACTTTGTCACTGATTATACTCTATTTTTTGTTCCTACTTGTCTTTTTAATGTCAGTTCTTGCCCTTAAGCATGACTGACGGATGATAATTCATTTTCAAAGAGAAGTTCTCTTTGCTGTCCAGAAAGGAAGTCTGGTGGACATGCAGTGCGGGAGGTTTCATGGGTGAATAGTTGTGATGATCCTCACATATCTGGCAATCTTTAGAGCAAATTGAATGTTTCTTGAAGATGGTGCTATTTTTGTTTAGTGTCAGGGAACTGCCAGTTAACACCATGCTCTGCTTAGTAACACGGAGACTGTTGTCTTTCCCTCTCTCTACAAAAAAAACTTCCCTCCTGTCTCTTTCCACCATTACTACTGTCTCTGTGATGGAAACGAACTTCAGGGAGCCTGTGAACGCTAAGTAGATGAACATATATACCACCAGAGAGAAAACACAGAGCAAACAGCCTGTTCCTTCTGTCCTGACGGCGTCTGGAGGTGAAGAAGAAGGGCTGGCAGTACCAACAGCTCCACGCACCACCGCTGTGCCTCTCGCCAGGGAAGCAGCCTCTTCCACCTCTGCAGGTGCTCATTCAGCCACTAATGACACCTCAGTGTGTTTATGGGGCTGGAACAGGCTGGAACAGGAATTAATGTATGGGTACAGGAACAGGAGATGTTAATGAGGCTGCAGGCTTGCTGCCTGAGTGTAAAACATGACCCACGGGTTTCTGCTGGGCCTCCGGCCCACGCTTAGCACCAGCAGGCCTTAACACATGCCCAAGGCTTCCCCTCCCCGTGCGGCGGTGTTTTGTGTGTTGTGACCTGCTCTAGAGAAAAAGTGAAAACATCTCGACTCCAGCACCTTCTGCAGTAAAATGTTTAAACCTCTGAAGACATTCTTCACATCAGTCAAGACACGAAGTCATTCTTCAAGTCATTCAGCCACTGCTTCCTGGGTAGAGAAGCGTGCCTGCCTGGTGTCGCACACTGACTCCCATTATCAGCTGCGTGGCACTGAAGTCAGTGGCATGTCAGAAGATGACGCTTTTCTGCTACATCTTTGTGGGATTCAGGCTGTCTCTAGACCACTGAGCTGCATGTAGGCCAGCTTGCTCACCCAGAGACATGTGCGCCACACATGTCCTAATGGTTGGCAAGGCAGGCCCATGTGGCAGAAAGTGCTGCAGTGTTACCAGCCCAGATTAGTATTGTTCTTCTGTAAAAACCGACTGCCTTGACATTAGGGGCTGTAGTTGAGTACAGACGCCTGCACTTTGTTACGCTCCGTCTCCAGATGTGCTGTGTTGTAATGACACTCTAAATGGCAATATTTTACACTGGAATAAGGTTGCAGAAAGATGTTTTTTAAAGGGTGTTTCAAGTTCTGAAGGCAGTGCTCCCATAGGACTAATTTTAAATAATTCTTACAGTAGCATATATCAAGTTTAAAATAGAAATCAGTGGGGCTCCTTATGCTGTCATGAGATCCGGAGCCTGCTTTTCAGTCTCCCATGTGCACAGCTGGCCCGCCAGCCTCGGAGCTGCCAAGGCAGTGAGAGATGGTGGGGAAACAGGCTGGGTTCTTCTGGGTGTGGGTCTGTCTCTGTCTGTGTCTGCGTCTGTGTGTCTGTGTGTGGTTTAAGCACCCTGACCATTATTTCAATCTTGCAGCTCTTCTTGGACAGAGTTTTATTTATTTAAAAAAAAAAATAAATTGTTTGTTGTTTTCGTATCTACATATGGGTTAGCAAAATGCAGTTGAAAGCACAGCTAAGAATAAACAGTGCCATTGCTTTGTTGTGCTGTTCCTCTTTTCGCTCTGTTTCTCTGGCAGTGTTCGAAGACTGCGACACTCCAGGTATCCCGCATTGTAGTTTCTTCCCCGCTAAGTGAAAGAGTTAAGTTTAGGGCTAAGTTATGTTTGTGGGCTGTGCAAAGTACCTGCAATGCCCTTGTGAAATTGGCCAACAGGGTTAATGTTGCCTGCATACCACAGTGACAGACGTGCCAGAATAACCTGGCCAGACACACTTGTGTGCCAGGGGCACCTGCCCTTGCAGTTAGACTTTATGAAGATGGGAAACTTGTTTTATGGTGCATTTATTCAGTTGCTTTTTCATTATCAATGACTGCTTTAGTTTCCTCTTTGAAGTTTTATAAAGTCCTGTAAAGGAGGCAAGTTAGGGAAATATGGCTTGATCCAGAGGAAAGATGTTGAACAGATGATTGACATTACCGAACCATGGCATTGCCCATGTCTACCGCTTCCTGCTTTCTTGTGCTTGAGCAGTGACAAATTCAGACAGACACCATCCAGTCCTCTGTGGTATTTCAGTGTTGCTGTGATCCTGCTGCATCCATTCCCTGGGTGGTTTTTCAAAACTGCTTCAAGCCCATGTTTCTGTAGGTGTGTCCCAGCACTCTGTTCACTTTTCTGCTGTTGTGCATACTGAACGGTGACCTTCACACTAAGTCATGCATCATTTTCATTGCACTAAGTGCACCAAAGCAACAAAGTGAAGCCATTTACTTTCACATTCAGGTTTTCCCAAATGTGCTGTTTATGAGAAAAATAAACAGCTCCACTACTGAGAAAAAAAAGATAATAATTTTCATCCACATTGAACAACACAGTGCTATTTGGTATTTAAATACAATTTTTGATTACTGTCTTAACACAACATAATAGCAAACATCTGACAAAATAGTACATCGATCAGAAAGTATTCAGGCAGTACATCAGTCAGTCTGCCAGTCTGTATTTATAGTTTCTAGGTTTGGCTAATAAAGACTTATTATTGTTATAGCATTTATACTCAAATTATTGCTTTGTCACATTAATGTATTCCATACTGCTTTCATGGTATATATTAGCCATCTTTAAATCTGTATATAGCTTATTTTTGCTTAGTTTTGTTCTCTGTGTGCAAACTTTCTCTTTTCCAAGCTGGACAAAACCAGGGGCTCCACATGCCTTGGCGGATTCTGTGAGAATTCTCTCCTTATCGCTCTGCAAGAGAAAGCTTTGGGACTTTAATTTATTCATAAATATTTCAAAGGTCTTTGCTCTCCTCATTATCGTTTTTGGTTTACACAGATAAAATGTCGATGGTTAAACATTTTGTTTCTGCAAGAACAGGGCTCATTTGAAAACCCTCTGGAGAGGGTTTAGCTTCCCATCGACGTGGAAATGGCTGCTGGCTCCTGCCAGCCCCCAGGGCTATGGAGCTCTACCTTGGCCAGGGGTGTGGCTACAAGTAAAAGACCCAAAATGGGTGATCAGAATGAAGAAGGAAAAAATATTTGGATTCTTGGATTGTCTTCCCTCCTCAGCATCATCCTCCATCCCAGCTGCTGATGGGGTAGGTGAGCAGCATGTCCTGCAGGTCCTGGCCCCATCGCCTGCCTGGCATGAGTACAGTGAGGGGCAGACCAGTGGGTCGAATGGATGTGGGCTGGCCTCACTTTGTGGTTTTCCCTCCCTAGACACTGCTCTGTAGGCTTCTGCTGGGACTTCACAGAGTTTGTGGAGCACTTCCTCTGTAGCACCTCTCTTCTGTCAGATTTGGCTGATGATAGCCAGGGAGTTCAGATGCTGCTGCAGACTGGCAGGCAGGCAGGAAGAAGCGTGGTAGCCTTGTTTCCATAGAAAGTGGGCCTAAAAAGGGAAAAAAATGTATTGAGCCCCCTTTTCCCAGTCTTTTGCATGAAACTTTCCTTACTTAGAGCTGTAAATACCTCAGGGCCAAGAGCTCTCCATGTGTGAAAAGCTGAGAAGCATCTGGGGTTGCTGTCACATCAATGGTGCTAGCAACAGTGGCAACAGGTATGCGGATAGCAGGCCAGGTTGATTTTCTGTAGGATGGTTTTGAAGACAAACTGATAGCTAGTGGTGTTGGAGTTTAGGAGTTATTGTGACATTGATGGATTAAAACATTTAAAATAGCCATTCTAGCTGGTTAAATGGAGTTTTTTTTAAGCCAGCAGGAAAGACCTAGCAGCAAACACTGGCCAACGCAATCTGTGCCAGTACTGCACAAGTTTCGTAGCAAGTTTTACTATAGAATAACACTCATGCTTTCCTTTTTAAAACCTTTAAATATTGTTCACTTTCAAGCATGCCAGTATGCTTGAAAGTGAACAATTTTGATGAAAATCTATATAGAAAGATTTTTTTTTTCCAATTGCTTTTCAATTCTTGGCGCAGCCTGTGAAGGAAGTGAAACCAATCATGTTTGTTTGATTTGGGGAGGGAGCAGAGGTGGAAGAGAAAGCTTGGGTCATGAGTAGTATGTTTTGCCATGTTAATCATTCAGGATTTTGTTGCTTGAAAATGAAGCATTCCTGATGTTATTCTAAACAGAGTATTTTAAACACACCCCGTGGTAGGCACAAATGGATGTATTTATGTACATCTATCAAACATATGTATTATGTGACCTCGCTTCAGCAGAAGACTTTGTTGCTTCTTTGTGCTGAAGGAAAGATTTTTTGGAACCGCAACCTAAAAATTGTCAAGTGCTAAAGATCTGAATGCAATTCTGTGGTTTTGTTCACAGAACTTATTTTTAGGTTGGCCTGTCTTTGCCTCACTGAAGAAATAAATCACAAATCATTTATGAACAGCAGATAATGAACTGCAAAACTTCAGGCTGCATGCCCTTATCACAGGCTGGTGGACTTCTCCGGGAAGCGTTATGAGCTGATTTCCACTGATGAGAGGAGAAGTTGGCTTCAATTGCTAATGCATTGGACTCAACTTCACTCACAGACTCTCCCCCCCCCTTTTTTTTTTCTTTGCCTTTTCAAGTATTTCTTCTTTATTATGTTTTCATTTTTTGGGGTAGGCGAAGAGGCTCGTGTACCTCTCCATTCCTATAGAGTTGGACCTGGAGCTGTGTAAAGCAGATGTCACTGGTACTGGCAGCATCAGCCTTGTGCAAGTTGGGGGGTTGTGCTGGGGTCCAGAGAGACAATGTGAAGATGGGACCTCCTCTGCTGGAAGAAGGCCTTTCCACATGGAGGGCTACACTGTCTCCTCTCATCCACCTTCATTGCCACCTGTTGTAAAGTTACAAGGACTCTGCTTAATTTCCTGTTATAGTTTTTTTTTGTTTGTTTCTTTTTCCCCAAATTACTAAAAATATGTTTTGGAGTATTTAGGTTCGTCAGCAGTGCACTTACTGAGGGAGGTGCCCCAAACACACCCTGTCTGGTGTCCCCAGCCAGGTGTCCCTGCCAGCGGCACAAGGCATGAGGGACGTGAGGGGCTCTGCCTTTCCTCGGGTGCACAGAAGGTTATTCCCTGTTTCTAGCAGCTGGGAGCTTATCAGAAAATAGATACAACAGTTGCCTCAGTTTGTCCGTGTCTCTTTCTGGATCCTGTTTTCAAACTGGGAGGAGTCATTAAATCATCAGTTTAACCTCAAAATTAAGTTATACAATGAAAAAAAACAAACAAACCACCATTTCCCCCCATCTCCCCATCTTCCTCCCCCTCCACTGATTATCCTCATTAAGGGATGTCACTTTATTGTGACTTTACTGTAAATCAAGTAACATCCAGGACAATCACAGAGTGGATCCAGTTAATAAGCAGGCATTTGCCATTGCTAGGCTGACTTTTGCATGCTTTGTAAATTTTACCGAATATATTCAGCAACTCCAATTGTTTCCGCTAAGTACCATTGGCAGTCCTTGTATGTGTAGCTGTGCTTTTTAAAAAATATTGTAGCATTCTAGCTCACACTGGCAGCAGTACAATTTGGTAGTATTGAATGTGAGACTGTGATGTTTGTCAGCATTTCAAGAAATTCATCAAAAATTCCTGTGGGGTCAAGTCCCCCCAAATACAACAATGAATCCTGGATGATAATTAACAAATATATTTATTTTCAGGCTTACTGAGAAGCTTAATTTCAAGTTTTTTTTTTTTTTTTTTTTAAGTCTTTGAAGTATTTTTGCACCTTTGCAATGAACATTTTTGAAACTAAAGCGTGGTGAAATGGAAAAGCTCACCATTTTATTCAGAAAAATCCGCAGCCCATCAGCTTTGTTGGAACTGCTTGTGCATTGACACAAGTATTCGAGTGGTACAAAAACAGAGGAGCAAAGCATTTTGATGTCCTGACCACATCTGCGTGCACACCACGTACACCAGAAGGTCTTGGTGGAGTAGTTGGCCCTCGGTGTCCCTGAACCTGGCTACACCAGTGGAAAGGTCCAGTCCTGGGGGCCCCCAGGTGTGCAGCTGCTGCCTCAGGTGTGCTGAGGGGTGGGGAAGGCCCCAGGCAACAGGTGGGGCCAAAAGGATGCCCCCACAAGAATGGAATTGCATGGAGAGTGACACTGCTGCTACGTGTGCCTTGGACGAGTGGTGTAGGTCCTCCCAAACAAGCCCAGTTGAGAATTAAAGATAGCCTTGGCATCCTTGGCACCAGGTGAATCTGTTGGATGCCAAAGAGGTTTCCTGGGGAGAAAAGTCCTGACCCAGGGAGATGATGGTGGGTATTTTGGCAAATGCTGTGAACATGGTATGACCAGGGTGAGGAATAAAATCCAGCAAAGCGAGCAAGAGCCAAGGCCACTCACTGATGCTCTCTGGAAATGGCAGCACGGGCAACTGCTCGGTTTCCTGTACAGCTGTCCATTTCACTTATTGGATTTTTTTATTTTTTTTTAATTCCTCAGATTGCTTCCTTTGCTGTCTTAATCACGCTGAAAAAGGTCATTTTGAACGTTGTTTTAAAAAGAATTTAATCTGACACAGGCCAGGACTGAGTAAATAAAATTTCTTTTTGAAAATGGCTGTTAATGCTGTTTCCTGTTGGCTTCTTTTTATCCCCTATTACTTACCATTAGAAAACACAGCATACGATGCATTTCCTAGAGAATTCAACTAACGTGTTTGCTTTGTTATTCATCATTATATGCAAATCTCTTTATTGTTTTACTCCGCATGCTTGCTTTCTTTGAAAGCTACCACTGGCACTGCATCACTCTGACACCCGCGTGCAGCTCATACTTACCTACACAGGCTTGTACCAGTAGGTGCCATGCAGAGATGGCACTTCGAGGAGACGGCCTGCAGGTCAGCTGGGGGGTTATGTTAAACCTGGGTATCCATAAACCTTAGCTTTGAGTTTAATTGTTAACAGCAGCACCAGCACCCAGGTAATGGGTTCAGCAACACACCAGCAGAGCTAGCTGCAGTGAATTTTGCCTTCCAGATAGACGGGGAGCAGCAGCAGCAGTACTTGCCCCTTGGAGGAACCCTATCCATTAGGATGCCAGGACTGCCCTTCCCTTTTATTTATTTATTTATTTATCTATTTTTTTATTTAGCAGCTTCAAAATCCAAAGATGCTTATAGTTAAACTTTAATTCATAAGGTATGAATTAAACTACCAGCTTCTACCCTACCAGCTTCTGTTTGCCGAAAGGGCGCAGGCTTAAACCTGCCATGGGTGGCTTTTTGTTCTGACTCTGTGCTGTTGCCATTTGTTCTTAAAATGTCCTTTCCAGTTTGCTAGAGAAAAATGCATATTCAACTACTGAGAACTCAAATTCGTTTCATGGGTGAACCTGGCACCAAGAGGGACAATTGGAGTGCATAGGTCATTTAAGATGACCTAGGCTGTCCCACTTGTTGCCAGTCCCACCAGGACAGGTATAGCACACGTGTCATTCTGTTAGCTCCCTGGTAAACTTCAGATATCCTAAAATGCATTTAACATGTGACTAGATGGTTATGCTTAGGACCCTGGTTTCCTCCCAGAGTCTATGCACATTCCCTGATGAGCTGAGTGCTTTGGTGCCTCTTTTTTCCCTCTGAGATCACCCAGTTACTAGGGAGGAAGAAGACAGATGTAATAGGCTTATTCTAGAAAACTTAGGTTATTGATTACAAAATCAGAAGCATACTCACTACACAAGTAAACAGAATTCAGTTCTGGGTGTTATTTGACTGTGAAGATAATCTGCAGTTGCTAGAGGACTGCACCACTTCATCCCAGAGACCTTTGTGAAACTACCACATCTCTGTTCTTTTGGTAAAGATGCCAGCTCCTTCCCAGAGATACTTTACTTAACTCTGGATCAGAATGAAAGCAGCTTCTCATCACATGTCTTTTCCTGCCTACTCGTGGATTCATGGTCCCTGTTGCTTGGAGCTGGTTCCAGAGCCACAAGACAATATAGGTAACACCACCTGTCTTTGCTCTCTTGAAGCAGTATCTGTCCTTAGGAAGTGCTATGGATTCATATTTCCATTGCATTCTTTATTATATTCTTTCAAGCTGGAGGATATATTGCAAGTCACGGGATCTTCATGATGGTGGCAAAATTTTATATATTTTTTTATCATGAGGATTATTTGTAGTGCATACTATGTGTCAGGCATCTATTTAAAAGAACATTTCAAACCTGTGATATTTATTAAAGGCTCTCTATATTACCTCACTTGTCCCTGTGAGCTTTCATCAGTTTGGGAATGCTGGATATCATAAAGGATCTCACAAAGCAATTGAAGAAACTTGGTCGTATGTAAATAGCCTCTTCCTTTGCACTTTTTTAATGCTGTGTCTGACTTGCTGCGTAGTGAGTGCCAAGGGCAAGGACAACTGCTAGGGCTTCAGTCTACAGTGAAGATGGCAGACTTCTCTTAGCCTTAAGAACACTTAGGAAAAACTGCCACATCTGTGACATTCCCTGATTCAAGATTGTCAGCTTTAGGTTATACCTTCAACAGTATAAGTAATACGTAGGTCTGAGGCCCTGCTTCCTGTGAGAAAAGCTTTGCATTGCCTGTATTAAAGTTAATAATACCTATTGATACCTACTGATAACTATTGATATTCCACTATATTGATAAGACACTGCAGGGGAGATTCTTCTGATAAACAGAGAGATGTGGGTTGAGGTGCAGAAAGCACACTTGCATGGGCTTCAGGGGGAGTGGTGCGCACCCAGGCCCAGCAGGTGGGGGAAAGTCCTGTGGGGTGGATGAGGAGGTTGGTGTGGTGGGGCTGGTGTGGCCACTGGTGTGGTGGGGCTGAGCCACAGGTCTCCTGCCTGGCCCCCTGCACCATCCTCCCGCTGGACACAGAAGGATTTTAGCTGCAAAGCACTGTTTTTGTCTGGTAAGGGGAGTGCTTGCAAGGAAGGTGGATCAAAGGACCTTAGTAGCTCCAGATGAATTGCCACACACCTCGTTAATCAGCTAATAAAATGCAATGAATATCCTGCACTTGGAAAGCCAACTGAGAGGCCTCACAGTCCTTTATGCTGTGGATTTCCCACTTCGTCCTCATTTAACCTTGATGTGCAGTGTTTTTTATTTTTTATTTTTTTTGATATATTATTTACGGAAACAAATCTTACTGTAATCCTTTCTTCTTCAGCAGTTGGTAGCATCCTCAGAAATAACAATCAAGTGCAAATCAAAAAACAGAGACACGTATATTTTTGGAGTTTATTTTACAAACCTGTTTGTAATGGCCAAAGAAAAAACACAATTAATAAGGAAGCAGGGAGTGGAAGCAGTGTTCTTTTATCTGAATATTTGTTTTGGCAGTGATCTGGAGTTCTCTGAAACACTGGCTTAATTGTCTCTCGAGTTTGCCAACTGTAATTTTCTCTCCTATTATTAGAAATAAGGGCATTTTTTGGTTCACTTGAAGAGATTTATTTTCGTAGCAAATGCATTATGTGGATACTGTTAATGTAAAAATCCAACATGTTTCTGTTAACATCCTGCATATAAATATATTTTATGGATCCAAGCCCTGAGATTTAACTCCTAAGGAGCATTAATGCATCCTGAGCCAGACCATTTGAGAGGGGCTGTTTCCTGCCAAGAGATCCCCTCTGCGGACCCATACATAGCCCTGCAAGCATCTAGGGTTTTAAAGGGAGGGAAGTGTATTCAAGCCCTTCTGAGCCTTCAGAACATGAAAACTTCCCTCTGGTGGAGGAAGAGTTATGTCTCGTACACGCGTAACCTGTGTATCAAACCATAAGCTCCTGACTGGAAGCGTGTGACTGCTTGGTCTTAATTTCTCAGCAGCCCTGGGCACTATATAGTTATGTATTAGACTCTTAAAAGCAAAATCTGAAAGCAAGAAAGGGAACCATTTTTAAATATTTTATTTTATTTTATTTTATTTTATTTTATTTTATTTTATTTTATTTTATTTTATTTTATTTTATTTTTATGTTTGATACGGAACCGATTGAGTTTCTCTTCTTGTTTTCTCTTGGGTAGCTGTCACAGAACTTTTTCCATAATTCAGACTACTCCAGATATTAAGAGTACATGTATAACCAATTAAAACTAAAACACCAGCTATTGCCTGAGTTATGATAAAATTATGAATGCTGGCAAGATGATTTCCTTTGCAGAAAGATTATCTGGGAGTAATATCTCTGATGATGATTGTCAGAGTGATGTGAATGAGTGCAGAAGGTGAAATTAGAAATCCAGAGCGTCTGCCAGAGAGGACAGCTCTGCTGTGTATCTTTGACTCTTGGGAAGCTGAAGGAGTCGTTTGAACAGACAGACTTAGCAAAGTATTTTTGCTATTGCATAAATATTCACAAATATTTCATGACAAATACTTAATGAACAAATGAAGTAACGTCCATGGGTACTTTACCCAGGCTTTCCCGAGATTCTTCAAAAAAGAAGGCTTCCCCTGGACCTCAGGACACATTCTGCTTTTGACTGACATGCTTCAGTGTCTGAGGGCTATTTCTTACAATTGTTCCATGTCATCAGAAAAGAAAACATTCAATTTCATAATGGGGGAAAGAATGCAGTCTTTAAAACCACCTTTCAACTTACACTGTTTTTCTGGCAGTTACCTATGACCATTTTGCTTTAATAATTTCAGCATGTTCCCTTTTATTTTTTCCTTCCATCTTTTCCTGTATTGTTTCTTGCTTAGAAGCAAGATTTAAACCCTCAGTGTTGTTGTTGTTGTTATTTTTTTCACATTGAGGCATTTGCCAGACTGAAGTTAGAGTAGCTGGTATCTTTTGCAAGACTAGCAATCTCCCTAAAAATAGACTATGAATCAAATTAGCATTTAGCAGCTTTTGTCATTATCTGGTTGGTGTAAGTTTCAAACAGCTCTTTGTAATGAGATTTCTGTATTTATAGTCATCTTGCTAACTGAAAATGTTCCTAGGGACTTTGTAATTTTATGCTTTGTAACATTACACTCTCTTTCTTAATAGCGAAGGACAAATTTTGTTAAGCTGCAGTTAAATTTTGTAGTATGTATCAGTAAAACAGTGGCGGAAGAGAAATAAATTACGCGACCATTATAGCTTTTAAATGTAGCATTTACTGCCCAGAAAAGCAATTAAAACTTAATGAAACTATGAGTTTGGGAGTATTGCAATGGATAGGTTGGATGTGAGTTGCATTATCGTATTGCTACTGCTTAGCTGTTTACTGTGTTTGAGTAAAGCAGCTGTCTGTAACACTCTGTGCACATGTTCCTCGCCTATGGCAAATGCAAAGTAATTCAATTTAGTTTAGATTGCAGTGAAAGTACAATAACTCAAGTCATATTACTTTGCATTTATCTAGGTCTAAAAATATGTATGAAGAGGTTACCACAGCTGGCACACAGTGGCTTGTTAACTCTTGTTAAACAATAAACCATGAGCCTGAGCCCTTAATTCTGCCTCAGAAGGGAATCCCTAAAAAATTATCTAAAACTTTAAATATCATAAAATCCCTGGTCATTTTATTTCATCTTAGCAGGGAGTACAATAATACCTTCCATATAACCTGAAAGTAGTTTTTGTGGACTTTAACATTCTTTGTGGATCCGCATAAACCATCAAAAATGTACTTTCAGTTTATGCAGTGCTTTGAATCCAGCCATTGCAAATTTTCATTAAGAACAGAGCTCAACTTTTTTTTTTTTTTTTTTGGAAATAGGTTGCAAAAAAAAAAAAAAAAGTGGTTTCTGTCATCCTGAAACTATTTGGAAATTTGGGATGATTTCCTGACTAGGTTTGGATGGAAAAAGCTTTCAGGCTAAAGTGGTAATTGTTATGCTTTGACCAATTACCTTGTCATTAGGGTGCTCACAGATGATAATGGAGGATGGGCTTAAGGCCAAGAGGACTTGAAGCCCCATCAATCATCTCTTGAGAGAGTAATGTGATCTGCAAAATAAAGGATTTGGGGGGCTATCTCACTCCTTATCTCTCTTTTTGATTATATCCCATTAAAATAATGAAATAAAAGACTTAAATATTTGCTGAGCCAGAGGAATAAAGGGTGAGAGTGCCAGTGTGCTGGTGCTTAGGGCACTTGCCCGGGATCCCGACCTGGTTCAGATGGTTCTTTGTGGTGTAGAGCAGCTGGCAATTTGTGACAGCATAGCACCTTATACTGCCACGGCTGCTGCTCTGTTCCCTGGGCTTTCTGAAAACAAGTCCAGGGAACAGCCATTTCAGTGCAAATGCAACACTTAGTTCTTCTTGCAGTAAAACTATGGGTTGCTTTCCTTTTTCGCTTCAGTGAGAAAAGTTTGAAGATTTTATTAATCTATTTTTAGTTATTTATTTATCTAGTTATATTATTTATCTATTTTTTTTTTCAGTGTAACTTTCATTTTCCTCCTGATAAATCACTAAGGTAAAAAAACAAGCAAGCAGTTATTCACACATAAGCAATTCAGATCCGTTATGCCACTCAAACAGGTATCCTCAGATGGACTTTATTCTGTGCAGCTTTGACTCAAGTGAGGCTGTTTTGTTCATCTGAACTGTGTGGCGAGCTTTCCAACTCTCACGTGCCACCCTTTGCTGCTCAGCCTGGCTAAAGAGGCTTTTTACACTGCATAGCAAACCTGGCATTATGATAAGCTTTTGAGATGTAATTATGAAATCAATTTTAAAGAGTTGTGTTAATACAGCTGAAATTTTAATGGCAAAATGGACACAGTCTTATCTGTCCATTTAATACCTCTGATAAGATTATAGCGGGTGCTGCACACTGACTCTGCTCAGTCTGTCTATTGACTGAACCCACTGCTGTGATCACATTTCAGAGAATCATAGAATCATTAGGGTTGGAAAAGACCTCCAAGACCATCTGGTCCAACCACCAATATCACCCACTGCACCATGTCCGTAAGCACCGCATCCAACTTTTCCTTGAACGGGACAGGGACTCCACCACCTCCCTGGGCAACCCATTCCAATGCCTGACTGCTCTTTCTGAGAAAAAATGCCTCCTAATTTCCAACCTGAAAACCCACAACCATTTTGCATGTAATTGGAGAGATCTCTGGTAGATATTGATTTTTTAACTTCTCTGAAAAACAAAGCAAAACAAACATAATGAGCTCATTTGCTAGAAGCTGGAAAACTTTATACTAGAGGCAGGGAACAAATTTGCTGTGAGGATGTACAAATTTTTGTATCCCATGAAAGTATGTGGTGGGATTCTTGTAACTTGTAACTTGGTGTGTTTAAAGTAAGGTTATCTTTCTAGCTGCCATATATTTGAATTCTTTTTTTTTTTTTTTTTTTTTTTTTTTTTTTTTTTTTTGTAGCATTTCCTTTCTTTTAATTGCTATGCAAGTTAAAATACATAATTTCAAGGGAAATGACGTTTTAACCATGTTTTATTTTGGTGAAATTAAACCACTTTAATACAATCATGTCATACTCATTTTTAAGTTTTTACTTAATTACTGTATAATTGCGGAGCATTATTATTTATCAGAAAATCTTTTTCTAGTGGAGAAGCTTTCCAATGTAAATATGTTAACCACTCATGAAAACCCATAGCCCAGAAATAGGGTAGATGAATGTTGTGAAACTATTAGAATTCAAAACCTCTGATTTTTTTTTTTTTTTCAAATAATTTATTTTTGTAGAACTAAGTTTGCAAAGTTCGAGTTCCAGAAGGATACAATGATTTTCATTGTTCACTGTTGGTATATGGCATTATAAGAATGCATGACATTTTAAAGAGAACAACAGGTTCCTTTTAAAACTAGCATTTAGTTCAGGAGTAACACTGCCCAGTGAAAGATCACAAGAACAGTAGCGAGGCGCATACTAATACTGGCTTGAATTTATAGGCTGTATATCCTATCCTCCTTCCTAGTAAAGGCAGAGGGGACTGAGAAGAGGTATCAGTTGTGTTGTAATTCTTGTAGACTCTGAGAGTACAACCCACCACAGACATTTTGTTTAAAAAAAGAATATCCCACTAAGGTCAGGAGATATTTGTGCATCCTGTAGCAGCTCATGCCCATGCCTGTCACTAGCATGAAGCATGGCTCTCTGGCAGCGACATGTCCACATGTAGGACAGAGGCTTGGGTTTAAAAGCACACGTGAGTGTCCTGTGGAGGTGAAGCCCTTAGGAGAAAGGAGGCAAGGGAAAGGCTTTTCAGCTTCATTTTTTTTTTTGGTGTCATAAAGTATATATGTTTCTGTGTTGTGCTGTTTCCCAGTCCCAGGTTTTGCTTTAATTTTTGTCTGTGCTAGCAAAGGGGGAGATGTTAGAGCCATTCCGGGAGTAGTGCTTCAGCTGGGGGAGCATCACAGCCTGGGGAAACAACGGAGAAATCTGTTCATGTCTTTCAAAAACAAAAACACCTTGGGAAATAATGAAGTGCATCTTTTATAGCATCATTCAGGTGAAACATCACCTTTTTCCCAGACTGCGTGGTATCTGAACCATCTTTAGTTTTGTCCTTTCTTGGAGAAAAAAATGTGACGCTGCCTCTTACCATGTGTTATATGGGAGGGAATGAGTTTTGTGTGGTGGCAGGGAAGCAGTCACCTTGTCCAGCCATGCTCCGAGGTGCTCCCTCCAGGGAAAAGGAGGCATCAGGGACCCTTGCAGTTACCGAGAACCTTCTGATGAATGCTGCAGGGCACCAGGAAAAGTTAGCAAGAAAATTTCAGGAAAAATGAGACTTCTGTGAGCTTTTCCATTTACCAAACCTATGCTTCAGGGCTGATGCAACTCATCTTTTGGAGGCTTTGTTCTGTTGTTTTTTCCGTGTGGTGTGAAAATAGCTAATCCAGCTCTGGTGATCACAACTTAGTTCCATTATGGACGCCAGGATTCTAGCTTTCCAGCAACCCGAGCTGCAAAAGTTCATGGTGTTTTTTGTTGTTGTTGCTGGGTTTTGTTTGTTTGTTTGTTTTGTTTTGCTTTGTTGTTTGTTTGCTTTCTCTCTATTTGCAGACCAGCATAGCAAAGACAGTAGGGCAAAAGTAGGGAAAGTAGGAAAGAGCCTTACGTGGTCAGTTTGGGGAGGGCAATTTTGGCAGGGCTGCAGAGTCAGGGGAAGGTTGCAGAGCACCAAGGTGCGGTGTGGTCTGTACCTCACTGGTGAGGGGGTTAAAAGTAGTTAAATTCTGCAGATAGGGGAAGTAGATCAATTTGTAGTATTATGCCCAGAAAAATCACCTTAGAGTGCATCAGCTAACGTGTCCAGTGCAATCCCAGAGAGCAAGGGTGTGATGAGCTTAGTGGGATGAAAAGAAGAGGCACAGCTCAGCTGCAAACTAGAGACAACTTTGGTGGGCTGGGATTCAGTTTGGTCTTGGGGAAGATCTCTCCCTCCCTTTTTGTTTATAACTTGCATGTTTTGGGGTTTGGCTTTTGTAAATGCCACCGTGAAAGCCCAACTCTACAAGCCTATGTGTTACTAAAAGAGGTGCCAGTCTTCGGGACCTGAAAAAAATACCACAGGCTACACCTTTGACAGGAGCTGCTGCGGCAGAGCTGTCCTTTCACCCTCTACATCAACTTTCCAGCTGGAAATGATGCTGACCACAAAACACATCTGGGCATGGCAAAAGTTGGACTTCCCTCTGCAAGCAAACAAGCAGCATCGCTGTGCAGAAGGCGCTACATCTGCTGCTGTTCCAGATGTTGACACAGCTCTCGGGGCCGGCAGAGAGGTGTGTGGGTGAGGCCATCCCGTGCTGAGCGAGCCCTTTGAACACAGGTTCCTCTGCAGCAGAGCACACTCCGAGGTGCCTTTCCTGCACAGCCAGGGCTGGTATCAATTAAATGATTTTGCTGAGCGTTTAAAGCAGTTAAAAATAAACGAGCTGTAAAAATAATAAATGCAATTACAAAAGGACACAATTACAAAGACCTTCCCTCTCCTTGTTCCTTTCCTGTTCAAGGACTAGTGGGTTGTCTGTTTTGATGGGATGGAAGTAAAGTAAGGACAAGGAACAAATGAAATGAGTTTCTCCTGAGTTCAAGACTTGAAGAAACCTAAACATCTTAGACCATCCTCTTTTTTTCAGTGTCTTTCTTTGCAGAAAAACACCAGAACTATTTAAAAAGGTGCTGTCAACAAGAACTATATTTTGTTAGAGCAACAAAGAGCAGAGCAAGGGAAATTCCTTGTGACATATTTTTCATCAGAAAATGTTTCTGCTTTTTCAAAATGTCTGCAGAGTTGAAGATCTTTTTTCATTTTTTTAGGAAGTTACTTCTTACTGGCCTCACAAGTGGTTTTGTCTCTATTTCAGTTTTGCTTTGTTTCATTACCCTTCTGTCCCAAATTTCTTGGTAAATTTAGGGCTTTTGCATTTTCCTCTCTATGTATATGTGTGTGTGAATATGCATGTGTGTGTATGTGTATATGTATTTCAGCTAGATATTATGTTTTGTCAACTCCTAAATTAAGTTCGTAGTGTCTTTGTGCTCATAGAAATATGGGACTAAGCATTGCTGTTTTAAATGGGGCATTATACAATTTTGCTCACTCTAATTCAATTACTGAAATCCTCTCTGGAACTAAGCCAGCTGTGGAGCATGTGTACCAAGAACCTCATGTGTACATGACAGCCTTACCATCAGTTTTGAAGGAAAAAGCTAGGAATATGAATAAATACTTGCCTACCTGTTTGTAGGATCAGAGCCATTCGCTAAAAGTAAATGACAGCCTGGCCCTTTGCTCTGGATTTCTTGAGACTTCTTACTGCTTAGGCCATCATTTTTATCCTGAGAATTAAAAGTTAAAATTATGCAAGACTTCTCACTTGCAGCTTTTAAACAGCAGAGCTGTTGGGGAGGGTCAGTGTGATACAGTGCCTCTCTTCAGATTCACTGCCCAGAGCTGCCCGTGTTGCTGCCCCAGGAAGCAGATGCTGGTTCAACCCGTGCCTGCTGTGTCTGCAGCATCGGGTCCATGGCCAGCAGCTCATCTCAGGCCTGGGCACTGTGTGGAGTGGAGCAGTACTAGGAAGGATCCAGCAGGTCTGGAGGAGGGCCATGAGAATGGCCAGAGGGCTGGAACTCCCCTCCTGTGGAGACAGGCTCAGGGAGTTGGGGCTGCTCAGCCTGGAGAAGAGAAGGCTCTGGGGAGACCTCATTGCAGCCTTCATGCACACAAAGGGGGCTTGTGAGGAAGATGGAGAAGGACTCAGATCAGATCTTAGGAGTAAATTCTTTACTCAGAGGGTGGTGAGGCACTGGCACAGGTTGCCCAGAGTGGATGCTCCATCCCTGGAGGTGTTCAAGGCCAGGCTGGATGGGGCTTTGGGCAACCTGGTCTGGTGGGAGGTGTCCCTGCTCATGGCACAGGGTTGGAACTGAATGGTCTTGAAGGTCCCTTCCAACCCAAACCATTCTGTGATTCTGCAAGACCTCAGACAGGAAAATTGTTAGCGGACTGGCAGTATCAGTCTTACAAATGGTAATGTTTATGATTTTAGTGCAGTATAGCGGCAATAAATGCTGCAAAGTTAAATAAAACTAATCCTTCCAAGTGTTAGATTTGCATTGGAAGACCTCTAGACTTAGCACCCTTCTTCATATTTTGATAAAGTTTTATTTTTATTTTTTTCTCTTGGGTTCAGAAGAATTATGTTATGCTGAGCATGACAGAAGAAAAACCTGGGCAGGCTCTCTGAAGAGTGCCAGAGGAAACTTCACAACACTGCAGAGACTGCTAAAACAGGTTGAATTACAGTTGCAAGCAGTTCCAGTCCATGGGTAGTGTGTGAATTTTGTCTTGAGCAATAAGCTCAAGTCTCCTGTAGAGGAAGCAATGCGATGCTTTCAGGTGGACCTCTAATGTGAAGTCTGACCTCACTGCGATAAACCTACAGGGATCCTGCTTCAGGAAGGTACTTACTTCACTAGACTTTCATAACTTGCTGCAACACAATAATGAGGAAACATTTTCTTTGACTTGAACATCAGCATAGAGGATTGTAGGGAGGTTACCTCACCTTGATCAATACCTAGAGTATTTCAGTATATTGAGATATATGACTTTAATGCATATTACACTGTTATAAGGTTGTTAAGACACTTGCCAAATGTTGAATGCATTAGGAAAAGGGTCTTGTATCTTGTATTATGCTGTAATAATGCATGTTAAGAATGGAAAAATATGTTCTCGCTAACACACTTGTAGATTAGCCATGGCAATTTGGTACAAAAAAAATATAAATAAAATAATTGCTTTTTTTGCATAACAATGCAGAATCCTGCACTGATTCTTGTTAAAAAGGCACCCTACAGCTTCACCTTCTTATGCCTTATGAACTTTCCTCCATTTGTAGTTACAACAGTGTCACCTCTATAGGATAATAGAAAATAATCTTGCTTTGTGTTGTTTCATACATTAAATAGCAGAAGTTACTGAGAAGGTTCAGGATTTGGCTAGCAATGACATTAAAATTCAGCCTTTTTCCTTCCCACATGCTCTTGATAACCAAGGTGAGTCACTGGTTTCAGTTTTATTACATCCCGTTTATGGATCCCATCAACACTAATGTTGAACATGAGGATAAACTTGATGTGTCGTCTTATTAGTGCTTATAAATTTTAAATGACTATCATCAACTTGCTGAAGCACACAATAAAATAATTCTCATGTGCATAACTTTTTAATAACACGAAGAAGGAAGGATAAGCTTGAGTTTAGCTGTTATGTATTGCTGAATGCTTTGCTTTAGCTGCTTGCAGTTGCAGAGGCCCTTTGTTTAATTCTATAGTAGCCGTGAAAACTTCGGAGTGCTGCATCTTTATTTATTTATTTGTTTATTTATTTATTTCCCCAAATGACAGAGGGGTCCTGTTTTAGCAGCATATAACATATTCCTTTGGGATTCTGTGCTCATAAAGATGCTGAACAATCTTAGATCAGTATCTCTCTTTAAAGATTACAAATTTGTATTAAAGACTTTTTGTATTAAAAATAAATAAATAATGGAAATATTCCAGTGCAGTTAAAGGTAGCTGAAATCAGTGAAAGTCTTGAGATGGAAAAAAAAAATTGAGTGTCCAGATAAGCTTTTCTGGCTAAAGAAATGCATTAAAAGCAAGCCAGATAGATTGAAGTTTTCACCACCCAGATGCAGAAAGGACCAGAGCATGTTTATTATTGGTAAAGGAAGCATAGCACATTAATAATAGTCATTTCTGGTCCTCTAAGAGCAATTGAAGTCAAGAAAGCTTTAACGGAAGTGGTAGATATTTAGAATCTATGAAATAAGCTTTTTTCATTATAGGGTTCATGTGCCAGATCATCACACTGATCTGATCTTTGTCTTACAGAGCAGAGACTGTCTTCTCACTTAACACTTGTTAAATACTGTTCAGGATGTATTTATTATTTTTTTTTTTTGGGGGGGGGGGGGGGCAGGGGGGGCAGGAACAGATTTATCTTTGACATCAAAGCTTCTGCTGTTTGTTGCTGCCAACCTGCAGAGGTCACCTTCCATTGAGGACAGGTTGGCAATAGTTCTAATAGTTCTCCCCTTAATTCTGAAGCTCTTTGAGAAGTCCTGAAAATCTAAGTGCAGACCTTTTCAGTTAGCTTGAAGCCAAATAATCACTTGCCTGACAGGACAAATTCCAGGGAGAGGGAAGCTAGAAAGTGAAGGTTAGTGACAATTGCTCAGTGATACTTGTAGCAACCTCTTTTGCAGTGCAGATGTAGAACTGGATAGAGAACAGGAAAATACTCTGTGGAAGCATTTGCACATAAAAACAAAACAAAACAAAACAAAAAAACCCCATATCACACTTTTAGACTTTTAAGCCAAATGAACCTTGTGATTTGAGTATTTTTGACCAATTCATGCAGATATGGAGAAATCTGCTGTCAACAATAGCCTATGTTTATACCTTGCATTCTCAGGATTTCATCCAGTATCTGTGCTCAACTCTCTTTCTGTTAACAGGCTCATTTTTTTGTTCCCAATAGAGTTTATTATCACTGTGTCTCCAGAATTTAATAGTGATTTTTTTTTTTTTTTTTAAGAGCTGGTTAATCTTAGGTATGACTATAAAGCTACTTCGCCGGTAAAAATTACCCACTAATACTTGATGTTTGAGCATACTGCTGAAGCAGGGCAGTCAAAGTCAAAGCTGCATGCTGCGTCAGAGGCGACATACATATTGATGTTGGATGCAGCCTCTCCTTATTCTTGCCTGTGCTGGCATAGTGGAGGTGAAAAGAAGGGCAGCAGAGAGGTCTGCTTATACAGGCTTGGAGTGTGTCTTCAGCTTAAGATTTCTCTGCCAGCAGCTTGCCTGAAGGATCTTCCCAGGTAGGTGGCACTGAGGATGGTGCTGGTTGGGGTCAGCACATGTCGGTGTGGCATTGCCTTTGTCAGTCTCTTCAGGGGGAATTCCTCATGCACTTGTGCTTCCCCAAGAACAGCTTAATGGAATGGGGAAATATCTGTCTGCCTTCCTAGTGGTGGCAGCCTTTTGGGCACAGATGTATGGAAATGCAGTTCTCCATGCTCTGATTCTGCAGTGAGCCAAGCTTGTTGGCTGTGATCAGTGCGTCTCTGCCTTGCTGGGACTCTCAGCTTTGCAGTGACATGCAGGAGGTTCTCGCTGATGTGTTTATTGGATTCTGGTTGCAGTCTATTTCTGAAAACCAAAATCTTTATATTGTCTCTTGCATTTTATGTTGTGGTTCAGCTCCATTTCACTGATAGTCGTTAACTTCAATATCTTTACATCACATGCTCTTAAATCATCTCTCCTGCCTCTGGTCCCTTCACTTTTCAGACATGTAGTATTAGAAATCCCTAAAATATCATCAAAATATTTTAGGGGGTTCTTTTATGTTAACAGAGTTTGGGTCAACTGCAGTAATAAGTAACCGTCTGATTAAAGTGAATTCATCTTTCTCTGCATATTCATATTCTCTTCATAAGAATGACCTTTCTAAATTCTCTATATAAAATGCACAGCTTGAAGTTAAGAACTGGCAAGAACTTTGGCCTCAGACATTATGGGAAAATGCTGATCCTCCCAGGGAGATGCTGATGTTACATTTTATTCTTCTGCTTCCTTTTTTTTCCTGTCATGTGAGAAATCCTGTTTGTCCTGAACTTAAAATCCCTTCCAGCTTCCAACAGAAACTTAATGATGTTGATTTGTTTGGCTTCTCAGGCCGTTTTTAGGAAAACAAAATAGTTGGACCCAGGTAACAGATAAGCAGTAACCCCGTGTTTTTAAAACTCCGCATATTCAGGATGGGGTAATGGGGCAATTCTAAGACCTTTGGCAGGACAGAGGTGATAAGAGCTTTTTTTAAATGGCATGTGCTAATATTTTCCCATAGCTACTTGTAACAGTAAGGACAATCGAGCCTTGTGCTTGTCTTAAATTTCAAATTGTTTTCATTGCTGTCCAGCGGGAGGGAGATGCGTCGCAGTTTTCTGGATTGTATCAGGGTAGGTACTGGCGTTTTCACAGCTGAACTGAGCTGCCCTGGAGTGAGTTGTAGTAGAGTAAGAAAGAAGTCAGGCTGCAGAGCTTGTCTCCTTGCCAGTTTTTGTGTTTACTTTTCATTATGATTAAATGCCTGCAAAAATAAGTTGGTGATTGAATCCAGTCCTTAATGTGAAGGGACAAAATGGAACTGGGAGTAGGAAATGTCACGCCTGAATCCCTTAGCCATTAAATATCAAAGCTTTTGGTGGTGTCCCCTGCTGAACCCTTTCTCCTCACTGGAGGCCTGTGTCTTTGAGATAAGGTTTTAGGGAGTAACCCACTTGGAGGGTCAGAGCAAAATCTTTGGTTTCCATGGAAGAAGGCAAAGTGTTCTGCCACATGGGAGGGGACAGGCAATGTTTGGGCTCTTGTTGGGAATGAAGTGCTAATTTTAGCGTTGTCAGACCAAAACAGGACCGCTCTTCTGTCACGGGTTGGAGATGGTTACTGTGGTGGTGTGTCTGCTTCTCCGGTCTCAGCAGAATGTACTGGCTTCCTTGCAGGACCTGTCATCCAAATATCACTGAATCACAGAATTGTAGGGGTAGGAAGGGACCTCGAAAGATCATTGGGTCCAACGCCCCTGGCAAAGCAGGTTCCTTAGAGCAGGCTGCCCAGGTAGGCATCCAGACAGGCCTTAAATATCTCCAGAGAAGGAGACTCCACAATCTCCTGGGGCAGCCTGTTCCAGTGCTCCGTTACTCTTACTGTGAAGAAATTATTTTGCGTGTTGGTGTGGAACTTCCTGTGCTTTATCTTGTGGCCATTACCCCTTGTCCTGTCCCCACAAACCACTGACAAGAGGTTGGCCAAATCCCTCTGTCTCCCACACCTCAGGTATTTATACACATTGATGATATCCCCTCTCAGTCTTCTTTTCTTCAGGCTGAAGAGACCCAGATCTCTCAGCCTTTCTTCATAAGGAAGATGCTCCAGGCCCCGTATCATCTTTGTGGCCCTCTGCTGGACTCTTTCCAGGAAATCCCTCCCTTTTTTTGTACCAGGGAGCCCAGAACTGGACACTACTCCAGGTGAGGCCTGACCAGGGCAGAGTAGAGGGGTAAGATCACCTCCCTTGACCGGCTGGCCACATTCCTTTTAATGCACGCCAGGATTCCATTGGCCCTCTTGGCCTTGAGGGCACAGTGCTGGCTCATGGTCAACCTGTTGTCCACCAGGACTCCAGGTCCTTCTCCTCAGAGCTCCTCTCCAGCAGGTTGTCCCCCAGCCTGTACTGATACATGCGGTTGTTCCATCCCAGGTGCAGGACTCTACACTTGCTCTTGTTAAACCTCATTTGGTTTCTTCCTGCCCATCTCTCCAGCCGGGTCCAGGTCTCACTGAATGGCAGCACAGCCTTCTGGCGTGTCATCCACTTTTCCCAGCTTTACGTCTTCAGCATACTTGCTGAGGGCAGACGCTATTCCCTCATCAAGGTCATCGATGAAGATGTTGAACAAGACCGGACCCAGCACCGACCCCTGGGGAGCACCGCTAGTCACAGGTCTCCAGCTGGACTCTGCGCCACCGATCACCACCCTCTGAGCTTGGCCAGTCAGCCAGTTATCAACCCACCTTACTGTCCACTCCTCTATCCCATACTTTCTCAGCTTTGCTATCAGGATGTCATGGGAGACACCGTCAAAAGCCTTGCTAAAGTCAAGGTAGATGACATCCACTGCTTTCCCCTCATCTACACAGCTGGTGGTGCCATCATAGAAGGCAATGAGGTTGGTCGAGCACAACTTCCCTTTGGTGAATGAATCCATGCTGACTACAAATATGCCCCTCTGAAAACAGCTCATCCCTGGGGCTAGGTCTCTAGCATGCTCTGTTGCTACCCTTCTCGTCTCAAGCCCTTTCCTATTCCTTGCAGTAGGCAAGTGTAGGTTCATCTAGTCTAACTCCAGATGTTTCAATGTCTATGTCTATGTGGGAGTTATCCACCCTGGTGCCTCTTTGCTGTTAGCCCAATGGAGAGAACAAGAATTTCATCTACCTGTTAAAGGATGAAACAAGTAGTACCCTGGAAATACCATTTTTGCCATAAAACACATCTACATCACCAGCTCAGGCTTCCTAAGGTCAGTCCTACCCATGTGTTATTCCCATGAGCCAACCTCTTAAAAATGGCAGTAAATCCAAATGAATGGTTCGGGCTTGGCTTTTTTGTTTGGATATGTGTTTCAGTAATACTTTGTGTAAATAACACATATTTCCCATTTGATAATTCCTAGTATTAGGTTTTCTGAAGTGGATGGATGCGATAAAGGCCCACTGCCTAAAATATGCCAGGAAGCCCCCATGCTTTCTGTAATTCCTAGGAAAGGGATTATGGTTTCCATTTCAGGGACTGTCTTTAGCTGCCTTGTAGTCTAGGAAGAGATCACGCTTTGCCTTCAAGTAGGCAAGTATTATGGTTTTGCTTTATTCTTTAATTCAGAAATCTATTGTGCTTTTTGTTGCCCTAACTGAGGATGTACTTCGAAGTAAATTAGAAGCTCCTTATAGATGCTATTGGTGGCACTGATATTAAAGACCTAATTACAGTATTAAAGACCTAATTACAGATCTGTGAGATCTGTTTTGGCTGTCACTTGTTCAGCAGCCCACATCCTGTCATCACCTGTCACAGTGTCTGTGCTTTTGGCCACAGCATGGGTTGTGCCGCCAATCTGTTTTTCCCATGAAGGAATTTACTCCATAGTCCCAGATCTTTATAAAGGGAGATGAGTTGTGGTGCTATCCTCTAGTTTTGTCTGGGGCTATATCCCCAGAAGCATCAGGACACCTGGCAGGAAAGGAGTTAATGCATTGGAAAGGCCACACTGCAGACTCCTGGTGGTTTGGGGGGTGGGGGTAGGGGGGGTGTTTGCTTTTTTCCTTTAATCTTTGGTATTGCACAAAACTCTTTCCTTGATTTAGAAACTTTAAGCTAGTCCCCTGGCTTTGGGATAATAAAACAAACTCTTCCTGTAGAGTGGCAAAAATAAATAAAGCATGTCCCTTGCTTTTGGAATATGTGCAGAACAGTCACTTTTCTTCAAGAAAATATCAACACATCTAGTCCACAGTCTGGCCAGGATTAATACTAATAATCCATTTCACCTCTGGCAGGGTTGTGCTCTGGTCTTTGTATTTAGGCCTGGTGCTTTAAACCTTCTTCACGCTGCTCCAGAGAGACACTGGTCCTTTTTTTCTGGTGACTGCTGTGGTGATACTTGTCTGGTGATACTTGTCTGGTTTTCTCAGGGATCCCACTCATAGGTTCCTTTTCCCAGGTAGAACCCAGTAGGAAGCTGGTGCAAAGGCAAGGCACCAACGTCTTTTCCTCTTTTCAGGAAAAAAAAGATAGGACCCTGAATCTATCTTGGTGTTTGGCAGTGGTGCTTCAGCTCCACTAGAAACAACATTCAGTGAGCACAGAATGATGGGGAAGCACGAACACTACAACAACACCATTATGTTTGAGGAACCTTTGAGGGGCTTTCTCTGTAACAAATTTTTTTAAAACAAACAAACAAAAACCAAACCCCAACCAACCAACCAGAAAAAAAGGGGATATCAGGTCCCTATCCTTGCATTTTTAGGAAGCAAATAAATGGGTGGCTTAAGAGCAGCTCTTTCATCATTTTATAACTTAGAAGTTCGGTCACTTAGGAGAAGAACTTCTGCATTATTAAACAGATACTGATGTTAATGATGGCAGGATGCTGGCAAGAAATTTACCAAACGTTAAACTCGTGGGCTAAATGTGATTAAATCTCCTTGATCCATGGAGGAAGTCTAGTTTAGATTGCTGCTAAGTACTTTTACTCATTAGTATGGAAGTAGATCTTTTGTGTATATGTGTGGGTGTTTTTGTTAAATTGAGACACAGAAAGGATAAGAGAGGGACACAGCTGGGTTTTTTCCAGCTTTAGACTCACCCTTTTCTTTTTGCAGACATTATGGATGAGACTTGAAAGCACACATTTATCGTATAATCACAGTGGAAAATAATTCAAGACCTCTTGCTATCACCCCTTTTCTTTACCATGTTAATTTCCAGAATCTATTCTCAAGAATATCTGATGTTAATTTTAACTCTGAGTTCTGATGACAAACAAGTCGTCAGATTGTACTCTTTGTTGCAGATTTCAGGTATCCCTTATGTTTACAGGTGAGTTATCATGACAGTCTCTAAGTTTCTGAAACCAAGGAAAACTTTTTCTTGCACAGAATTTATCACATTTTCAAATCTCACAGCTTCCACTGCCATCAAGAAGAGAGAGAGGAAGCTTGAATGTTAACACTGATTTGCTCATGGAAAATATAAAAGCATGTGAGGTCATTTGGGAGAAGAATTATCTCCAAAATGATCTCATACTAGAAGGACCCGTTTATTAAGTTCAAGCTTGGTTTCATGCTGGAAACATTGCATAAGAAACAGATGCACTTTTTTAGCAGATTATCTATCATAGTTTCCATAGTGCGTATGATTCCAGTGGGAACTGTGAGCCAAACATCAAAGGATAAATTGCTTAAGAGTTTATTGCCCCCATAAATCTTCTTTGAATATGAGATGTGTATACCAAAGAACCATTAGCTGTTGTGGTGATGAGTAGTTTCTCCCTGGTGTGAGGGTCCCAGAGTTTTATTTGGGGCATGGACTGTGCCTGTAAGGGTTGGCCTCCAAGTGGTCTGTTTCTTCGAAAAAGGTTCCCTCTTTGGTTAGTTGATGTGACATCTCTCACCCCGTTCTTGTAAGAATCAAATGCCATGCTTAGAGGCAATGTGGTGAACTGCATCTTTAAGCATTTAATCTCTTTAACCTTACCGCAAGCTGGCTTTTTGTGTTATTTTCAAAATACCTATGGAGTTTGCATAGGAATAGGAAGTCTTCAAAGGAGTGCTCTCTTCAGCAAACTCTGGACAGGGTAGCTGCTGGCTAAAACAGCATCATTTGGATTTATTGCAGTCATTCTGCTCAGAGAGGGGGAAGCCATAATGGCCCATCGTATTTGATGGAAGGTATCTTGTCTGTAACCTAATATGAAACCTTGAGGTCTTGTTTTGCATGCTGACAAGACCAGGTTTTTGCTAGATGACCATTGTTTCCTCTCAGATCAGTATGTCCTGTTCAATGAAGACAGTCTGATTCCTATGAAGACAGGCTGAGGGAGTTGGGGTTGTTCAGCCTGGAGAAGAGAAGGCTCCAGGGAGACCTTACAGTGGCCTGCCAGTACGTAAAGGGAGCCTGCAGGAAAGCTGGGGAGGGTCTCTGTCAGGGAGTGCAGTGATAGGGCAAGGGGTAATGGCTTTAAAATAAAAGAGGCTAGATTTAGATTAGATATAAGGAAGATATTCTTTACTGTGAGGGTGGTGAGGCACTGGCACAGGTTGCCCAGAGAAGCTGTGGATGCCCCATCCCCGGAGGTGTTCAAGGCCGGGATGGATGGGGCTTTGGGCAACTGGGTTCTTGTGGGAGGTGTCCCTGCCCATGGCAGGCAGGTTAGACCTAGATGGTCTTAAAGATCCCTTCCAATCAAAACCATTCCATAATTTTATGTTTCTGTGATTCTAACAAAGGATTTTGTAAGTAATTTCATCTGTGGTGTCCATAGCAAATGTATCTGTAGCGGACTTACTGTTCAGAGAACAAGGTGCAGCACCATATCTACTACTCAGTGGAGGCAGGCAGGAACATAAAATACCTCCAATATGTTTTTAAGACTTCAGTTTCTGGTGCTGATCAGTGAAACATTTTAATTGGCTTGTCTGAACTGCCTAAACGTATTTCTGAGTATTTGCAACCTCCAAGAGCAACTCTGTAGTAAAACACAAATGTGATGGGAGATTGAATGAGGTTGTTACATCAGCACTGCTGAGTGCTTTGTTTCAAATAGCTGTTGAGCTTGTTCCCAGGTAAGGTATGGTTTCCTGCATTCCTGCTGCAGTCTCACGTGGCTTCAGAAGGTGACCGAGGAGGGAAGGTAGCTTCAACTATATAGGCTAAGCTAAGAGGTCCATTAGCCCAAGAAACTCAAGCAGAATCTAATTTTGGCCATCTTACTTGTTAGTTAAAGGTTGTATTTGAGATGAGATCATAAGACCTTCCTCTATGCAATGGTCTTCCATGGATGTGTCCACATTTGGGATGACTGTGAAAGCAGAAAATATTTAACAAAATGAGTGAGGGAGAAGGGGAACTGCAGTAAGAAAAGGGAGTCAATGAATATACTGTTAATCAGAGCAAGATATTTATACATGCTCTTGCTGTTCAGAACAGAGGTACTAAATTTTAGATATCTAAGAAGAAAACTTCCAATGTTACAGGTCAAAAGACATGGTAAGGAAATTTGCTATATATAGATAACATTAGCAGGTAACATTGAACAGTTCTACCTTAATTTAGAAAAGTGCAAAGAGGAAAATCTTGCTTTGAAAGAACTGCAAAATGCATCTTTATAAATGACAACCAGAACTGGTGTTTGAGTAGGAAATGAACATTTTCTTGAAACAGAAATACTTTATAAGATAAAAGCTTCATAAAAAGGGCACTTTGTGCTGAAGAATTGCAGATCTCTGGGGTACTTCTCCGTGTTTTGTTATCTATTTCACAAAATGACAAGCTGATGGGGTTGAAAAGTCAAGACTGTTTATATAGATAGAGTCCTTGAAAATCATCACAGGTGGGTAATTTCTAAAAATAGCGTTGCAAGGCACTGAAATGCTACATCACTTCAACAAAAAGAGGCTTGTAAAAGGAAAGATGATTCTTAAAATCATTGCAGACTCATCCCTTATAATGCTTGAATCTTTGAGAAATTCTTCACTTACTTAATACTTCACTTTACTTAATACTTCACTTTACTTAAAAATTCACTTTTAAGTAATAATATCCTAAAATGATTGTTATTTACAAAGGATCCTGCTGGTGATGGACAGACAATGAGTGATCTCACTGTCTTCATTCTCTGGGTCAGACCTTTGTAAATCCAGAGTCTCCAGCCACTGTAATTTTTCTTAGCACATGATATGACCTAATGCTCGTTTTCTGCCCCCCAGACAGTTGGCTCCTATGGGAGCTGTCAGAGAAAATCCTTTTGGAGTCTGTTTGAAGCAATTTGCTTTTCATACAGTTGTGTTTCGAAGCCGTCCTCCTGTTGGGACCCTTTGGGTAGGACACTGACTTTGGTATGTGTATAGGGGGACATACTTTTTGGAGAGATTGCAGCCCGAGCAGCACAGAAGATCAGATTGATTTGGCCATTGGCACAGGGCGTCCCTCCAGCGCACTCAGTGGATTTACGCACTGACTCACGTTGCTGTTCCCTGCTGGTGTGCTGGCTGTGGGCTGCCGTAGGTGCAGGATGCGGGAGCTGGGAGCTTTTCCTGCTGCTGGAGAATGCCACAGAAATGCTTCTTCTGCCTCTGCTCAAGATTCGGCTTCTCCACGTGAATTTTTCTCATTTAGAAAATGAGGACATCATTAGCCAGAAAGGTGAGAGAGGTCAGCTGCCATCCTGAATGAATGCTGCTGCTTTATGCTTTCTAACAGAGATATTCAGAAGTTACTTGTGGGGCAAAAGATGTTCTGAGAGTAAAAGAACCAATATTAATACTAATTTCTCCTTAGCTTTTGGAATTTTGGTGGTGGGGCACAGTCTTATTTTCTGGACTGTGTCCGAGCAGGGTAAGGGGGCAGAAAGCTGATTACATAGGTCTTGAAGGAAAAATGTTTGTATGTGGTTTGGTGGAGGAACTGGTACTATTTCAAACTGAGGAGAAATGTTGTAGTCAAATAATGAACTTTTTGAGGGGGTTAGAAGCAAGCAGTGAGTTTTCTATGAAGAACAGGAAAAGGAAGAACAAATGACCATTAAAGAAATTTGTAAAACTCAGAGAAAACAGACAATATTAAAAAAAAATAAAAAATGTCCAGCTTAGTAAAACAAGTGAATGCATTTGCTCTGCAGTGGTGGCAGACCACAGAATCAAAATGATCAAATGAAAAATGTTTTTCAGCTTTTCAGTGATGTCCATTGAGGGAAAGAGAACTAATGGAAATGAGGCTTGGAAGAGGAAAATAGCACAACAACATGAGGGCAGCTCAACTGAGTGATTCAGAGGGTGTTTCTCTGATTATTACCATGTTCTGATATAGTACATGGAGCTGTAGATCTGGCAAAAAGGATTTTTAATGAAAATCAAGACAGTCAAATTAGTGAATATCCCTAAAACAACACAAGGCAGGAAATGTAGCACCCAAATTTGATAACAGTTAGAACAATATGGTCTACGCAATATGGATTCATTAGCTGAGTTTCTGTATGATTGGAAGACTTTGAACTTGTACTGAAGTCTAATTAAAAACATAGAAGGAGATGGAAAATAATCTAATGCTTTTATTTGAAAGGAGCTCATTTTCTACAAAGGGGAAAATGAATAGATTTGATTTTTATTTTCATATTGCCTCAAAAATCCTAGGAACTGTAGGAGGTTGTTATGCTGTATCTCCATAACCACAGTAGGCTGCATGTCAGTCTGTACAGGCATTAATGGGAATTATATGCTGGGCAAGAGGTCAATCTTATATACTAAGCCAGGCATCTGTCATGGTCCAAAATTAATTAACATTTTTTATTAATGACTTGGAAAGTGGAGTGGAGACTAAGTTTATTCACTGAGCAGCCATTGCCAAAATGAGATAGCAATAGCTTTGTAAACATTGAAGGATGGGATTAAAATTAATTTGTTTTGAACAGATAGGTCTGAAATAAGATATAAGTCAAGTGCAAAATACTGTATTTGGTTATCAGCTAATCCCCATGATAGGGACAGGTTGTTATGCAGCAGTTCTTCAGAGGAAGATGCAGTGATTATTTTTTCACTCTGATTTAATCCTTGATTCAGTGTTTCATGTGTTATATGGGAAGCAAACACCATACCAGTGTGTATAAACAGGGGTGCTGCATACGAGACTTGCAAAGTAGTCGCCTGTTCTACTTAGCTCTGTGGAGTCTTTAGGAAAAGCACTGTGTCCATTTTTGGGCAATTCAGGAAAACATCAGCAATGATCAACCAGAAGTTCACAGACTGCAATGTATAAAAAAAAATGTCTGAAAGAACTGGGATTGTTTAATTTACAGAAAAGAAGATGCAGGAGAGATGCTCTCTTAAATTTGTTAAGTATGTCCACAGGCAAAGAGTTAATATAATACTCTGCGTCCACAGCAAAGACTGAAAAAAAAAATAAAGAGTGAAAAGGAGACAGGTTACACATCAGGATTTCTTTGACAATAAAGATAATGAAGCAGTGAAGTAGATTGCCTAGTCTGTATTTACTTTCCAGGGACAGCAATTTCTCAGCTTTGTTAAGTAGCCATCCCTGGAAGAGCTCAGCTGTCGCTGATCCTGGCTGTCAGGATTTTCCGCCTGTGCCTTCTGTGATTTGTAAGCTCTGCTACAGCTGGGCACAAGGGCTCACACATTGGATAAGGAATGAGTGGAGAAAGTGGCTGTGAGTTGTTTTGGAAGGAGGAATAGCATGGAGATGGAGAATTGCTGGAGAGTCTGGTAGTGATGTATTTTGCTATTAAGTGGGATACATCTCCTGTATATTCTAACTGACCCAAAAAGATGTGAGGGAATTTGCTATAAACTGTCAGGAGAAAGAATCAAAAAAATGTATGAAGTCCTCTGTTGCCAGTCTACTTTACATACAAGATGCTCAGAAA
Source organism: Anas platyrhynchos (assembly GCF_047663525.1). Lineage (NCBI taxonomy): Eukaryota > Metazoa > Chordata > Aves > Anseriformes > Anatidae > Anas > Anas platyrhynchos. The sequence continues at coordinate 130,738,591 of NC_092587.1, forward strand.
ATACAGTGATTAATAGCAATGCAAATTCTCTGGTGTGTACACAGCCCACGTATCTGGAGACGCAAGGGGAATGCAGGATTATTTGCAAATCCCTCATGTGAGGAAAAAGGCAACTCTGACTGGACTGAGTGCTTCTTAAATCCAGCCTTTCTTGGAGATGACAAGAAGTATGCTTCTTGGACAAAACCGCGCAGTTGCAACTGCAGATGAATTACTTCAACAAGACATTTTCTTTCCTGCTAGCTAATTCGTACATCATGTGGCCCATGGAGCTGAAAATTGCTCATTCTGTACACTCATTAAAATAATGAGCAACATCTTTGCAAGCGTGGTGGGTAGAGTTGTTCGCTTCGGTGTGACGAGGAGCTTGCTCTGGCAGCCGTGGTGCAGCACAGCCTGGCCGTGGGGTCTAGCCCATGCTGATGGGAGGAAGACGTGGGGAGGAGAAACCTTGGCATTGACTGGTAGGCATAGGGACCAGTCCTTCAGCTGGCATTGCTTCTTTGTTGTGGTTGTCTGACGTGGTAAGAAGCAGGAAGATGTATGTTGGCCAAACAAACACCTAAATATGTGGACAGAAATGAACCTATGCACTTAGAAAGTACCTTCATATGGTCTCATGAGTTACAGAGGCTCATTTGGCATACATAGCTGCCATTTACCCTTTTCCACCTGCTCTCTTTTTCCAGATCTCTAAAATAAGCTTTTTTAAATGGACTGCAAAAAGTGTGTATGTACAAAACAATTAGATTTTCTTTCTTTCAATTCTCTCTCTCTCTTTTTGTGTTAATCTGTATTACTTGATAATGCTGCATTAAGATAGGACTGGATGAATGGTTAAATCAGCAAAGCTGAGAAATGGTAGCTTTAGGTGGGAGGGGGTGAATGAACTACTGCAAATATAGTAAAAGGGTAAACTGGATTTGGCAATAATAGAGAAATTTCTGTATCCTTATGATCACTTTTGAATAACCATTATGAAAATAACTTTGTCCTGTTGGCATAAAGAAATACTGTAACTTGCTGGTATTGAAAGAAACTTCATTATTAAAGAAATTTCATTCCTCCTATTTCAGCCTCCTCTTAGAGGACAAAGACCACAATTTATAGAAAGTAGTCCACAGTTGAATAGAAAAAATATCCCTAAGTCTGAAAATGACAAAAATAAGTTCGATGTGGCTGCTAAATGGCAATGAAAGAAGAAATGATTTTACTCTTGCTTCTGTGGGGAGGCTTTAAATACAAGTGTGGAGGAAAGACAAATTTGTGTCCTTGATCAAGTTCTTCCCTGAAGTGTATGCGCTTGTAGAGAGAATACCAGAGTGCAGGAAGCCGTGGGTAGACAGCTTCATACCATTAACTCGTTCTGCAGAGAAAACTCTCTTTTTCTAAATGTTTACATTCATTCAGCGGTGTAGAAATCCACTGTGCATTGTGTCTTGAGCTAACATGTGCACATGCATACGGCAGCGTGTGGGCAGCCCTGCACGTCATGCATGCGGATGGGGGGCCGGGCAGGAATGTGTGGCTGCACATCATTGTGTGGGAGCCAGCTTGGGCACACTCAGGCCTGTCGGTCTCAGCTAGAAACTCTTTCAAATGTTTTTTTTCTGGAGTAAATGCACAAGAAACAAGGTACTATGCAACATAAGAAACACTAGCCAAAGGAAGGAAGGAGGGATGGAGATTTTACTCTCATTACTTGAAGAGGGCACTACTGAAGACACGGTATGGTTGCTACCCCAAGGATATGTAATTTTGGGCAGGGAGGGAAACAGGGAAGTTTGGGCTTTGTTTTTGTTTTCTAGAAAGCTCAGTCTGGGCAGACTCCTCAGTGCAAATACTCGTGGTTGTGAAGATATTTAAGCCCAGTGTAAGACCTGAAGCAAAAAAAGCAAAAATAACACAATGGAACTTTGCAATAAAATACTTGTGATATGCCCAAAGTGCAAGTTCCTTTCCTATCATAAGTGTGCGAGGTCTTCAAGGATGAAAGCCTGATGTGAGTTAGGTCTGCTATGTGCACATGAGGACATGTTTAAGGGGTTAACAACATTTCTGGGTGAAAGGAGTGGAGAAAGCCAGTGACGGCATTGAGAAGGATGGGATAACAAAAGAAACAGAAAGGGGTCATGACCTAAGCATTATGATCAAACGGAGTTAATCAGAACTCATGTCAGTGAGTTATCTAACCCTCTACCTGTGAATATTTATATATATGTTAATGCATAATGATTCTAGATTCACTTTATTTCTGATCTCCCACTTTTTAACATTCTAAAGGGTGAAAAAAGAGAGACTGTTGAATATCACTTCTGTTCCCCGCACATTTCCTAGTGGTGATGAGTTGCTGTCTGAACTGTGACAGCAAGTATTTCTCACCATCTGTGTGGGCATACCAACTACATCCTTTCAGTCAACTGAAATATAACTTCGGCTTGTGTCTTCTTTTCTCACTCCCTGCACTTTGGCTTTGCTGGAAGGAAATGGGGAGATTCATGGTACATGGTACTTGGTACATGGATGGGAAAGGAAGTCGCAATTTGGTGGTGGGATTAGTGGGATGGTCTGCAGAGCCCAGGTGTCCTGTTCATGTGCAGCAAAGACCAAGTAACGTCTCCCTCTCCTGCATCCTCTCTCTCTCTCTCTCTCTTTCAATTTTTTTTTTTTTTAATTTGTTTGTTTGTTTGTTTTTCTGGTGACACTTCATTTAGGTAGTAAGCATTTGTTTCACTTCATTGGGACTGCTTGGGGGTTTGAACACCCTAATATTTACTAGAGCTCAAATGTTCTTTCAGACCTAAAAGTTATTTTATACCCAATTTTATTCTGTATTTCCCTCTGCTTCAAAGATAGTGATCATGTGCTTTTAATACATTAATGTTTCTTTAATACTTACTCTTTGCAGAGATGTGTGATTCAGCATTGCCAAAATCAATAGTTTGAATTAAATTAAGCTATAAGATAGTAATTTTACAACAGTCTTCATTCTGACACTATCAGAGGAGACGATTATCTAGCAAAAAAGTGGCAGTTTTGCATGTCAGCAGACTTGTTTGGATTTTTGTGTCGGGAAATAAGTTTAATTCTATAGATTCTGATCGATAAAGTATGTGAGACGCTTACTTCAGTGACAATTTTCATATAGACCAATGCTGCAGCTCTAGGTAGTAATGCCACCCAGTGGACGAATGGTGTATGCGAAGCTAACAACAAGAAAAAAATATAGTAAAAACACTCATTTTTCTGAAGAAATTAAGATTTTACTACTTTTCCATATTTAGTAATTGTCTTTCTGTTTTCTTATTTTTTAAAAAAAACAGTATCTGAAATTTTATTGTTATCTTCTCAAGTCATTTTGCTGTCTTGCTGTTATTAAAGTAATAGCAGTATATTAATATCACATGAAAATTGTACAGACAATGCAGTTCATATCGTGTATGAGATTCCATGATTTCAAACATAATTTTATCTTTGGATAGAGTAACAATTAATGCATCTCAATCTTTTATGAATCAGATGTTTGAAAAAAAATAAGAGCAATCAAATGTTTTTTCTTATATTGAAATGTTCTTAATATACTTAATAATTCCTGATATACAAAAGAGAAAATGAGTTGTGTTGAAAATTTAAAATTCAATTTTACTATTAATGATATATTTTTTCCCAGGAGAAAAAGCTCAGTTCACAAGTTCTTGTGTACTTAAACTCCAGAAAATAATGTTTTCTGGAGGAAAACTAGAAAAACATGTGAGGGTTTTGTTTGTTTGTTTGTTTGTTTGTTTGTTTTTTCCTGGTGAGTCCTAAATGCACATTTTTGGGATCTTGAGATCTAATCAGTAGTGAATTTGTCCTGAAATCACTGATAAAATATAATTATGAACTTACAGTCAGATATGTTTCTTTAGGCACAGTCACATAGTAGACCACCCACCCTGAAGTTCTTGGGAAGCCCTTGGGTTAACATCGTTAACAAGGGAAGAAGTTTGGCAAGTTGCATATTTCTTTGAATACATTTGTGCTGGTATTTCAGCCTACAGAGATGCACAGCACACTGCTTGCTACCTGCTAACTTGGTGTTACTTGAGCATTACTGGGATAGTACTGAGCATTATTTGGCATTGCAAAGGCTGCTCAGGCTGCTGGGGCATGGTGGGGTTTGCTGTGTGCTGGTTGCTGGAGGCAATGAAGGCACCTGAGAAGGAGCATGGGTGTGTGGAAGGGAGCACCTGGATTTAATAACTTCAGTTCATCCTTCACCATTTCCTCTGTCTGTAATGGTCTGGTTGGATTGTACCAGCTGGGTGGGAACTGAAGCAGAGCAATGACTGGTGCTCCAATTTCGATGTCGAAATGCTGCTTGTGCCCACTGTCAGGTCTCATGGTGAGAGTTTGTTAGATCTGCTCACGAGCTGCTGAAAAACAAGTTAATTTCTCAAGTAATTGATTGCTTGGCAGGTGGAAAGAGATCAAATTACTTGCACTTACGTTACTTGGCAATCTTACTGTTTCTGTTGTGTTGCGAGGGCGACAGCATCCATCATGGTTCACAGCCACACTGCGGTTAGTCACAGGCTGACCTGCATCAATGCTGCCCAGATTTTGGAAAACTAAATCCTCCCAGGCAAGCTGAAGCCTTTGCCACCCCAGCCAACTGATGCTGAAGGGCCACTACTTGATGCCTGTGCATATTGGACTTATTTGGAGCTATAGCTGCAGGCATGTGAAATACCACCTGACAGTGTATGAGTGTTTCGCCAAGTCCTTCTGCTACAGTTTGGATTTTCCTCTTGCTGTTTTCCTCTGTCTCCAGTTTGATGTCTTCATCCCCACCCAAGGTCTGCAGTCCCTCCTGGCGTGGGTGGTGGGGAACAGTTTGGGGACATTAAGAGGCTGCCCCACCATGGGCAGCAGGAACAGGAATGGACAGAAGAAAGCCAGCATAGGCTTCAGTGCATCTCCTTGCTTTATAGCTGCTGTTTCAGCTAGAAAACCTGTTTGTGACCAAAACCTCAGCCCAATGATTTTTTCGGGGGTCCACTAATCAAAAGATATTTCATCTTTTTTGAGCTCCTCATGTTCCATCATGTTCCATTCTCCTTTTTTTTTTTTTTTTTTTAAACAGATAAATCGTTATATGTTGTGTTTTACATATAGGAATGGGGAGAGAAGTGGTTGATTGGGAGTTAGAAAAGTACACTGTTTTCCTGAGCAGGTTGTCAGGCCTCCATACTGATTGCTTTTTGTGGTAGAAGAATGACTAATATATATATTTTTTGAAATGATTCATTTAAAAGAGCTCTGCTGGGTGATTTTCTTTATTTCCTGTGTGTTCGTACATGGCATTTCGTTGTGACTCTGAAAGGAACAGCAAGACATGATTAGAGCATGTACTGATGGAGATGTATTGATGTTAAACAAGCAAAAAGCTGAGGTCTGTGAGTCAGGAAGTGAGTCTTTTGCAGCATGTTTGCTGCAAAACATGCAGCATCAGTTTTGAAACGTTTGTTTCATCAGTGTGGAAGCTGGATTCCTCAGAAAGTCAATGATATACAAGTTAACCTTACCAGACTCAGATTAATAAAGTATATGTATGCAGCTACGTAAAATAAAAGGAAACGTCATTCTTGTTTGTTTATGTACAAGTATATACAAGTTTATGCGTATTTAACCATAGCAGAGCTACCCTGGTTGCTGCACGGGACATCTGTGATGCAATGAGTGTCAGTGATTCACTGATACAGAACATGAGGACGCGTGTGATGACTCATTTCTTCCCTCCCGCTTTCTTATTCCACTAATCTGAAGAAAAGCTTAACAACTTGTACCAGAACTTAATGAACCATAAATACAAGCCCTAACAGTATGACAGTGAGATGTATTTGATTGTGGATTGTTTCCCGTAAAATTCCCTTAAGAGAAATAAGATTACATTTATTTTCCTCCAGATAAAGAAGAATGAACTAGACAAAACACTGGAGAATTGCTGCAGAGATGAAGATTGCAGCAGTGTCCATTTCTGATACCCAACTTCAGCAAAGCTTGATAGTTTTGGGGAAAAAGATAAATGGAAAATGAAAAGAGATCTGTGCTCTTCAAAACTTTGAAAAAAAGCCTTCAAAAATTTCTCCCATTTACAAATAGAAATTTTCACTTGAACACTTCTGACTTTTCCCACAAATCTGGAAATAAATAAAAAAATAATTTTTTTTTGGAAAAAAAAAAAAAGTAAAAGATACTGGATTTTTTCCTCTGAGAAGGAAAAAGCTGAGCACCTGCTGCGCTGGTTAATGTGGTATCTGCTTTAGTAAAAGGTTTAGATGGACTAGTGCCTCTAAAGGTTTAGATTTTTCTGTTGGATTTTTCCCTTCCCCTTTGGTGTCTCTGACTCAAAATGATTGATTTTTGCTTAGCTTGCCATTTGATGTCAGTTGTGATTCAGCTTTTCAGGAGGGAAGAACTGTATTTCAAAGACCACATGAGGGAGTTCTGTGCTGTGTATCTGTCTGCAGGCAGATCTCTTGCTAATATGGGACACTTCAGCTTCATGGTTTTACCTTGTTGAAGGAAAACACTTTCTTCAGCAGTTCTCAACTTTTTCCAGACCAAAGGAGTCTCTCATTAGCTCAAGGCTGTTTTCAGTGGATAGTATTTGGAATTTATTGCTTAATAATGGCAGATGCTGAGTTCTGGCACACAGGCATCCCACTCTGTGCCCCATACACTCTTGAAGTGTGTGTGTTGTGGAAAGATAAGTGAGGGGAAAGCAGGCGTGGTTGTTTTATTTACTTTCTGCTTTCCTCTTTTCCCACCTGTGTAAGTGCAAGTGTGGTTAGATCTTACCTGCAAAGAGCCATTATATCACACTAACTCTAGTTCATGTTACAGTGTCTTCTCTGTCAGAAGTGTTTGACAAACCCTGTTTATTTGGCATTTTAGATTTCTGTAAGTAATCTCAGAGCATCACCCTTTCTGCTTTATGGGAGATGCTTTGCTTTAAGGCTTGCATATACAAATTCCTTGCAGGTGCATGGATAGGCAGCTGCTGCACATTGCTAGGGATCCTCTGAAGGCCTGTACTATTCAAGCATTAAAATGAGGTCTCAGGGGTGGATGCTGCCAGAGCTAGACTTTCAGCAATTCATCCACTACCTACTGTTCCCTTGAGGAACTGGAGCCTATTTTTTGGAGGAAATAATACCACACATTTAAAGAGCAATTTGAAGAACCGTGCAGAGAGCATGGCAGTCACTTACCGGTCACTCCAGAGAGGAAAATTACATGTTTGAGAGGATGTTACAGGAGACTTGCAAGGAGCAACCCACTGCTTGGGGAGCAATGTCATCTCTCCCTGAAGTGTGATTCAACAGGTGTATTTCAGCTACTTTTCCTAGCTACAGATGGCCTAGCACTATGCTGGGTAGAGCAAAGTACATCTATAGTATGGCTTTAAGCCCCCTACTGCCAGCTTTTCCCATTTTCCCAAGTGGCATCTATGCCAAAGATGGAAATATTTTTTATATATATATATATATATATATAAATATAAATATAAATATAATTTCCCCTACAGTATCTCATCCGTGCATTCACTCCTCTTTCATGAAACTCCAGAGGTCATAATTCAAAGGCTGCAAGGAGTTGAAAACACTGACATGCTTAAGGCAGTACCATGTGTGGTGATCATACAGAGCTCTGTCAGCTAGCCAACGCACTTTAGTTTGGTCAGTGGGAGTAATTGAAAAAGAGTTAAGGTGAAGAAAGCATGCTGTCTGACAAGAGAAGTAAATGATCAAGCAACCCTCTCAGCACTCCCTAAATAGCTTCAAATAGTTCCAGGAAACCTTTGTTTCATCCGAATGGAGAGATGTGAAATTAGACTTGAGAAGAATTAGCTTCTTGGAGCAGTCTCAGTGGAGCAAATGATAGAATGTGTTTTTGTATGGTGATAGGATTAAAACATACAAGGAACGCAGCTGCTGGGTCGCACCTCTCATTATAAGAGCACTACACTCCGGTGCCCTGCGAAACATGGTAAACACTCCACGTTGGAATATCCATTGCAGTCAGCCAACGTGCAGATTGTTTCCACCATACGCAGCCCCAGAGGAGATAGTCTTCCATGCTGTGACTTGCATCTCTTCTTCCGAAGTTTAAAAATTTCCATTTTTTTATGGAGCGAATGCTTGTGTTTTGTGGAATTGGCAAGTGCGTTTTTAGCTATATGCCCAAACAACTTTTTATAGTTTTGGTCAATCTGCAAATGACAATATGCCAGCTTTCTCCATTTCTTACAGCTCACTTACCCTTTTCCATTTTTCTTTTTTTCTCCACCCACACAAAATATTTCTTCTCTAACAAAGCGTTTCCTAGCCACAACCACCCTTGCCATTCAAGTGGCAATACTAACTTGGGGGTTGAACCAGATGATCTTTAATGTCCCTTCCAACCCAAACCATTCAGTGATTCTAATGTATCAATGACCTGTGTGCTTGACAAATTGCACATTTTCCTCCCAGAGCTAGCCTCTATAACTGCCCAAAATTTCTGGAGCCTCTTCAGTTTCTGCTCACACATATTGTCCAGGATTTTGTTTGTTAGATGTTGGGCAAATTGCTGCAGACACTTCTCCTCTAAGAAATAGAAAGGTGGGAAGCATGGCTCTGCCATCTATCTAACTGATGATCTTCCCAAACCACACAGATATACAACTTCTCTGGATTCAGTGACTTCTTTCCATTAGCCAAGCTTTCAGCAGAAGGCACCATAACCTGGAAGGCTGAGTGTTAAGTTAGACCTCTAGGTACAAGAAGGATTTTAACCTTCTGCCAAGCTGTTCCACGAGATACAGCAGTTACTGCCTTGCAACAAGTCAAATACACCTGACACTGCTGCTGATGAATTTATCAATACAACCTGAGGAGCTGCTGGCTGCAAGGATAAATCCCTTGCAGCTGGGGCTTGCACGGTACTTCTTGTGTGCAGTGGTGCTTCCAGCTTAGATTTCTGCCACGGGCCATTGTTTTGAGTACCAGGACAACTTGTAGGAATATTGTATTTGTCATCCTCCAGTGCTGCTGTTTCTGCTGCTCTTCACAGTTTTCCATCACTATGCAATCCTGCTGGTCACTCTACTGAGTTAAGGGCCACCTTAGCCATGTTCTGCTGCAGTCCTGGCTGGGTTCCTCCTTCTGGTTGTCACAAATCATATCACAGCAGTAGCAACATCCCCAAGAAATGCTACATGAGTGTCCATATAGCTATGGAAATCTTTGAATGAATCTTATAAATGATACCTGATAAGTATATAATGAATGTTGCTTTACAGTAATTTCTGTTTATTTCTGCCGTTTCCAGGAGGATGTCTTTGTCTTACATTGGGTAAGATGTTGGGTTAAAAATACTGTTCTGATGCTACCTGGGAGGTGCGGGAATATTGGGCAGAAGAATTTATTGTGAATGAAAAAAGAATGTTGTTTTTGTTGTTGTTGTGTGAGTTTTTTTGGAGTACACAATTCAGTTCCTGCAGGATATTAGAAGGTCAGGAGTTTAAATAAGTTAAAAAAAATGACTAGATTAAAACCAAAATGCTTTCAATGTAGTTTGTGAAAGTCCTTACACTTTGCATTGCTGGAACTGAGTGGGAAAGCCAGAGTAAGGAGAACATCATCATTCCCCATTGCTTATGTGATCTTGTTGAACGTGTAGTACTTAGGGAGAGGACCTGCGACACACCAGTTCTCAGAGACGTCTGTTCATAGGATAACAAAGTTAATTTTTAATGCTGTGGTCCTCCTAAAGGTGTCTTTAGGCTTTCAGGTATTGGTGCATTTACGTGCCCTCCTCAACTCCACAGCTACTCCAAAACAGTTTTAGACAAAGAAAAAACAGAAAAAAATGTAGAGATTTCTGACACGTTGGGGGATGAGTTGCTTTTCTACAGGGAAAATCTGGAAAATTGATTAAAAGTGGAAACTACTTTTAAATTTCATTGTAGATGCACAAATAGTCATCCATGATTGCTCGCTTCTCATAATACTGAGTCTATCAGTACTGTTGTTTCATACCCCTGTCCTTATGAGCACATTAGGCATCAACATGACATCAGTATCTTGGAAACACCCAGAGATGTGTATGTAGGTCTCATGTGTTAGAAGTGAAAGGAAAATTGTTTTATACATAAGCATTATGACAATCTTCTTTATTGTTTTGGGGAAATGTTAGATAAAACTCATCCAGATGTCATTAAACACTTCCTTTCCTTGAGTTCATGTAAGTTAGCTGATACTTTCTTCTAGACAGTTGGGCATGAAATATTATGAAAACATCATTTTCCTTTTCAGGAAAGTGAATAAAGAATGGGAAATAATTGGTTTTGTATGTAACCGTGACCTTTGTTTTTCTCATGGAATGGTTAAGGGTTCTCAGAAGAAAATATAAGATATACAGGAGCATAACAGGACAGCACAGACATGATGATTTCTTAGTTTTGGGGAGAGCAGTAAGCCTGAAATTTTTTGAAGAAAAAATGACCAAAAATGGATTTTTATACACTAATGACCAGTGACAGTTACAGTTTGAATTTGATTTACTGGGAGGCCTGCACCTAGAAATCCAATACTTGTATACTGCAGTATCAGATACACTTACAATCATACCACAGAGATTGGTTAATGGAATTTTCTTCTCAGCACTGAGTTGAAGGCAGGAATGGTCTTCAATAAATGTAAGAATAAGGCTCAATCCTATCAGTGACTTGCAACAGAAGCTCTAGAATGCTTTTGCTCATAAATATTGTATACTTTGTTGCTTGTGATGAGGGTTAGTTTTGCAAATACCTTATAATCTTTGGAGAAATATTAATTTACATATATATATATATACATAGTTTTATTTATTAAATAATGATAAAAAAATGATTAACTCCATTTTACAAAGCATGACAAAGTCTTCACGTGCAATTTTGGCCAACCATATGCAAGTACAATGACCTAGGGCTGGAGTAGGTCCAAGTAAGCACTGCTAAAATCAGGGAGGAGGAAGATCAAAAGATTGTAGATTGCTTAGCCTCACAAAAGAAGGACATTGAGAAGGCGGTGGGATTATCCTTTCTTAGAAGAGACCAAATACTAGGGATGAAATGGGAGAGTACAGCTATTTAAGCTGAAGATTTAAAAGGCTATAATGTGTCACTGCACAACCTTAGGACAGAAATTAGGAGATGGTTTCCAGCCATGGAAGCAGCAAAACTCTGAAACTCTTCAGAATGAAAATAATTGGAGTAAATGCAGCAGGTTTAACAAGGGACTTGTCTGGCAAGAAAGCTTATGACTGTGACCTCACCAAATATTGCAGTAGTTGGCAATGCCCAGGACTCAGTTCTGAGCTGCCTTCCAGTTCCTGTGCTGCAGGTTTTGCACCTACAGTCGAAGCCTGTTTTACTTTCAGGCATACCTTTCTTTTTATTTCCATATGACAGCAGAAATAGCTATCCAGAAGAGCTACCAGCCACAAACATCATGCACCCAAAATATGTGCTTTAAGCAAGCTGAAAGGATTTCCAGATCTGTGATTTGACTTCAGAGGCTGGAACATCATCATAGCATGCTCAGTAGCAAGATCCTGGTTTTGAGTGTCTTGACCATGAAATGTGATTGTATAGAGGGCAGAGACAGCTGACTGTGTGGCAGACTTAAGGACATGGCTTGCAAGATCCTTGGGCAGATGATTACTGAAGCATTGAACTCTGATTTAGAATAGTGCTCTTCCAAAGTGAGTATGTATGTGGTCAGCATGCTTTCAGAGGCATGAAGAAGGAGCAACTTACCTAAGGAAGGCGTTGAGTCTGGTTCACATTAACTCAGAGAAAAATGGTGTGTAGAGTTACCTGGCAATGTCAAGAATGGTATAAAATCAATAAACGATTATTCTGTTGTCTTTTTTTTTTTTTTTTTTTCTTCCCGCTACAGCTTTCTCTTCTTCATTTTTGACTCTGATTCTTGAAAAATACTCGTGTAGGAAGTTAATGGTTTTGGTAGAAAGGTAGTGCATTATTGTGACTGTGAAATACTGTTTTCAGATGATTAACTAACACTGAACAAAGAAACAAAAGAGGCAAGTGAACAACACATCAAATGTAGCCCTAGAGAGCGTCAGAGATTGTAAGAAGGCTCTCACAAACCAGTCTCCATGGTACACAGTGTACATTTCCATGGCCTTGTTTATACAAAGAAGAATTGAGTAGGCAGCTTAGCTGTTCTCCTTCCTCTCTCTAGGCAGTCTTACATTAGAGGATTTTAATAATGCAATTACCATTGTAGCTGTTTAGCACACCTACAGATTACCTTGCATTCCCCCACCTCTTCCCTAACAGAGGAGGTGCAAAGCAGAGTCTGATGCTTGAGCAGTTGAGGGACTGCTGTTCAAAGATTTTCCCTTCTTCCTGCTCCTCACAGCAAGAATAAGCCTGGCTCCATTTTGGGGGAGAGGAGCTGCTTGAAGGAGAGGAAGAGGAATGGCAAAGCTGTTTGCAGAATAGGCCTGGTCTTGCAGAAGAGACTGGGCAGGAGAGACAAAGGCAGTCCCAGGGAAGCAGTGGGAATGGAAAGGCCTCCTCACCCTCACTGCTCCCACTGACTCCTCTTGATTGTGCTTTCCAATGGGCATTCAAGTGACCCCAGGGTGGACAGAGGGGGTAAGTGATGTAGCTGAACTTAGCCATCCTCCTTCTGTATGTCTTGATGGCACTTCTGCATATGTTAGGGGGAGAGTTGTGACAGGCCAGCACACTGACTGGCACATTGTGTTTCACCATCTCTAGGGTCAGCCTGAGAATGTGCCAGGTCTTCCCAGCAGCTCTGGGTTGCCCCATTCCTTCATCCACTGTCATGGTCCACCCAGCAGGAAAAAGTAGGTACAGGTTAGACCCAAACTTGAATATGGATGGCTTTTAAAATACCTATCTGTTTGGGAAAGGGTTGAGGGTTGTTACAGGACTGCTGAAAGTACAAATCAACAGCATGTCACACAGATGTGGCAGCATTTCAGTGTGGGATTGTCACCGCAGGCTGGACAGCTATTGCAACTGCGGTCTTGTCAAGCTGGCGGTAAAGCCCTTCTTCCACAGAAATGAGGGAATATGTACCAAAGGCTGTGCCAGGAACGAGCAAAGATGCCTAATCCAAAAGCCTTCAAGTGTTTGTGAGAAGGGTCATGTGAATCTGAAAGCTGGTGGCACATATCCTGCCTATGGGAATCACACTCGCTGAGACGTGTTTACATAGATGACAGTTGTTTGTCCAGATGGCACTCACAGAGCTTTGCTCACCATTTCCTTGTTATAGCGAAAGCACTGCACGTGGATCACATTCAGGAAGTTGGCCCTCTTTATTTCTGAAGAGCCCAAATATTTACGTTTTCTTTCTGGGTGAAAGAAAACCAGGTGAAATTGCATGAAAGACCATCTATCAAGAGGAATTAAATGAGATGACTCATCAGTCTCCTGCTGATGGAGAGGACAGCTCTGTGCTCCAGACTTGTGCCAACACAGCTGGGTCACAGCTGGGGTGTGAGGACGTGCACGCATCGATACGCATGGCTTTGCTGGGCAGAAGCACCTCCTGTGTAGGTAGTTCTTCTGGCAAAGCTGTGTGTAGTGCGCTACTTGTTTCTCTGGTGATGGACGTTTCAGGTGCATAAAAATGAAGTGCTGCAGGAATTCGGGTGTCCCAGCCAGAGGCAGGTTTAACAGATTAACAGATCAGCTTTCCTATGTAAGATGCGTGGAAGCCTCAGGGTAGGGAGGTTTAGAAATCTGACGTGGCAGATTCCACATGTATTCATGAGTAAGTTGTAGCGGAGCACTCAAGTGTATACGACAGCTTTCCCATTAGCTTGCTCTTACACACCCCTGAACCCCTGATACTCCATTGCTGCATGAGTGGGCTGCAGCACTCATGAACTCTGTCAATGCAAAATTACATTTGTTTTCAAGTGTCTGGAGTCATTAAAGAGTAGTCATAGGTGATTCTGTTTGCCCAGCTTGAAGAACCTTAACAAATATTTTGATTGGTTCATGTTTCCCAGACGAGGTGGTCTGCAGCAATTCACCCTGTTAAAAGTCCTTTCAGGTTTTCAATTTTCAACATCTGCTTTAGGCCAGCAATCTGAAGATAGAAAATGCTATAAAAATGCCAACACTTTTGATGTTGTCGACTACTGGACTGGATACACTAGGGTTTATATGCTGTGGCAGATGAAGCAGAATTATCATTTTATAGTGTTAAACCATGGCTCTTTTGAATGTGGTTATTCTGTATGTCTCCTTCTTCCTGCCTCCAACAAAAATATTGTAAAGTGTGGTTTGTGAGGGCAGGGAAGACTAAAATTGCTATGAATGTGTTTTCACACTGTTTGAAAGAGAATTGGCTTGAAGACTTAAGCCACAGAACAGTTGATTGCCAAATGCTGGTTAAAGTGCTGTAGGTTTAGTGTTAGGGGAATGCATCTTTGAAATACTTTTGTGAGGTAAAGGAGAATGCAAGACGATGGTAAAGACCACTGTGAATTCAAAACTGAACGAACTTGGGAAACCAAATTTTAAATCAAGAAATTATATGTAGTATTAAAGTTAAACACATGGCAGAGAAATGCTATGTGTTAATAATGTACTGAAAAATAAATGTTTTGCCTGTGAATCGGAAAGGTATGGGACAAACCAAAATATAAATATAATGTATTGGTTTAAAATAATGACCAACATAATAGTAGGTTTATATATTTATTTATTTATTTCCCTGATTTCAACTGTTTTTTTTTTGTTGGTTTTTTTTTTTGTTTTTTTGTTTGTTTGTTTTTGGTATTACTTGTTTTCTAATTCCTTTTGGAATACATGTAAGATTATTCCATTTTTCTGCTTGTACATTTAAGGAAATGCCTCTGAAATGCATTGGATGCACCCTACAAATTGTTGTAAAATGCCTAACACTTCTCACCATCAGTTCCTTACTTACTGCACCTCTTTCTTCAAATAGCTTCTATTTCTTTTCTTGCTACTGTCTTCGCACAGTAACATGTAGTTTCCATCCCTGAGTCCTCTCTCTCCTGTCTCATGCTGCCTTGTTGTCGAGGGGTCTGCACAGCTCTCCATTTGGTTGCAGTGTGAAATGAAGGGTAAGACTTCCTCCAGAGATCTCTCTCCAGCTAAATTCACAGCATGTTGCTCATCATCTCCCCCAGCTTTAGGACAAGAAGGCTGTCGTATTTTGCTTCCACCAGCTGGGCAAGCAGAGATGTCACAATAAATAAGTGTACAGATGGAAAACAGTCCAGTTTCAGCTGCGCTGTTTCCCAGTAGATCAACAAGGGTATTCTGACTAAGCTAAAATATTGCGTGGTCATGATTCTCTCATGAGATTTACCATCATGCATAAAATTATAGGCCTTACATAAATACAGTGAATAATATCTTTTTTGAGCCTACCATAACAACAAAATAGTTGTGGGTAATAAGTACCAGGATGCTTAATAAATTATAGTAGAGCTTAAAAATAATATCCTTTGCATTCCAGTAACAATCTTAAGTACTGTTAGAAAAGATTGTGAATTATAAAACTTAGTAGCTTAGTGTTTTTTTTTTTTTTTGTTTTTGTTTTTGTTAATCTGATCTTTAATTCACTCAGGAAACATCCATTCTCTTTCAAAATCACTGGGAGTCCCATACTTATTTTGCATCTTCTTGTGTCATAGCTACTGCATTTTGGCCAAGGAGGACCAGCTTCTGAGTTCATAATTATACCTCTTTATGCAGTAAGAGGTATGAGAAAGGGGGACTAGTGAATTAATGTGGGGCAGTCTTAACACTTCTGGAAAAAAAAAAAAAATCTTATGAGGTGACAGGCCATCCTGATGACATTATCTCTCACTACTCAAGCACTGGATGTTCTTCCATGTTTCATTGTTCCATAACCTTTTTGTGTGGAAGAGTAGCATTAAAAGGTTCCTAGTGGAGTTAATAAAACAAAATGTGGAGCTGAAGAGCTTGGCTCCAATATGGTCTTTCCTAATCACAGAATCATCTAGGTTGGAAGAGGCCTCCAAGATCACCGGAACTAAGGGAACAAGTCCAGTAGTGAACTGTGAAGGACACACTGTTTAGAACAGTAATCTTCTCTCCAGGACTAGGAACTCTAAACTGATTTATTTTATTTTTTTTTGGATACTCATGAAGACGAACGTGTACATTACTGGAAAGGAGGCCTTTAAAGATTTTTTTTTTTTTTTCAGTTTAGATAAAACACACATCACTGCCCAAAGACTGTATAACAATTTTCTGTTTTCACTGCACTATTTCTTCTTAAGGCTTTTTTGTTGCAATTAGGAGTTTGCAATCTTTTCTTGCTTGTCTCCTTTCTCCTTGATCGCAAGTACTTCCAAAGGAGTTGAAACATGCTAATTTAGGTCCTGGTCTTTCATGCATTTATGTACCCCTAAATTTAATGCATGTGGATAATTGCAGTGAGATCAATTTAAATTAGCTCTGTATTTAGAAGTCAACATATGCATGTATACATTTCTTGGAAAAATTGTTGGATAACATTTCTGAATATAACAGTTGTGTATGCCAAAAAGTTTTTTGTTTGTTTGTTTGAAATATACAATGGAAAATGACAGCTACAGTATAACCTCCAGTTGGAGTTCGGTGTGCTCCAATAGTTTTCTGGTTGTTGTTCTCAAGCAGACTTAATGATAGTTGAAAGCATATTGGTATGAAAATGGCACTGAATTGATAGCACTTATCATAGTCATTTTCTGGAAACAGTTTCTTCCAATTTCTTGCCAGAGATTAGGATCATATGAGGAAAGGAGAGTTATTACTCTGCTTGTCAAATTCACACAGAAATGCACTTGCCATGATGCAACAGTGAATTACTTTTAAGCTTGGCACAAGTGAATAAAACAAAGGCTCAGGGAGAGCAGCATTTTAAATGTGAGCATATGTGGGACCACAAAAATCTTTAACTGAGGACTGATCTTGGCTCACAGTGTTATTAAGTGTGTCAGATGGACAGTGCTCACCTCTGCCAGAAGGGCAGTCTCACTCTTTCCTCACTTGATCCTCCTTCCCTGACCTAGTTGCATTGTCTTCAGTAAATACAACATAATAATATATATTGATAAAAATATATATATATCTAACCTGATTTATTCTTCTAGCATTTTCGAAAGCAGCAGGTGGAAGAAATAGACTTGACTAGAAAATTGTTATTTTGCCTGTGAGGAATTTCATTTGTCTCAGGCCATGACATGAAATTGTAGTATTCAAGCTTGTTCTACAGACAAGCTAGAGTGAGTAGCTGTCTCTGGATGAGGCACAAGTATTTCTCATAAGTGGGTGCTTCTGCTAATTGCTTTACTTACAGGGTTTATGCTATCTGATATAGTCTTAGTTTTAGGATGTTTGTAATGCTACTGCCATTTTCCCATCAGTCAATCTTGTCCGCATTAGACAAACATGAAACTTCGCGTCAGGTAGAATTGAGTGGCTAGATTTAACACCAGAAGCTGAATGTTAATAATTGTGTCTGCCATGCCCTACAGGATTTGACATTTAGTAAGTCAACAGTGAACCTCACAGAAAACCATTTCTAAATGTACAAATAATAAAAAATCAAATGAAACTTATAAAAATGTCAGGGGCAGACATTCCCTCAGGTAAAAATATGGTGATATCAAAGTAATTGATGATGCAAAAAAGCAAAACATCTTCAAAGAGGTTCAGACCCTTTGCTTCTCACACATCATCGACCTTGGTGTCTCCAAGGGGTGTTTGTATCATGACTTTCAGATAACAATAACATTTTTTTAGTCCACTGCTATTAATATAACATGACACAGATGCTTTTAATTAACTTAGTTCTGAAGGGAGCCTGTAGACTGTGTTTGCACCACGATGATCAAAATGGTGTAGTGTCCCTGCTACCCTGCAGGTGAATGTTATGGTGTAATACCATTACATTAACTGGCCTGATATTTTGAGCTTGCTTTTTTTTTTTTTCTCTTCCCCTCCCCCTCCGGGTTAGTTTCAGCAAGTAATTTCCTTTATTATACAGTCATATGATTTTTAGCATTGCATTGAGGAAGAGACTGGGAATGTGAAGACAGAAGTGTTGGAAAGGTGTGACCATCACATTAGGATACTTTAGTTATGCTAGAATGGTCTTAAAACAGGAAAACATCTTCATTACTATCTGGCATAGCTGTGGCTCTCAGTGGAGAACAGACAAACCTGTGCACAGAGGTATCCTTTCCTGTATTCCAGCAGACATGCCCGTGTAGGCAACGTCTTGTGAGGAGATTGCATTTTGTACACTGATCTCATACTACTCTGGGAAGGCAAAGTGCTTGAGAATTACTGTCTCCAAGTATGCAGTTGGAGAGGTGAAACAACAGAGTGCTAAGAGCACTCAGTGATATGCTTCTGGTGACTGCTCTCCTAGCAGTGCATTCCTGGCATATAATTTCTGTTGCATGATCTGCCAGAGGATTTACCAGTAGCATTTTAGTTGGCAGGACAGTTAGCAAAGGGTTAACGAAGCATCAAAGCTCATGCTTTAAGCAGCCAAGAGAGGAACCTTTCTCCTGTGTTCCTCATATGCCCTCACTGTTTTCACTCCACTTCTAAGCACTGGAGTTGGCAAATGAACTTGGGGACTTAATAGCAATAGGGAAAGAACAGTGAAGTATGTTAGTTAGCTTAAATCACAGTGCTGCAAACAACATTATTATCATTCCCAGTATCATCTTGTGTTGAAGAATAACTGAGCCCTTGGTCACTGCTAGTTCTGTCTCCCTTTTTGCAGATGTCTGAGTTTTCTGTGATCTCTATTTCAGATTTGTATTTTGGCATGTGAGGCATTCCTGGACACTGGAGATCAGGCAGGAATACATCTGCAACAAGGATCGAGTAATGGTGATGGAGATCACATGGCAGATGAGGGCGGGGAATGCTCACCTATATTCAAGGAAGGACTTCTCAAGGGCTTCGCTAGCAACATGCATCCCAGTTTCAGCAGAGCAGCATGGTCTCTGCACTGGGAGGAGTTGCCTAGTGCTATTTGCTTTCAACCATATGCACCAAGCACTGAAGCTGACATGTGCCATAGTAGGATTACACTATGTTGCTCATGCATGAAATACAGTCACGGGGTGAGGGAGAAGGACATCAAAATGAAATGTAAATATTGTGTTCAATGGTCCATATCCATCGTTATGTGCCAGCATCAGCCAGTGGCAGGATTTCAAAGTCTGATGGCAGTAGTGGAGAAATGTCTGGTTATTTAAGTGTGTTGAGGAGCCAACTCTAAAACAGCAGTAGAATGTAGCTCCCGTTTGGTTACCAGGAGGTGGTGCGGTATGCTCTTTGGAGAATGGAGGCAATATGGTTGTTTATATTCTGGGGGTGGACTCTGAGCCTAGTAAAACAATGGGTAAAAGTAAACAGAGTTCTGCATGTTTGCCCTTGCTGCTGTAGAACAGGCACTGATGCCATCATTTCCTTGTAATTTTACAAGTTTCATTTCATATTAATTATTAATTTTGCCATAAATCTACCAAAACCACTGTTACCAAAACCATCAACAAAACCACTGTTGTGTCCCCCTTGAATCATCAGCTTTTAAACTTTTTCTCTTTAATAATCTGATACCTTTCTTCAGTATATTCATCTATTCTGGACTGTACTTTTCAGGAAATGTCTCATTCCAAATTCCTTTTTCTTTTTCTTTTTTTTTTTTTTTTGAACATTCTTGTTGCAAATGTGCTATGATATAAATGCAATTGCGTCAGCAAATGCTTATTTTTTCACTGCTACACTACTTCAGGATTTTGGTAGGTTGCTTTCTCAGCCAGATGCTTGCAAACTGATGAACCATTCTTTCTGGAGAATGGTTAGGATGTTGAGGCTCACCTTTTAGGACAACACTCACTCAAGTGAACAGTTGTTCCTGAGTGTTAATACTCAGCAGCAGGGGAAAAAGCAGGGTAAGGATGCCTTCAACAAGGCAGCAAGCACTTGCCTGGGAGGAGAAACCTAATTGCTAGTGCCAGGTTTGTTCCTGTGTCTTCTCAATGACTTTTTGGTACAAAATCTGGTGGCAGTCTGAGCCCCCTTGTCTCAATATTGCCTCTATACTGTATTCCCTTACATCATGGTTGTTTAGTCTCTCCATTTGTTGGATTTAGTTGCCTGTGGTACCCACTCACTGTCATAACTTTGTTTTCCAAACCTCATGTTCTTGAAAAAAAAAAAAAAAAAAAAAAAAAAAAAAAAAAGAATCAGTCATTTGCCCTTAAATGAAGGACTTTCCAGGAGCTCATTTAGCATAGAGAACATCAGTCTTAATTGCCACTGATCTCTTGGATAAGAGCATTTAGCCATTAGCTGGATAGGACTTTACTTGCATGGCTGTTGGCATCTTGCCTTACAACTTCTGTTTTCAAAGAAATAATATTTTTTATGCAGTGTTGGGAATTTCATATTTCTGATAAACTTGCAAAGATGGAGAAACTATGTTAGCAAGGCAGAGGTTCATAGCAAAGAATGCATGACACAAATGACAGCACCATCGCTTAGTTTTATGTGGTGGTGCTTTAATGTCCTGGCACATTGCTAATAAGCAGTGAGCATTTATTGGTGTTTATAAGTCAATCCCTTCCTTCCTCTGGTCTGCAGGTGGTTTCAGTCTTTTGCAGCATTTTGGATACTTGGAAACAAGCACATCTATAGATTTAGACTGCCAGGAACCAAGCTTCGAAAGTCTAAAAATACAGATGTATCCAGAAGTTGAATTTTTTTTTTTATTTTTTTATTTTTTTTAATGAAGAACCTCGGATGAAAATCTTGGCTATTTTGTAGGATTTCATCATCCACCAGTCTTTGAAAATAAATTGTCATAAAACCAGGATTTTATTAAACCTAATCAGGACTGAGGCATGTAGAAACAGAAAAGTAAATCTTGCATAAAATGGGAAGTTGATTACATTTATTTGACCTTCTCATCAGTCTTGAGTTCTCTTTACATTTTTTAAATGAATTAAGCTTGCTTTAATTTCACTTCATTGGTTTCTCTGTTACTGCTCGTTAGCTGGACTATGATGCAATAATATTTTTATTTCACTTTGTTTAAGCTTATCTTTCAACTGGAGTTCTTTTGCTCCTTACTGTTATGGACAAAGTGCTGAAATTTGAACTTTAAATACCATGAAGCACAAGTCTGAAAGTTACCAGTACATATCCCTACCAGGATATTTTCCAGCTGAAATCATTCTTGGCGGAGCTGGATGGTCTAGAACATAAAAGATGCTATGTTGTATAAAACAAAACCGGTTTCTATACAGCAGTATCTTCTTCTTCTTTTTTTTTTTCTTCAGTTGTCCCCAGTGTAAATTAGAGAAACTTAATTGAGATCAGCTTTTACTTAGAAATCATTTACCATGGTAAATTATAATGTGTAGATTATAAATATTTACACACGTTTAGTATTTATTATGTTTATACCAAAATAAAGCCAATGAATTAATAGCAAAAATTAATTAACTGGTAGGGAAACCTAATGAAAGATAAATGAGGCAAGTTCAGGGACCAGCAGCTCAGCTTTTGGGGGAATATATTTTGGGTTTTGTAGTCTGGGATGGAGTTAGTTGAAAGCAAAATAAAAGTGGTGACTTCCCCATTTGATTGACCCAGGTGATTTTCTCTTACTTTAGAGGAGCATGATTCATTTCAGAAGATAAACAGGTTTGCATTTGAGCAGGATTTACAGTATTGAATATTATTTGGACATGGGTTTGGAAATACTTTAAAAGGAGCTTCCTGATTATGTGTCAAGAATGAACACTAAGTACATAAACATGACCTCCTCCACCTTCGCCCTTTTTTGTGATAACAATAAAGCTCTTTCAACAATGTGTGCTGAGAGATTATTGCACTTCTTGAGTATCTTGAGTCATTGAACCAAATATGTAGAATAAGTGATATGGCAAGACTACCTAATGTTGCTGACAGCATTCACCCTTTTGTCACAAGAAATCTTTAGAAGGAAGCATACACATTAAAAATGCTAGCATATCTTATTTAAAGGGACGTTGTATGAGAAGAACTCGCTATCAGCTGTGAACTGATTGCCTAGCGTAGTTGTGTGCTTTTAAAGTTCTCTGAAGAAGCAGGATATGTTTTCATTCCTAATATAGATTTTTTCATTCTGAAGGTTCAAAGGTTTCAGTCTCCCAGAGCATTTTAATATTTTTGTTGCAGGATTTTAGACAACACAAGGCCATGTGCAAGGAAGTTCTGTCCCTGTACTGCAGCTCTTTCCCACAGGTAATGAATAACTGATGGTGCTCATTATCTCTGAACTGTTAGGAAACCAACCAGTGTATCTGGGTGAGATTATTCAGATTCACTAATGATAAATTCAAGGAATTCAGAAATTATCTTCTTACGTATAATCATGTTATTAACTATTATTTCAACCTCTGCAGTTTTTTCAGTTTTGTGAGGCATTGAGAAGCATGAAGTACCAAAAAAGCGGTAACAAACACCATGATATTTTTTTCAGCAAGCTTATTCTCCATGATTTACAACCCAAGTTTTTCAAGATTTATGCAAGTATCTAAGGATACTTGCTTTCAGCTGGTTTCACTGAGGACTCATGTTTTTCTTATTGCCACATACAAAATGAAAAATGCATTCCTCTGACAAAATAATAATAAATAAGTAAATAAATAATGTAGTACATACCTTTGCTAGAATTAGATGCAAGAGTTATATGGATTTATAAGTAAAGCTCATCTAAGGTATCTTTCCAGTCTTTCTCCTAAGGAAATAATAGCTACATTTATAAACATCCTAACCCAGATCCTTCAGTGGATATCCCTCTCTTCATTTCACTGGCAAAACTTTGGCCATTGCCCGAAGTAGGCACAGCAGGTTTGGATGCTGCTGCTTAACCACTCCTTCTCCTGCCACACCATTTGAGCAGAGGCATATCCCATTTTGTTGTCATTATTACAGGGAGAAGGGACAAGAGGCAGAAGGACAAGACTGTTAGCTGGGGATAGGAGCACCCAAATGTGATCTGAGCCCACAGGCTCCATCTGCACACACACATAGAATAGATGCATGTCCTGTGTTTAAATATGGTTTTAAATTGGTTTTGTAGACAGCTCAACTGGATGAGGGGGTATTCTTATTTCAGGTAAGCTTTAAACTTCTTTGCTTGCACTGGCACTGGTATTCAAGGTGAACTAGTTGAGAAAGGCAAACCACTTTTTGAAGAAAAATGAAGCAATAGTTTTCCATCTGTGTGAATTCTTTGTATCAGACATGTTAGCTCAAGCAGGAGCTGGTGCTAGCAGTGATGGGCTGAATAGGAGAGCACTACTCTTGGAGGCACTTCAGCATTAGCTTTAACTTGGAGTTACATCCTCAGCTGCTCAACTGCAATTATTCACTGTCTTCTGACTTAGGTAGATCAGCTTAAAATACAAGGTTTAGTATGTTGCAAAACATGTTCTGGCAAACCCTGCTCCCGCAGCATTTTAAGAAGTTACTGGTCCCTCCCTCCCACCCCACTCCACCTCCCAGCTAGAGATGGATGCTCTCACTGCAGCGTGAGCAGAAGAAAGCTCAGTCAGTTGGGTAGAAACTTTCAAGTGTTGGCATAAAAATACTAATTTAAGCTCAGAAGCTAGCACTTCCAAATCGGTTTTGGCACAAGTGTTCCTATAATGGAAATAACCACAGCTGAGGTTAAAGCTGTGCTCATACCACTTTCTGTGCTCAAACTGGGAGGAGGTGAGCATAGAGGGAAAAGGAAACCAAGTAGTTCCCACTGGAGGACAGATTGGTTAGTAGAGATTTTGTTATGGCTTCGGTTGTTCAATGTGATGGAAGATGACTTAATTAAATATTTGCTTGAACTTTTCCTTGAATAGGGTATTTTTTCTATATAGTTCTTTAATTGGCCTCAGTGTTTTTATTAAATAGAGACTTGTTGTATAAAACAAGCTGGATTAGAAGAAAAAAATCTGAGATGAGTAAGGAATTGGCTAATGGGGATATGACAACAATTAGTGCTGAAAGAGGAAGTATTAGGTGGAGGGAAATTACTGGTGAAATTCCTCTTGGTCTTGGGACCAATTTAGTAAAGTAGACATTTGGAATACGAGAATAACCGTACTAATGAAATATGCTGATGACTCAAAGCTTAGAGTTGTAATCAACAAAAAGGGGGATTAAGATATTCCTTTCTTAAGGGGAAGGAAAGACTGGATTATTTTGTGAATCAGACAAATGGAAGCAGTGTGATAGGAGAAACAGGATGGCTTTCTAAGGAGGTGAGATTCAGTTTGGCTGTTTGGTTTAGAATAAAACAAAGCCTGAGATGATTTGATTGCTACCTGAGGATATATGTTTCCAAAAGCTTAAGACTGTTTCAGTTAAAGGATGGTATTAGATAATGAACAGATGACCTGAAGGAGTGCATGCTTAGACTTGAAATTAGGAAAAAAAAAACAAAAAAAAACAAAAACAAAACGCTAACCATGAGGAGAACAAAATTCTGCAACACCTCCTCAGTGAGAGAAGTTGGGACTCTTACCTAGCACTGCATGTGCACTTAGATAACTTACAGAAGGTTTTGTAGCGTGTGGATGTTTATGACAGTTGGAGACTGGGCTCGAGATGCAGAATTCAACATTCTTTTTCCTGGCTGGGAAAATCTGGAAAAAATACCATTGACGTTATCATAAGTTCTGTTCATAAGCTACTCAAGCTGCTTGCTTCAGAGAGTGATCTTCCCTCTTTCTTCTGGTAATTTCATTAGGTTGCTAACAAAGCTGACGTTCATTTATCATTGGCTTTCAAAATCCACAGCCCACTGCTCTGAGCTGCGAAAGGTCACACCTCTCTCAGCTGTTGTCTCAGGTTGTTGGCAGTGCTAGATCAAACACCCTGCCACTGATACATGGTGAGTCACTGCTTTACAAGTGCTCTTTGCAGTTCAAAGAGCTAGGGATTTACCAAAGTTTCTATCAATAATCATGTACTTACAAGATAAAGATTCCCGTTGCAGGAAGGTGGCTGAGCATTGTGAACTAACCGTGTGGTCACCTGGGCTCGGCAGGAGCAGGGTGACATCGTCCCACTTGAGACGTGCTGACCCCACTTCTGTAGGGGTCAGCACGTCTCATCAAAGAGAGGTCTTGGATGCAGCCAGGTGCTGCCGATTGCAATGACAGTAGAGAACAGGCAGTTAAAATGACGTGTGCATTAGGTCAAATTGCATTTAGATCAGGCAAACAATGTGTTTGTTCTGCGTGATTCCTGAGGCTGCTCATCAGAGAAATTGCAAGTCCCTGGGTCTACCGGGGAGCACAATTGCTTCAGGAGGGGATAACAGAGTTTTGCTTATTTAGGAGAGGTTTCTATTAGTCTTCTGAATTGATCTTTATAATTTAATGGCAAAATCATGTGATCCCTTTAGCTGCAGATGTAACCATATTTCTGGGAACTCTGTTGAGTCGCTGGCTTCCTGTGTGGTCCTTACCTGACCATTCTGTGTGTGTGTCACTCCTGATGCCTAGCAAAATGTATCTACAAGGGTGACGTTAGTGTTGTTTTGTTTTCCCCCCAAGTTTTTCCAGTATTTTAAGTAGAAGCTCTGACAATATTTTCATTGTAAAGATATTCCCCTTGACTTTCACATTTGATGATCATTTCCCCACACCTCATGCAGGTAATTTCAAAAGGATTTTGCACGCTCTGATAGCTGCACGCTCTCACCTGTGCTGAGCAATGTCTCTGTGTGTGCATACTGTACTTGTATATGCCCACAGAAAGAGAGATTTTGGTCAGAGAAATCTTATATATTGGGATGTATTTCTATTGTAATTCTTGATGGAGGCAAAGCCTGCTTTTCCCCCTACCCATCCAGTACAGTAGGTGAGCTATGAAGAAGGCAGGCTGCTTGATATGCTGAGTGACAGCTATCCAGAAAGGTGTCTTGACAGCCTATTATTTCTCAAAAAAAAGTCTATTCAGAGGAATATGTCACATTTTCAGCCTTTCACTCCATTTTAAAATGGAAAAAAGATAGAAACACTGACTTTCCCAAAAGATGGATGTTTACAGTTTATGCACGCCTCTAATTCCTGGGAGTTTTGTAAGAACTATAACATGAACGTTAAGTACTGTATTAGAAAAGTTTTGTTGACTGAAGAAAGTGAAACATTTTTAACACTTAAACAGCTCTGTTACCTACTGCCTATCCAGCTCTGTATCTGAATGCCTATCCATCCACCTGAATGATGCTGTTGAAATTACACACAGTGATGAGCTTAAATGACAATAAATAAAATGAAGTACCTTTCAAGTTGTTTAATTAAATGGACAATTATTTCTCTTTTTTGTAATTGATTTGGAACTCTAAAATAATGAATTTTCAAATTAAATTGTCTGCAGAAAGGAAGAACCATCATGTTGACGAATTTGGTAATTTGTGTTAGAAGTCTATATTTAAGATAATTTCTTATGGGATGGCATTTAAAAAAACAAAACAACAACACACACACACACAAAACACTGATTTTCAATCTGTTTTGTTTCTTGTGTTACTGTGGCTACCTGCAGACCTGAGCAAGGCCTAATTCAGACATTCCTACTGATGCTCAAGATCATTCTACTTCTAGTTTTCTGTAAATGTGTACTGTTTCTTGCCTGGGAATTTTGATAGAGTAACAGTTGTGGATTTTATTTATTCATTTATTTGTAATTCTTTAAAGTGTATCACAGCCTGAACTGAACTGTCACATGATTGTGTAGCACCCGATTCAGTTAAATCCATTGCTTCCCTTGGGCCTTTGTGACTGCACCACATTTGTGGGGAGATGAAGATAAACTCCATGTATACACTTTGTTCACTGACTCAGTGACAGCTTCGTATACTGGTGGCTTTACAAAGTTTTTAGATCTACTACTCCAGAACTTGCTGGGCGAGGCCACATAGACCCAGTGGGTCTGATGCTTACAGGAAATGCATCTGCTCTAAGCAGTGAGTATACACATAGATCTAGAAAATCCTGGATTGGGCAATAACTTTCTTTATGATTGTTTTGTGGTAGCAGTGGACTAATTTTGGGTAGGACTGTGGTTTGCAGTGAGATGTTCTTGGAAACTCTTAAAACATTCTCAGGAACTTCACCACATGGTTGTTTTATTGGATAAGTTGCATTATCAAAGGAAAACCAAAATGTTGTATCCAGTCTGTTACTAAAGCAGTCATCAGTCAGGTTTGGCATGCACTTCCAGGTGCATAATTATCATTACTATTGCCCCTTCATCTGGGCTATTAAGGAACAGTGATCTTACTCATTCTCCCCTTTGATGTGTTAAGTAAATGAAACAGCAGCAAAGTGTACGCAGAAGGGGAAACATAAGCTAAGATGACTTTAGTTTCAGCATTTTAGCAGTCATCACTGACATCAGCACTGCTGTGGTGTTTTTTGTGTATGTGCACATGATGTAGCAATCCTAGTGATTAGTGGGTTATTAGCAATGAAGGATTTTGCTTCAAATGCTCCCATGAGCATAGGTGTGAATGTATCTCTGCTCAAAGCAAAGGAAGAAAGGCTCTGATGAGGCTGACTGAGCTTTGCCATGCAACTTTAACAGCTGTTTTATAGCTTGTAACTTCATTAAGTTGCTCTGAATTTCTCAGTTTTTCCTCTGTAGCTTTTAAGCCCTTCTGATAATCGACAGCTTGTAATGCTCTCTTGGAACAACTGGAATCATCTGGCTGTAGAAATGGACTTACTTGCTGTGGGAGAGGCAGAGAGACTCTGTTGCAAAAGAACTGTGTAGGACCCAGTACACCATGACCTTGGTGCTGCTCAGCAGTGCTCTGTGCTGCTGGTATATGAATGATTAATTAATGCTTATTAAAAAAAGCATGCATTGTAAGAAACAGCCCTGAAGTTGTTGTTACAGCTTCACAAAGCCACCAAGTATGAAGTTTATTCTGCATGCAGATAGGTGCCTGAAACATCACGGCAGCTGTCACTCTTCATTCCTGCTCTGACAGCTCTATGTTCAAGATCTGCTTGAAGGGGAGGGAGATTAAAGGAAGATTACAGGGAGTTTGGGGATCCATGAATGGCTTACTGTGAGGAGAAACACAGGAACACAGGATTAGACCAGACCTATCCAGCAGCACAGAGAGACCCTATGGTGCTGTCAGACCTCTTGGCAGGCAGGTGTGGGTTAATGCTTTGTACTGTGCCCATATGGCCAGTGATAGATCTTGGCGCTAACCCTAAAGCATTAGATGGAATATTGCTTCCATTTTTTAAATTATAATTTATGTTAACACTGCATACATGTGTTGTGTGCCCAGTCTTCTTTCTTATTTTATTGTTTGACTTAACAGGTTAGTATGGAAATGGGCTATAGAGTCTAGGTAATTAGGTACAGCATTTTCCTTTCCAATTCACACATTTAATTTTGTAATCCAATGCAGCTCAGGGAAAAAAAAAAAGCATATACAGTTATTGCAATTCTAACAATGACACCAAGATCCTATACAATACTTTACCTCAGAGCACCTCTGTATGAAATAATGTTGCAGCATTGAACCAACAATGTAGCAAAACACAATGAAACACCTTAGGGACCTCGTTTATTTCAAAATTAATCCAGTTTCACTTACTCTCCCTGTCACACTCACTAGCACCAAGGTCCAGGTAGTCAATCTAGCATTGAGGCATGAACACGTGTGCATCCAGGTGGCCTGCCCAGGTCTCCTTGCTATGACGCACATGTCTACTGAGTTCTTCATAGTCTGGTGACCACAGCTGGTTTTGGTAGTTTCTTATGTGTTATGGGACATAGGACATGGTTACACTTCTCCAGATGCTGTTGCATGACCAGAGGGTCTGCGAAACATGACATGAAACTGATTCTTTTTCCTCAAAAAAAGGATTAGGTTCCCTTATACACAGCGTGGCATCTGGAGAGCTTATTCATAGTGCACAAAACTAATCTGCATTTCTTTTTGCATGTATAACAGCTACACATGTACCTTACACCTGGAGAACAGCATCTGGATGATGCCCGATGAAACAAAGCCTAGCTAATGCAGTGGAGCTCTGTCAGAGGGGAAAGTAATTGTAGTGTAAAACAAAACTGTCATACCCACATACTCACAAGCACCAAAACCATGCCTGCTAGTCGTTTTTTTTTGGCACTCAGTTACCAAGTCCAAGTGATCTGGCGAGTATTACAAATGTCAAAGGATGTAGGTAAATCCTCATCACCTGTCTTGGGTCCTCTACATTTGTGACCATCCTCTGCTTTTGGATATGCTGTTTGTAAGCTGACAGGGCTTGTGGGCTTCCCTCTCTCCATCCTACCCCACCTCCATGAGTCATCAGTAGCTCTGTGGAGGTACTCGCTGTCTTTTGTCTCCACTGTGTGGGTGTCTTATATCTGCAGCTCTGGTCTGTCACCCCACTCGGTGGCCTCAAGGGCACTATTTGCTTGGAGGAGGGTAGCCAAAACCATGATAGAAGCTGCTTAAAGGGTAAAAGTTTGGTCATTTAATGGTTCTCTATTTGTAATTCTGTATACATAATTTACATAATTTACATAATTTTTAGTAATACCTAGAAATACCAATTAAATATTCTTTGAAATGGTAGGACTAATAGTGCCTTAATGAGGTCCAGATATTATTTACCTTGTTTTATAGAAAAGGAAGCGAAATCATTATCCCTAATTAGGGGTAGGGCTCTGACAGGTTTCATACACATTTTTTATGAGAAGCAGCCTAACAGGACACCTGAAAATAGAGTGGGGGTTTCTTGCTCAAGAAATAGCATCACAAACATGATGGAAACATTTGTAATGTCTCTTACTTCAGTGGGATTAGGGAGTCAAGTATTGCTTGCATATTTTAGTCATGTTAACAGGCCAAAAGTTGTAGACTAATGGGTAGAAATATCTCATGACTTTACATCAAAGGGGTTAAACGGAAAAAAATATTTTTCTTGAGGTAAAAACAAAACTGGTAGCTAATTAAAGGATTAGAAAAATTATTAGACTTTTTTTTTGTGTGTATGAAACATATATAGTGAAAATGTTTCTGATTCTTAGTCTCAAATGCACTACACCAAAGTGCATGTTGGTATTATAATAAAGCTTTTTTTCAATCAGGAAATAACACATTTGCAGTGCGCATCCATCCTGGGATGCAGCTGTGGAGAAACATGCTGGGTACTGTAACTTATACACAAGTCCCCAGGAAGCACAGAGGTAATTTCAAGTCATCCTTGACCATTTAACCTCCTCCCTCTGGTGGCAGCTTTGGGTCATTCTGCAGTATTTATTATTTTCTCTTGGTCAAGTGGTTGATTTCTGTTTGTAGAAATACATTTTATGGTGCAACACGGAATTGCACTGAAAAAGCCTAGGCCAAAGTCACAGTGTGGTTTTAAAACTAAGCACTCTGAAGCTGGGCAGCTGATGATGTTACTGCCCACAGCCAAATCCAGAGAGTCCTCTTGAAATGCACTCGCAGCCTTATGCCTGGTTTCCCCTGTACCTGTTTTTACTGGACATTACAGATTTAGAAAATGTATTTTGAGTGTTGCCACAGCTGGTGGGATTGCACAAATATCTAAGTTCTAGAAACAGCCACATCTGTCCAGAAACAGAGCTTGCAGGTCAGGCCTCAGATCGTATCTTTCCAATTGTAGTTTGGAGCAGTGGTGTGCTGTGTGAGAGCTTTCAGTATTTTTTTCCTAAGCACTGAGTGCACAGTGTTTTTGAGACAATTATGACTGTGTTATCGCTATGGAAATGTCAGACTGATAGCTAACTGCAATGTTTAGAGAGCAAAGAGCTATTTCAATTTGCTAATGATAAAGCTATCACTTTCCCTGAAGAGAGAGAGTCGTGTCCTCTGTGAAAGCACAGGTGCTGGTTCCTCTGACCCCTTTCTCCTCAGCATCCTGATTTAGTCCTCTCCTGCCTCTGATCACAAGGACCCAGTTTCACACCACTTCATCCATTGCATCCTGTGAATAGCAGTTCACCTTTGGGGGCCAGGTCCCTCTGTGAGCCCACACAGTGATGTCAGGAACTCATTTGGACTTTCCACTGGGCATTAAGTTGCTGAGGCTGCTCCTGGGCTTGCTTTCAGCTGTGTTTATTAGCAGATCCTTTTGGATTTCTTTTTAAAGAGCAACAAAACATGACACAATGGTCAACTGTAAACTTGCACAATATCCTTCACAAACTGTGGTTACGCTGTGATCTTTGGAGAAATTCACTGTAAATCCTCTCACTTTGAGCAAGGTCTTTTCTTTCTGTGCATGTGGATGTCACTGGGATAGACGCAGCCTGTCCCCAGGTTACCTTCTGTGCACCCCTGCACCTGCTCCTCTAGGTCAGAGTCTCTGGGCGGGGGGAACAGAGCATTATTGGCAGGGTCTGAAATGTTTTAGTTAAATTCTCTCTGCTGATTGTAGGCTGAATGTGGATCAAAGTCGTGTTTTGAAAAGACTGGAAAAATCTGTGTGCCCTCTGACTGTCCCTAGGGAGTGAAGTTAAATCTACTTAACCTCTGTGTAGGACTTTCTGTGGAAGATTCAGTGATCTGACTGATTCACTGTTATCTGATTGATGTGCTTTACAGGTATAACTTTAGCTAATGTTAGCCTGTATTTATGAAGCAATTGAAAGTGGTATGTGTTTGTTGAAGTAACCAGCACAAATCTCCTCCCGAGGAATCAAGTGTACTGAGCAAAAGCTTCATATGACAGGCCAAGTATGTAGTCCGGATCCCAAGACTGTGCAGTATTAGAAATCCTCCTTTTCGTTTTGTTAGGTTTCCAATTTTTGTTTAGTCAGTGTGAATTTGGAAACCACTGCAGAGAGCTAGTGGAACCAGAAGGCAACATGTTGAACTGCTCAGCAAAAACCACTGCTCTGGAAACTCTTTTCCACTGCATCTCTAAGCACCGCTTGCTTTGGAAAGGTAGCTGTGTACAAATTATGTTTTCCTGCTTAGCGGTTCTGCTTTCTGTATGTTGTTCCTACTTGTGGCAATTTTGCAATGATTACTTCTTGCCTGCTTTAAGCTCCAAAGCACGTCCTTGCTGCTGTTACATCTCTTTGTCCATGGACCCAGCAGAGCCACCGGGATGTGTGCTGCACTGTCAGGCACGCTCAGCAGAGCTCAGCTCTGAGTTTTAAGTGCAGAGATATTGGAGGATGCTCTCCTTTCAGGGAATATGCAGCCCCAGAAGATGGAGTGGCAGCAAAACATGGCTTGAGAAGAAAAAAGCCTATAGTTTCCAATCCCAGGTTTAATTTGGGAGCTGGCAGTTAACGAAAGCACCCATTAGCTTGGAAACTGAACAAATGTGCTATGATAATTAGTGAGAAACAAAGAATATGGGGCCCCTGGATACCATTTTAATTAAAATTATTTTTCAGAGGAGAACAGCACTTTAAAAGCATGCTATCTTGGCAGCCCGGAGAGGGGTATTAGCAGCAATATGAACTGGAAACTCTGACAGTCACCTTTGGAGAAAGAACAGCTCAAATTGGTGGGCACAGTCAGATATGCCCTTTCCAGACCCATTTGGAGCTGTAATGAAGTTACTTCCCTGCTACTGGAAGCTACTGATTTCTCAGTTGAGTAATTGAATATGCAAGCACTTATACTTCGCTGTGATAAAATGGGGTTGCTTAAA
This sequence comes from Anas platyrhynchos, assembly GCF_047663525.1. Lineage (NCBI taxonomy): Eukaryota > Metazoa > Chordata > Aves > Anseriformes > Anatidae > Anas > Anas platyrhynchos. The sequence goes on from NC_092587.1 coordinate 130,771,405, forward strand.
TCGCCCCGCTGAGGGGGTGGTGATTTCCGACTGAGGTACGGTAGCTAGTAGCTGTGGCCAGTAGCTGTTAAACAGCTTTCACTTGATTGCTTATAATTGCCTAATTATAGTTTGAGTATATTAAAAAAATATACTTCTACTTAAACTAGCATTTACTCATGTTAGAGTTGGGTCTGCTGCTTTCTGAAACAAGCGACTTTTTTTTTTAAATAACAAAGAATTGCATGCCTTTTATTCTCAAACACTGCTGTTTCTATAAATTGCTATATTGTACATGAAGGAAGAGCAAAACCTGCTAAAATGTAGAAGATACTGTTGATCAGAATCAAGATACTAGGGCAGCTTCCCTTTCATTTATTTCATCAAAAAATTGGCAAGTGTATCAAAGAAAATATTTATCTTTGTTATTTGTAATTCCAAGGGCCCCCTTGTCTACTCCTCCAGACTTTTTTCTTCATTTTTGCTGTCAGTCACCAGGGCTGTGGCTTTATGAGCCTCTGCTGGCTGCCTAGTCACTGGTGTTGTTTTGCTTCTCCTTTCTGGGGGCCCCTGACTCCTGGGCCTCCAGCTTTGAAGTGGCAGTGCTGGTAGGAAGCCTCAACTTAAACATCATCAGTTTCGTCCTGTCTTTGTCCACAGCCGCCTTGACAGCTCAGAGGCTTCTCTTCTTGTTCACTATGTACTGACCTGCCCAAAGACACAGATGTTTGGATTATTCCAGCATTGGTAAAATTAATACATGCGTGTTTATCCAATGCAATTTGGTTATACTTTAAAAATAGCGACTGCTTTCCCAGTGTCCTCAAGACTGTTGATACTGTGGAAAGTGATGGATACGCCATGGGTAGCTGTTAAGAATTAGACTGTCAGAAAGCCCCACGAATGTATAAAACCTGTCATTTGTGTATGGATGCAAATGTACTTCATAACCATCACCTTTTGTTAGCCCAAGGCTTAGGTTATGCAGTGATACCTTTCCAAGAATGTTTGTATCATTGTTTAAACACAGCCATCTATACGTACGTACTTACGTGTATAAACCCATCCTTTCGACTCACAGTGTGCGCTGAGATGACAACAGCCATGAGGGTTTGGAAACCACAGAAACCATAGCATTCAGCTCTTTCGTAATCACGAATTCAATACAAATACACAAATACCCAGGTCTGTTTAGGTCAGTATTTTGCCTCTGTGATAAAAAGAGCAAGGTGGAGATTGCCCCGGTGCTGCATCTGCTGAATACAACATATACGTTTCTATGCTGCGTTCCACAATGCATATGCTTGAAGTAATGCTTGTCAAACAGGGTCGTAATCTAGGGAAAATTACCATTTTCTGAGGATTTAACAGATGTGACATTTGTTAATATGCAATGAGCAATGATGGTGTAGCAAATACAGTTCAATGCAAAACTGAGTGAATCACTGTAACCGCTAATGGGTTTCCTAGGAATCTCCTGCATGCCTGATAAGAACCTTTCTTTTATTAGTTTGAGACCATCAGAACGGTTTATGTGCCCTCTGGGGGTTATTAACATATGCCAAGAACGTTAAGATAATATCAGGAACACAGAATGAGAAATAATAAGTTAGGGATTGAAATGTACTGACCTCAGGGGAACTTGTGGACTGGTGATTGGATAGAGTGGTAAACCAAATATTACTGGGGATTTTCCTTCCAGCTAAGCAATAGGTGGCTTTATGGCCAAGATCCCCATTTAACATCCCTGTGCATGAGTATAAAATGAAAGTATTCATGTTTGCCTATCTTCAACATGTGCCAGATCTCTGCTAGTGAAAGGCTCAGGGCTGTTACAAGGAAAGATATTGAAGATATGTAAGGTTTATATCTTAGACACAAATATCTTCACACACAAACACCAGGCATGGGGTTGACCCACTTTTCTGAAGGAAGCAGTGCTTGCTTTCTTTTCCCTTTCTTTTCTTTTTTTTTTTTTTTTTAATCACATCCCTTCTTTCATTCAGAAAGATTTTTCCTTACCAGAAGAGAGCTTTTTATAAAATGAGTGTTTATGAATGATTGTCTTAAATAACATTTATTCCATTCCACCAACCTCAAAGTAAAATGAGGATCTGGCAGAAAAACCTCTGGTTATTTCTTCAGTCTATGTCATTCACTTGGACTACCAGATTTTTGCAGTAGGGAATAACCCTGCCTGTGTGTACACCAGGTATCTTAGTTGAATTCTTCATGTGGTACTTTAGGATAGTAACCATGTGGAAGATGAAAACAAAGGGATTACAGGAGGAGAGGGGTTTGAGGGTTGATGTCATATCTACTCACATACATATAACGAACATTACTGCTAATTTCTGGGGGCTATTTTTACAGATAAATCATGGGCTGTATGCAAGCAAATTGGGTAGTAATGTTTCTAACAACAACAAAAGAAGTGAGTGCAGATGTGGTGTACCTGCAGTGGATTGATACTCGTCCGCTTCCTTTAGACTATACCAGAAGAAAGCCATCTGTGAAGAGAAGTTAAGAAAATGGAGTAATTTGAATACATAGAAATAATAATAATAGCAATAATAACAATAATAAAGACTAATCTCTTTGCACTTGAAGATTTTATTTATTTATTTATTTATTTTTAACAAGGACAATGGAAACATTTAGTGAAAGAGCATAGTATTAGCATAATTGTAAGTGTAATGACTGGGATAGGTTAGTTACATGGTTGTTACTAAATTCATGTTTAAGAGCTTGTTTTATCAATTAGCTGTGAGAAAACAGTGAAGGGAAGGAAATCATGTCTGGACCTTCTTCTGAAGGTGGGCGTCTGGGTTTTCCTTCTATGCATGAAGCTCAAAGTTTGTATTCTTACAACCGTCATTTAAGAGAGAAAAAATACAAAATAAAATAATCCATAGAGTTTTGGAAGCCACTACAAAACAACAACAACAACAAAAATAATTTAAAACGTCCTTTTTCTGGTATGCTTGAGCACGGAAAATGTGGAAGCGAGACCCATTTTTGCTACCACATTGACATCAAAAGTAACCCAGTGTTTCAATAAGAGATCACAAGAGTAAGAAATTGTTGTTACAGAGGCCAGACAAAGTTCTTGAGCAGAACTTGGGATGCTTTCAAACTTCTCATCTGAAAGCTGAGTGTTGATTTACTCTTATGCTGTCCCACCAGAAGCACAACAAACCTCCAAACACACTAACCAGCTGAAAAATGAGAACATATATTTATTCTGTAGATATGCCTTCTTAATTCCCTCATTTGTTATTCCCTGACGTTATAACAGCAGTGCTATTTCTGACCTGAATTTTTGGGATATGCTGTTAAAGCTAGTATGACAGAGTTCAGCTAAGCATATATGAATGCCTAATAGAAGTGAAGAGCTAAATAATCTTTATTTAACTATCTGTCACCTTTACAAATCAGAATATTTATTTGCCAAGCTTTTTATTTCAGCAGGAATTCAAAGCTTTTAGAAAGGGGTATGTTGTTAGCCAAATAAAGTATGGGGTTAGCTAAGCCGAGATGCCTTCACAGCTGTTGTTTCCTCTCCTGGTCCCTAACAGTGTCCATCTGGTGCTGAAAACCAGAGCTTTTAGTTTCTGAGTTGTATTTTTGCTCCTCTCTAGTCTACCCGGTCAGTTTAGACGTGTAATTTAATGTGATGAGTCACAAGCTCAGTTTTATCACATGAAGATCAGGCGAAAACAGCCATCAGTTGCGCCAAGGAATTTTGTCCCACTCATCTCTCCAGCTCCCTAGCTTGTTTCCCCCTTTCTGTCAGAGTAAATCAACTTACACAGGAGATCTGGAAGCAACCTTTGGGCACGACTGTAATTCATGTGTTCTCTTCAGAATAGGCCTGCTTGGTGCCAGTGGTTAAATAAATTCGCAGATGCTTGCTCTGGTGTTGCTGTTTAACAACACCTGAGTGGCAGCGGCTTGAGCAGCATTCCTGAGCTGGGAGCGAGGCCTTTCCAGAGGCTCTTCTGCTGTAAATCTCCTGCTGGGCAAGAAGCGTGGTCCTGCTCCCTGTCAAAGGGAGGGTCCCAGAGCTTTATTGCAGGTGGCCCTGCAGAGAGAAGGTTTTGGTATATACTGTTGGGAGGCAGCGTGATGAAAATAGCAAAGTGGGGGCATTATCGAATGCCTGTGGGACTTGCAGACATCTTGTTTTCATTACACATTCCAGAAACACAAATTAATAACTGTTTTGGTTTAGTTTGGTTTGGTTTTGCATTGCTTAAGAGGCAAATGATACAACCTTTCTCCACAATTGTAAATCTTCAAGCGTAGCCTAGGTTGCACAAGCTAAATGGCCTTCTTAAGGTCTGTGTCCTTGACAATGTACTTGCAGTGCTATTGTTGATTTATGCTCTTGTGTTTGTCCTGTTTTACAAATGCAAATATTGCCTCAGGTATTTAAAAAACAGATCCCTGTTTTGTGTAAAAAAAAAAAAAAAAAATCTGAGTACTCCCTTACCCCTTTAATTATACAGAATAAATCCTCTAAAATAGTTTCAGCTTGAACAGAGCAGCAAATAATAAATCAATCACATACACAGTTGTATATCTAGCAAAGAATTTTTTAGTTGAGTAAATATATCCATAACATTTTTACAGATCACTGCCACAACAAACCTCTCACATGTACTGTCTCTACTGTCTCCAGCTTCCCACAAATTTTAATACGACATGAAATAGTCTTGAGCTAAAGACCAGAATTCTGTGTATCTGGGAAATGACACTGAAAAAATTAACGGACACCAAAAAAGGGTGTACCAGAGCATGTGAGTTTGATCGCAAGTCCCAGAATTGTTCTGGTTTCTGGAAGGTGTCTAGCATGGGACAGGTTCCTAAGCAGGAGCACACGATAACATCGATCTCTCCTGGCACACCAAGTCGTTAGCACAAACAAGTGCCGTATTGTCCGGATGCAATGATGGAAGAGGTATTCAAGCCACATAACAGACTGCCTGGATGCCTTTCAATTGCTGCAATTAAGATGAACAAGCCAAATCAACATAACATATTGTATGGAGATGGCTGTCGTGCCTCTCGGAAAATAAGATCTGTAGCTTTTAAGTATAAATTATTCTGTGCAATGTGAATTGTACATGCCAGGTCTTATTAAAAGGCACAGCCTGAAAGCATAGCAGCAGGAGAGAAATGAGAATGTCCTCATTCATCTTAGCTTTGAAGTCTAAACAACAATTTAAATATCTATTACTGATTTGTTGCAGAAACATAGGAACATCCAGCAAATTGTTTTGTACTACTGTAGCTACAAATGCTGATATTTGCCCCGTTGACTGATTGTTCCGTGTGTGCATAAATCTATGTCAGGGTTATGTGTGAAAAATAATAACAAAGCCATAAAATAAATCTAGCACAACACTGATCATGTTCTGTTTCACTTTCTGAGAATACATGCAAGGAATTCATGAGTTTGCTACCTAAACATTTCATCAATATTTCATTTAAAAAAAAAAAAGCCATACATATCATTTTTACATAAAAAAAAATACATTCTCTAATTATCTTTAACATCCCTGAATTCTCCCTCCTCTTTATGTCACAGCCAGCTGAACAAGAATGTAGGTGCTGTGTTTGTATCATCTAGGAAATGGGGAGCAGAGATGATGTTGCCCATGTTACCTGCAGATGCAGCTTGGGTATGGTGCTTTGGGATAAGGCTGGGCTGCCTTGACAGTGCAGGCTAGGATTTCTACACCATCTGCCATTGCATCATATAAATGTACCTGCTTGGATCTGCTCTGGTTTGGGTGCAAACACTGTGTTGTGCAGCAGCTCACGGGTGAGGGAGGTGGATGGAGAGGAATCCCTTGGCTTCCTACATAGTTCGATCCTTTGCTCCTTGTCTTCATTCCTCCTCTTCCATGCTGACACATGCAGAAGCGAGGAAAAAAAAAAAAAGGCAAATGATGGAATGGAACAGGACAAGTTATCTATACTATTTCAGTTTCTCCCAGCTCCTGTGACTGGTGAACACGGGACTAGTGAGGTGAGGAGAAAGGGTGATGGGGAGGAGGCATTTTTCCCCACCCCTTCCTTTTTACTGCTCCATTTTTGCTTTTCATAGCAGGAAGGCAGCCCTGGAGGGAGATGCTTGTGGCATGCAAGGGGCTGCCAGGACACTTGACCAGCTCTCAGCCTGTCAGCTGAAAATATTTGCTGTTTAGTGCCTCGTCAGACATGGTGCTTTGGGCCCCTTTCAGCAGTGGTGGGGTGCAGGTGTGTGTGTAGAGGGTCTGCCACATCCTGGTGACACCTCTGGTGTCAGCGTGCTGCAGGCATCCTCCCCAGTGCCGGGGATGGGATGTCTGCATCCCGCTAACAAAAGCTAGGGGCCCTTCAGGAATTCCTGTATAAAAAGCAGATACCTACAGCTGGTAGCTCATGAGTCTAAATTAACTCTGGCAAGATGCTATTGTTATGAGAGGCATTCTCCTGGAGGCAGACAGGGGTGGCTCTTCTAGAAAGAAGCCCAGCTTGAGCTGTGGTGCTGTGACCCGCTGCCAGCCCTGTCTGATAAACAGATCAGCTCCTGACAGGGGAATGGAAGAGGGAGCATGTTTTGAGTCACAGACTAGTTTTAACAAAATGCACCTTTTCTTCATACTCCTACTCTTTGTACTCTCTGTACCATGGTATTGTCATTATATGGAATGGGATTTTTGACCTATTAAATGATACGCTTGCCATTTCTGTACTCAACGGAAAGGAACAAATGAAGTGAATGTGACCACAGCCTCTGTGCAGCTGAGGCTGAATGTGATGCGGTTAGGAGGCTTTGGTATCTGTGCCCGGAAAGAACAAAATTTAGCAAAGCTTTTTAGGGTGTTAGTGCAAATCTGCAGTTACAGTACAGCATTCTTCAAGTCAGACTCTTGAAAAATCAATAGCAAGGTACGTACTCATTTTTTACAGAGAAGGTTACAATTTTCTTACAGCAACAAAATTAGCATTAAGAGCTGGCTTCATGCAGACATTTATATTCTAGCATGAGTCATGAACTTGAAAAGGAGTCTGCCTAGGTAATTAATTTTCTCTGCATTATTGCAGATCTCGTTATTTGCTCATGTATTTTCTTAAAGGATCCATTTGAAATTTAATCATAAGATTTTTGGATGATTTTAATTTTAGTGGTACTCTTATACACGGCTTCCAGTACAGGAGGTGGTGGAAATTTGGTTTTAAATTCATGAGAGTCTTAAGCTTTAAGTACTTGTCTATGATTTTGTGTCGTGCTGTCACACAACCCATGTGTGTGGTCTTTTGCCAGTCGTTCCCTTCTTCAGCTGCCATCTTTGAAGTGGGGCTAATTATATTCATTATGTAAATGTCCTTGGAGTTTAAAGTGTTTGCGAAGAATCTCGATTTATTGATGATGGAGATTCTCGGGGTAGTGATGTTAAGCATCTTGTGTCGCAAGGTACCTTTGAAATGCCCTTATGTTCATGTGGAGAAAGCTGAGTCATTTACCTCATTCTTCTCAGCCTGTGGCAGCGAGCAAAACAACTGATATTAGCACTAACTCTCATAGCAACCACGTACTTGCTTCAGACCGATTTCCCTCCAGAAATCTCAGCTAGGGACACTCCTTAAAGTGCTGGGAGATGGCCCAAGTCTAAGACAGCACTGCAGAGCCCTTTCCTTTCCACCCTCATTATTGCGTCTCTTGCGGATACTGACGTGTAAGTGAGACGAGGTTCGAGACATGGGCAGAATTAATTGGACCTCATAAGTGCCACCTCATCAGGCAGTCTCCTGATGTGTTGAAGGTCAGCTGCATGCTGCTGGCACACTGCTACATAAACAGGATCAGTGCACAAGGCAAATGCTAGTCTGCATCCCTGCAAATCTCTCTTTTTCACCTGTGTTTTGATGCAGCCTAGATAGCCACCTAATTGTGCTGGCATCAAGCTTCTGAAAGCTTTCAGTGGCACTGCCTTACAACTACAGGTGCAAGACCTCATTCATAAATAGGTAGCAGATTCAAAAATGTGCTCTGTGCTGCTGAACATGCTGCTGATGTACTTAACACGTTGAACCTCAAGAGTACAATACTGAATTTTGGGGATATAAGAAACACAACATGCTAGATTTATTGATTCCAGTGCAAATGGCAATGCCAGGGAATAAAAAATAAAAATACACCTGGAATAAAAATCCTTATATTAGCACATTCAACCTTACCAAAATATATGCTTTAGGTCCTAAGAGTTGCTGACATGAGGATATTTTAATTTAAAATATTTTTAATGCTTGGATGTATTTTTTAATTACATATTTTGGATACAAAGCATTTCTCTTTGGGGGAAAAAAGGTTGTGGGTTTTGTTGTTGTTGTTTTTTAGCTCACTGAACTCTGGAGTAAGCAATTGGTTGGGATCTGTAGATAGATGCATTTTAAAATTGTGATTAATACAATTTACAAATGTTACTGTGAGAGTCAGTTTGGAACAGCCTGAATACTTAATGTCATAAGAAACCGTGATCAGTTGCATGAAAATGTAATGTTTTTCTCAACTTGGTGCCATCTAATCTTTTCCTTCAGGAAAAACAAACAAACAAACAAACAAACAAACAAAAAAAAAAGCAGGTAGTTTTTGTATGATTCTCTGGCAATAAGAAGAAATCAAGCTAATCACACTTTTTGCTTTCTGTTGGATTTGGTCCTGCCAAGCCCCATGTCACACAAAGGAAAGAAAAACAAATTGTTTTGGGAGAGATTTCTGGAAAAGTCTAAGAGACAGAAGTGATGGATCTGCATCAAAAGTCAGCAGTACTTCTGCTTCTGTACGGGGCATGTGCTTCTCCCACCTGACCTTGGTTTGGGATAGTACTTAGAGAACACACCTCCTCTATTTCACTGTGTATTGTGGACATCAAATGCACAGGAGTCTTCTAGCTCCCTGACAAGCATGCCAAAACCATGTAACCAAATTTGCTTTCCAGTCATGTATGCTTCCGAAGGAATTGCTGCTGTGGTCTTGGTGTGTCAAGGAGCACCATCTTGTGAGTAATCTGCTCAGAAAAGGCCTGGAAAAAAACTATCCCAGGCAATATATGGCTCAGATAGCAAAGCATGCAGGAAAACAAAGTTAAATAAACTCTATAATCTGCTCAGTATGTATCTTGATTTTGACCTGCTCATTGGGTTTACCATGTTCCATTCTTGAAACCCCTTTTTTCAACATCTTCTTTCTTCATCTGAATAGTAATAGGTATGAAAAGAGAAGTTCCTTACTTTCATGGTTGTCTAGTTTTTGAACAAATGCAGACCTGAGAAACCATTCAGTGAATCTTCCTGAGTAAAAGGTGCAGTTCCTGAGTTATGCCTGGCCTCACCTGAGTTTTCTGTTGAGCCTCCTCACAGGCATAACATAAGAATATGAGCTCTGTCCTCTCCATGCTATCTTAAATACTGGATAAACATGTAGGAAACCAGCAGAACAGTTAATGTTCCCAGCACCGTGTTGCCAGAAGGTTGACTTCAATAAAGTCCACCTCTGTTCTTCCACCAGTACTCCTGTGCGGAAAATGTTTTGTGGTCTCTATGTGCAAAGGCTAAATGCTGAACTGGAGGATCTGCTTGCAATCGCAAATCCTCGTTCATCTCAGAAATGAAACTGGCAGCACTGTGTGTTTCTTTTCTTTTCCTTTAAGGGTGGAGCCTCTTTTTCTAAAGCCAAGGATGAAAACAGGCATGTGCTGAATGCTGAGAAAAAATCCCGCTGTTTAAAACAATGCTTAAATGTTCTTTCAGGACAGAAGAAATGAACTGTACTTTGTTAAAACATCTTAAATCTGGTGGGAGTATAGTCTTAGATTCCTGGCAAGCGTGTTTCTCTCCCAAGCTATCATTTTTAGAGGCTCACCCTTTTTCTGAAATACTTTCTAGGATAGACACTAATTCCTCTTCTGACTTCTATTTATCTGTCTCACTTATTTGTTTTTACTTCTTTTGCTCTGGAGGGAAGGGAGTGTCCATTGATTGCTTTTTCAGTAAACTTCAGTATAAGTTTATGGTGTTTGTGCAGCACCTGGCAGAGAGAGATCTTAGTTCACTTCTAGGACTCTCAGATATTGCTAACGTACTGCTAACGAAATCACGCTAGTCTGGGAGTGTTGCCAGCGCAGTAAGTTCAGGGTGGCTGCTGGCCATGCATTTTCAGGTCTCTCAGACATCCAGGCAACTTGGCTTTTTTAATTTTAAAACCCTTCTCTGTCAAAAGGCGGGAGGAGGAGGTGTGGAGAGGGAAGAACAGTGATCCCATCCCATGTGAGGACTGGGATGAGGTGGGAGTGGGCTGCAGGAAAGCACCACGTATGGATGCTGTTTTCTGGGGGAACCAGCATCTGTACAGACATCTCCCACCCCATCTGTGCTCACAGTCCCTTTTACCTCAAACAAAACTGATGTTCAGGAAGCTGTACCTTTGTATACAGCCACTGCTATGTCAGCCTCCCTGGTAAATTGGTTTGGGATGGCTTGAATATGAAAAATGTGGAGAGAATTCCTTTTATTATATTGTATTTTAGGGCAACCCAGAGTGATTTCCAAACGTAGTCAGGCAGTTCTTAAACTTACCAGTTTAAAAAAAAAAAAAGTCATTTTCAGCTTTGAGGGGAAAATTGCGTTACCCTGTCTCCTTTCTATTTATTATATGTACGTACATATGGAAATGGTTGGCTTCTGTGATAAAAAGGTTTTGTTTGTTCAGCACGCTTTGGTGTCTAACCAACACCTTTTATTTTAACAACTGAGTCACTCTAAGAAGTGCAACGAAGTTTTAGTCATTTTTGATCAGCTATACAAATTACAGTCTCAGTTATTCACACTGTAGAAAGACAAGCTGTTGTCCTACCTCCCAAATGTGTCTAGAACCATTCATGGCATCTGTTTGGCACGAAGAAGTTTTGTCTGAGGAGCAGTTTTGAAATATCTGAGCCTTTTGCATCTGAGCATTTTTTTTTCTCTGGTAGCAGCAGTTTATACCACAGCTCCAAAGCATATCCATCCTTCTCAGTGAGTACTAGCTAGAGAATAAATGTTTCAGTTTAATACTGGTTTGCTGAGTGACCTTTGATGCACTGATGAATGGAGAGGACAGAAATAAAATGTAGTGAATGATGTGGCCAAGGTTTGGTTAACTCTGAGTTAGATCTTGGGTTGTTTGGTCTCATTTCTCAACTCTGCACTTCTCTTCTTTGCAAACTATATTAAAATACTTTCACCTTTCTGTGCTTGCTTTCTCCTCAGAAGGCTGTGTGAAGAACTCTGCATGATGCCAAAAGCAATATTAGTTTTTGGAATCGGCTGTCAGGATGTGCTGAAAGTTGTGTAATCAGCACCTTACCTCTCAGAAAGACTGGGTGCTTTCCTCTTGTACATCTCACAGATGTGCAGGGCCTGGGAAAGTTGTTTTTTTCATAAACTCAAGAGACCTGACTAGAAAATTATATGGTCTGGAAACGTATCAAAAGTCTCTCCACCCTGGGTTCAAAGCTAGGCCCATCTTGACATTGTGTAAACTCACCAGAGGCTTTCTCCAGGCTACAACAATATTTTGGGGAAGAGAAAAATGAGTGGAATGAAACTTTAAAAAATCACAACTGGAAGAATAGAATAGAAAATGCTAATTAAGCTTGTGATTCCTGTTAAAATATAAGACAAAAGGAGTAATAGTACAGCGATAAGCACAGAAAAAGGCATGTGTGCACACAGGGGAGTTAGATGTTGAGAATACTCTGTAGTCCAAAGGAGAGCTGTGATTCATAATTGGGGCTCCTATGGAATTTGACTTGATGTGTTTCATCCTTAGCTTCAAAACCACGTTCCTTCCACGTGCATTCAGAAAACCTCTTGCTGTGAGGTAGTCATGTTTTCACCTGCACTTGGTGAATCGAAACATCGGTGATTGACCATGATGCCCTGCCTGAAATTGTCTGGTGGTGCAATTTCAATTTACTTTGAAATATGGGGCAGAAACTGTGGTGGTCCAGAAGTTGCTTCAGATCTTGTTCAGCTTTCCTTGCTGAAGGTGCTGCACCCTGCATCTATCAGCAAGTGGACGGGGGATGTCAGTGCCCATTTCATCACCTTGATGCCTGTGAACTGGAGCTCTGATGCCTGGAGATGTGGTTACTTCTCAGATGGTTTAAATAATATTTGGTTTTAGATAGTTTAGATATTTATGAAGCATCCTGAAGTTCACATAAGACATGTCATTCAGGACTATGCATATGTAAGCAACTTGTCTCTCCTTTTGAGCAGCTGCCTAAGCAAGTTTTGTCATTAAACGTTGTATTTTTTGGACAGCAGCTCCACAGCACAAGGGTTTGGCAGCAGCACTGGATTAACAAGTTCCTGCCCCTGGCACTGCCCACAGCTGCAGAATCAGGGCATTTAGGGTGGTATACTTGTGGTGTAGAAATGCTTTGCTCTACCTTGGGCATCCTTAACCTTGGTATTGCCACTAGCCCACCAGCCCTACCAATTGCCAAACACATTTTACGGGGTGAGAAAGGTAACAGTCTAATTCCTAAGCTGCCAAACACTGACTTGCGAAGAGCTTTTTGTTCAGTGAAGAAGCCTCTTCCCATTGTGTGGTCACGCAGAAAACACTGGTGGGGTGAGGGTGGTTATCCACTCTCCTGTGTGAATAGCCTGGGCCTTGGTGGGACAAGCAAGGAATGAGTGCTGGTGTTTAGGGACACCCAGCTGCAACCATTCCCTGCTCCAGCCCTGGAGCACAGATCATGCCAATGTTTGCACAGTGTTTTCATGAGGAAAAGCAGTATATTGCTTGTTATTCATAATAACAAACTCCTGAGTCTCCAGATAAACAAAACACTTTAAAATAAGCTAGACCTGAAGATTTGGACTTGAGAATCCTGAGGGGAAAAGCAGAGCTATTCAGATGATGTGATAAGAGGAAATACCAGCATGTATTTCTGCTGAGATCTCTTCTTCATAAACAGCTAAGCAAACAACCCAGGGAGCTGCTGGCCAGTTAGTCTCACTTCAATATCTGCCATAAAAAAAAAAGCAAATAAAGAGATTATTCTGTAAATGTTCAAATGATAACAGGTTGATATACTGTGGGGAATGCTGATTTTCAGAAGACAGAGCAAGCTTTGTGAAGCTTTTGTATTGCTGAAACAATCTTAATAAGGTAGATGATATGAAATTCAGGGCAGATATCAAATTGAAAGTGAGTTTGGGAATTAATGAAGCCATTTATGCAAGTACCTTTGTTATGAAAGGTAAATCTGTATTTTGCTTTCATGAATAATCTGGAATTTTAAATGAGATGATTATTGCAATTTGTGGAAGGTTGTAGCTTTGGCGCACTGAACCAGCCAAGAGACATGGAGAGTTCTAGCAAAGCGTACAATTTCCAAGAGGAAATACAGTGTCATAAAGTTATGGCAGTGATACAGAGGAAAAAAATCCTAAGCCAAACTATTATCAATCAAAACCCAAAGAAAAAAATGCTTATATAGTAACAGTAGGGATCAGGATCTGGGCGTTAATAGATAACAAGTTAAACACACCACAGTGTAATTTGCTAAAATTCAAAGACTGGGCAAGGTTCCTAATGTTTCTGCTACTTTTGATCCAGGATTACCTCAAGTTCTTCCCTATTGGGGCTTAGTTTTGTATTCTCCTCTGTCTTTTACATAAAGCTTGCAGAATCATAAATCAGAGTTTAAAGATAGTGTATGTTAAAGTAATTTCATGTTTTTGTTTAAAGCTGTATGCAGTAGGGGATTTTGTGTGTGTGTATGCGTGTGTCCTAGACATAAGTTTGGATTCTTACTGGTCACGGCGATGGTTCTGAGTTTATTCTTTGTATTCCTTTAAAGTCCTCAGAGTGATGATTTCTTGCTGAACAACATAGGCAAGACCAAGAATACTCTATGGAAAAATAATAATAATTAAAAAAAAAAAAAGAACAAATCCAAAGATTGTTCATTGGACAAAGGACATAGATAGCCCCAAAAGTTATGAAAATGACACTAGGCTTAAGGCCAGCTTTAATGAGAGGGTAGGTAGAGATGGAAATACACAGTGTAGAGGAGGGCCAGGAATACTTCGAAAATATTTTAAAAGATAACATTGGTACTTCTGGTATATTGGTAGTAACAGGGAGAAAAAAAAAAAAAAAAAAAAGAATTACTGCAAGTGACCAGTGACCAAAGAAATAAGCCAACAAAAAAGGGTAAATCAAACTATGTTTTAGGGAAAATATGTAAGACCGGGCAGAAAAAAGGAAGGATTTACATCACTCCTGGAGTTTGTTGTGCTCAAAAATGAGCTTAGCACTTGGGGTGGGTCTGGTGAAACTGGCTGCTATGGAAAAATTGGGCTTTATTACAACGCAGCATTGTCCCAGTAAATAGTTGCCTTCCTCAAAAAACAAACAAACAACAAATATATATCTATATATAGATATAGATATATATCTCCTGACAAATGCATATTATATATAAATATAAATATCGTAATATAAATAATTATTATTACATATTATAAATATATACTCAGTATATAATAATTAATATATAATATAATAAATTAATTAATAATTAATGTATAATATATTATAAATATATATGCTTATATACAAATATATATATATTATAGAATATATATATGTAATATATATATATTTGTCAGGAGTTTTCATTATATTAAGAAAATTACTAAATGCTGAGAGTTTCTACTGATAATTGACATTAGGGGCAGAAAGAGATGCAAAATTTTGGGTGAAAGTGAAGAATTTTCCAAGCAGCTCCATGCCTTGTTTCACTCAGGTGAGTGAGATGTGCCTGTGTGCAAGTGAGGAGCATGGCTGAGGTGGAGATCACAGCAGTGCCATCTGCCCACAGATCCAACACACAGGCAGGCAGGATTCACCTGCTCTGCCATGGCTGCCTTGAGTGGTTAGGACTGAGCAGAGGTGTCTGAGTGACTCAGGTTTCAGCCAGTCATTCTGTAAAGTTGCTTTACAGTGTTCATCATCCTCATGGCAGGGACAGGCAGGGACAAAGAGCGAAGCTAAAGCCTGCCCAGCCATGGCAGCAGGAGGGAACAGAACAACTAGCTCTCCTCCTTGCTTTTCCTCCAAAAAGTGCCTTTCTTCCTTCCAGCTCCAATGTGTGGGGCTGGAGACTGCTCTCCAGCCCCTAAAGCTCTCCTTAACCACTCCCAGCAGAAAAGGGAAACTTCTGCCTTTTTCTCCCTTCCCCTTCACCTCACTGCTGTGGGCTCTTGGGAAGGGTGGAGGAAAAATGTGTCAGTGGAAAATATGGGATAAAGCTGCGATGTGCGCTGCATGGCTTTTCTGAATCCGTAGCATTTAGGCAGAGCAAAAATAGCTTTAAAGAGGAACAGGCCGACTAGTTCAGGCCCAGGCCTTCAGCAGACTGAGCGACTGCATGACTTAAAAGCTCTGCAATGCGATGGGTTAAGGAAATGCCCTTTTGCTTCTGGAGGCTTCGAGTCCAAATGCAGCTTAAAGTGAAACAAGTCTGAATAATCAAGATGTGGTGCTCCATTCTAAAATCACCAAACCATTAGGCTTCCTTCCAGGTCCATGCTCACAGAAGGCGTCGGGGGGCCTGCTCCTGGAGGGCGAGCAATAGCTCCCCCGAGAACTTGGCCTGGGCAGGCGACGGAGCAGAGCAGGTGGTGACAGTGCCGGTATGCGGGGACTGCCAGCAGCCTCCCCAGAGGGACTGGATGAGGGTTTTGCTTTGTTTTAGCCTTTCAAAGCAGTGAGCTTTTCTTGAGAGAGCCTATCTGTCTCTTGGCTAAATATAGGGCTGCCTTTCTCCTTCCCTCTTGATACATGCACTGTGCCGGCTGTGGGTGCCAAATCTGTGGCAGGGCCTGTGCCTTGGTTTCCTCCTGACCCTGTCACAGTGTCACCATGCATGGTGCTCCCTGGAGGGAAGGTGTCCCTGGGAGGCCGGGGTTGGGGCTTGGCAGGGACTTGGGGCACTGGTGATGCTTTGGGAGGGTGGAGGTGTCAAGTGGTGCTTCACCATGCCTTGCCTCTCCTCATCATGGGTAAATTTGAACAAAACTTAGAGGAGCCATCTTGCAGGGGTTCTTCTCTCAGTGGCTTTCTGACCACTAGGGACCATGTTTCCTGTTCATGCATTGAACATGTCTTTCTGAGATGGGTCTGTGCTAATCACCTGGCCCCAAGTTCAGGAAGCATCCTTCTTCAAAAGGACTCTTGAGCACCTGCTTTAAATTGCGGATGTATTATTTACAATGTTCTAGTTCCTAGAGCTAAATTCAGGTTAATGCTCTATGAAATTGGGGCTCTGGTGAACAGCAGTACCAAGACCTGCGATTACATTCCTTCTGTCTCAGTGGCACCTAAAACCCTCCTCTGCAAAGAAACTGTATCTGTCAAAATCTGAGTCTTCACACAAAAGCTTAAGCTAGTAGATTGGGTGGGATTTAAATCAAATCATTAAAAACATTGTCTCTTTTAAATATTTATTTCTATTTATTTTTGAGTAAAAAATGACATCTCTAATAATTTCATTTTTTCTCTTCAGCCCAAAAGCAGATGTCTTAGCTGTCGATGTATTTTTCCTTCTCTGTACTTCTGTTTGAAAGCATTCTGCTTCATAGATGTCTTTTTTCCTCCCCTTTTCAATCTTCATTTTGCGAGCAAATGTTTCTAGAGGATTTCAGAGTTTGTAGACGTTTGCTAGTGATGATAATGCTAATGATAGCGCTGTGTTTTCCTTCTTTCAAGGGTCTCACTGTTTATAGATAAGGTGGCAAACTCCTGGGAGATAACATATACAGCTAATATAAGCAGTCACATACTGGATGAGATCAAGAAGATCCCCAACGCTGTAATGCTGTTTTCTGTGCTAGGCAGGAACAGTCATTAAAGAAACAGTAGAAGAATTAAGTGTGAGATCCACGTTATATTTTCCCATTCCTGCTGGTTAGTGATTTAAAGTCTTCTTGAACTTGACAATAGCTGAAGCAATTTTGTTTGATAGCCAGTGATGTCTGGGAACTTGTCTGTTTGTTTTTTTGAACCTATTTTCACTCCTGGCTGTCACAGCTGTGACAGGGAATTCCACAGTGGAGTTATTTGCTGCACAGAAAAGCACTTGCTAGTGCTGATAGGAACTGTCCTCTGGTGCAAAGGGAAAACAACAACTTATGTAGCCTCTTTTAGGAGTCACAAGGTGTGAATGTACAGGGTTTTAGGAGGGTGAATTGAGTTGCACAAGGCATTTAATTTATTCAGTTTAATTGTAGGCAGCTTTTGAGAGGCATCCTGCAATCAACAATTCCTCCCACTTCCCCTGCATCAGGTATAACAGCTGAGTGACCTCAGGGTGGGTTGATTGATTCACCTTTTAATTCTCTACTATTTTGATAATTGATTCACTATTAATTTTCCTTCCAATTATCAACTTTACCACACAGTCACTGAAACAGGAGCATGTGGATGGACATGAGGGCAGCAAAGGGAGGCAGAACCACTCCTTTTGGTGGCATCTCACTGCTGGATGGGTTAAGCATACCGTGAGTCTGCACAGGTTCTCAGCAGCAGCAGTGTTTGAGAAGCGTAGAGCAGCAGGGCAGTGTATGGCATGTGCTGTTTGTCCAATTTATCGCATAGTTACAATAGGTTTTCAGGGCTTTCTCATTAAGTGAGAAACTTGTTTGTTTTCTGTAATCCACAAAGATAAATTCAATCCTTGGTGACATGGGGACAATAGCCACCTGACTTTGAATAGAACATAGTTTATCAACTGCACTGAGAACAACAGGCTTGTCTCTATTGTGCTTGTGTAGGAGGAGCCTCGTAAATGTAGTTATCCAACGTGTTTCCCTGACCTCACTTGGAAAAATATCCCACCAACTATGCTACAAATGGTAGCTACATTTTTCCTCCCCTCTATCATTGCTCTCCAGATCTTAAATCTAGATTTTCCATTACAACATGAGGCTTCAATGCACTGCTGTTTTATATAATGCACGGTGCTTATCCACATATTGGCAGCGTCTTTATGTTCCAGTGCCGTAGGAAAGAAGTAAAAATTCACTTGCAGACAAAGTGACAGCTTCTGTCAAGTTTACTTAGGTATTTGGATTTAACTTCTGAATTTAAATTAAAAGAAAACCGATTCAGTCTATTTCCTTTCCTTTGTAGATATATCATATTATTTAATTAAAACACTACCAATTTTGCCATCATGATAATGCTCATTTAATAATATTAAAAACTAAAAGTGACAGTTAAAACACAAAAAGATCTTGGGTCAGCTAAAAAAGCCCCAAAACTCAGACCTTACAGAACCTTAAAAGCAGCCTCTAATAGAGGTTTCTCTTATATATAGTCACAAAATTTGCTCTGATTTTTTAAAATGGAGGGGAACGTCTGAGTCTCTCTTTCCCCACTTAAAAAGGCTGCAAAGCTTAGTTAAGAAAATAAATAGAAAAGACTTTGAGTAATGTGTGTGCTCCTAAGGAATGCTATGGTCCAGCTGCAGTCGAGGCTGAGGACATCAGTGGCTCTAGCTGTTTGTTTGCTGTACACACAGAGTCCTCTCCTCCCTTCTGCTGAGAGTCCCCCTGTATTTGTTTTGGTTGGATTCCCACAGAAGATTGTAAGGTGGAGGTCTGCGTGTCTTGACAGCTCTCAAGCAGCGGAACTGCTATGTTCTTGTGGCATGTTGTGATGCCCACCATCAAGTTGACACCATGTTTTCTGCCCTGGTACTTTCTGCAGCATTTGGTATGCTACAGCAACAGGGGATTACACACTTCACAATGCAGGGTGAAACACTTTGCTCTTTGCATGGTTTTTAAGAGGTGAACCCAGAAGAATTGATAAACGGTCATGCCAGTGGGAAAGGGAAGGCAAAATGGAAACTTTTCCTGCATGAAGTTGTTCTGCCAAAGCTTTCCAACAAGTTGAAATAATGTTTCTGAGAGATGGCTTCTCCATCCAAGACCCTTAGCTGGACCTGAGATCATCCTAGAGGCAGCAGATAGGTAGAACTTGGAGAACTCAGAGGTCTGTAGCTTTCTCTGCCCTTGGTTCAGGAGTTTTCCACCAAGGAGCAGGAAGAATCCTAGAATTACCATTCCCAGGGGTTACCTCTGGGTTCACCACACTGCCATAATTATTTGTAAAGAATCACAGAAAGAAAAAAAAATCAAATTGACGTAGATTTAGACAGAGGTTGAAGTATGTACTGAGCTTCAAGAGGGCAAACAGTTTTTGGATTACAAATATACTCAAAGTTATGTGAGTACTTAGCTGCCACCTTGAATCATAGCCATTGTCAGCAGCCTATGATTAAATACTCTGTGAGTATGAGAGAGGTTTCTATTGCACTTTGGAGGTTTTACAATGATTTTGAACTAAAGTAAGACAATACCAAGCACATTCATTCACAATTTGGTATGGTACTACACCAGTCTAGGATCATCTCTTCTGTCACAATAATCCATATGGTAGACAGACATATACAGGCATCATCTTCTGGATCCCTCAAGGCTGATGGAACGGGTCACAGCAACCATCTGTTGATGACTGCATCATTGTGCTGGTAGGTCTCAGACGTACCAACAGAGCAGGGTGTGTGAATGCTGGCTGCTTATGCTTCAAGCAAGACATCAAACAAATCTGCAACTAAAGCCAACTTCCCCACTGTAAACCATTCAAACTGGCCAAGATGCTTTTGTTTAAAATGAAATAAGGGGCAGCACAAACATTTTTTTTTCAACGGACCCGTGGGATCCGTAACTTCTGTTAGGACAGTGATGATTCACCCACGATCACGAGCGAACTGCTTATGCTGGTACAGCTGGATCCAGCAGAGAAGCCTGTCACGGGCAGACAGTTTTCAGCTATGACTTTGTTGATTCATGTCCGTTGTTGAAGTGCTCATCTGTAGAACAACACTGAGGCCTGGGCACCAACAGCAGCAGCAAAATACTGCTGCCTGCCTCCTCACAAGTACCAGCAAAAAGTGAAAACCTACCTTTCCATCTCAGAAAACCTTCCTGGGTCTCTCCTCACAAACATTGCTGTGTTTGTCTTTGGAGTCTTGTGGGCTTGTAACCAATCTCTTCGGTCCTCATGGGGCAGTTCAGGTGCCATTGTTTCATGGTACGGCTGGCAGTGAAGTTGTGCTAGCACAACTGGTTGGCATCCTTGGCTGTGAGCAGAGCTAAGCCAGCAGGGATTGCACAGGTGGTGGTCAGCTGGGTCCCCCCACTGTCTGCAGTGTAGGGCTGTCTCACAGAGAAGCAGTGGGAGCTCCTGGCATTGCCACTTCATCTCCAAGGCATGCCACCTCCGGTTTCATGGCTCTGGGTCACATGAAGGTGTTCATTTCCAGTTAATGTTCAAGAAATCTAATCATCCCTACTGTATTGCGATATCCATTTCTTCTTCCTTATTTGCCTGTGCTATTTTTTTTTCACACTCTCTGTCATAGGAAGATTTCTTTCCCATTTATGGGTGCACATCTTTGTTGTAATATACAGCAAATTTAGTAACAAACCTTTACCTATAGTAGGTATACTGTATCATCATTAAATGGAAAAAATTGCCTTGCAAATTTCGTCTTAGACACCAATGCCATCTAAGGTGGAGAGGTGGAGAGAAAATGGAGAGATGATATAGATGAAAATGAGATAGTGTCATTTTCCCATCTTGCTACCAGGCATGTATGTACCTAAAGGGGAAGCTACAGATCCTTTGATTTCTGGCTTTCATATTTGTCTTCGGCACATAAGTCTAAGTTTTATGGGTAAATTTTTGTACAACATTTCATTGAAATGTCATCAGTAAATGGAAATCTTAAATGAAGAAGCATTCAGTGGGCTATTGAGTTTACAACGGACATCTTTATCCTGAATATTTTGGAACCCTGTTATTACAGCTACAGTGATAATTCTTATAAAGCTATTGTAGATGGTCATAGCAATTTTGAATGGAAAAATAAATAAAATATATCCATTCAATCCCTTTAATTGCATCCACACCAGAACTTCAGCTACAGGAGTGAAAACTCATGTTTCTAAGAGGACTTTGCAATACAGGTCCAACCTTATGTGAGTCTTAGATTAAGCAGGTATGTAGGAAAGGGAAGGCATGAGGGCTACTGGTGGGGAAGAAGGGGAATGAAATACCTGAACCCTGTGCTTCCTTTCCTCCAGCTGTGCCATCCAGCTGTTTCTAGCTCAGAGAACAGAGAGTATTTGAAGCAGAGCATGGTAAAAGAAATGAAAGAGTTAAAGTGGCAGGGGCAGTGTAGATCTGTGGAAGGAAAAATGCTTCCCAAAATGGATCAAAAACAACAAATACAAAATGTACTGAATGAACTTTTGTCTTTACTTAAGATTAGCTTAATTTTTTCTAGAAGAGAAAAAAACACTTTCTCTAACAACACGAACCCTGTGTGTATTTACCTGGGGCTTATAGAAATAGCTCATATGACAAGTCTGGCTCCATAAACTCCACCTAAGAAGCCTGGATCAGCAAAATTCAATCTGGAAGCTGTCTATAAATGTATGAAACCTGTCTGAGGTTTCCAAGTTAACTAGTAAAGTTATCTTTTGTTTGTAAAAAGATATAACATTTTTATAAATTAATACTGAAAACCGTGGAAATCAATTTTCAGTTTTAGCTGAAATCAGTTTGGTGCTTTAGCTAACTTCTGTTTTAATTTTGCTGATAAAGAAATACTAGCTCGAGACTGATCACATAAAGAGAGGTCTATTTGGTAATATGTTTAATTACTTTTTGGAGATATTTTTGTCTCTTTTTGCTCACTGGAGACTTTCAGCAGTTTCATGCTTTGAATAAGTCTTAAGGAAGAAGTTAAAGCCAGCAGTCAGCTGCTCTAAGGCTGATCAAATAGTGCTTTTCTGCATGTTTTACTAAGAGATGAACAAGTGATCCCATTTATAGAGCATACTACATGTTGACAGAGCACATTACTTCATTTTGCCGTATTGGCAATTCGAGATCTTAACAAAACAATGCTGAGGTTGCTCTCATTCTGCATTGCTATCCTTGGAATGCCTCTTGGATTTTCATTAACTCTGTCACTGCAAGATACCACAGATGGAGGCAGACTTTATGGGGGGAGTAATAAACATCAGAGACCAGAGAGTTGTAAACAGCTTAAATTCCCTGTCCTACGTGGATGAATCCCTTTTCCTTAGGACTCTGTGGTGTTTTCAACTTCTGTAGCTACTTGGTCTAGCTGGAGGTGAATGGGTGGATACTTGCAAGAGCTCTGATACCTCCCAGCTGCCGTGTGGGTAGAAGTGGTCTTAAACTCCTGCAGCCAGCATCAATACAAAGAGTAAGTCTCGAGATTCAGCCTGACACTTGGCTCATGGCTTTCTGGCTCTGCTCAGGGGCACAAATCACATGCAGAGCCACTTACGCGATTTCTTTTCCCTTGAACTTTTCTATCAAGGCAGAGGGAAACAAGGGGAAAAAAGAGCACAGCTCTGATTCACTGCTGCGTTACTCCAGCTTTCCCCTGTGTCAGCTTCGTCTTCATCAGTATTACAATAGATTCAAGATAAAGTAAAGCTGCAGTGGATCAGCAGGAAGCCTTCCAAGGCTTTCCAAGAGGGAGTTCCACCAGGACAGTTAAAGCAGACCAAGTCACCAGAGAAGAATTTAACTACAAAGGAGCTAGGCGTCCTGGCTGCCCAATGACAGCAGGCTCGTGTGGGATTCCTTAGGAATAGCTGTGGTGCTTTCAATTCATAGTTTACCTTTTTCCAAAACAATTGCTTGAGAACAGGCCAGCTCTTTTATACAACCCAGCGTTTCCCAAGCTATTTCGCCCAGGGGAATCTTCCCCTCCCAGATTAGTAGAAAGTGTCATTGCTCAGTGCTGCGGCTATGCTACCTGCAGACCCAGGAGCCTGCGGGCTGTGTCCTGTTTTCACCTTCCTCCCATCCCTGCAAAGGGAAAAACCCCAGTTTGGGATATACAAGAATAACTACATCCAAGCCAGGAGGGATTCAGTGTTCTTACAGCAGTAAAGGATCACGCAGTTTAAAACAGTACAGCTCTGGAAGCAGAGAAATTGTGCTTAGATGATGGTGTATTTCTTATATGAATCATGCTTTCGTGTTTCTGTTCGCTTTTAAAAATCACTTTATCAACAGTGCGTGCGCTCAGGGTTCTAGTTTCCAGGTAACAGTGAGAATCAGACACCCAAGTCCTTGGTGATTTAGCCTTTCACTGAATACAAATGGGAGGCAGTTAGCACTAAGGTACTGTAACACCTCAGTTTGCATAGCTTTTGGCCTGAGTTTTAATTCCTGGGAATGACATGCCATAGTGGTCATGTCTGATGCAATGGCCATCACAATTGATGCAGGAGAGAATAGAACTGCAATAAATGTACCTTCTGCAGTGTATTTACTGCTGTGTTTTCAGCAATGTGCACTGCACAGTACTGGATTGGTACATGAGTCCTCTAGGGTAGGGGATTAATCCCTTTTACCTGGCCATGTAAGAGGGGCCTTCTTGCAAGCATCTCTTTCCCAAGCTCCAACCCACGTGCATTTTGGTTTGCATTTTGGGAACACATGGCCGTTGAAACAAGCTACCCAGTTGCTGAAGAAAAGGTATTTAAGGTAGTCATTCTTTACCTTGGGTAGCTCAGAGACCTGTTGTAGGGGTCTGCACATGCACATACCTACAGTAGTAGCTTGTAGAAGGCACATGTAGTCTGCCAATGTAGTTGTGTCTGGAATTTTATTCAAGGGATCAAACATGGGGTCTGCTTTAGAATGACATGCCTCTAGCTCTTTTAACTCTCCTGTCTCTTTAGATTAAGCCTTTAGTGACTGTAAGGGGACCAAGGCATAGACACCTATATATAGGTATCTGAATCTGAAGGTGAATCCCAGCTGGGACCCTTATACATTTGTTTTGTTTTGTTTGCTTGTTTGTGTTTTGTTTGTTTGCTTTTTTGTTTGTTTGTTTGTTTGTTTGTTTTTGTTTTGTTTTTCTTACCTGCTTTATAGTGTTTTTACAGTGAGGGTAAGAGCCACCCAAAGTGTTTAAGATTCTGTGTTTTCCCATCTGTCCTTGGAGTGCTGAAGTCAGTTCCCTCACGTTCTCTCTCACTTGTCATGGCAGGTCAGGGGAATGCCTGAATCATTAGGTGATTGAAGCTTCTTACCAGAAAGTAAATCTGCTTTGATGCTTCTGCAGCCGCAAGGTAAAAACAAGGATGGACTTATAGCCAGGAAGAACAATGCTCAATTAAAACTACTTTGCTGATTGAAGTCCTCAGAAATCAATATATTGAAATTGCAACCGTACCTGTTCTTCAGAGCAAAACCAGACAGTGAATGTGATTGCTAGAGCACATGATAAAATTATTCATCGTTGATGTGGTGGACAGCCATATATACGAGTGCAAAAGACTTCACGAGGAGCTCACAGTGTGAGGCTATTGCATGTGATTCCATTTTATAAATACAAAAGAGCAGATGTTTCAAAAGCCATTAATCGCAATAATGGATAGAAATTTGCTGCAGTGGAAAGAGACCATTTGCTGGCCTTCAAATATTTCATTTGTAACCCCTTGAATCCACTTCTCATGAATCCGAGAAAACTAACCCTGTGTTACAAGCAGGCTGAGCAGAGTCTCTGGGTTTACGACTGTGAGAAAATCCTTTTGCGCTGTCCCACAGCAGAAGGCCTGGGGCTGACTCAGGGTACGTATCTTTGGATTAAGTCTGTCCGGTGATCCAGACCAAGACCCAGTGATCCCCAAAATCTCATGTTCCCATTCCTAATGCAGGCTGCCTGGCATTACTCCACTCCAGGCTCCCAGGCTGTAGGTCGGGCTGTGGGACAGGCTGCCTGCCAGGGCTTGGCACGGCCAGAGATGGCCCTGCCGTGCTGAGTGCCAGTGCCAAGACCTCAGGGCTTCACCGGGCTGTGGCATGTCCTAATTCCTCAGTGGTTCCCAGGCTGGCTCGCTGGCTTCCCAGGCTCCCTGCCCTGGCACTGGGATGTCCTGGGGTGCGTCCTGGGGGCTGTCACTCCAGAGTGGTTTGTGTGGCAGCTCCCTAAGGGCTCAGAGAAAAGCGGGGGGTTTCTCAGGCTCAGTGAGAACAGCTGCAGTGGTAGTACCCAAGCAGAGTACTTCGCGATTTGTCATTTTCTGGCTCAAAAAAAGCGTAAGAATTTACGCAGTTCACAAGAAATTTTAAGATGTTGGCTTTAGTCTCAATCGGATGAAAGTCAGATTTTGAAAAGCAACGTTCCTTATCAGCTGGAAAATTTGCTCTTTCAGTCAGCTCCTGTGAATGCTATGAATAATACCCTGCCTATGATTTACAGCTGAAATCCAGAACTCAAAGACGCCAAGTCTATCTGCTTACATGATCCCCAAATTATTGACTATTCCAAAAACTTGACATTTGTAACCACTTCACATATAGCCTGAAACCTATTAAACATTGACTTCATTTGAAGAGGTTTGTTAACATTATGAATGTTATTGTTGTTGGTCACAAGAGGTTTGGTCTTATTTCAATCTTGAAATAATTACTTTTACACTGTAAAAGTGATTTATGAATTATGACATTAAAACAAACCGTACAGTAGTTGCATTACTTCTTGGGAAAGTTTGTTCACTAATTATTACTCTGCACGCCAAATGGATTTTACCAATACTGTAATGTCCACAAAATAATACTGAGTAAACTTTAGGTGTGTGAAAGAACCGTTCCCCTTCCCAAACTCCTGTTAAATGTCCATATGGCAAATTTAGCTAGAAGCCCATGCTTCTGTCATTTGCTGATAAGCATTTCTATTTCTAGTCAGAGAGCTAATCATGTATACGGAGCCGATTTGTTTCAAGTTAGTGTTTTCTATTTTTCTTGTGTAGCTGCAATTTCTGCAAAAGTCATATGTAATGGAACAAAATTGTGCTTTTCTCCCTCTGCAGTTCTCAAAACACATTTTAGGTAGAAGGGTAATTGAGAGTGAGAGCTCAGCCCAGTGGTGCAGTTTATGGTGAACGTGAGTCGCAAGGAGATAAACAAGGAAGGAAATACATGGAGATCTGCCCACTTTCAGCAAGTAGAGAAATCTCCCAGCTTGCTGTTTTACCAGATGTGTATCATCTACAGAGATGAGACTTTACTGAAATTTTTGGTTCGTATGTTTAAGGTCTTTAAGCTGTTTTGAAGATCTAAACCGAGGAGTCACGTTTGCTTCCATTTAGCATTTTGTCCTGTCCTCCCTCCCCCCTTTATTTTTTTCACCATATTCCTGTCTGCCTTTTTAGCTTGTTCCATCATCAAGGAAAAACAAGAAATAAAAAAATATTAGGTCTGAAACTCTGTCATTAATCTTCACATGAAGCAGTGAGTGGTCCCATTTATTTAAATTGCAGCCTTTGAGGGAAGAAAAAAAAAGATGTTGGAGGGAAAACTGTTAGTTTCTTCTGCAGCTTTAAAAACTGAATGAACTACAGCAACCTGCTGAGAGTAAATTCTAATCTTTGTTGAAAAACTATTTTATGCAATGTGATAGGGTCATAGATTTGATTTACAAGTTGCTAGTTTGGAGTTTTAATTTAAAGATGTTATCATGAATTTTCACTGACACTAGAGGCGGAGAACAATGTGCAAACATAAGGAACGTAATTTATCCTTCTTCTGAGATGTGAATCTTAGATTAAATCTCTCTGGCAAACTGCTGATAACTGATGGTGCAGTGATGTGCAGTATCACATACGAAATATCCTTCTGTGATTTAGAAATTAAAGAGTAGAGTGAATTATTAGATGAAAAAACTATGAATGTAGCAACTAGAATGAAATGCCTGAGTAAAATTCTGGTGGCAGTGCCATCAGTGCTAACTGATAGTGTCCTGGATAGCACACTTCTGTCAGGGAAAGGATTTTGCTTGGGGTTTCTTGGTGAGTTGTCCATCTCTTCTGCTGAACACTTACCAGAAAATCTGTTTCTGATCCTGCGGCAAGTTATTCTGAGTGTCACCCTCCCCGGGGGCTGTTCTGTGCATTGCTGCCGCTGCTTCCCAGAAGGTGCCATCGGGCAACTGTAGCAGCTTCAAGGGCAGAGTGTGGGGAACCATGGAGGGAGGGCAGGGTCTTCCTAAAACACTTAGTGTTGCCATTCCTAAAAAAAATGCTGCTCCTGCCCCTCTGCACAACACAGCCTGCAGGTTTGAATTAGCGATCTGGAGCCTGGTTTCCTCTCTCGGGCTTTACAGACTCGGAGAGTGCAGGAGCATGATGTGGGTGTGCACAGGGTACAGTTCCTCTCTGCTTGTACCACCTGGTGCAAGCACAAGCTGAGGGTTTGTGTTTGGGGAACACAGGCTGCTTTGTATCGACTCCCTAGGAATAAAGCTCCAGCTTCCTCTCTGCTGGTACGAGCAACACTTGGACAACTGTAGACTTAGGAACTCTAACGGTATCATGCTCTTCTAGGGCATTAGATCTCATATAACAGGGTTTCAGACATGCAGAAAATTACAGTGATTGAGTTCTTTTTAAATAGGATTTCCTTTGTCTGAGAAGATACATGTCACCGCTGTGAAAAAGCATCTAGAGTGAGATGGTACTTCATTCTTCCCAGCCATTAAGTACTGTTTCCCCTGGCTCTGTTACAAACTGGTGAGAAACTATCAACATATTTTGATAGGTAGCAAATAAGTACTTTTTCAAAACAACAAAAAAAGTTAGTTCTGAACAATGGATTTCTGCAGTATATTATCTCTTAATTTTGATTCCTTAGTCTCTAGTTTTTGTTAATGGATGATTATGTATTTGATTTACTTGTCTGTCATCCTTCCTCTCTCTTCTTTTTGGGAAATAGACTTAGACTGTAACTGACCGAATGAACATTTGGCCAGAATAAGGGAAGTGCTAATTCCCTAAGGAAGAAGTGTGCTGCCAGTATCACTCTTGGCGCTTGCTCAGCAGCCACAGAGGCAAGTCTTTTCCAGATTTGGAGCTAGTTCTATGTAGAAACTGCATTCACATGCTATTAGAAAGGTCAAACAGAACAAGACCTTTATGCATGTTTGAAGCTTTCTCACCTGAAGAAGTGAACTGTTTTTTCACCAGGTAAGTGCTGTCACCCCTGCTTTCTGGAATAAAAACAATCAAGGTGGTGAGACTGTTAAGACCTTTTCTGAAAGCCCCAAGTGAGATTTAAGGGCTGACCCCATCCCTTGCAGCTCCCAGCGTGGGCTTCTTCTCACTGGATGCCTGAAGGGCAGACATCTGCACTACTTGTCATGGGCTCCCAGCCGAGTGCAGCAGGTGCTTCTAGGGAGCAATTTATCAGATCAGTTTTTGATGCCTGCTTGGAATGATGTAAACTGTCCATCAGATGTCTCTGCTTCTTCCCATGGAGTAGGAAAGACTTGGGTGATAACTTGAGGTGCACACTGTAGATGTTTAAATATACATGTAGGTGAGACGAATCCATTTCTGCCGTAAGGACCAAGCTGGCTTCCTTCCCGTAACAGGGTGGATTTGGAAACTTTTCCCTACCTCATCTGATGTGACATCAGACAGCTTGAGTCACTAGTTCCAGGAGTCCTTTTGGAGAAGTCACTTCTCCTCAGTTTCATTCTTGTGTGCTGTCTGACACTGTACAGCTGGTTTCTTTTGTTTTAGAGCAAGTAGAGTGGAGAAAGCATTTGGTCTGCAGAGCAATACTGAAAAACAAAAACTGGCATCATCAATGATCAGCACACCAATATTCGATTACCTACTCATTTACCAGATGGAAGCAACTAAATTGTATTTGAAACATGGTATATTCGTCTTTTTCTGTTGTCAACAATAAGTGATACATAGGAAAGAAGGAGTGAAGTTTTTACTGTAATCTGTATTTTTAGGTGTAAAGCATAGGCTATAGCTTCTTAAAGCAGTGTAAGAAACAACAACAGTGTAGTCATGGAAAACTAATGGGAAAGAAAAAAAAAACACAGTAGCGCAGTATTTCATACAAAGTATCACAGTATTTCATACAACAGAAAAGGATTTAAACTTATTTACTGATTTTTTTCTGGCTTATATATTTTTTTCTTGATTGAGTGTCCTTGGAGTGAGTGTACAGGAATATGTTTTATAATGACCTATTAAGAGAAGCTGAACTGGAAAGTTTACACTTTCCAAAGTGAGTTGCATGCATTCATTGGGTACCCATTATCAGAGGAGGAAGGCAATTTGGAAGGAACACCAGGGATGGACGATATACCAGTGTGAAAAAGGAAGGAATGTGGAAAAGAAAAGTTAGCTCAAACTGCTGTGAAAGATCAGCGTGTTAATCCTAGTAACTAAATGGCTTAAACTGGGGACAAGCAGCCGAGTAGCACAGCACAGCTTGTTACTCCTCATTGCAGATCAGGGCTGCGCTTTAAATCCTGTGAAATTTGAAGTCAGGTAGACACCTTGGCCATGATAAATACAATATACGCTAACTTGATACTCACCACCACATCTTGCTTTGAAAATACAGGAAGATTTTGTTTTAAGGTCTGGCCTTTGAAAACACCTTCTGCAATTAGCTTTAAAATTTGTTACTAGCTGATGAAGAATGTTGAACTGCACTTTTACATTTCTGATACCTGCAACTTACCAAATCCTATACGATACTCTGAATGGAAATACTTAAGGAATCATTTTCTCCCTGTTTTTTGTATTGTGGTAACAGAAAGCCTACATCTCGTAAACTCGCACCTTTCTGGGTTGACAGCCCTCTGTGGAACTGCTAAGTTTTGTCCCACAACTCTTTGTTTGTCATTGTATGAAGTTCTACTTATTTCTTCTCTTTGCATACTTGTTATTTTCAGTCCTAGCTATGCTGCTGTAAAAGCCTGTCAGAGTTGAAAACGTACTTCCATGCACACTCCTCTTCTGCTCCCGGTATCCTGCTCCCAACGAGACAAGCTCGTGCTTTCCTTTGTGCCAGCTCTGGCTCTCATCTCCTCCCTCGGCGAGCTGATTCAGCCTGCTGCACGGGAGGAACGTGCAGTTTGCAGCATTAGTTTGCAACGAGCCCTGAAGCTGAGGGAGGGGAGGCAGTGGCAGGACACTGCCGGGTGCGGGGGGATGGAGAGGGTCACCGAGCCAGGCTCTCCTTCCTGGTGACAGTAAATTGCCTGGGCAGACAAGTTCAGCCTGCAAAACCTCTCCTCTAGTTGGCCTCTTCTGGGACAGTCTTAATCTTCCTGCTGTTAGTTTTTTTGCCTTTTCCTAAACTGCACTGTTTCTTCTAAATTCTGCATCTCTGCATTTGCTATTTTTTTTTTCTTTTTCTTCTATACCTTCTAGTCGTGGATTATTTCTGGTCTCTTCTCCATATGCTATTATTATTATTATTATTTTTTTTCACTTCGGGGTGTTTATTGAAATATATCCCCCGTGTTTTAATCCTAACATTTTCTGATGTTTAGCATTTCCTTTTGTGTTGACCATTGTCGGGAGGTATGGCTAAAAAGGTGGTGATGCTATAAAGCTTGAGGGTAGAAAAACTATTTGCCTCTTCCTAACCTTGTTCGTCTGCTTTCTGCTGCTTCCTGTGGATAAATGCCATGGCTGCAGAGCAGAGCGAAAAGAACACTAGGAGTCAGAGCATGGGGCGTGTGTAGAGTTGTCAGGATGAAACCATCTCCCCAAAATAAATAAAAAGCAGAACTTCAGAAGGGGAAAGCAAACACTCAGCTCTTTTTTTTTTTTTTCTCTTTCTTTCTTTTTAAAATTATTTTTTTTGCCTGCCTGCTTGGAGATCCTGTTGATTTGAAATGTTCGATATGTGACATTTATTTCTGTTGGGTACTGCTTTCTGATGCATTCCCTGCAATTGTTCAAATACCTACCCAGCCTCATTTTCCTGGAAGGGCACTAGCACAGCTTAAGAGACAAAAATGGATTTTATGGGTAAACGCAGATACTCCGTGCTTTGCCTGAGTCAAAGTTAGCTGAGAATTACCTCCCTAACCATGGGAACCCTTAAGGATGTTTTCCTCTGCAATAGGAATTAAAACCCATAGAAGATCCATAACTGGACATACATAATCAGTAGAGCACAGAAACATTGGCTCAGCTGATCCAGTGTGTATTCTGAGCTGTTTTGCTAAAATATTCACTCACAAACTTTTTTGTTTGTTTGGTTTTTTTCCCCAAGAATGATATTACTTTTGTTTATAGATAAGTCAAACCCAGTAAAGCTCGTTAATTTCACATACATCATTTCTTTAGGGAAGAACTCACCGTAACTGGGGGAGTTACTGGTAAAACAAATTTCTGCAAAGTGTTAGAAAAACCGGTTCAAAAGATGGAAGAGGCCTCAGGAAAGCATCTAGCCCATCCCTTAGGATGGGTCTCCCTGTTTCGGTCACTTCTGAGGGAGCTTTTTAACGCTGCCATTGCTGGAGATGCCACAGCCTCCCGAGGCGAGTCGGAGCGAATTACAGCAGGGCAGAACCCGATTTGTACCGTGTGCAGGACTGGGTTCCCCTTCCCCAGTCGGTGCAAACACACGCGTGTAAAGGGACGAACGCACCACGAAACAGGGCTCCGCTTTTCAAGGCAGGGTGGTGAGCCAGCCCTCCCCAGCCACACCTCACAGCATACATCTACAGGGAGGGCGGGCAGCCCACACCACACCACAGACACCAGCAGCCGGCAGCGTTATCCCCAGCCCTCGGGGTGAGCCCGGCCGCCCGCCGGGACGCTTTGGGGCGGGTGGCGGCGGGGCAGCCCCGCAGGTGCGGCCGGGCGGGGCGGCGGGAGGGCCGAAAGCACCGCTCCTCCTCCTCCTCCTCTTCCTCCTCCTCCTCAACCTCCTCCTCCTCCTCCTCCGAGGGGCTGCCGGCTCCCGCGGCGGGGCGGAGCGGGGCGGGCGCTGCCGGAGCCCCGAGGGGAGCGGAGCGGAGCCCCGAGGACAGAGCAGCCCCCCCCGGGTCGCCCCCATCGCCCCCCGGCCCCATGGGGGACTCGGTGTTCGGCGAGAAGCCGGCGCTGCGCTACGCGGTGAGTGCCGGGCAGGGGGGATTTGGGGGAGATCCGGGGTTCATAGGGGGGCTGGAGGCTGCTGGCCCCTGCGCGGAGCGGAGCCTCTCGCCCCCCTGGTGTGGGGGATCCGGGGGGGTCCGGGGTGCGAGCAGCCGGTGCTGTTATTTCCTTCGCTGGGGCTTGTGCTGCTGAGAAGCCACTTCCTTTCTGCTGGCCTTATTAGGAGCATTTTCGCGGTTGCTCGGGCAGAGGGGGGAGGAAAAAAAAAAAAAAAGGCAAAAAGAAAGCTGCCTGCAAACACCCGTCTGCCTCCTCGTGAATACCCAGCGGCGGCGGGCAAAGGCGTGCGGGCTGTGCGGCCACCCCGCTGCTCGCCCCGGGGCGTGTGGCGAGTGCCTGGGGGGCCCGGGGAGCCCCCAGCAGCCCCCCCGGCGGGTCCCGGCTCCTCCGGGCTTCCCCGAGCACTACGCTCCCCCGGTGCCCTAAACGGGGCTCTCCCCTTGACTCTGTCGTCCCTTAAACCTCGTGTCTGCAGCCCAGAGCCCTAGCGGGTTGTGGGTTTTCTGCCTTTTTTTTTTTTTTCGTTTTGGTAACGTCTTGCTTTTGGGATGCCGGCACACCCGCACGTCGCTTAGCCCCCCGGGTAGCGCTGCAGCTCCCAGGGGTGGCGGTGGGCTGTGCAAGGCGGTCATCTGCAGGCAAATAACTTTTGCATCCCGTGTGAGTAGCGGCAGTGATTTTGCTGGGAAACTCCTTATCCAATTAATAGGAATCTTCTTGTAGGAGGGTAACGGCCCCGTTTGTGTTTAGGCACGTGGTAGACCCGTAACAGCCCCGTCATATGCTAGCTCTGAAACTTTTATTGCTTCCTGTGGATGCGCTTGTCCCTCTACCATCATCTGCTAGCTGCAAACGCATCGTTGCTGCTGGCCGTTGGGTATCAGTCCCTTTTCTTGCCAGCAGTCGTGCAAAGCAAGAAGCAGGATGGCTAGCTGCCTCGGTGACCGTCACCAGCATTGCAAAAACCACTGCTGTACAGCAATCCAAGAACATTTCCTATTACAGACAGCGGGAAAACGCTCCTAAGAACCCTTTGAATATTTTAAACTACTACTATTTTACAATCAAGTATGTTTACTTTTTAAAAATATGCTAATATTTTAATAATAACATGATTCATAGCACTTAAGAGGACAGCGAATTTTGCAGGCGATGTTACTGCTTTGTTTAGAGAGCATGGACCTAGATGCTATGCATAATCCACACACGTGCTTGGTGTTGTCTGTGAGCAGCCTAATTGAAATCAACTGCCTGTTGACCTGAAGATAAGCTAAGAATTTAGAGCTTTGTTGGATTGAGGCCTTTGTAATTGCTGCTTAACTGTAACTTACTGCCGTTCTTGTTAACTTTGGGTAATTACACAGTCTAGCTGCAAATCACGTTCTTGGATTGTTTTGATAACTGTGAAATAAAAATTATGCAGTGTTATAGTATTTAATAGCAATTAATTTATTGACAGAACAAATTATAGTGATTAATGTGGAGGGCTGTTCTTCTGCTTTTTAGGACTGATAATTAAAATTTCACGATTTCCATAAAGGTATGTAAAGAAGCATCTGCCTTAGTATTTCAGTTCTATGTAGTATTTTTATGAATACTCGTAGAAAGTTAAATAATATCTCGCTCTTGCTGTATATTGCCTACATAAGCCATACTTGATTGTTTTTAGGCCCAGATTCGTTCTACTTCCTGATTAATCATCTACTGTTCTCTGCTGAATTCAATCTGATTTTTAAGCTGTTCTCGGAATTGTGATATCTGACTGATATTAAGATCTCCAAATGTTCTGGGAACATTTTTCAACTGACTTCATGAAGTGAAGAGTGATGGCCACCTTCCTGACACAAGATGCCTTCCTATTAATTTCTAAATTCATATTTTTTTTCTTTAGTCTTAGAAGTGGCTACAGGGAAAACTGCTTTGCATATTTTGGCTAAAACATCAGAAAGCAATATTATACTTAGAGAGATCCACTGGTAATTCAAAATGTAGTTTTTTACACAAGTGACTAAAAATAGCACTGGGGTTGCACAAGAAACCTCTCAGTGGGCTGAAGCAGGAAGCTTCAAGTATGGTCTAGTTTGGATATAGCTATCTGAATCTCGATATAGCATCTTTTCATCATGTTTTGTCTTCCAGTATTTACCAGAAGGGATTTCCCTCAAGGGAGGGGATGTTTGCCCTGGCAGGGGAACTCTGTCCATCTTTCGCCAGAGAAGAAAGGGGAGAGGAGCAGGGCTTTGGAGTGGCTGCTGTGTCCCAAAGGGTATGGCAGGGCTTCATCTGGAGTCGCAGCAAGGCTCTTGCTTGGAGAGGGAGACCAGGACTTCTGCCAGCTCGAGCTCTGCCACTTGCTGGAGAGAGGGGACATCTGGGTCCCTGAAGGGCATGAGTATGAGGTGGCTTAAGGTCACCTCCAATTTGAATGTCATCCCGTAGAGTGCTTTGGGAAGAGAAGAATTTTTCCCTGCCTTTGGTAGTATTCAGGGTATTGGCTTGTCTCATTGTGTGCAGTTGTCCCTTTGCTGGTAAGCTGGGCAGATATTCTGCTTGTTTTTACCACCTGAAATCTCAGTCTGGGTGGAAGGATGCAGAAAACTGAAGAAACAAGTTTGCAATGGCAACTATGACAGCGGTGAAACACAGAATGCTTTCTGGAGCATAGAGGGGAGTAAAAAGAAGGTAATAGACGTGTTCCTCCCATAGTCTAATTGTAGTGATGGTGATAGTTATTTATAACAAAATTAATTTACAGAATAATTCTAAGTTCAATACTGAGATTGATGGTGACGCTTTGAAACCATGAGCTAGAACTGGAGAGCTCCCTTTTTGAGGAGGACCTGAGTGCTGACATCCTCCTGTAGATTTGGTTGCTTTTTGCAAAAATCTGCTTTTAAAGAGTTGCTTGCCTTTCTGATTTCAAGACACGTTGCCTGATGACTTGAGCTTTCAGCCACTCCGATTTTAACACCAATTATGTGCCACAAGCAAACCACATTTATTACAGCGGTGACAGTAAATCCTTCAAGAAATTAATCTTGCAGGACTAATTACATCAACTTCTTTATTTTCTTTAAAGCAACATACTCAGCCGCCCCAAGGCTGAATGAAACTTGCCAGGATCACTTGTCTGGCCTGATCCTGGCCTCTCCTTTGGCTTGGGTCCTTGGGGATCTGGCTTGAGACTGCACAAGTTGTCCTCGTGGTTGCAGGCTGTTCCCAGCTGTTTTCTTTCTTTGGAGCATCCTGGATTCTCTCCCACCACTGGCATTACGAGAAGAAGCTGGGTGGCCCTTCCAGAAAAGGGCTGCTGTGAGTGGGATCCCATCACCAAAGCCATTTGCTTGATTCCCCTCTGTTCCCCACAGGTCCCCCAAGGGAAGCTGTGCAAGAAAAGCAGGCCAGGAGGCCAACAGTGCCTGTGCAGGCCAACTGCGCCGTACTCATGTGGTTGGTCTTGGTGAGGCCGTGGGACTTGGCCTGTGCTCGACATCAAAGTAGGACCCATCAAACTCAAAATGAGTCTGGTGGGCAAGAACCCACCAGAAGCTAAGTGTCTCTGCTTCGTAGGAGGCAGCTGCATTATTTTCTAATACTCGAGTACTCAAAGGCAGTGGTAACTGGTTCAAAAAAAAAATAAATTAAATCGCTCTGTAGGTGTTTTTCAAATTAGGGAACTGTGAAGAACGCTTCCATCTTGATCAGATAAGCAAGTTGCAGAAGAGGCAGTTCGCAGAAGAGGAATGATTAAGTGTTCAAATTTCTGGCATCCCACTCTCAGATTTAATTTGTCAGGGACTTACACTGACTACGTTTGTGTGGGGCTTTTTGCTGGAGGAATATTATTTGTGATCACTGTTGAGCCTAATCCTTCGCTCTTCATTTGGGTGAAATTCTCATTGACAGGGATGATTCACGTAAAAGTGTAATCATTTGTAAGTGCTTTATTGCTAATCTCTAAAGAACATATATAAACATAGGAAACGAGTGCTATTTGTCGCTCAGCAGAGAACACCAAGGCCAAGCTTTGACTGGGATTGATGGACTCTGAAGTAGCTCCAGCCAGCTTCTATCAACCGTGCAAAGTGGCAGAGAGTTAACATCGAGCAGTCGGGATGAGAGGAGAAGACACAGAGCTCTCATGTGCATCACAGGCTTTTAGGAAGTTCTAAAAAGTAAACTTCAATTCAGATTCTGATAAA
The DNA here is from genome assembly GCF_047663525.1 of Anas platyrhynchos. Taxonomy (NCBI): domain Eukaryota; kingdom Metazoa; phylum Chordata; class Aves; order Anseriformes; family Anatidae; genus Anas; species Anas platyrhynchos. Next base: position 130,807,755 of record NC_092587.1, read on the forward strand.
TATATGTATTTTTACAGTTTTTGAACTCTTTATGTATTCCCAGGGCTCTCCATGCATACTTGTATATAAATTGCCTTTCTATTGTGTATGTGGGAGAACAGATGGGGACCAATGCAGGTTGCATTTGCCAAGCTGTTAGGCATTAGGTCAGATGCAGAGCTGTGCTGATGTGGCCCTGTTAGTCTGTCCCCACGTACAGGGGACAGAGGTGTCCTGAAGCACAGAGAAAGTGTCCGTCCCTAGTACTGGCAGACAGTGAAGCTGCCCTTTCATTTGATTTCTCTGCCTGTTCTTATCGAGTATCATCCATCACTGCAGCACGGTTACAGCTCTTGCAATAGCACTTACTTCTATTAAACAGCATCTTTGTATGTGAGACTTGAGCTTTGGGGTTTTTATTCAGAGAGACGCAGGGTCCTTTGGCTTTGATATGGCTGTGCACTTCCCTGGTGTAATTTACACCAATTACACCTCTCTCCAAGGGGATATAACCAACCAGCAGTAGTCCTTCAGAAAGCTGCATGAATGAGATTTCATCCTCATGACACTGAGGGAGTCTGTGAGAGCAGCAAGGTCACCTGTGGCCAAACCCAGCAACTTGTGCCATTGTGGAAGGAGGGACAGCCGTGCAGATGAAGTGCAAGAGGAGGACTGAGAATTTCAGTCTCTGTCATGTCCTTTTTTGGTGATTTTGAACGGGGCACTTTTACATGGTAAGGCTTCTCTTCCTAAAAGAGCTGGTGTGTGGAAACTCGTGCTTATCTTTAGGAGACACTCAGATGTGAAGGTGGTCTGATACAGAACTACCCTTAAAGTAAAAACTTTAGACTCTGAGGGGTCAGTATTTCCCTCCCAGACTGATGTTTTGTATTTCAGTTCTTTTTCCCAGAACCTTTAGGAAATTTACACATGGCTTTTTACATTTCTTTCAGCCTAAAGAGTGAAACTGTATAAATGGAGGTTGACTGACGTCACACATTTTTTTTAATAGTTGGTTCTCCTTTTATTTATCTTCTTTTGTCCATCAGTTACTTCTTATACCCTATTGTCTTTGTATAGCACTGTGAAGAAGGAGGGGACTTGCTAATAATGTTCATCTCCAGTGACATAAAAATAGTAAAGTATTTGTGACAGCCACAGCTCTTCATAACATCGTTTATTTAGAATGTAAATTTCAAAAAATATGTATAACCTAAGAAACAACCTGCTTCATGGAGTCTTTTGTACACCTTTGAGCTTCTTTCCCTCATGTTCCAGTTACTTCTGTTCCTCACTGAGTGGTTGAGCTGTGAGGGTGCTGGCCTCTGCTCTCATTCTAACGTGGTGATGACTGCTTCTGCAGTAGTAATGCAGCTGAACTCACACTGGCTTGGAAAAGAGATATTCAAAGTTTGAATTTCATACTATTACTGCCTGTCTATGATATTTGAGAATGCAGAAAGCCATTTCACTCCATGAAGTGAAATGACTTGTTCTTGTCTAGGGAATAAAAGAGGTGTGCATGCATTGTATTACTCACAAAAAGAACCTGAAAACCTTTCTGCAGCAAGCCCTGGCTGATGAGGCTACGTGGTTCACATTTACTTTCTCTAAGGGGGTGTCAAATCTGAATGCTCCCTTGGGAGACGCCTGGGTCTTGTCAGGAATGGCTGACTCAAAAAGAAAAATAAGTCATGTTTTTCTTTCTAATGATTACTATCTGAGACGTTATCGACAGTGCACAGTTGAAAGGATTTCCTGAATATATCCCCTACTAAATCAAAAAGTGTTAGGAACTGCTAATGAGAAATCGAGTATTACAATGGTACTTAAGTAGACTGCAGTGCAGTGTTCAGTTGCCTTCAGCAACATAAGTAAAGTTTGGGTCTGTCCAGGTGATAGTGACCTCAGGTATATGGGGAGAGCAAGTGCTAATTATAACTACCTGCACAATGGTCTGCTCTTATTTCATAGTTGACTGCTTTACATTTTTGAAGCAGTTGAATGAATCTTTGAAAGTGATGCTGGAATCTGTTTGTTATTTCATCAGTTGGTTACTTTTAAATAACATTCTATATTTTTTTGTATATTGATTTCCCTGCATCTGATTATCAATCATCTTTGCTGTGCTGCCATGAAGGTAGATGATCCTGTGACAGTATTGTACAGTGTAGTTCCCCTGGATTATAGCCAGTCTTTAGTGTCTGTTTACTGTATGCGAACAGTTTTTTATTTTTCTTATATTATTTTAAAATATTTTTATATCAAGTATTGTGCAGGGCTGAGAATGCCAATAGGCACAAATCTGTAGCATCCAAACTTTGGCCTGAGTGTCTGTATCTCCTGAAACTTACAGTTAATTTTTTCTTGGTGCTGATAAGTGTATAATATTGGCAAAGATTTACATATTTAGAAAGATTTGTGTTGTCTAGGTTGTCAGATTTGATTTAGAGGCATAAATTAGGTGGCATTTAATGTTGATTATTTTCTCCCTTTACCCAACAGTTTGTAAGAGCTCCTGTTACACTCATCTGTACATGACTTGGCATACAGATGCAGTATCATTGCAGGCTGAAATTCTTCTCATTTGAGTCGATTACGGTATTTTTTCCAGTCTGATCCTATTAATAAAAATCCTGAGCCTTGCAAAGCACTTTGTTTTAACACAAGCTGTGGAAAAGCATCTGAGGATGATTGCTTGATAGACAGATATTAAGCCTGCTTAAAAACTTGAAAATATCTTTAAGCAGTCCGGGTGGGGTCTTGAATGAACAGGGTACGTAGTACTGTCTGTGAGAACGAAGACAAAGCAAACTCCAGCTTGTGCAGGAGGGAAACCGTGGGTACTAGCAGCCCAGTCCTTGCCTTGCTGAAATGTGTCATGGGTCCTGAACCAGATGTTGGTCCTGAACCAGAAGCCACACCCGCTGCTTCCCTTGGCAAATTGTCTCGCATTCCAGTGACCCTCTGGGTAAAACATCCTTTTATTGGTCCTCTGCCCTTAGATGTTTCCTTTTTTCCTCTGAACTAAGCTGTTCATATCATTTCAGTCTGTCGTTTATATTTGCATACCATGATTATGTATCACTTTAATGTCAGCTGCACATACTGCATTTTGGAAATAGTCCCCACCCCCGGGAAATATGTATGTTTTTTAATGTTTTAGCGCAGAGCATGGTACTGGGGAACTTGTGGCAGAGTGCAGGAGATGTTGATCTGCGAGCAGAGATCTCTCTGAGCGATTGGGAACCCCACGATGAGCTGGCCACTTCCTCTCCCAGATGCCTGTTGGAGTGCTTGCCTTGGGTGTGCTTTCAGCCTCGTGTGTGTGCCCTGTTCCAGCATCTAAGCACACGTGGATGAATGGGTGCAAACAGGTGGTTGGGGAGAGGGAGCGTGGCTCAGTTTCTTACTGTGGGATGGGGGTCTCCTGGGGTGCAGCAGCTGGATTCCATACTTCCTTCCACTAAAAGCTCAGGAAGAAGAGATGCTCTTCCTAGCTGGGCCCCCAACACTCAGTGTGGAGCTGTGTGGATGCTGCCTGCTGGGGTAACTGCTGGAGGGGCAGCAGAGGCTGCTGCACAGCCCCACGTGATGGCTGGGCATCGCCCCGCTCGCTGCCAGGAATCACAGAATTGTCTAGGTTGGAAGAGACCTCAAGATCATCAAGTCCAACCTCTGACCTAACACTAACAAGTCCTCAACTAAACCACATCACTAAGTTCAACATCTAAACGTCTTTTGAAGACCTCCAGGGATGGTGACTCCACCACTTCCCTGGGCAGCCCATTCCAATGCCTAACAACCCACGCAGTAAAGAAGTTCTTCCTAATAGCCAACCTAAAACACCCCTGGTGCAACTAAGTATAGAAGCCTGAGCTACCCAGGAGCAAACAGCAACAGATTTCACCTGCTGCCATGCAGGGTCATGTGGCCCCATGAGTCAGTATAAATGTGTATGCAGTTTTTCTGCATGTCCTTGTCCTGAAGTGTATTCAAGAGGTCTGATTTTAAATACACATAAATCTAAAATTCAGTCTGCGAGCACAGGAAAACAGACTGAGATGCAAAGCTGACAACTTGATTGCCACCTTTCCTACCTTCTTGCAGAATGTATCTGTGTTTTAGTCATCGTTTTCCACACGTGATCACACAGTCCGTGTGAAGCAGTATCAAATTCTGTATTTATGGGGAATTTAAGATGATAAAAATGTTGCAATGAGGAGAGTTAATCTCTGTCAGAATCACAGAAGAGAAAAAGGCTAAAGAAAAGCAAACTATGCAGTCCTCTGTAACTGCATATTACCTTGTCAAATGCTTTTGTTACCGAATTTACCAAAGAGAGTGTGAGTTGGTTACGTTTACTTACAGAAAAGGTGCTGTTGTCCTTTCTGATTGCTGATCAGATGGCAATTACTTTCTGGCTGATTATTTTCTTGGGGGAAATTTTCCCTGTTGTGAGTTTACTAAGGGCAAATAATCATCCAAGTAAAGGTGGTTCATGGCATCAGAAGTGGTCCTTGCAATATTTTAATTATCTGATGGCTCTGTGATCTTTTGAAAGACTTTCTTGGTAGGGGAAATTTGGGAATCTCCATTTATTGAGTCTTTCTGCACAAACCTGGAGACTTTGTCATTGGTGCTTGTGATGAACAGAACCATATACTGCGCTTCTGGAGAGGACTATAGTAGCTATCTAGTAGCTATAGGACTATACATGTATAGTAGCTGGAGGGTATTTAAATCCTTCAGTGCTGGGATGGTACTTTGGTTATAAATTAAAGATGTCACAGTGTACCTGCTAGACTGTAAATGAGACTGAGCTGGAGTCAAGACTGCAGCCCTTCCTGCATTGGATTGAACTTGGGCCGTTCCCATACTGTGTCACACCATTTTGCATCAGTTTTCATTTACGCGTTGCCATTAGGCCTTCAAATGATCTAATTCTGTATTTGTATTGGTGCAGGCTTTCTCAAGTCCAGGTGTGCAGGACCCATCTTTGTTACTTTAAATATGGCACAGTGGTGTTCAAACATGTTCTTCTGTGAAGTGATGGCATAAAAAGGCACTTTGGTATTTCAGCTGGATTTCAAAAGAGGCCTTTCCTAGTATCTGGTCCTGTAAATTTAGCCAGCCAAAGCCTGAGGCTGTGTTCCGTTTGCCAGTACAAAATACCCGGTAATTGTAACTGCAGAGAAATGCTTGCATATGTCGTTGCAACTCCTTTTTCTCTCTGCAGGGCTGAAAAAGGTAAAGGGCAATGTTTCTCTTCATAGAGTAAATAGAGAGTAATTGAAATAAACACAGAGAGAACATCTGATGAGTAGCAAGCAGTTTTTTTGTTTTCTGTCCCTATGCATAACCCCAAAGTGTTTGGCAAGAAATAATACTGCCAGGAAGCCCTTACAGTTTATCTCTGTCTGTAAATATGGTACCTTTTACCTTAATTCACATGTAACATTAAGCAGAGTTTACATATACCTTTCTTTTGGCCTATTTTGTGCCAGTTGTTTAAATCATTGTAGAATTCATGCCTGAAAAAGGAATTCCATCTGCAGAAACATCGTTGAATTCCTTTCCTTTAGTAACGTCTTTCTGAGGATGGCTTTTTGTTTATAGCTTTTTTTTTTTTTTAAAGGTCTCTTAAATTCTCTAACAAGAAAATGAGAAAATGAACCATTGTGAAATACAGATCTTCTGTAGGCCATCCACAGCCATTTCATAAAAACTGTGCATCAGCAGCCCAACCGATCCTATGTTATTTCTGATGAAGTATTTTACTTTTCATCAGTTTTCTAGCCTGCACTACATCTTCATTAAAATAAATACAGCACAATAATTATTTACTTTGTGAGGTTTTGAAAATTATAGTATGCATTTTGCTAAAAGAACTTTTTTTTCTGGTGTTATTTTGCAAGTTGGGGCTCTGTTTCGAACCCTTCAAATTCACTGGTGATGGATGGTTTCAGCTGCAAAGATGTAGAAGACTGAAATACAAATGATTCCCTCTCCCTGCCTTTTCCTTTTTTTCCCTTTCCTTGTATGGATTGGCATTGCATGGTGTTGATCACTCTCATGTGAGTGAGATGTTTGGTGTTTGATCTGCCACTGTTCTTTTCCTCAGGGCACCAGGCTGCTCTGTGTCAAGTTTTCCTGTTACAAGGATTAATGTGTTGTTTACAGTTTGTTATAAATGCTCTGATTGAAATTTTCTCAAATGCTGTAAGTTTGCTCATAGTACACTGGAGTAAAACACATTTCGTCTTTAGTGGGAGCAGATTTAAGTCATTGCTTCTGAAAATCCAGGCATTCACGTGGCTGTTTAACAAGGGCAAGAATGGTTTCAGTATTTTTAGGATTACTCATGTGGTCTTTGTTTAAAGTAGGTTTTCATCCATTTCCTCTTTCCATTTCCATTTATATGTGTTCTCTTTAATGTTGCATCATTCTCTCCTGTGTGCCCCTGTGTGCACCCCCAGCTCCAGTACAAGAAGTCGGATGTGGTATATCTTCCACGCAGACATCTGAATCATCTGCTAGAAGTTATTGGGTTAACTTGTACTGCTGAGGTTTGTTTTAGATTTTGTGCAGTCTCAGGTCAATTTTGAATTTTTTTTTTTTTTTTTTTGTGAGGGTGATGGGAGGCAATGTTTTTGCAAGCGTCTCAGCCAGTAACTTATGTCTTGATGAAAACTCAAATTGTAAAGTTATTAGTCTTTTTCCTACCTTAGAGTGCCTTTTACACTGTTGTGTCCCATATAATTATTACAACTGAAAAATGTGTTTTTATCAAATGCCTTTTATCTATATGTTTTAGAATAATTCAGTAATTCTCTTAGGATGCGTTTTTCTTTTGATCATGGTTCCCTTCTTGATTTTATTTAAACAGTATGTCCTATAAGTTTCCTTTAAAATCATTGACAATCTATACTGCAAAACTGGAGTTATTTTTGTATGAACTGATACCTCAGTGTATTATATACTACAGAGAACAGCATTAAAGTGTGTTGTGTTACTTGTTTTAAAAAGCAAATCAATACTTTCAGGTAGTCAGCGCACAGGTGGAGTTGAACACTTTAGAGCAAACTGTTGATCTGAAACACACCCTGTAATTTTAGAGCTATTTTGGTTAACTAAAAATCAGAAACAGTGTGTCCTGCTTAAGCAAGCAGATAAGTTTCTCAGAGTAACCTTTATGCTGCCCCTCCTCCTTTTTTTTTTTTTCAAGCACATCATTTCCATGGTTTTTAATAAAAAACAAACTTATGATCTGTTGAAGCAGAACTTGTACTTAGCTTTCTTTGTAGTGCTTAATGTGTTTTGGTACATTCAGAGGTAACAGCATTGGAAGTGTGTATGTCCTTGGTTCTAGCAAGTCATCTTGTTTTGGTGACTCATCTTGCTGTTTTCTGTCGTGAAACTTTATTTTTCAGCTAGTGGTAATACTATTCACATTTCTGTTAAATGAGTAGGATTGATGGTGATCTATTAAGCATGCAAAAGCAAGGGACAGAAGAGGAGGTCACATTTATTCTGGGATAAGTACCTGCAGTTAATGGAATTATGAGGAATTAATGTCTTGCTATTCATACTCGCTTTCTGATTCCACCTGAACTTGCCTCTAGCTATCTTTGTGGATCCATTTTAAAGTACGTGTGAGTGCAACTTAAGCAGGGTGACCAGAGGAAGGCAACAACAAATGCTGTGACTCATCACAGTATGTTTTTAGGTATTTAGACAAATGTTGAACTGCAAAGAGCGATTTCTCAACTGGGCTCCAAATAAGCAGATAAGAAACAGCCATTTTTGATCGCGTTGATCAGACAAAGTTAATTTTATGCAAGCTTTCTCTTTATGTCCTCAGAGTGTCTCTGGTTGAAGCAAAAGTAGGAAAACAAATGTCTGTTTTTGCCTGTCACCCTGTTACAGTTATTCAAGCTGCTGCAGGACCACCAGCTCTTTGGCTGCCCTGTACCACTGCTTGATGCGCGTTCTGGGCTGATCTAATGCCTTAGACCTCATTGTAGAGAAATTGTGCTGAGACAAAAAAAAAAAAAAAAAAAAAAAAGGCTGAAGGAGATCCATCCCACTTATGAGTAGTTGGTGAATCCAGAGTCCTTTCAACAGACATCTCAACTAATGACCAGGGGCTTTGTTTTCATTAGTCCTGGAGGCTGCTAGCTCCCAGCTTCAGCTGCAGCTTTGTTCCCTCAATGTAACTGAAGAGCAGCGCTCAGAGATTGAGTTAGAAATTCACATAAATCTTCCTGGCCTATAAACAAGCCTGCTGACACAGCCACGTGAGTGAAGGCCAAGCCAGAAAGCAGACCTACCTTCCCACTGCCTTAGCCAGGAGCTGTGCTCAGAAGAAGAAATTGATTTAGGAAAAGAGAATCTCATAATGACAATATCATAATGTCTCTGTCTTATGTCTTTTGTGTGTGTGGGGGTATATATATACACACATATATATTACAATGTATTGGTTACATATTTGTATGCATTTTAGTACTGTGTTTGCATATGCTGTTCTGTTATTTCTCCGCTGGTAGTGTTTCACTTGAGGTTGTCAACAAGATGACCAGGCACCCTATTCTTGTTAGTCTTTAAATGTCAGTGGCATAGCCACCACTTAGGACAGAGGGGGGATCAATCACGTTTGTCTCTTGAGGATGTAACAGAAAGCTTGTCTCTTTTGCTAGAAGATACTTAAGTTAACTTGCTGAAATCGCATTTGGCTATCCGTTTGGAAACTTTCTCTTTATGAGTGGGAATTTCTTGTGTTTTGTAAACACAAGAGCTCCTTGCTGCATTCTAATGCAAGGTTGGATTCCCTGACATAGTGGTGACTTCTGGCTGTGGCAAAATTTTCAGTGTTAACTGGCAGCTCAACTGTGAGTCTTGGTCAATTCCATCCCTAAAATACTGTTCCTTGAAACACTTCTCTTTTCACTGGTAACTTCTGTCTTTCAATAAAAATAATGAAAATTTGGACTTCTGATAGCAGGATAAGTAGTTGCATGAGTTCTGTAAATGAAAAATATACCTTTGTGGATTAAAAAAATCAAAAGCTAAGATATAAGTATAAATAAAGCAAGCAACTTCTGGTAATAGCATTGACGCACTTGCTCACAGCTATGCTTGCAGAAGGATGCCCCTTTTACAGCATGTAGGCTGGATCTGATGCATGAAAATGATTTATCCAGAAGGTTTCAGGTCGTGTAATTATTTTGACAGCCTGTTTTCTAGTGTCTTCTTCTAACACTTTTGTGCCTCTTCCCTGCTACAAGACCAAAACTCTGCCTGCCACTTGATGTTGTGATGGGGAGAGCCAGCCACAATTCTACAGGCTGCTTCTTAGGCCCCATGTTTTTATATGTATTGGGAGTGTTTGGTGGTTTCTGGCTCACAAACAGTTCTCATTGGGTTGTACCCTCATAAATGTATGTAAGTTACTTCTTAAATGACCACAGAAACATGTACTTCCAATCTTAATAACTTGAGCATCGAGGGTAACAGTACGGGAGTAGGGAGGAGAATAGCTTTTTCTTGAGTTTCTTTTAACATTTGCGTGTCACCCATTGCTTCGGTGCACATCTTCCTCCTGGTTGCAGCAGACTTGCATTCTTTTTAGTGCTTGCACTTTACTCTATTTCCTGGAGACTTAGGCTGTTTAGCACTGCGGAGGGACCAGAGGAAATGATCTCTTGACTGAGTCTATTAATTATTGCTCCCCTGAGAATCTGGTTCGTCCTCAGAAAGGATGGCAATAGCAAACAGTAAAAGGGCTCTGGAAACAAGCGAGTGCAATTATTACTCATGTTTGGCAAGTTAGAGGCCTGATCCTTTTCCCAAAGGTTTCAAAGAAGCCTATTCATTTTGTTTTGATGTAATAGTGTCTTATATAAAGAGCATTGGTCTTTGAGGCTGAAATTCTTCGTATTTACTCAAAGCCTGAAAGTGATTTCTTTGGAAGGAAAATATTTGGAAAGTTTAGCAAAATTCCATTTGACCAATATCTAGGAATGTGAGACCGGGGGGAGGGGACTCCTGGGCCATGGATTTCTGCCCCTTACTGATGCAAAGAGCAGTGCATAATCCCTTAAATAAACATGTTGAGCTCTGCCTCAGAAGTAGCTTGTCTTCAATGTACTCCTTCCAGAACTCCATGACTGATTGTTATCTTTTCTATCAGCCTGAATATATTCTTGGGGCAACATGATCTTTTAGTTTAAGCTACACTTTTGCTGCCCTGATGTTTAACCCAAGTTTTCCCCCATCGGTTTGTTTAGGCTGAGGATGTGAAGGTTGCTCTTTGCTGTGATGGACATCTTTATTCTGTGCCTCTGCCTCCTTCTTGTGGCTTTATTCAGGTGTGGGCTTCACGTGCCGTGGAAACAAGTGACTGCCTGGGAGAGCAGGGTGGCGGGAGCTTGTATCGTGGCCTGAAGTCAATGAAGAGATGTCCTCGGTCCCACTCTCTCCCTGACCTAGCTATAAATGGAGCCTAAGCCTAGCAGGAAAAATGAAAGGAAAAGGGCAAAGTGTTGATCAGAGAGAATGATGGGTGCTGCAGAGGAGACCCTGCTGCTGTTATGCCTGCAGGGGGCTGCAGCCTGAGCACCCTCCTGCCCCTCAGCACCTCCCTGCCCCTGCACCAGTCCCACTGGCAGGGGCCAGAGGCTGGGAAACTCCTGGCGCGAGCAGCTTGTATATAGGAAATAAAGCAAACTTCAGTCCTCTCCCTAATTCATGTTCTTCGCTGGTGCTATGCCTTCTGTTTTGCCACACTTGATAAAAGGAAAAAAATTAGGATTAAAGAGGCACAGAACAGTACATTCTATTTAAAGAAAATCTGTTGCAAACTGAGTTAATTCAAAAATTGCATACATTATCCGATTGTATTGGCTTTATTGCTCTCTTACATGGCTGAAGTTGAGACTTTAAATCATTATCTTTGTGCTATGCCATTGCCCTTTGTGCTGTGTGCACTCACTGGGGATATGTTGCATTTTCTGTGGGAAATGGAATTTATACTTGTAAAATTTTAAGGATGGTGTTACGTTAAGTAAAAGGTTGTTTTGCTGGTGGTTTTCACATTTCATGAATCTGAATGAGGAAGAAGAGGAACAGATCTTTGTATGCCTCATTGTTGAAAGTGTAAGTGTTCCGGCTCTCTCCTACATCTTTTTCCCCAAGGCTTTAAAGTTTTAGGAGCACTTAGCAAAATGTTCAAAGGAAATGAATGGCAATATGGTTTTAAGTAGAGCATAAGGCATTTTGAAATAGTGACTCATGCAAAGTGTTAATAAATATAACTGTACTGAGATTCCTTACAACTGCATTTGTTACACTACAAAGGTAAGAGGTGCTTCTGAAATGCCAAAGCAAGATTAAGACTTCAGACTTTGTCCATCTGTATGTATCTGTCTTCAGTAGATAAGAATCATCTCTTTGATTATTATAATTATCTGACAATCTTGTCAGGGAGATTCACAAACTGAAGAAGTCTGTGAAAGCCTTGGTGAAGTTGCTGAAGTTTTCAAGTTTTCTGTCATTAGGGAGTACTTTAAAAATGGATTCTGAATGAGTTCTGCATGACCTAAAACAACAATTTTCACTGTGCTTCCCAACTTGTTCACAAGGTAACCAAATGGCATGGAGGTGGTGAGATTATGCCATTTCCTAGAGGCCTGGAAGTAGATCATGTGGAGAGAAGACCCACGTACTCTACTGTTCTACATTATAATTCCAGGACAGGTTTAATTTTTAGGTAGTCCTGTGTGGTGCCAATTGATTTGATGATCCTTGTTGGGTCTCTTCCAACTCATGATATTCTGTGATAGTAAGACATCAGGTGCAGTGGGATGGCGTTGAAGTTGATTAAGGAGGCATTGGGGAGGCAAGGACAATCCTCAGACATGGACTGTATATCTCGAAACAAGACACTGGAACTCATGATAAGGAAGCGGCAGACGGACAGAGAAACAAATGTAAGGACTATAAATCTCAAAAGTGGACATTGGAATTCATTATAAAGATACAACAAATGGAAGAATTAGCAACAACCAGCTCTCGCAATTAAGAAACGTGCCAATTCAGCAGATTCCTGACCAAAGGTGAAAAGTACACTGTGAGGAAGACTCGGGGTCTTCCTCCCAAAGACCCCTGCCCACGTCCCAAAGACCCCTGCCCACAATTCTTGGGAGGCTCTACGCAGGCGCAAGGTGCCAAAAGGCTAATTAGCATGAGAAGCGAGGGAAGGCGGGGATAGGTAATGCATATGTATAGGCGCTTGTAGAATATTGATAGATTGATTGTATAAATTCAAGATTGCTTTCCGCTTTGGGTATGCACCATAGGTGGAGAGATCCCCCGTGCATCCAGCGCTGCAATAAAGAATATACCACTTAAAGGAATTTCGGCTTCGATCTTTGAATCAAAGTCCTAATGCCAAGTTCAGACTTGGCATTAGAAGATAGAACTAGGGAAGGAAATACTACTGGGAGATACATGTTGATGGGAAACTTTTATTTCTTGGAGAAGATACTATTAATAATGGTAGATATTTCTGGATGTAATAATCTACATATTTCTTCTCCTAATAGTTATTGAATGGAAAGATTACTCTGTTTCAGGCTTAGCTTTTGTACGTAGGAGTGACCTTGTAGAAGAGCTGTCTGTAAAAACAGTCCTGGAATAAATGTTCACCATTTAATTCATTTCAAACTGAAGAGTGAACAAAACACTTAGCAGAAGTTAAGGGAATAATTAATTAAATTAACTAAGCTAAAGAGATAAGGGAGTGAAACATGGGGGAGAGTTTAATAAATAAATAAAGAAAAGTCCCCAAACTGTCTGAACCATACAGGAAATGTCTTATTGGAGATGTAAATGTAGGATTAACCCTTTAAGAATAAAGGGTAAGTAGAGATGCTGCAAAACAAGTTCTGGCTTGAAGGTTAAAGGCTTCTGTAACAGTTATCAGAAGTCAGGCTGAGTTCTTTACAGAGGAAACTGATACAAATAAAAGAGGCTTCTCATATTTAGAAATAAAATAAAGTAAGCAAACAAAGACTGAGATGAAGTCACAGTGCTATGAAGGTGTAGTAAGGTGTAGTATACCTTAAAAACAATTTATATATGACCTCAAAACTAGACGTGTTTTCTACCTCTGCTCTCAATACAAGCAGTTATGTTGGAGGTGCTATATTAATACCAAGATCACTTGTATAAGTGAGTGCCTGGAAAAATAGAATCTCTGATTTATAATAAAACTTAAGTGTATGATCTTCCTGGATCTTGAGAACTATGATATCCATCCCTACATCACCATAGAATACCATGAAGTCAGAAGTTCTGTGTATGAATTCTTCCCTTAAGTATATTGATTATTCTTGTAAAATATATTATTTCTTTCTGCAAATGTTGTTTGGCTGTGTCATTATACATTATCTCAAAATACAGTAAGGGGCTGACACACAACTTAAAATCTAATCTCAATGCTGTTTGGTAGATCAATCATTACAGAGCTGCTCACATATGATTAAAAAATACCAAATACAATTCTTAGTGTTGAGAAGAAGCAAAGTGTGTCTCAGGCACCTGTAGATCATTCTGACATCAGTTGCGTGAAAGGCTTTTGAAGAAGAAAGTCAGTATTAAAGAAAATGAATAATGGAGAATGGAAGACGAGAGAAAAATGAAGCACAATTTTACCATGGCCATGTAGTAGCAGAATGGTTGATGGTTGTCTTTAATGGTTGTTGCATTTCTCAGAAGTGTGTGTATTTTGTTCTTTTCTCAACACAGGCCTTGGAGGATAAATCAGGTGTCAGATTTTCAGTAGAGGAAGGGAAATGTTTATACCATTGCTTAGGGCACTGCTACAGTGTCATGGGGGATCTGTGAACGTTTCTAAAGCCCCATGTTCAGAAAGATAAATTCATGTCTGGAGGAACTGTAAGAAAACATTTACAGAATTAGAGGTACTGTGATCTTGAGGACTGGAAAGGAATAACTTCGCTTAGCCTAGCAAAAGGAAAGATGATGAGAGCACATCAAAGAAGTAAACAGAAAAGAAAGAAAAAGAAAGAACTCTTTTTTTTTTTTTTTTTCAGTCAAAGCACAGCAATGGCAACGAATGAATCATAAACTAGGCATAGATAAATTCAGGGTAGAAGTTAGGAGGCTTCTGCTCTGGAAGCAGGCTAGCCTTCTGGATAGCCTTTCCGTCAGACTGTGCTCCTTGTCCTGTTCTGCAGGAGTCGTTCTCATGTTCTGTCATCACAATTGTTGTCTGGAATAAAAAATATGTATTCCAGACAAAATTGGTGGGGTCCACAAAAAGCATTGGTTTTCACAGAGTAATTTTAAATCTAAAAGATTTGCACTGTGGTTTCTGCATGTAAGGACTATTAGCATTGTGTATATCTATCTATATCTATATTCAAAGGCTCCCATTTCTGAGTAAATAAAAAAAAATAAATAGAGCCTCATGTATCCATGGAGACAAAATGTGCTGGAGGACATAAAAACTGGAGAAAAAAAATATATTTTCATCTCTATACTTTTCTATTGAGTAGAATGTATTTACAATGTGTGCAGATCACTTTGAGACATAAAATCCTATGTAGCAATTGGTCTCCTGGGCTTTAAAGTATATCAGTGTTATGAGGGCAGGAAATGTAGAACTTAAGCAAACAAAGTTTTGTAGTTAAGTGCATTAAATAAAATGAATGAGCTTTAGTGTCACTGGGACAAAAAATAGCTTGTAGTTTTAGTGTAAAAACTAGTCCAATTCTATTTTCCCCATTTTTTTTTTCCCCCCACGCACCTTTTATAAAGCACTTTTTTTAAAAAAAAAAAAAAAAAAAATTAAGTTTCTGTGGAGTGGAAGAAATGTCCCCCCAGTCATCCCTTCCCCTCTAGTGGGGAGTGGGATGGGATTTTGTCCCCATGTGTATGAGTGCAGAACATAGTTTGATTCTCATACAGGGACAGAGAAGAGCCCTGGGAAGTGCTAGCAACCCAGTCCAGCAAATCTGAGTGTTTTTTTTTTTTTTTTTTTTTTAAAGGCAGAAGCTATGCAGCCTTAAAAGGACTTGTTTAAATTTTTGTGTGTGTGTGCTGAATATGTCAAGTTTGTAAGGAGCTGGTGATTCTTGCATCCTTTTAAAGTGAAAATTATAGAATACTTCACATAATGTTTCTCACCAAAATGCAGATTCTCTCACTTGCTGCAAGGAATATCATAAAACTAAATTTAGTGAGAAAGAGCATGTGGACTGTTTTCATAATTTGGCACTTCAAAATGGATTGGGAGATCAGGAACTGCTGGCTTCTAACAACCTTGACATAGTGCATTCAGAAGGAACCCCCTCACCCTGTGAACCCAAACAAGTCCTTTTAAGGCTATATATGAGAAGCATAGCTCATAGCTAAGGATGTAGGTGCTATATAAGTCATTAAATAAGTGAATTAAATGATAGGTGAAGCACTGGAGTGAAAAAGAAACCAGAAATGGCAGCAGAAGTGCAATGCTCCATGGAAATTAGCCAGAGTTTTGATGAATTTCACAGTTTCTTTGCCCTAAAATTGGTTCAAAATGTTGGGGAGTATGTCGTGTAATCCTATTGTACAGCCATAGGCAAGCCAGGCTGTCAGAGAAGGATCTGAAGAGGGTTTTAAAAACACTCAATTATTGGCTTCCAAATCGTGCCTCACTTCCCTTCCAGCAGGCACGGTGTTTGGCTGGCTGGCACTGGGGCCAGCACTAGTCCTGATCCATGGATGGTATAAAATGTGTGTTGGGTTGATGGACAGTTGTGTGGCTTTGTGAGCTGATACAACATTCTTGTTTTCTTTTTTTTTTTTTTTTTTCCTGTTCTAAACTTTATTAATTTAGGCTTTATCGTGGGTTTACTGCAGTATCACTTAAATTAGCAAAACATTAATATCTCTTAATGCATCTTCTCATCTGTGAAACTCCTCTGGAATGGCCTTGGCTTAGCTGAGGCTGCTTTGCAGCAGAGGTATCAGTCTGTGAGCTGTGATCTGGCTATGAGTGAATGTAATGCAGTAAATTCTATCCTGATAAAATTTTTGGCATTGCTCCTGTTACATGTGGAACTTTTAAAACATACTTGGTTTCTGTGTGGCTCGGAGTGTATGTCTGTCTGCAAAGCTCTGATCCTAATCCCTTTAACACAAATGGGAGTTGTTTCTTCTCTCACTGGCATCAGCTGAAGAAGTCTTCGGATTTTTTTTACCCTCTCTCCAGACATTGCTGGGCTGTCAGATGCTTCAGCACCACTTAAGCATTCTCAGGTGTCTCTCATTTGACCTCTGGAAACGGCTTTACTGCTAGACTTTGAATGCTGTCTAACTGTGCGTTGACTTCATTTGTAACCATCATGACACAGAGGGTAGAACAACCTTAGCTATTTTATAGGACTCCACAGTGTTTTATTAGTAACAGTTATTAACATGATACCACTGTGCAGACAGTACAGGATGCGACTAAATCCAGCTTTGGATAAATGCTTTCCAAACTTGAGTTCATCCTCTTTACGTCTGTTACAAAGGCTGTTTGAAGACACAGATTCATGCCATCTTTCCATGTTGTCCTCTCTTTGACAATGAATAAGCCTCCTTTAACTCAACAGGTGATGCTGTTCTGGCATGAGTGAAAGTATCATACGACACGAAGTTGAGTAGACAGTTCATAATTTCAGCAAATTTAAAAGCCTTTCTGCAGGAGAACGTAGTCAGGAGACCTTGAGTTGTAATTAAAACTTACATACAAATGTATCCTGGTAAGAAGGCAAGGCCGGAGACTTGATTAGGGCAGTGCTGTTCCCAGTTGAGTTTTGGGGTCAGGTAGATGCCAATATTTGTGGGTTTCAAATGCGGTTGCCCCTCAACTACAAAGGAAAATTACCACTCTACTCTGGAGGAATTTTGAGGCAGTGAGATTAGCATAAGCTACTCATAGAAAGCAACGGTCTTGGTTATCTTTATTGTTTTGTGACTTCAGAAAATGTCAGTTTTTATTTTGAGAACTGCTTTCTTTGATTTGCAGTAAAAGACCAGAACTGATTCCTTGGATTCCTTCCCTAGCCACAGTTTCAGGCAACTTCACATTCAGATGTGAATTAAAATTCTTTTGAGTCAGCCCCAACATTGGCATAAAATAGTAAAATAAAACCTAAATTTGATGGATTTATTTTAAATTGAAATTAGCTTATTAATTTCTTGGATAGTTTGCTAATGAGTTACTCAGGCAAATGTTTTTATTACATTCTTTTTTCTTTTTTTTTGGTACCCTAAAGGAGATCTCTTGCTTTTGGCAGTGGTTTTCATTGGCCACATTTAGATGAAGTATGAGCTTGCAGCCAGCACACTTTAAGTTGCATAAAGAAAAAGTGTATGCTATCAGTTTGCATTATAAATAAATTTGTTTTCATAATAACTTTGAATATTCTATTGGGTATACTTTTTATCTTGATAGGTACTTTTTATTTCAACAACGTTCTAATTAGCATGCTAATACCCTCTAAAATCCAAGAATGGTGGTACAGGCTTGGGGAAAATAGCATGATATACTAATTTGTGTTCTAAATGTTATTTTGCCACTTAGATTTTTTCTCAGCAGGATGGTAAGCTACTGTAGATAAAAGTTGCTGTTTATCTGACAGCAGAAGTTTTATGGTTTTAAAATAGTTTTTCCTTCCTCTGGAAAGGGTGGAGAATGAAAGTAATAACTTACTCAAGTCTACTGATAAGCTTCAATGAATGGCACTATCATCTTAATAATCACATTTCTTTATGTGCATTCCTGCCAGTTTTAAATGTACTGTCTAATATGACTTATACCAGAAAAACATTGGGAGATAACTCTTTTTTAAATTTATTTATTTATTTAATTTATTTTTTAAGGCACCTCTGGAGATTGCATAGTCCAGTCTCCTGTTCAGAGCAGGGTAAGATGCAGCAGGTTGCTGAGTGCTGTGTCTGGTTGGGTTTTGGATATCTCCAGTGCTGGAAACTCCATAGTCCTTCTGGGCAACCTGCTCCAGTGTTTGATAACCCTCAGTTAAAAATAAATAAATCTTTAAGTGAAATTTCAGGTGTTTCAGTCTGTGCCCATTGCCTCTTGTCTTGTCACTGGACACCAGTGAGAAGAGTTTGGTTCTATCTGTACTTCCCTGCACCAGATATTTCTGCATGTTGATAATATCCACTGAGCCTTCTCTTCTCCCAGTCTCTCAGCCTGTCCTTGTATCACAGAATCACAGAATCTCTAGGTTGGAAGAGACCTCAAGATCATCGAGTCCAACCTCTAACCTAACACTAACAGTCCCCACTAAACCATATCCCTAAGTTCTACATCTAAACGTCTTTTGAAGACTTCCAGGGATGGTGACTCCACCACCTCCCTGGGCAGCCCGTTCCAGTGCCTAACAACCCTCTCAGTAAAGAAATTCTTCCTAACATCTAACCTAAAACTCCCCTGGCGTAACTTTAGCCCATTCCCCCTCGTCCTGTCACCAGACACATGGGAGAACAGGCCAACCCCCACCTCTCTACAGCCTCCTTTAATGTACTTATACAGAGCAATAAGGTCGCCCCTGAGCCTCCTCTTCTCCAGGCTGAACAAGCCCAGCTCCCTCAGCCGCTCCTCATAGGACTTGCTCTCCAGGCCCCTCACCAGCTTCGTCGCCCTTCTTTGGACCCGCTCAAGCACCTCGATATCCTTCTTGTAGCGAGGGGCCCAAAACTGAACACAGTACTCGAGGTGCGGCCTCACCAGAGCCGAGTACAGGGGGACTATGACCTCCCTAGCCCTGCTGGTCACAGTGTTTCTGATACAAGCCAGGATGCCGTTGGCCTTCTTGGCCACCTGAGCACACTGCTGGCTCATATTCAGCCGACTGTCCACCATCACTCCCAGGTCCTTCTCTGCCTGGCAGCTCTCCAACCACTCATCTCCCAGCCTGTAGCTCTGCTTGGGGTTGTTGTGCCCCAGGTGCAGGACCCGGCACTTGGCCTTGTTGAACTTCATACAGTTGACCTCAGCCCATCGGTGCAGCCTAAAATGAGATGAAGAAATGAGATGAGATTAAGGGACTGAAGTATAAGATACTTCAGTCCCTTAATCATCTTCATGGCCCTTTGCCAGACTAGTTCTGGTCTCTCTTGTATAGGGGAGCCCATAACTGGCCACATCACAACAGATGTCTCACCCAGGCTGAATAGAGGGGAAGGTCCTAAGGACAGCATAGGCAATGTGCATAACCTATTAATTTACATACCATTTGGCATCTGTGGATGGCTTGTAGGCCTTGTGTTGATTGACTGATATAACTGCAGTGATCTGCTAGAAAGTATAGGGGACTTCATTCCCAGGGTTGAAGTTGGTACTGTGGACTGAGTTTGTGCATGTGATGTGGATAAGAATAAGCCTTGTCCTGAACTGAGCTGTCATTATCCTGGCCGGATTCACACCTTACCAGATAGCAAAAAGTGAGCTGGTATCCAAACTGTTTAAACACAGATAATGAGTTTCACTATCAAAATTCAATGTATGGGTTTATAGGTGCAAGTGTGTTCTCTTAAGTGTGTATCTTTTACTCATAATAAGGAAACAGAAAAAAATAATTATAAAATCTTGCTTGTAAAACAACAAAACTGAGTAAGATTTGGGAGCAGACTCAATAGCTGTATCTACTCCTAGCTCCCTTTTTAAGTTGTGCTAGATTTCAGCTCAACACGCTGTGTTTCATGTTATGAAATAAAGGAAGCTGAAAAACTTTATGCGTGTTTCAAGGCCAAAGAATCCTGCATGCAGACGTAAATGACATCTTGTGAAATCTTTATCAAACCGGATTAATGTTCTGAAACAAAAGCAAGGAAATCAAAGGTTGTTTCCAACATTTTCTTTGCAAGTTTCCATGACAAAACTATCACGAGACTATCAAAATAATACTCCTGTTATTTCAGTCAATGCTTTTCTTCTTCTCAGTAAGGAAAACCTATATTATCCATAAAATGCTAATATATTAAATAATGAATTGGTTTAATAAGTGGATGCTAAAAGTACTGAAGCCTTGAAACTCAAGCTTGAAGTGAAAGTAAGATGTCAAGAAAAATTCAATCATTTTTTTTCAGTTGTACAACCTTTTATCAATTATGAAAACAGCTAATATTACTACACTACTTGGAGCCTAAGTAAGTAAGTAAATACACAAGTCCTGTGTATTTTTTTTCCCTTCTTATTTGCTTCCAGCAGATACTTTTATCTCATAGCAGCACTTAAACAGCATTTAAAAGATTTAGTCATTTTTAGGCTTATAACGGTACTCTAGTCCTGAAAAATGCATGTTGTCCTGAGTTTGGTCAGTGCAAAGACCCAAACAATTTCTTGTTCTGCTTCAAACGTTCACCAGAATAGTGAAGAGTTAAACTTGACTCTTGCTATTTGTCAATAGGTGGACAAACACAGTAGCAACTGGATAAGAAATTGAAAAAAGAAATTCCTGAGTTTATGCACTTAAAAGTTATTAAATATTTATAATTCTGGAAACTAACAGATTGAACTCTACATGCTTTTTGGACCAAAATGAGATTTGTAAAGTGTTTATATTGGTAGTAAGATCACAAGGAAAACTGGTAGTGTCTTCTAACCACAGACTACTGTGATGAGTTATGTGTACCTCAAGTAGCTGGGATAAAAACCAACTGGACCAACCACTGCCATTCAGTGAAAGGGAAGAAGGAGCAGAGTGTTGAGCTTTTCAGCAGGAAGGGGGAAAGAGTCTTTTTTTCTTCCCTTTTTTTCCCCTCTCATCTTGGATGATGATCCTCTCTGTTCTATAGGCATCTTGGATGATGATCCTCTCTGTTTTATAGGCTGAGGTGCTTTATCATCTCTTTGTAGCCCTGTTCTGGGCTGTGAATGTATGCCTTTGGAAATGCACAAGAGAAAGGAATGTATCAGTGCTGCATATGCTGATGTAGAAATGATTAATGATTTAGGGGACTCTGTTTCCCAACAGTGGCAGTGTCTCCTTAGGCTGAGCAGTATTAGGCTTATGTAACGTTCATGAAGTTGTTGGACTGAACTCCTAGCACTCATTAGTCCTCTACAGAGGACCCTGTATGAGAACTGGACTTAGCTTAGTACCTGTGTGTGAAGCCTGGTCATAAATATATAGATACATGAAATGAGATAAGGACATTTTGGAGGAGAATAATTTCATTCTTGTTCCCCTTT
Source organism: Anas platyrhynchos (assembly GCF_047663525.1). Classification (NCBI taxonomy): domain Eukaryota; kingdom Metazoa; phylum Chordata; class Aves; order Anseriformes; family Anatidae; genus Anas; species Anas platyrhynchos. The sequence continues at coordinate 130,829,011 of NC_092587.1, forward strand.
TAAAATTTCTGTTCCTACTGTAAGGTTTTCCCTGTTGCTGTCCAGTGTGTGAGGGAGGGTTGTTCTTGATGAGCAGGCTTCACATTTCTTGTTACTTTTAAAATATTAGGCCCTTGGATGGCACTTTCCTCCTCTTTTACAGTCCTCTGGCCCCTTACCTCTTCTGGAGTTCAGGACAGCCCTTGACATCTCTGGCTCCTTGCAAGATCCCTTGGAAGAGCACAGAGATGTTCTTCATAGTTAAGCCTCAGTAGCTTAAATATTTACTTAGTGTTTGTCTGCGTTTGTTTCTGTCACTTAGTGCTCACCGAATGTGCAGAATACCTTTCAGGAAGTTGTCTTCACTCATAGGATAGAGAACTCTGCTCGTGTGGTTCTCTCTACACATTAACCTGATGTCTTATTTAATCTTAAGAGCTAGTACTTAATGATGATCTTTCCACATGGGAAAGAAAGAGTTCCTAGTCAGCTATCAGTAGTTAGCCTTGTTGCATTGTTAATGTTTGGGGAGGCTTTAGTATTTTGCTATATAATGAAATGTTCACTACTAAATGGAAGTATCCCACTGTATATGCAGAAGTTCACTGAAGCTGATTTGTTGCAGTACTGCCACCCTTTTTGAATTTGCAATGAGGAGGATCCATGGCCTATCCCTTGTGGGACTGCTGCCTGGAGTCAGCGGCTGTGTTCTAGAGCCCACCTTTTCACCAGAAGAATGAAATTGATATTAATGGTGACCTATCAACTCCACGATTGTCTCCCTGCAAAAGACTTTATAACTCTCTTTTCCCAGCTGTTCCCTCAGTGTCTCAGTCAAGGTGACCAAGGCTGATTTGCCACAGCCACAAAAGCCTCTTTACTCTGGCAACGTATGTGATCATTCTTACGTTGGATGTATTTATAACTAACAGGACTGGACTCAACGTATCAGTATGTGAAAGAAAGGCTATTCTAATATATGTCAATTAAATCATCTAGATGGCAGAAGCTGCTACTTTTTTTTTTTTTTTTTTTTTTTTTAAATCAAGATGCTTGTTTAAGAATTGCTTCTTCCCTGGTAATGTTGAGAATTATGTGATAAATGCACAAATACATGCCACTCTACTTGCATATTGCTTGCCCATAATAAGGATTGGAGGAGTAATTTCTTGATGATAAATTTTTGAGGCTGGACCCAGCACAGTAGGAGCCCATTGTGAGTGTACTATGGCAATATATGTTTTTTGTTAGGGTAACAAACTGCAGGGTTGTTCTGAAAAGGAAGAATGTTTTCTGTTTTTGACGTATTTGTGACCCTGGGTACAGAGATTATCTTAAATGACGATAGAGACTATCACTATCTGTGATGTATTTTCTGTCAGGCAGTATTACAATATCTGCTTCTGACTCTCCATTGCTCACAATATTCTTAGAAGCTGCAAAACAACTTTACCTATCTCACACATCCATGGTTTCTATAGTAAAGTTGTTTGAGCCCACCCTTTATCCACTTTACATGGGACTTTGAGAAGATACCACTGAGAACAGTCATGTCAGGAAAGAAAATGAGTTCAGGTCTTAGAACAACTTATCTGAAGGATCGTTGCTGTACTGAGTTTTATGTGTAATAATAAATGTTTCTGTGCATATTGACCTGGCTGAGCACCATGGCAGTGTCCAGCAAGAATTTGCCTGGGGTGAGCAGCACGTGCCTGACCTGCCTGTGGGCCAGGAGGATTATTTTCCCTCAGTAGGAAGAGGAGGCTGTGTGACAGCTCAGTGTTGCACCAAGGAGAAACTCATGCAGGAAGTGTGCATGGGCTCCCAAGATATGTAGGGCTGTTGATGTAATTGGTTTATGCTGAGAGAAAAACTTTTATTAGAGTGTAGTAGGACAGCAAACCACAATCAAAACAGTTACATTCGTACACAATGTTAAGAAGCTCATTTAATCCTCAGGCAAGTTTCAGAGGTCAGGTCCTTTCATCCCATTCCTTTGTGTTGGCAGAGGCCCAGCACCAAGAGTAAGCTCTGTCCTCGCTGTTTAATCCTCCTCCAGACAGCCTCCCAAACCAGAAGTTGTTCTGTATTAGCCTTATTATCTCCGTGGGCCTGGTGAATGCACACGCAGGGAAGCTATGTGGATTGGGTTTAGTGCTGGAAATCTGCGTTGCTTAACCATCTATGAGAGGAACTGTTGATGACCCATTCCTCCAACCTGGCCCGATGTGAAAGCCAGGGCATGCAGTTTGCTACACTTGGCAAGATGTGAGGGGAGATGTTTCAGAAGAGGCAGTCAGGGGCATCCTATAAAAGCAAGAGGATAGAGGGCTGTTTTCCTGATGTTCTGGATTTAAAGGAAAGATGAGACTTGGTAGGTGGAGAAAATGGCAGCTTGTGGTACATCAGGGCAAATGGGAAGTGGGGACTGAGCTGAGAGACAAGAGGGAGAAGGACTCAGTCTGAAAGCTGTTTCTTTTGCTAAAAAGAAATTCAGGCGACCTCCTTTGATACTGGTTGAGGAGAGCTGAGAGATGACCACAAGCTTATTTAGGCCAGCAATGTCAGAAGTGCTTTGTAAATTGTTTGTCTTCTGCCTGACTTTAAAGATGATCTCCATGCTTGTTGCTCAGCGACTTGAGAAATGAGAGAACAATTGTGAAAATTTGGCTACATATTAGTCATGGAGTTTTCATGGACAGAGAAGAAGAAAGCATTTACTTGAATAAAATTTGCATCTCTTCAGAAGAACTTTAATTACGATCATGCATCCAACTGCCCAGTTATGTTCCTTGTGAATGTGACATTCAAAATATTTACTTGAGCTGCTACCTCGGAATTTTCTCATGGACTTTCTGGGCTATGGGGACTAGCAGCTGCTGTGGTATCTGAGGGCGAAGTCATCTCGCTGCCAGGTGGGGTGGTTGTGGGGAGTCTTCATGTTGTCCTGAACTTTGTGTTCCAAGGAGTTTATTTAACTCTTGTCAATTATTTATGATAGTCAAGCCAGCTGTTATTGTAATGTTAATGTTAATTCACATTACTCTATGTGTATAGCTGAAAAGATACCAAGAACTGTGCAGATTGAAAAGGTAGATTTATTCAAAGAAAGGACACTACTTTAATTTCCCAGAATACACAGAGAGATAGCGTTTCTTTTTTTTTTTGTTTTACTGACATGCTGTATAACTTCTGAAGCCTTAAATTAAGGGAGAACCCCAGGAGAAAAGGGATTAAACTTTCAGTTGCTCTGAACTACTTACAGTGCATCTCTGTTACATTGTTTATAATGAGACAAAACTATTTAATTTTTAGTCTCCTTCATTTTTTAAGAAAAAGCTATCAGACAAATATTGCACAAGGTTTAAAAAACAAACACCAAAAAACAAACACAAGGCTCTTTGAGAGGTTTTGTGGACTCTGTCTCAGAAGATTTTGTTATGTAATATCATGGATATGTTCTCCTGCATTTTCCATTACATATAATGTAAAAATTGTGGTTATCACTTACAATATCATTCGTTTATATTTCTCTGGCTATGTAAAGCAGCTAAGAGCAATAGAAAATTTGACTATGAAGATCCCTGGTATGTAAGTGACAGTGAGAAAAACTGCTTTTCCTGAAGAATTTACATTTTTGAAATGTGAGAAAGTTGCAGTGAAACAAACCCAAATGTTACTTTGCTGCAAATCAAAGTAGTTACCATCCATTAGAAATACTCTTGCTCCATGATATGTGAAAAATCAAGGGTGAACTGTTTCATACTCACTGTGGGGTTGCAGTGTGAACATAAGCTTCTCAGCTGCAGTCTTACCACAGAGCTTACCCTGCGGCAATGCTGCAGTAGCTGTCCTGTCTACACTTATTTCAAACTAAGAAGAAATCAGACAACAATTAATGAATGCTATTTTGTAAGAAGAGTAGAACTGGGGAAAGCCATGTACTTGGGGGGTTAGTTGAGAGGTTAATGTATGTGATTTCAAAGTTGTTATTCTTTTCTGTTAATATATTGCTAGAATCTAGTATGAGTGCAGAGGAGGCGAGGAATAAAAAGGAATGCATGTCAGAGAGAATCAAGAAGGCTAAGAGGAAGAAATGAGGAGAGGAGAATATGGAGCCCATCCATGCAGATTAGGTGGATGAGAAGAGAAGTTTTTCAAGGAATGGGACAAGATCAATGAGGAGCAGGTCAGATGATGCCTGAGAAGATCCCTGAATAAGCAGTGGAGCAAATGGGTCATGTTTTCATAGATGACCATGAGATTTTGTAGATCAAGGAGTCTATCTTGATTGAATGGAAAAAGTGCAGAATGGTTCGTTATGGTGATAAAGGTTGTGGCTTATATTGTGCATCTTTATCTACTGTGGAAGTAGTTACCGAAGCGGTTTTGGACTATCAGCAGTAAAGATTAAGATAAAATTCTGTGGGACTGAACTCAGTGTGTGTAGTACCACAGACTTCACTAGAGTATTTGTAGTCTTAAGTTTTCAGTATCTTGCTAACCAAACCTATAGAATGAAATATACCTAAAAACCTCTTTTAAAAAGCTTTTGCTGTAATATCTGCAGCCTTATAAGGATTGCTTATGTGACATTTAAAATTAGAAACATTCTAGTTTATTGTTTAAAATATGGATCCAAAAAATAACAATTGTTAACTTTCTGTAAAGAATTATGACAAATCTTAATTTTCAATTGTCTGAACTCACCATACATGGGACTTCTTTAAGCTAAGGTGGACTCTCCCATCCCAAGGATAATGTAACGTATAAGGAGAATTGGATATTCTTCCTTTTCTTTTACTGTCTGGCTTTTTGTAGCACACTACTTCACTTTTCAGTAGTTTGTTTCGTTTTTTCTAACTGAGCGAAGAATGTCTGGCATCGGTTTATTTTCTTCAGTTATTAAAGATCAACAGCCTTCTTTATTATTGTTTTGCTAGATGATGCATGCAAGTGACTTTGAGGGGTGATAAGGCTGGGATTCTCTAAATCATTAGAACAGCAGTCACTTCAAGCTAAACAAAGAGCTACCATTTCTGCCCTGCTGGGTGAAGGTTGGATATTGTTGCTGGATATTTTCTTCTGTTAATAGTGAAGCTGTCAGATGTTAGTGAAATGAGTACATATCTTTATGAATCCTTCCTCAAGTTCACATCAATGTGCCATATATTTATGAGTAGTGCTTATGGAAAGCTAGTAAATATTCATATTAGCTTGTATGCAGAGTGAAAGAAAAAAATGCGGACAAAATGAATTTATGTGGATACCTATGTGGCCCTACTTTTTTTTTTTTTTTTTTTTTTTTTGTGGAGTTATTGAGCACCAGGTAATAGGAGGGAAATGAAGTTATTGGAGTTTATAACTTTGTTAGAAGAACATGAGAGAAACCTTCCTGGGCTGTATTCTCTCTTGAAATAGCTACAATAGTCTTTTATATATTTTTTGTAATAGACATGTTTTACAAAGGCATTCATTTTTAAAATATTCTTGGAAACTCATCAGTCCAATTAAGATAGTTAATATATTATTCTTTCTCCTTACACTCTTTCATCCTGCTTTCTTGGTAATCTTTTGACAGGTTAAGATAAGCACTTAGCTAGTGTTTATTAAAAAAAAAATAATAATTATAAAAAATCCTTTATTTTTTTCATATAAGTGTCTGTATTTTCCAGACAAGTCACTTTTTTTAAAGTTATTTTACTTGTTTTCTTTGAAAGCTTCTAATAGGTCATGGCTTGGAGACACTTTATCCTTGTCTGTGCCAAATTCAACAGCAATCAAAAAGAAAAAACGGAGACATGATTAAAGATTTTGTAAGCCACAGTGAGATACTGAAGATTGATGGGAAAATTTGTTAATAAATCAAATTCCATCTGTTTGTATCACTTACCATAGTGGTGAGACGTGGAAAAACTTTTTTATTTGAAATTGCAAAGTATTGCATATTCCGTGGTAGTGTTCTTTTATCTTATTTTGCCTCTACATTTTTTTTTTTTGTATTGCAACTTTTCAGCTGAACTGTGAAGTGGGGTGAGTGATGTAATATGCAAGATATGGAGAGGGAAGGAAAACACTTAGAGAATATTTTGTATCTTTGTACAACACTTCTGTTCCAGTTGAAAATAGTAAAACATTTAATAAAGAAAAGTGGAAGAAAGTTGGAAATAAGTTAATAATTGGGGGACTTGACTTTAAAAACTTGAAATATTTGCACTTAAGAATTTATCTTCCTTGGTTGCCAATACAATTATATTCAATAATTCCAGTCCTTTCTCAATACATTATGTTGTGAAAAAGCAATTAGTTGAAAGACCTAAACTGGTACAGAAAAGCTATTCAGCTTAAACTGGTAAATGTCATCCACACATACAGTGAAAAAGCACATTTGAATTGTAAATGGTTCCCATGTGTATAAATAAAAAGAGGAAAAATTGTTCTTAATTCAAATTTCATGTCACATTAATAAAAAAAAAAAATAAAATCAGCTGAGTAACTGCATTGGGAAGTACTTTTAAGATGAATAAATTGCAATCTGTTGCTTACCATAAGTGTTCTGTTTTATTTAATTGTTTCATTTTGATTCCCTTTTATTTTAGTGAGTGGTTAAGGTTAGTTTTTTTTTGTTGTTGTTTTTTTTTTTTTTTTTTTTAAACCTGCATTGTGGTTAAGGGTTTTTAACTTGCTTTGTGGTTTTTATTACTGGCATTTTTGGATCTTCTGCTGTCCCTTATGAGTTTTATGAAGACGCTAAATGCTGTCAGTGCTTAGTTGCTTGCCTTGAAACCTCCTGAAGTCTACTGTGGAATGAATCCATGACTGTGAATAAACCAGCCATCCTCAGATGTTTGTCATGGGTTTAGGATGCATCCCAGTGGTTTGGGCAGACTCCATCTGTTTCTGATGTCCCACTTGTCTCAGCAGCACTCACACTGTTTCTCCCACTCTTCTGGAGGTACAGCAGGTAGACTTCATGGGAGAAGGGCACTCAGGTTTCTCCTCATCCTTCTGGTCCAGAAGGTCAGGAGCTATTTGGTACTGTCATGGGGCAGGACTAGGAGCTCGTGGCTGTATAGGAGTTACAGCGGCAGCTGGGAGAGCAGGGTGGGATGTCGTGTGTGACCGTGATGCTGAGGAGCACCTTGCCTCCTGGGCAAGCACCCTGAGCACATAGTGCTCTGCAGCCAGCCTCCTGCTTGCTTGTCCAAATTTCGCAATTTCCGCGTTGGCACTTGTATCCTGATAAGGGCCACAGGCAGAGAGCTGGCATGATACGAGCGTCTTCTCAATGATTTTAGTCATTTAGCTCTGTGAAATAACGTGGGTTAGGACACTCACAGCTGACGGCTTTCACAATCATCAGCGTGCTGAGCAAGCAGCTGCTGAAACCAGCCGGCAAGCACCAGCAGCAGATGTAACTCCCCTGATTTCTTGTACTTCCCGGTGGGATGCCGTAGGTTCGCTTGCGAAAGTTGAGTGCTTAAGAGTGAAACATCAGAACTGTCCGTCCTTTTCAAAAAGCTGACACTTGAAACTTATTTTTTCCCAGTTGCTGAATACGTTGGCTTTTACTGAAGTTAATGAGTATTGCATGCACTCAGGTTTCCTAAAAGAATTGCATTTTAATTGAAAAAGAAGCTGCTTGGCTTGGACACAAGCAACTATCAAAGTTCACTTGCTGCAGGTGGCTTTCTGAGCTTGTTTTCTCCTCCAGCTTACCCAGGTATTTCCTACACTTCATTGTTGAATGGATTTTTTTTATGCTTGTCACCACATTAAGTATGCATATCTTAAGTGTATTAACATGTATTGCTATGGAAATACTAGTTTTTCTCTTACATTGCTGCTGCTCATGGTTCTAAGATGCTTTTATGAAGGATTACCATAATAAATAAGTCATTAGGAAATTATGAATGCTCTGACTTATGCTAATTAAATATGTGAAGGTTAGTTTCCATTTTTTTTTGTAAATGGAAACTATTTTTCTTTGCCATTGGAGACTCTGAGCAGCTGAAGGAACTGTGAACAGACTCCTCGGGATGAAAGTAGTAAAAACAGTGCTGCTCGGGCTTTTCTCCATGGTTCCGTGTGGGAAACATGACGTCCTTCTCATCAGATAGTGGGAATGTTTTCTTCTGCCGGCCTGAGTCACTTGCAGGGAATGTCAAGATTAATGTATGAGATGGATTTTCTCACTGCTTTCCTTTCTATAGCAAAAATGGAAATTTGCTTGCCTTTGAACTCTTCTCTTGTTTCCAGCAAAACTTTAGGTACCCAGAGCATTTTGCCTCAGATTCAAACCCATTTGGTCTGTCGCTTTCAGACTTGGCTTTTTTAGAGCACAGCAATTAATCTCTCTCTGTTTGCTTTGGTGCATTTGGAGAACTGCTACAATATACAGGAAAACATTCTGTTCTCACAGAGCTGTGAATAGGTATGTTTAATTTATCAGAGATCCATGGACATACGGTATCGATGTAATTCAGTTTTGTTAATTTCAGAATAATATTAATTATCTGTAATATGTAACAACAGCTGTTCTGAAATGACATTTATATTTAATGCTAGATTATCAGTACAGATTACACCTACTTTATTCTTTCCTAGTTAAACATTAAGGATTGTTGAAATAACTATTAAAATTAAAGAAAGGGGGGGAGGGGAAGGGGAGGAAAAGGATGCCTTCCCAGGTTAGTCCTGGTAAGCACCAGTGTCTCCAGCTTGAACCTTGTCAAAGGCTCAGTGCTGGCAGCAGGCCAGTTTTTGATGCGCTTGATTTCTCTGTGATCCCACTGAATTTGAGCTAAAAGACTGAAGACCCTTCCTGAAAGGAATAACTAGCTGTTGAGGTACCTTTAGTAAAATCTGTAAGACAGAAATGAGTAACTGTTCCTATGGTCAATATGCCTTCTTTTATATCTTCTTAAGATAAGATTTAGCACACATCAATCAAAGCATAAGCAATGGGCGTACCAGGGGCTTTTCTTCTGTAGCCTGCAGGGAGCAGTCAGAGCATCCCCCCATGCTGTGCCTGAAGGAGCAGAGTGCCAGGCATCTTTCTTTGCACACTGGTCCAGGCCCTAGCAGTGGCAGCTCTGTCCTGCTAAAACCATCCCTGCTGCTTAAAAGGATACGAGGAAAGTGCTTGGATTTCTTCCTAACCTTACCATACCCAAACTCTTTCTCTCAAAGAGGGAGAGAAAGTGGTGCTCAGGTGACAACACTGACACTGGCCCAACCATGTTTGCATTTGAATAATAGGAAATCAGTCCAGTAAAGCTAGTAGGAAAAAACAGATGTTACAAATAAGTACGCACAGAACTTGTGCATGTAGCAGGTAGCACTGGTGTGCATCATGTGGCTGTGTGCCTGCTAATGCCTGCTGATTGCGTTCTCCTTGATTCTCATGTGGGCGGAGAAGCAATTATTCCAATCAAGGATATCAGGAATTAATAAAGATAATTTCCATTTTAGATTAGGTTATTTTCTCAGAGAGGCTTATTTGCTGTGAACTCGTGTAAAATTCTACTCCATTGCTGTCACTGAAATTTCCACCATTTTCTTTTTAAACTAAAGATAGAAGTTGGATCTGGGTTCCTGTAATGTTAAGGAACAGAGATTATTTTAGAGCAAATGTCCCATTCTGGGGATGATTTTTCATTTGTGATGAGCAGATCATGAGGGGAAAAAACAAGTAACATCAAAACTCTTGAAAGTATGTAATGTCATTGAATCAGTGAGAAGGTCTAATTAGTAATTAAAAAGATAATTAAAATTTGACATGCTTCTAAGTTTTGTGTGTTATGTTCTTACTCTTTTTCAATAGTACCTTTTTTTTTTTTTTAATTATTCATTACTCTTTGTGCTCTCTTTAATTCCCCCCACCCCTTCTGCCTGCCTTCATCTGATCACTCATTTCAGCACTTCTCATTTTCTGATGCCTTGAGTTTTTGTTGTTGCCTGTTTCTTTCTTTGGTCTATTTGTTTACATTTTCTTCTTTTTCTTCATAGCCATTGTACTCTGACTTTGCTTTCCTACCCAATATCATATTGGGTACTCATTAGTTGCCTGTGAATTGTTCCTTTCAGGCTTTCAGCACACACTTCTACAATTCTTCATGATCCTTCTTTTGCTTCTTTCATGTTTTACTAGAACCAAGACTGGTCATTATTCCTATTTATCAACATAATTTTCTGAGACTCTGCTCTAGTTAAGCAGACACAAAGCCAAGCATATGTTTCAGTGTGCATAACAAGGACAAAAATGAATTATAAATGTGAAAGATAGAATCTTACTGAATTTGCCGACATTCCTCTTGTTTCTGAGTCAATTTGAGTTTTCTATTTAGATGACCTTGTTATTCCTGATTATTTGTATTTGTGTTTAGATCATCCCTTTCTGGTTTTGCTCATATTAATACGTTACCAATTTTACTTGTTCTCTGATTGATGAGAAAGTCTGGATAATATGAGTGAAAAGTCTTTTTAGCCTAAACGGGAGGGAAATTAGTCTCTGTAGGACTAATACAAAAGATCTGAAGTAACATACAACTTCTGACAAGCCAACATGTTAGATTAAGCTCAGGAGGAAACAGAGTGAACCACAAACTGCAAAGGGCTTCCTGAGCATTTGAGTCCTTCTTCAAAGGCATCTGTTTTATTTATAGCGTGCATTTCCTAAGTACGAGTCTAAGAAAACAAGTAAAAGGAATCAGAGTCACAGGAGTATAGAAACATACTTGAAATTTAGCATGAAAACCTTCACACAGATTTCAACCCATGTCATAAACGTTGCTGTAAGACATTTGGAGAAGACAAAGGAAAAAGCCCTGAGTTTTGAACTGTGCACTCGGTCAGTGAGTGGGCTTCACAAGAGGTTGGTGATGGACTTCTACTCCTGCCTCTGCAAGTGGTTCCCTTTTGACCTTTGGGACTAAATTGTAATAGGGAGGGAGGCATCAAACTGCAAAGCCATAACAGCCTTTTCAAATACTTGGCATTTTCTGGAGGGCAATATGTAGCCTTGACTATGTGCCTAACCTCAGAGTGCAATGAAAAGGAAGAAGCAGGGGCCTGCCAGCATGCCAGCCAGAGCCACTTGAGACCCAGAAAACTCAGGTTCACCATTCTCCAGTGTGACCTGGCAGGCTCTTCAAACTCCAGTTTCTTGGAAAAGCTACAAGACACTAGATTAAAGAACACTCTGAGACAGAAGACCTCCTCATCTGTCTTAAACCTACACAAACACACCCCAAATGTATTCCTACATCTGTTGTGGCCATCAGACTCTTCTATAAAAGAGAGGCCTATTTCCATGTTCCTGAATTACAGCATGCATACCTCTCTATCCTGTAAGCATACGGCCTTTTGGAAACCCTGTGTAGGCTTAAATGGCCTGAATTTAAAAGCCTATAATCAGCCCCTTTTAGGCATTTAACCCAAACGCTTTGCCTTTGCCTTCCCATGTGCAAATTGGAGCAATTGCTGAGAGCTAGGGACTTCACAGGAACATGGCAGGATTCCCTCTGCTTTCCGTAGATTCAATATGCTACATATGTTGCCACAAACTAGTCATAGCTGGTTTGTCTTAACTAGTCACATCTCAAATGTTGCAATTCCCATTTGATTTCTAATATTTAGCACAGAAAAGAGCAGAGAAGTTCATTTTTAAAATAAAATCAAACCTATTCATTCTTTATGCTCTCCAAATTGAGCAAGAAGGTTTACCTTCTGATTTTCTTTTTACAGGATCTGCTTTAACAACCACACTGATATTTCTTAGTCTAAACTTTTTTCACACCATTAATGTGACTTTTTCGAGGTCTTGCATCCTTTTATTCACTTAATTATGGCAACATGGCATTAAGCCCATCAATAGCAATTACCCCTCTATTACCAGTCTTCCTTGTTTTTTTACTATGCAAAATCTTTATCCAAAGAAAGTATACTTATTCTTCAGTGAAAACAGCAACTCTAGCACTTTTTATGGAGTGCTTAATTTTAAATATGTAAAACAAAAAACAAAAACTAATTACTGCAGAAAAAGTCAAGTCACCAAAAATCAGAATGTGTTTGTGGCTTTACTAAGTAGTGATTGCACCTGCAAAATAAATACCTTCAAGAACAATATGAGAAAATAGATAAGTGTGAAGGTAAAACAAATGGCTATGGTATTACACCTGCTAACTATCTACTGAAGTGTTGATGTGAGCTTCCTGTAGACAAGGTTGTCTTCCCGTGTATATACAACAGGGAAAGAAGCTTATGGGGTGCTGCTTCCTATGCTAGGGTGCTGTAGCAACCACATCCTACTGTGTATCTTCCACTTGTTCACTTTGTTCATTTATTTTTGTTGTTGTTTGTTGGTTTTTTTCTTACCTATTTAATTTGTCTTACTGACTAGGGACTGTTTAAATGTGACATCAAAGTCATTTTGGGGATTCAGCTTTCTGGATTATCATCTTGAATGATGTAAAGGCAGAGCCAAGTTTCTCAGCAGTGTGTGTTGGTTTTGGGTACCTCAATTTTGGGATGACCAACTGAGGCCACTGTTTGTGGTTTGGTTTGGTTTGGTTTTGAGGGATGGGACCTCATCAGCAACCCAGCTCAAAGAGCTTCACCAAGTGAATGTTTGTAAGACAATTTTGAGGCAGAATATTTATATGAAAATACATATTTCATGTCAGCTGCCACAGAGAGCAAGATTATTATTTTGCTCATTTGTGGAGTCTTACTTACTGTTAAGATTTGGGAAGAGGACCACCAGAAGCAGCTCACGCTGTGTCTCCAAAGCGGGAAGCTCTTTTGTTGAATGAGGAACTAGAGCAGTCTGCTGTTTTGAAGTCACATAAGCATTTCCTTTAGAGACGTAGAAATGCATTAAGTATAGCAAACAGCAATTTTGTCCAGGTCTCTGATACTAAAACACTTACACAGAAGGAAATTTGAATGTTCTGCTCTTATGTTTGCGAAACTGAAGTAGGATGCATTTAAGTGTTTTTATTATTTATAATGGTATTTTTTTCTGGGTTGTGAAAACTAATAGTAAGGAACTAAATTTTACATCCACAGCCATTTTTCCATGTTACACATTGCTGCATATTAAAGCTATTTGTCAGATGAGTGTTGATTTGAACAGGCTAAGTCTCTTACTCAGAGTAGCCCTGCTTATGCTAAAGCTGTGCCTTAACTTCAGGAAACATGCTATAATTAAATGTCAATAGAAATCATTAACTCAGCAGTAGCTCAAGTGCTGTATTGCAGTGAGACCTTGGTTTCTTCTATGCTGAGATTTGAGCTAGTTCAAGCAACGCTAAACTTAACCTGAATTTATAAGAATGTGACAGATCATAATCTAGTTGTTGTGCATTGGAATACTACCTTGAAAAATAAGAATATTGTTCACTTGTTTATAATTATGCTGTTTTTATAGCTAATAGAATATGCTTCACGTGTAGTTTTGAGTGTAGTCCTGTGAGAGCTGGAAGGTTAATATCAGGTGAAGTTAAAGACATCAGCAAAAACAGCAGAGAGGCAAAAGTATGTGTCCAATTTATGAAGAATGTACAACATTATTGCATGCATAGTACGAATGGGAAAAATCCCTGTTTTATAGATTCAATAGGGTGTGTATATTCCCAAAATTACTTCTTTTTTTTTTTTCTCTCAGTAAGAAAACAAATCCTCTCATTCTCAAGCTACATTTCAAGAGACGATAGTAAAATCATTTTATTTTTCCCTTTTTCTTTAATCCTCTTATCCTCAACATTTAACTGTAGGAATAATCTTGAATCTAAACAGTACCCTTCAAAGTTTTGTACTTGGATTTAGTATTATTGAATTACAAAAAATAATGCATGGTATTCCCAGTCAGTAACAAACAGAAGCTGCAGTATTTCAAGCTGCAGTGTAACTTGTTTGCTGAAGATTCTGTTACACATCTGCTTGGTTAGTCAATAAGGATATTTATTCTAATGCATAAAACAGGTGGTAAGTGAAATAAGCATCCTATATAGAAAATCTTTGCATTGTTATTTATTTCAGAATAACAGGAGCTGCATGTTACTCACTGTTTGTTCTTCTGAAAGATTCAGAAGCACTCTCTAAGAGTTCAATACTAGAAACAATAAATTCATATTCATCAGCTCCATTGTGCAAAATTGTACAGATATGGCAGTTAAAATAATATGATAGTGCTGAGCAATTTGCTTCTAATTTGCTTAACTGAGAACGGGATTCAGTCTTCATGTTCTGAGTGCCTTTCAATCTGGTGTATATATGATTAATGTCGGTGAGTCACTTTTGATGGGAATTTTCTCTTTCCTAACACAACGAGATAGGGAGATTTTTCTGCCCCTCCCACCACCAGTTTAAAAGCACTGTGAAAGACAGAAGGAGGTAATTCTTCAGTTTTTCAGGGTTGAACCCTGTTAGAGGAAGTGAGGAGATAACCAATTCATTGGCAATTGCTGCGTGAGTACCTGCAAACCAGCTAGGACAGCTGAGACTGGGATAGAAGTGTAAGTAATTTATTATTCACTTGGGAAACCAACCATTCTCACTGCTTATTTAAAATCTGAATTTAGCTGGGAAGACTAGTTCAGAAGAGGAGGAAGAAGATTCGGGAAGGAAATAATCTTGAGTGTGCAGGAAGGCAAGTGAATCCTGTATGGATATGTTGTTAGAATTAGTGGAGTTCTGGAGACCTGTTTATCCTTGTAAGAAGCTAGATGGGGGGAGTGTAATGCTTTATGTACATAGGTTAGCTCAAAAACTTGCTATAACTGAGTCTGAAATAATGCACCCATGTCTATGTAACTTTCCCTGTAATTTAGAAAATGTTTTTCCTAATGCAGAAAGAAGCATACATATACAGAGAATATAACAGGTAGTTTGATTATAATCAGAGATTATAAGATTTAGCTTCCTTAAAATCCATCCAATGGGGCAGAATGGCTTAGAAAATATTTCTTCGGTGTTATGAAAGTATCATCTAAAACTGACCAAAAGTATACAGGAAGTCCAAAGGGCTTCAGTTCACGTGCATCTGGAGGCCAGGTATTCTGGGCACATAAACGTGTGGTAAATTCTCAGTGGTGTTTTACAGTGTTTAAACAGGCTGCTGAGCTAGTAACCACTGATTTGACAAGGCTATAAGCACCTTGCTGGCTTCTGTTTTAGAAAGACGTGCTATACCTCTGTGTGCAGCTTTAGACACACCTAAAATCTAAAAAGTCTGCCCCACATCACTTCTGACACTGACTGTGGACCTCCTGAGTTAATAACTGGGTGCCTTGCATTTTTGAATTTCTGGGTTCATATCACCTGCAGCTTGAAGAATAGGACAGGGCAAGAGAAGTTGAGGCTATCCTCTGGTAACGTAGGCAACAGTATCAGATGAGTTTTATTCATTATGGTGGTGATATTCACGATGAATAACATTTCAGGCTATTCAGTGACATCTAGTTGTGTATCTTCTGTCTAATACCTTTTTGACTGGATGGTATTTCAAAACTGACTCAGCAGAAAGCATATGGGTACAATGAGTGAAGATCGGGTATCATGACACTACTGGTAATGGTGCTTCTGCTTTGGCTTTATGTTACTGTTAGAGATGTATGAATGATTCATTGTATTATGGAGAAAGAGGACATTCAATTTGTATTACTGCCAGGTTGGAAAAACAAAAACAAAAACCAAAACAAAACAAAAAAAAATTAAAAAAAAAAAAAGGTGTTATGTAAAGTACAGAGTGCCAGCACTTGAAAAGGTGACTTCCACAGAAAGAATAAAGATTTGGGGATGGTTCTGTAATTTATAATAAGAGATTTACTTCATCCCTCCTACCTCTGCTCTTCACAGCTCTTTAGAGCTCTGTTTGTTTTTCAGAAGTACAACAGCATGTTCACTGTGGCTGAAAAAGTATGTTTCCTGCCTGGGTTAGAGCAGAAAAAGAATGAAAGCCGTGGTACTGTACAGCTACTGTGCTGATTTGAACACCAAGGGAGAAAAATATTTAGGTCAAAAGATTTTATAACCTATTTGTTAGTTGTAATGTTTGTTTTCAGTAGTCTCTGTTGTCATTTTTTTTTTTTTTTTATTTCCTGAAGAAATCTGTAGCTTCACAGGTTACTTAGTCTTGTTGGTTTTCAGAATACATTTCTTACTGGAAGTCCCATACTGCAGGCAGAAGATGTCCAGGTCAGATTCCTGGCTGCCACTGAATGCACACTAAATACTAAGCACACATGCTGGTCAGTGCTTGCATTTATCCATTGAGCAAGCAGAAACCGCCAGCAACCCTGCAAAGAATTGCAAAACGTTCTGTAAGGCTGCCATCGCCAAATTCATACAGTACAAACAGCATGGCTCTTTGAATAGCTTTTTGAAAGGCAAGACCAGAGAAAAGGTTAGGAGTGGGTAAAGAAAAACAGGGCTGTGTATGTGTGGGCAAGGAACAGAGAGGGTTTTTCTCCAGTGCTCTGGTTTGCCTCTTCCCTCTTCTGCATTGTCCTTTCCCCATTTCCCATGGCTGTCCCTGTTGCACAGGGTTCAAAGTGCCCCTTCTGCTGCTTGCCTTGGCATGCTGCAGATCAATACGTGGATCAGGAGGGATCAGCTGGCAATGCCACCAGGGACTGGCCACTGATGGACTAGATTTGCACCATGGGCTACCTACGGTATTTGAATCTATAAATCTCCTTGTGTGGGCTGCTGAGGCCATCCAGCTGCTCCCTAATGGCTTCTTAAGCTCGAGACCCTCACTGTGCCTGCTTGCATTTGTTCTAGCAGGCATGTGGAAAAATACACTGATTTTTCATGACGTACTCTGAGTGTAACACCTACAAATGACAGTGACAGCTACTTTCTGAATACCCTGAGTGGAACATAATGTTTTTGTTATTCTTCTGAAAAGTAATCGGAAAAATGACTTAGTACATTGCCTCCTCCGAATTCCCCTTTTTCTGTAGAGTGGTTTGAGGCTGTGCATGGATGCCTTTGTTTTTATAGTTTACCTTTTCAAATCGTTATATCATCTGAAAACACAAAAGAAATTTCTCTGCTTTTTTTTTTTATATATATTGTTCTAACAACTAGATGATGAGAGAAATTACCAAAAGGAGGCTGAATAGCAGATCCTGTTAGACCCAAATCTGTTTTCATGAGGGCTGTTATTTCCCATGTGATGCTGAATAGGCATGAAGAGCTTTTTTAGCATTCACCATCTTTGTCGAGTTCCAATTTGTTGAATGGGCAGCTCTCCTACTGGTATTTCAAAATACTTTGTGAATTTGTGCCCGACGGAGTGATGTGGCTCTAGTATAGATCCCAGTGGGAAGAGATGAGGAAAGGAATCTATAAATTACCACAAAGTTGTAGTCACATCTGTCAGATTTCTTAAAGACAGCCATTACTTTATGTGATCTTGTGAAGATACAAGTGGCTTCAGCTGATGGTGTGTGGGAGGCCATCAGAAGCGTGAGGGGCTCAGAAGTACCCAGGGAACTGAAGAAAGGCAGCCACAGCTGTGGTAAACAATGGCTGCTTTAAGATGCTTGCATGAAACTAACTACAGATCAAGGCAACCAGATAGGTGAAACAGAGTTTTTCAGCCTGGAGAAGAGAAGGCTCCGGGGAGACCTTTCAGTACCTAAAGGGGCCTACAGGAAAGCTGAGGAGGGACTCTGTCAGGGAGTGTAGGACAAGGGGGAATGGCTTTAAACTAAAAGAGTGTTGGTTTCAATTAGATATTAGGAGGAAATTCTTTACTCAGTGGGTAGTGAGGCACCAGCACCAGTTGCCCAGAGAAGCTGTGGATGCCCCATCCCTGGAGGTGTTCAAGGCCAGGTTGGATGGGAATTCGACAACCTGGTCTGGTAGGAGGTGTCCCTGCCTAGGGCAAAGGGGTTGAAAGTAAATGGACTTTAAGGCCCCTTCCAACCCAAACCATTCTATGACTTTATGAGAAAATAGTGACATTTTGTATTTTGGTATGTCTACGGACAGCATAGAGTTCCACTTACGAATCTTTGAAAATAGATTATGCTTTATAGTAAATGGTCAGTGTACAACAATTAAAGATAACTAAGTGATGCCATCTGCTGTCTCATAATCTTATTTAATGCTACTTTTCATGACAGAATTGTTATCGCAAGAAGAAATAGAAACAACCTAGGCTGATTAAAATGTCAGAGCTGTGACAGTATCTGATCTGTATCAAAGTTACACAGTATAAACATTGGTTGTGATTAAATACAGTGGGCTATAGCATGTCATAAGGAAACACAGTGCCAGGGTCAATCCAAAATAACTCCTCAGTGACCCTATTATCTAGAGTTTTTTTGTTAGGTTTCCTTTTTTGTTTGTTTGTTTGTTCTATTATTTTTTCTGTCTTTTTGGAATCTTGAGAGGAAGATTAAGAATCCTGTGGAACAGACAGTGGGTTGGAAGAACATGGCACACCATCCCATTAAAGTGTGTGTTTCGCCAAAATGTGTTTGTTACGTAGTGAAATTCTTCACATTACAGCTGTATTTAGTACAACTTGTTATCCACAATGACTTTACTTTTAGGTGCTTTATGGAAAGAGTTAACCTGACCATGGACCTCAAAGAAGCTGAGAACCACACTTGTGTAAGACGTATTATTCAAAGAGAGTTCACCCGTCATCTCAAAAAGGTAGAACAGATCATAACATTTAACTGTTGAATTTATACAGTGAAGTAAATTCCAAATTAAGTTGACTAAAAACTAAAATGCTCAGCTTTGAAACAGCAGTTTATTTAGAGAATGTCAAATGCTTTCTTGTGTATATATGGATTATTAGGTTAGTTGGGTCTTTAATAGCAAGAGTTTTAGATTTATTTTCTTCAAATGCAGCTACACCAAATTGCAGTTCACAGGTTGCTCCTTGATGAAACAGTGAAATGCTGTAGATGATCTGAAGGTCCTGCAGTCAGCAGTGCTTAGTAGGTACAAACTGGTGCAGAACTGAAGAGGCAGATTTTGTGTTTCATGTTTAACTCTTTCTCTCTCTGTTCTTCGCTTCTGTTTATAATGGTCTGCAATGAACTGAATTACAGTGATCTGTATTTCTGGTTGTATGTTAAGAGATAGACCATTGGTGTTTTCTTATGCTTTTATATGGTTTAATTTTCATGGTGAAACTCATCTGGTCTGTAAATACCCATTTGCTGAGGTAGTACATTAGAAGTCTCCCATTTGAACATCACCATAACAGAAGCCTTGTAGCCTCCTCCTCCCTCAGTACTTGGGAGCCTATCCTCAAGGTGCACAAACAGCCTAACAAGCACAGAGCGAATTCCATAACTAACGATTCCTAATGAAAGTCTTACCCAACCTCCTTGCAAATCAACAGCTCTGCAGATGAGTGTAGCACAGTCCACGCTGAAAAGAGGGGAAGCTGTGGACATGTTGACATCCTCGTAGCTTGCCATACCTCTTTGTTTTAAATTTCTGTAAGGTTTCTTCCTCTGCAGACAGATTTTCTAACCTGGGGCATGAGACAGATTGAGGAATACTGAGATAGATTAAAATATATATTTATACATTAATATATATACTCTCTATATGTATACTCTAAACTTTACTTAAAGTTTTCTGCCTTACTTTAAAAGCCAAAATGAAATGCAAAATTCACATTTCCATATAATAATGGGTTGTTCTTGAAAACACAGGAGCTTGAAAAAAGTCTGAGTTCACTTGAAAATGGTGAAGTGTCCATCAACCAGAAGATGTGAGAGTATAAAATGGGGGTACATTTACTTATATGCAAATCGGCTGTTATTAATTTAGCCCTGAGTAGGTAGGAACTGTTACAGAACAAGTTAGGCCTTGAGGTTATCTCCAAACAAGTTCACCAGGACCCCCAGGTTCTTTTCATCAGAGCTCCTCTCCAGCAGGTCATCCCCCAGCCTGTACTCATACATGTGGTTGTTCCTTCCCAGGTGCAGGACTATACACCTGCTCTTGTTAAACCTCATTTGGTTTCTTCCTACCCATCTCTCCAGCTGGTCCAGATCTCGCTGAATGGCAGCACAGCCTTCTGGCATTTCAGCCTCTCCTCCCAGCTTTGTGTCATCAGTGTACTTGCTGAGGGCAGATAGTATTCCCTCATCAAGGTCATCGATGAAGTTGTTGAACAAGACTTTCCAGAGGAGGGGGGCTGTCCCCATTCCTGGAGGTGTTTAAGAGATGTGTGGATATTGCCCTAATGGTCATGGTTTAGTGATGAGACTTGGTAGGTCAGGTTGATGGTTGGACTTGATGATCTTGAAGGTCTTTTCCAACCTAAAGGATTCTATGATTCTAAGTGTGTGTGTGTGTGTGGGGGGGGGGGGGGGGGGGGAATAGGGGTAATATAATCTGTGAGTTTGTATTATATTTCCAGGACAAATGCTACTCTGTTGTAATTAGAGCATCGATAAAAATGTGAGGAATTCTTGTGCCTTTGGCCAGAGAAAACCCTACCTGAAAGCAGCAATAGATTTAAAGCTCTTGTTGGAGGCTGTAGGAGATTTTATTCCTCGTGAAAACTCAAGTTGCTCTTGAGATGGTGTTTTAAAGAAGTTGTAAAAATGTTCCAGTGTTCAAATTAGCACGTTCTTCTCAGAGAATGGTGACTGGCTGTTAGCAAAATTTTCTGGAAATATCTAGGCTTTTAGAGAACATGTCTTCTGCCACTTCAGGCTGGCTGTGTATGAAATTGAATGATTTTGTATCTGCAGAGTAACACCTTACGAGGTTGGGCAGACTCTTAGTGATTTTGTAAGGTGATGGAGAAAGTGGAGTGTGGATTGAAGATGTGACTGATAGGAAGAAATGACCGAGAGGTGGTGAAGATAGAACGAAAGAATAAAAGGAAAACCAGGCTGTCAAAATTGGCTTCTTTTCAGTCTGTCTAGCATGATTTTTTTTTATGCTACGTTAATCTTGCTGATACCTGAGTGCTTCATAAATTCAAAGTGTAACCACAAAGGATTTCTTTTGCTCTCCCCAGTGCATTTTTTACCTCTATGACTCTTGTTCTTTTCCAACCGAGTGCTATTTCTAGGGAAGCCAAATCATGCATTTTGAAAGTGAGCAGTGCTTCAGGGAACTCTCAGATCATCTGACGAAAACAACACGAAGACATAAGTGAATTAGTGAGAGACCTAGTAATGCAAGGAACAACGCGTATGATGAGTATTCATCTTCATCACAGCTATTACTGTTAGAGGAACAGAAGTGGCTCTGTGCCTCATTTGCTTTTTTGTTTAAATGCTAAAAGGATGGTTGCTGAAGTGCCAAAGGCTTCTGATTCTGTGTTTAAACTCAAAATCATAAGAAGTTCCTCTTAGGTTTTGAAGTGCTGTTCTGTACCCTGCATCGTGCAAGGATCCTTGTTGGCATTGCTACATCTCGTGTCTGTCTGAATTTACAGTGCCGACTCCTACATTTTAACATTGCAATATAACTAACACCTACCAGGAAGACAATTGAATTGTATGTACAAATACGCAAATAATATTGCAAGTAATGCTTTTTTTTTTCTTTTTTCTTTTTTTTTTTTTTTTTTAATCATTAAGTGGTAATGCTCTTAGTGGAATTTTGATCTCTAAAACAAAAAGATCATCTCTTATGGCCCTGTATGCTAGGTGCCAAAATTAATTTTATCTGGTAGTTAGCAACACAAGGGCAGTAGTAGTATTGGGGGTGCTTAAAATACATACTTGGATAAAAATGAAACTGGTCAAGACCACAGGGAAGGTCGCTGGGTCAAAAAAAGTTTTTCTTTTTTCATAGTCATAAGCTATGTCCTTGGTTAGTACGATACAAGGATGTTTGATTCTACACACAGTATTTCTCTGCAACCTGAGATGTGGATGCTAAATTCAAGGAACCTTTCTAAGGGAAGTTCAGTGCCTGTGGGATGGGTTGCAAATCTGGGGTAGGAATTGATTGTCTAGATTTTCTAGAGTCTTTTCAGCATTGCCCTGCTTTACTACCTCAGCTTATTTTTGGGGTTCTCTGAGTCACTTCTCAAAAATTTTTGCATTGGATTTTCTTATGACATAAGTAAATATGGTGGTGTCATAGATCAGATCAAAATTAGGATTCAATCTATACCTGAGATGATTCACAATTCAAAAACTCAAGTTCTGTATGTAGTTTGTTGTCAGTTTAGAAAATAACGCTGAGTTACTTCCACTCACTAGGCCAGCCACATAAAATTATTAGGCCAACATGAGCCTACTTCTGCTTTTTTTTTTATTTTATTTTAAAGTGTAGGTCTTGCATTAAGATAACTTCTGCTTGTTGGAGCAGAACTCAGGCAGCTGATATTTATTTATTTATTTATTTTTAAATAAAGGTGGATATTCTTCTGAAGAACAAGAACACTTTTTCCAGTTCAAAACTTTTTGCTTTTCCTTTTGCTTCTTTCTGGAATTTCATCACATACGATAAAAGCACTAGCTTCTTTGAAATATATTTATAGCTGTAGGAACTCTACTTTCTCATTCTCTTAAAGTGGGTGTAGCAAAAAGAGGAAGATTTGCCAAGTGCACTGTTCTTTTTTCCTGTCCTTCCAGAAGCGTGCAAACTATATCAACAGTTTAGCATGGGTACTTCCATGGGAGGAAAAATCAGTTGACCGCAGCATTTTCTGTATGTTCAATGCCTGATAGAAACCATTAACAGTAGCTCTTTGGGGAGTATTAATTACAAGAAATTGGCTATTGATAAAACTTCACAGAATACCCCTTGATTCATGTGCGTTGTAAGGTATTTATTAATGTCTTTGTCACTGCTGTTATTGCTACATTTCCAAGCATTTAGTTGTAGTTCGTATAGTCAGATCTTGATGCTATCCCACTCTTATTTCCTATTTGTAATGCCTTTCAGTTTACAGACTTGAATGCATGCTGTTAAAAATCCAGGCTGGAGATTGATGCTGGCTGTGGTGGTGCACACTGGGGAAGAATTTAGAGCTGATTTATACTATAAACTTTAAAAAAAAAAAAAAAAAAAAAAAAAGTAACTGAAAAATTGCTCTGTTAAATTTAGACTCATTTCTATATGGCTAGTTACAGTGGTGTTTTCAAGCATAATCTATTTTTTGTTTCCTTACAATGTCTTTTGTTCATTATTTTTCAACTTGTCAAATTTACAACACGCTGGAAGACTGACAGAGAGGCAGATGAAAAGCATACTGGCTATGACAGGAGAAGCAACAGGTAGATCCAGCGTGACAGTGGTTCAGCAGTTTTGCCTTGCATATCTGCCTTCATATCTACAGTAACATAACTTAAAACTTTGAGAGGAAAAGATAGTAAGAGCAGAAGAGAGTTAGTTTTTACAGACTTCAAGACTTTTGGTAGTGTTGAGCACGTGGTAATTTATAGTTTAACACTATAAATTGGAAGTGGCTCTCACTATGATATGGTCTGATGGCAACAGCACCATGATATAGTGTGTGTACAGACTGTCTGCATGTTCTGCTTGAAGTACCACAGTGTCTGTAAAGCCCCAGGCCATTACCTGATAAATCTTCCCAGAGTGTCGCAGTTACGTCAGGTTTGTGAAGGCTCGCTGGCGGAATGGAGTTCAGGATTGTTGCTGACCCAAGGGTCTTACAGGAAGTTTTGAGTCCCCAAATGTGGGAACAGAACCTGCAAGACTCTTTAAACTTGGCCGCAGAGAAAAAGTGACCACATCCATTAAAACACGAGATAATGTATCTCCCACACACTGAAAAAACAAAAAAGCAAAACCAGACTATGTAAAAGCATTATCTAGGATGTCTAAAAACAGCGCTGTATGTGTTTCTATTTTAAGATTATTTAACATAAACTGATGTTATCTAACTCCACATGCCTCCGCTGAGGGAATGTTGTTCTGAGCGCACAGAACATGCATGCTGATTTGAAAGGGTAAACACCTCTTTGCCTTTTTCTCTGAAAAGTGAATACAAGGAAGAGAGAACATGATTTCCCTTGTTGCCTTTTACCTCTTTCCTGGATCAAGCACGTGTCATAAGGAAACAAGCAAAAATGTTTTTTTATTAGAACAAACTGGGTTGTGGGGAAGAGGGTGATCTAAAGTCCTGAAGACATCTCAGCTTCTGAAACCTTTTGCCACTTTGCATCACAAATTCTTAGTGCTCAGGATTTGGGCTCTGTGAAAGCCACCTGGAAACCTGATAATGTTCCTTCTCAGTTAAGCCTTGTACTGTGATGTCAACCTTTGGGGGCTGCCTGGGAATGAATCTCCTTGCTGGAGTCCAGGAGGCTGAGGCTGGATGAAGAATACAGTCAACCCTGGTTTTGGTAAATGCCATGATTCCTACTTTTCAAGTTTCCCTGGCACCTGGTTAGGGCAGAGAGGCTACTCTGGGACAAATAGACAATTCTTCTAAGAAGAATCTTCTTCTGGTTACTGGTCATCAGTTAACATTTATGAGTTTGTTCACATGCTGAGCCTACAGAAATGTTTTATTAAGCACGTTTAGGGAGCTGTTGTAAGAGCACATCTCCTTGAGCTCTTAGTGTTTCTAAAACTGACTGGCATGTAGTTTAATCAGTCCAGAAAGCTCACTACTGTAGTAAATTTTCATCTGATGTATTGTATCAAAGTAAAATCCCTACTTCTCCCCCAACCGCCCTCACCCTGATTTAGCTTTAAAAAAGCTTATACATGGACACGGAGACACAATACAAATGTACATCTGGGTCACTTAAAATTCACATTTTCCAATAACAGTAGTAAGCTGGTTGATTATTTCTCATTCAGTTACAGCTTTCCCGGAAGTGCTGTCTTCCTGACCTCCTAGGTGAGGCCCTTGGTGGTCTATAACAGACGTGTGGTGGTACAGGCAGATAGCTTGGCAGGCAGCTGGGTGCCCGCCAGCTCAAAGACCTCACCAGAAGGATGAGCTGCTTCCCCTTTTGGTTACACACCCAGTGGCTGGTCCTTCTTCCTCCTGTTGTCTCTGCAATCTTGTTACAGCTTCTCTTCCTTCCAAAGATGTATTTCCTTTCTGGTGACTTTGTTTCCCTTTTCTGGGTGAGAAGAAAGAAGAAGGGAAAAAAGAAAAAAAAAAAAGTGTGTGTAGGTTTAGGAGTGTTTCTGATTTATGTGTGTATGTATGTGTTCATCCCTTCAGCACTGTGAAAGGTGAGTTATGAAATGCAATAGCTTTTTAGACAATCTGGTACAGTAAAGGAGATAACCCTTCTCACAAATTTTATCCTTTGATAACCAGAGAGCATCAAAGCTTTTTATTAAACAGGCCTGCTTATCTAAGCTAAGTGAGGTTGAAGTCACTGAAGACTGTCACTTTCTGGGTACTGACTTTGTGCTAGCATGAAAAAACAAACTAAAATGACAGTAATCATCCAATTTTGAGTGGGATTGGAAAGCAACGGTAGGTGATATTGGCTGGGCATATGAGTAAAACACTTCTCTTTTTTTCCCTGCAAGCTTTGCTTGTCATGCTGACCGCTCCAGCCTCGCTCTTTTCCCGTACCCTCCCATCTGCTCAGCTGTCTCCAGCTGTTGTTTCCTTTCTTGTACTTAAGCGTGCTCTTACTCTATGGGGTGTTTACAGACAGGCCAGACCCCGTTGCAGGCGCTCTGCTGGTATCTATGCCTGAGAGAATTGGTCGTGTTCAGACAGGAAATTTAGCTCAACTATACAGCTAGGCTAATGTGACACTGAACCTGCCTGCTTCATGCCTTGTGGGATTAGTGTGCTGTGCATGGGAACTTGTGTGTCTCCATCCAGATGTGAAAAATGCTTTAAAATCTTATTCCTTACAGCAGAAACTGTTATTATTGTTATTACTATTATTGCTAAGTGTCTGTACGACCCACTTGTAATGACCCTTATCCATGACAGTAATGCAAATGGTGACTATAACTTTAATAACAATTGAAACATGAAAGAGCAGTAGATGCCAAGAACAGCTAAGACTCCGGAGGGAAACAGGGAATGACAAGAAAAATATTATTCCTTTAAACATTCACAGATGTATTTTGTACAACATGATATATATAAATGCATATAGGTACATATGTGTATACATACACAACCGTAGTTTCACAAAGAAACAAGTTTTTGTAATGATCATATTAACTGTGAGTTAATCCAATGTCAATTTGGGGAGACTTGATTACAGACAAGCAACTAAAATAATAACTGCTTTGCTTAAGTTTTTAAAATAATATTATTTCTGGAAAAATGCTTGTTGCTCATTTCTCACAAGCAGCTGTTTTTCTGGTGCTCTGGTGTTTATCTGCATGTGTGTGTTGGCGAGATAGAGCAATATACATGTATCTGACTAGTAAGATTTCATTGAATGTTATTTACAATATATTCCTTCTGACGTTTATTTTTAAGAAAAGGCAGGGCTTATTATGTATCAGCATTTCACAGTGAATTTAAGACTGCTGTTATTATTAAGGGCATTTAATGAAGTCACGTCCTCTCTGAACTCCGGAAGATTCCTTCCCAGCATCAAGCTTAGTGTGTGTTGTGTTTGTGAGTGCATAAATGAGTAGGAGTCCACAGTGACATCATAGCCTGATACTAATTAGTGTTACCTTTGTCTTTTCAGGTGCTTTTATGGGGTTTTCTGCTGTATGAGCAGTAGGTTTCCATGACAGTTACAAAATGCAGGCAGTTCTTTATGGGTAAATACCTAGAGATGAAGGGGGGGGAGGGAGAACCACCATTTTGCTCATGGGATGGGAAGATGTTTAGCTGTAGGACAGGACAGATGCTGAGACAACCTTATATTTTGTGTCCAAGTGCTCAGGTGCACTCTCATACACTGACTCGGCCAGATGTGCACTTCTGACTTGATGGGGACAGCTGGCATTTTGCAGCATAGCAGGTGGACTTCATTTGCATCATTGGGAAGGGACTGTGAAGCCTTCAGTAAATAGAGTGGCAGAAAAAAAAAAAAAAAGGCAAATAATCTAGACAAATAGTTAGGCAGGCCAGATCCAAGCTGCTGTAGCTTGAGCCTCTCTGTTCATAAATGTGGTGTTGCAAACATGGGCAGATCCATAAATAGATGTCATGGTATAACTGAAGCTATAGTCAGCCCTCTTTCTCCCCACAGTACAAAACTAAATTTAACTGGGGAAATTCTCTGTTGATTAAGACTGGTATTTTGGGAACTAATGCTATACTTGCATTATGGCCATAGCTCCGAGTTGGATTCCTTGCTCCAAAGAGAAGGAAATGACTTATATCACTGTTACTGTTCTTGAGTTCTTAAAAAATATCCAAGATCTTGGAATCTCATGCAAATTTCTTTCATCATGTTGAATAAAAATGGGATTATAAAGATAAATGGGAAATAAAGGTTATTTTAATACCGGGAGTTATAGTACACAATATTGATACACATTCCTAGTTCTTAACAGCATTTGATATCTGCAGCAGAATGTCTGTCAATTTTCATATACGTTCTACTCTGCCTGCAACAACAGAAATGCTTTCTTTGGATTAAAGTTATCTTTGTTATTTTAACTATTATCAATCTAGTGAAGTTGTTTTTTTGTTCGTCTGTTGTTAATGAACTACCTCTGAAGGAGATGAAGTAGGAGCTGTTTGTGCAATTGCAATGCATCACCTTTAAGAAGCAGCAGTTCTTCATAAAAATGGAGAGAATGCAAATCCAAAGAACAAAATAAAGAAAAAAATATTTCTTTCTCAAGAAATTGACTTTCCTTGCTGTTTTGGTAGGATCATAGGTGGTCACGTACTGAGCTTTCTTATTTCCTTGCTTTACCTGAAGCTGTTTACTCCTCTACTCTTTAGGGCTGAACAATGTTGCAAAATGTTGTTGGTTAGAAATTAAAAGACAAAAAAAAAAAAAAAAAGCCTAATGGCTTGTGTGATACCACATGCATGACTCATTATGCTTTTTCTGGGGACAAGGAACTTCTATATCCTGGTACTAATTCAGAAGTAGCCACCCTACAAGAGTTAGACTGTTGTTTTTTCTCCTCCTATCAGGCCATATGCACTCATGCTTCCTGTCTAAGGAAATGGGTATAAACTTTCTCTCCCCCTTAATCCCTGAATTCTTTTTGTTTTTGTTTTGTTTTGGTTTAGGTGTTTTTGTTTGTTTGTCTGTGTTTTTGTTGTAGTTGTTGCTGTTGTTTTTTCACATGGAAAAGGAGCTGAGTTCCTAGTAATCAGATGCAGGAGAAGCATATATGGGGAAAAGGGAGATTATCTGGTTTGTAGTTAAAGCAGAACTCAGAATAAAACGTTGTCAGATACTTGTGTGTTCAAAAAAACAGGTTAACTTTATGATTTACGGGCAAACAGGTAATGTCTCAAAAATTAAAAATCCAAAGTTATAAAAAACATTAAAGAAGTATTTTAGTAGCTCTCTCTGTAACTAGGTTAGCTTCTCTTCCATGTTTTGTAATTTCTGTCTTTAAAATGTCACCTTATATATATGTGTGGTAAAACTTTGCTTGAACACATGTCCCTTTGCAAAAAAATTTATTAAAATACCGTAATGTTTGATGAAACAGAACTACTTGTTTCAAAATAGTGATATTGTATGACAAAACACAAAAATTCTGACTGAATAAGTGATACCAAAGGTGAGATGATCTTACAAGAGGAAATATTAATGGAGCAGCAAAAACTGGTAATACAACTCAGTTCAGTGCAATACAAGTGAGTTGGGGAGGGAGGGACTCTTTGTCGGGGAATGTAGTGATAGGAGAAGGCGTAATGGTTTTGAACTAAAATAAGGTAGATTTAGACTGGATATTAGAATGAGGTTCTTCACTGTAAGGGTGGTGAGGCACTGGCACAGGTTGCCCAGAGAAGCTGTGGATGTCCCATCCTTGGAGGTGCTCAAGGCCAGGCTGGATGGGGCTTCGGGCAGCCTGGTTTAGTGGAAGGTGTCCCTGTCCATGGCAGGGGGCTGGAACAGGGTGATCTTTTTAAGGCCCCTTCCAACCCAAAATGTTCCATGATTTTATGATAAAATCCTCCTGGAGCTGCAGGAGAACTGAATCTTGAGCATATGTGCAAGCAGCCCGTGAGCAGCACTCTGCTGACAGTTTTTTCTCCCAAACACGTGCAAGCTGAGTCAAAGACAAGTCAAGGTGGAAACTGAATATGAAAGCAGAAGGGATCCAGGTGGTACCAGCCCATATATCATCCTGGCGTAGAAGGTACACATTGCGAATCCTGCTGGAGCAGCTTAATACCTGCCTATAGTTCTGTGTGACCTACGCCTCACGGCTGCCATAGAGAAACACCATAGTGCACAGTGTGGTGCTGCCATTTCTCCTTTAATGTAGATGAATGAGATGACTCAAATCAGTTGAAGGACACAGCATGGATGTTAAATAATGGATAGCTCAACTATGATTTGCCAGCTGTAAAGCAGTGATGAATTTCTTGGGTCAATAATTTCTTAATGCAGTCTGACAACATCTGTGAAAACATGCCTACATATGGTGTCACGGGTGTTTTTCATGTTTAGGATGGAGATCCTCAGCGAGATACTCAGCTGATCTCAACGGGCAAATTGATGCAATGGAATTGCTTAGCTTTGCTTTGCTGTTAAGCATGGTGCATGTTAAGAAGGTTCTGATCTGCTACAGCTTTTCTGGCTGCAAGTCCCACAGTGCGAGTTTGGGAGCCTTTGGGCAACTTTTAGCAGCTCTTACCTATAACTCTGGAGGTTGTTTTTTTCAGTCCTAAGTCTGACAGTCAGTATTTTAATGTGGCTATGGACTACTGTGTATTTCTTCATTCTGTGCAGATCTGTAGATGGTATGTGGTAGTAAAAAGCAAATTATATCCCACACTTCCGTTAGGAGCATTCATTAGCATAGCAGCCTGAGTCCTCTTCATGTAAGTACATGGATCTGGGTCAATTATGGGGTACCATAGAAATAAGGGATGTGATGAAAGAGAGCCAGTGCCTGTAGAAACATGAATGGAAGACCAGACACAGGGAAACAAACTAGATTTGGTAGTCTGCTCAGCCACAAGATGCAGAAGAGAGAGACCAGAAGAAGAAATAGGATACGGGAATAGGCCAACAATCTGCAAAGGCCAGCAAAAAAGTGGCAGCTGGTTTGGAATTTCTGACAGAAAGATCAGCCACCAAATACCTGCTTTTGGATATTGCTCTTGAGGGCAGAACTGGGAGTGAATAATGACCTCCCTCAGGGCTCTTAACCTAATTGTAGCAAATAATCATTTTTAACTTGTGGAACAGGTGAATTTGAACACTTGCAGTTCAAACTGGTGGTGGTGTGCCCCTGGTCCAAAGAGTCAAGTGACCTTGTTTGTGCTGTGTAGCTGGACCACTAAGCAGCTGTTTCCACTATAAACACTTGAATAAAACTGGTTTGAGGGTATGCTTGTGCATATCACTCCATTATTAACTTTGTATGAACACACACGCTAAACCTCCTCCATGGGTGCCTAAATGCTTTCTGCTAGCGGAGGCAGAACGAACACATTGTACATGTATTTTCTCTGTTCGTTTTTGCCCTGCCAGAGGGACAGGCTGGTTGGCAGAAAGGCGTGAAGGTGGTACCCCCAGCACAGAGTGAATGAACTGCAGGGAGAAGTGGCTGGGTAGCTGGGACCCTTCCAGCAGAACCAGCAGCAACTTTGTGAGCAACCATTAACCCCCCAACCTACAACATACTTCATGGTAAAGTTAGGATGGTAAAACTACTGTGATAGGAAGAGACAAGCACATCTAAGTCTGATTATTTTAAAAGAGTGGAGTTTGTACGTATTCTTGAATACAATCTGTGCAGTATTATGTTGCTCTCTTTCCTAGATGGCAATTAAAAATAATCATCCCATTAGTTAAGGGAACAGATTTGTTTGATTTGTGTTTCTGGTTTTAGAAGTATTAGCCGGCAGAATGGCTTTAAGAGTCAGTTTCTGGTTAGAAACAGAATGGAGCTGCCAGGGATAGACGGAGGGTAGGAAAGACCTCTCTTTTACTGTGCAAACATCCTACATTGGCTAGTGGCCTTGAGCATATAAGAGCTGCCAAGGGTCTTTGATTATCATTAATACTGGCAAGCTGCACGAAGGGAGGAATATATTTTCACTTTCTCATGACATATTCTTCAATAGTGTGTGCTTTGTTCTGTTTATGACAGAGTTTTCTCAAGGGCTCTTTTTGTGCCAATGATTTCCCATCTTTTGTTGGTTTGTAGCCTACTCAAATGTGTCCAGTGGAGAAGAATCTCAGCCTGCTGACAGAAGGCTTGTTCTTCCTCACTGCAGCCCTGGGATGCCCCAGGGGTAGCTGAGCAGTAGTGGTCATGGAGAGCGGTTGTTACTTTTGGTGTTGCAGGAAAAAAAAAAAAAAGTTATTTTTAAAAAGAAATTTAAGTGAATGAAGGTGTCAGAAAAGGTTATGTTGAGTTCAACTCATAAACCTGCAGACGTCCAGCTTGGGTTTACCAGGGTGCAGTGGGAGCAGGGTGCCAAACACAGGGAGGTTCACAGCTCAAAGTACAGCTATGCACAATGCTGCATGGGTTTACCAGATGGGGTAAACACAGCAGTGTAGAGTCATGTTGGGATTTCAGGTAATTCTCTCCACCTGAAGCTTACATTGGCACGATAGCCCCATGAAAGATTTTGTAGCTTGTCAGAGAGCAGCTTTCTTTTTAAGCAATGTGGAAGCACCGGACATGGTGTCCTTCAAGCAGGCAAGAGCTGTGTTACACATGTGTTTTAGAGCAGTTCTGTGTCTTGGAGGAAGAGGAGCATGGTTTGACAGTTGCTAGAGCAACTAATGCTTTTTTAATGGACAGCAAGGATAAGCGATGGTATAAAGACCACGTAACTGGTGCACCTTCCCCTGTCTCCTGCCAATTTTCCAGTATATTAAAACAGTAATAATTTATGCGTTCAGCTGAAAAATGGCTCTTTGTTTGCCTAGCTCAGCCACATTTGTGAGACTGTGTGATCTTTATGGAGACAGCAAAGAAGAAACTATTTACACACCAGACGGCAAGGATTCAAGGCTCTCTGACAAGTATACTTTGCAACGGAAAAACACATTCCTTGCTCTGCCTCCAGAAATGCTCTTGGGTGTGGAAGTTGCTGGGCCAAGCCTCATTTATCTCTTAGGTTGATGTCTTCTGTTTGTCTCCTTTCCCTTCTCCCACTAGTATTTTTTTTGCAAATTTACCAAACTGTTTTTGCTTACTGTGGAATTACTGTTTATGTCGTAAGGCAGGTGTATGGCGATGAAGCCTAGTGCAGGACAGGCGTTCTGCTTGCCCATAGCAGTGCTGCAGAGCCAGCTGCCTGGAAGTCGGCATGGAGATGTCCTCAAATAACTGGTCTCTAGAAAGATAACTCAACTCTCATAGTATCTGAGACCCAGCCGGCTGCTGACTTCAGTGAGGAACGATACCAGAACAGAAAGGACGTATCACATCCCACTGTTTACAGACTTGGTTTAAGGTATGGGGAGGTAGATTAACTGGAGCTTTCAGGCACCTTAAGGCTACGTATACCTTAAGGCTACGTATATGAATTTAGTGGTGATTTCTGTAGGGTTTCTGTTATTAGTGAAATCTGTAGGCATTTTACAGCTGAATTCCAGGTGAAGTAGGTTTGGCTAATACTGGGTACTTTTTGAAATCTCCCTGAAGTTTTAGAATGCAAAGGTTTGAGTCTATGGGACTTTGCCTTCTCTGGAGTTCTCTGTAAAATCAGCATTAATTACTTCAAGGTTGAGCTAAGGTTACTGATTTTGATTAAAGATTGAGTATTAAACCATTAAGCATGTTTATAAAATGAAACATAAACAATTGCAGAAATCTTAAATACAAGGTTACACAATTTTCACACCACTCTTAAAGCTCTGTTTTCACAAATCAAACATTCTTACCTAGCTCTTTAAAAGTAAGTTTTATGTTGCAGCTCCTGGTTTTGTAGGTTTGAATCTTGCCTTTCATTTTGCAGTTTAAAAAAAAAAAAAGTTACCTTAGACACAATGCATGACAATTTTAAACTGTGCACTTACTAAAAATTATGACTGAAATAAGATCAGGTTTTCCAGTGAATGACACTGAGGTATTTAACTGGAATAAGTTCACTGCTCTTGAGTAGAGAAGCAGAGCATGAAGCGTACACTTTTTTTTTTCTTTGTGCACAGATGAGAAAGTAATAAACGTTTGCAACAATTTTATGCTGTTTAAAGCTCAGTAGATGACTACTTCCTACCTTCTTGCCATTTAGCAAGCCATTTTCTGGGCTCATGTGATTTCTGAAGAGGAAGAAGTGAAAACCTTTCTCAGATACCCTAAGCAGAGAGAATGGAAATATTTGTAGGAAAGGGAATATTGGCAGAAAGCCCTCTCTTTAGACACTTGTGTGTTAGTGACCAGTATTTATTCCAAAAGAAATTTACGACATTTGGCATGTGCAACATGAACCTCTTCTTCCCCCATAGCTTCTTGCCCATTTTTCCTTTCTTTCTACAGTCCTCTCCTTCTGCATCCTTTCCCAGTTGCTAACTTATCTCATCTTCTTTCTTTCTATAACTCAAACACGTGCCCAGTGACACAACCCCACCTCCAAATATCTTATGCTCTCTCCTCCAGGCTGTCTGTGGGTCACCCTCCTGAAAGATGCTCCTTTACATCTCACCTCTTTTCCTCAGTAATACAGACCTGCTGTTGTCTCTGTAACGTTACAAAATAAAAATAATTTAAAAAATGATGCACTCTTGATTCTGTGTGTTACTGCAACTGCTGCCCACCTCCCTTTTTATTTTCGTGTTGAATTTACTGATTCAGCTACCCAGTGTTACTTTTCTTCAGTTCTGTCTGGACTTTTTCCAGGCTGGCTGTC
Organism: Anas platyrhynchos; assembly: GCF_047663525.1. Lineage (NCBI taxonomy): Eukaryota > Metazoa > Chordata > Aves > Anseriformes > Anatidae > Anas > Anas platyrhynchos. The sequence continues at coordinate 130,862,885 of NC_092587.1, forward strand.
ATCCCTGCCACTGCATCTTAAATGCTCTAAACCAGCGTCCCATGACTGCCAAATAGCATTGCGGTATTAGAGGGACACCAGGAGAACTTCTTGTTCTTGATCAGTGTGCATTGTTTCTGTTCTTTAAATCACATAAAATGGAAATATTTCAGTGCCACTGAATTCTTTGTTTGTAGATGAAAGGAAGATACTTGATTTCCTAGGAAACAGATATGGGTACTTGTGACACGAAGAACTCTCTATATATCAATAAATGTGGCATATAAAATATATTGCAATTGTTGAGATAATGCAATGGTCAGGGAGTAATTAAATACCCAGTATGCAAACCTCAGATGCCTTTGAAGGTATGGTATCTCTTATAGTTACCCATGTTTCGTGTAAGCCTCCTGCTTACTACTGCAGATTGTGCTCTGCCGTGGCAAAGCAAGCAGGGATATAGGTGATTTTTTTTTTTTCAAAACTGGATGCACTGTTGCTCTTTGATACAATTCTTGGGCTTCTGATTCTTGGGCATTCACTTTGGATACGTTAACACTGAAGGAGGCTGTAGCCATGCAGTACACATTTGTAAATGACCTGAACAGCTGAACTTTTTGAGATTTACTGAGTTATTGGAATGTTATAGTGTCTTGCCTAGCCAGCAACTTTTGACTTTTCTTTAGGTAGATATAATGAAGTTTCTCACCTGAAGAAATATTGGTATCATTTGAAAGCAAGAGGGAGATGCTTGTAGCTCATACTTGTCAGTCATCACTGGCATCAGTAAGAAATGTAGGAAGGTTGACACAAAACTGTATGTGAGGATATGCAGGTTGATCTTATCCAGCTTAACTTAGTGATCTAAGCTAAAGCTAATTAAAAGTATTTTGGCCATGAATATTACATATGCATTTTGTCTTAGGAAACATGAAGGAAAAGTACTATTCTCCTTTTTTTTTTCCTGATCAAATAAGACAGGAAGTTATTTGCAGTTGTCTTGGACATGATTTCATACTAAATGGCTAGAAATTGAAAATACTTCATAGTAGCTAAGTAACCCTAAACCAAAAATTTTTCTGTTTTCATGCTAATACAATTACAGTCCAAAGGAGTTGAAATGTAGCTCAGTTTGTGAATAGTATTTTGTCAAAATCAGCACTCCTGTCTTCAACTTCAATATTCTTAAAGATAGAAAACTGTCCTTTTGCAAATATAACGGCAGGTGATGGGCCCTATTTTCTGGAGATCTGGTTCTTCAATGAAAACCGATGTAACAATAGAAGGTTTCATATGCAAAATTCTTCGTACACGGGGTGGTTATATTTAAAAAAAAAAAAAAAAAAAAAAAAAAGAGAGAAGAAAAGAAAGAAAAGGAGAAAGAAGAAAAAGAAAAAGCCCTTATTTATCTGGGTCTTTTACCTAGGGAGTGAGCTTATCTCAAGGCAAGGCTGCAGCAAGGAGGACATGCCTTCCTTGAGGGCATTCCCTGCAGCTTCCCTGCTGCTTGGGGCTGCTGCCGGAGATGTCTGGACAGCGCCTGGTACATGGGAATTTCGTGTGGGATGCAGGAGCACAGAGCTGTATCACCTCTGTATCGCCCCTGGAGGAAGCTCTTATGTAGTGTGTGAAGCCTGGCAAGTCAATGAGCAAGCTGTAGTCTGATGTAAGGGTGCAGTCACGGAGTGAGCTGCAGATAAGGGGTGACTGAGATACGTTGACTTTTGTTATCAAGTAATTGATGCTCTGTGAGAAGGAGTTGTTTCTGAATTCGTTGAATCAGCTGTGGTCATGGCCTGAGAGTGAATCGTTGGAAAGCTCCAGCCCTGTTTGGACCAGCTGAAGTAATGCTCGTTATCCAGGACCTAGTCCAGTATAGGGAGAGCTGTGGAGTGTTATCTCTGTTGCCTAATGTCTGCCTATGATAACTATTGGTGATGTGAGACATCCAAAAAAAGAAGTCGTGGTAGTCTTCTAAGAAAGGCATTCAGCTCTTTAAAGAAACAAGCTCTCTTTGATATGTGATACCCCTGAGCGTGAAATGCAAGTCCAACCTTGCAATTCAAAGGTCTGCCAAATTTCTTAACCCAAATACATTTGGAGAGCATTCAGTGAGGCCCAGCCTTCTTTTCACAGGCTTTATATGATCTATATTGCCAGGAATACTGAGAGTCCCATGTGATATCCCAAGGGGGTGTATTTAATGTAACGACAGTACTTGCATAGGGGCTATTACTTCTTTACAGTAGTGCCTGTTTACATTTACAGGTCTGACATGTCTTTCATCCTGATTTGTGTTTGTTCTGCTTCTCACGTGTCACAGATAAGCAGTGGGTTTCCTTGCTCACTGCTGCAGCAGGGGCCAAACAGCGGCTGTCTGGTGTGTGCACGTGAAGGCAGTGAAGAAACCTTCTGCAGTTCTTAGAAAATGTGCAGCCAAGTTAGTGCCCTGTTTACCCACCCCTATGTTTGTGCGTATGTAAAATCTCTGTTGGAAAAAACGTGTGTTTACCCTCATTCCCTGGAAATTAATCTACTAACAAAACCAGATAGACCACAGTAGGAAGGAGAGGAGCGTCAACAACTGTGCTTTTAGAGCTCATAGATAAAACAAACCCACCTTCTGCCACCTCCTAATGCAAGTTAGAGAAAAAAAACAGCATTTTTTTTTCACCCAGTCCTGTAAATGTTTGCCAAGGAGCATCTATATTAGCAAAACCAAATTGTGATGCTTTTTCATGATATTCGTTTTTCAAAAAATAATTATTATTACTGTATCACTGCTGTGGACTTGTGATTGATGCAGGTGATAATTTCCTCCAAGGTAAAAATCAGACAGTAAGAGAGCACAGGAGCTCTTAACTTCTGGGGGTTTCTGGACTGCCAGAGCATTATTGTTTGCTTCCTGTCTGCAGAATGACAGGAGGCTAAAGAAAAGCTTTTGCCCCTTGCAGTGAGGTTTGTCCTCACAGAGGTGTGGGCCAAAGCTGAATCAAGGCTGCCCTGTTTCTGAAGCTGAGCAGTTGGGTTGTTGAAAGCACAAATTCCCTCAACAAAAGCTGTCATCCTTGTCTGGGGGAGGGGGTCTGGGAGATACAAAGTTTTCTCTTCCTGGGATGTACAACACAGAGCACCTCCACATGGAAATAAAAGCAGTTTTGTAATGTTGTACCAAAATGCCTGCATCTGTGTATTTGTTGTATTTTCAAACGATAATAGTATGTGCTTCACGGTGATGCCAAACCCACCTAATTTCTTTGGCTTATTTTTAAGCCAAATTAAATTGTACCATTTGTTGATGGTTAAACTCTGCTAATAGGTATATATGAGATCAATTTAGTGCAGAATCTGGAGTGTTTTTCTGGTTGTTAAGTTTGCAGCAGCTTTCACCTACTAAGATTTTACAGCTAGATAAGAACCGTGTGCCAGTCACTTTGCCATTACATTTCAGCTGTCTGTTGAGACCATATCTCAGAAACAGCCAGCCAAGCTGCAGCTGGAAATGAGATGAATGTGGAAATTCATGCTGTGGAAAGTCAAACTGAAAAACAGAAGTTTGAAACACGGAATCATTGAAGCTGGAAAGTACCTCCAAGATTATCAAGTCTAACCACAGACCTAACCTACCAAGTCTCATCGCTGTACCATGTCCCTCAGTGCCATGTCCATGCATTTCCTAAATACCTCTAGGAATGGGGACTCCACCACTGCCCTGGACAGCCCATTCCAGCGCTTGACCAGCGTGGTCAGGTGTGGAGGCAGGCTGAGCTGTGATTATGAAGAAAACCTTGATTTTCTATGGATGTTGGCAATCCAGAGGCACATCAATAAGGTCCTAGAACACAAGAGTGTGAGAATGTTGCTTCAGGGACCCCAGGGCAAGTCTTTGTGCCCCATGGTCTTACTGGCTTAAGAATTCAGTCACTTGTGGATTGTCCACCTCATGCTGTAGCTGTGCTCACAGGGATGTACTAACAGAAGTTGTTTACCCATAGAGATGCAGTGCTGTAATGCCTGTATCTGTTATCTTTTAGTATTAGCTAGGTTATCAGATTTGCAAACTGATTGACAGGTTGACTGTAGTGGTAGCAGGGGTAATAGGTTTTCTTGAATGATACCCTGAACATGCAGAATTGTGGATGGCTTTGTAGGGCATACTCAGGTGCGTTAGTCTTGACTGTTCCTTTGGATGCTTTCAACAGACTCTAGTACAAAACAGATATTAAGTCCCATCATCATGGAGTTGTTAAGTCCCATCATCACGGAGTTGCCCTACACCTGTTTTGTGTCCCAGAGTTTACTTTTTGAGTTCAGTATGCAAGAGATTTCTCTTGAAATGTCAGTCACCTCAGGTTTTGTCCTGCGTAAGTTGTGAAGTGTTCTCCTTTTTTTGCCTGGACCGAGAAGCACAGAGGTTCTGGGTGCCTTCCAAACTTTTTGAAGTGGCTTTTTCCACTGTCAGGCTGGGTCTGGCTCAGAGTCAACTGCAGTTTCCTGGTTCTCACCCTTCCCTTTCAGGCAGACAGATGACCTGCCTTAAGGGATCAACCTTTCTTGGAAGGTGAAATTAAGCACATCAATTAAAGGCTGACCGTAAACATCAGCTGCCTACGTACCTATGAACTTATTAATCCCATGTTAGTACTCCCTGGCGTAGTGTTTATTGATCAGTTAATTAGTATTTGCACAGTGCTTTGAAGAGGACAGTGATGTGTACATTTCTGTTATCATTATAGATTAGTATATTACACCAAGCCAGGAACATTGCAGAGATAATTTATCCATATTCTGTTGAGAGAGGTGTATGTTTATTAAGAGAGCTCAATGAGGCATTGAATGCATCTATTACGGTTCAGAAGGGGAAAAAATTGATAACCGTGTGGGAGTTTTAGTAGACACATTTTTCCCTGCTCTTAGGAGGATTGAAGATATTAATTTACTTGTCTCCCTCTATACGTGGGTTGTAGTATCAGCTAACTTTTCCTTCTCCTCTTCTCCAAAAGACTCATCTCTCATGTTGCTTCATGAGTGTTTGAGTGCCACAGATTTTATCTTACCTGAGTATTCATGAAACAGGATGAAGGAAGACAGCCTTTAAGTAGTTGGATCCATCCTGGCCTGTTCAGAAAATAAATTGGTATCTTATCTGCAAAATATAATCAAGGGGAGCTTCGCATGTACTACTTAAGCATTCATTGGAGCTGGAGGAGCAAATTAGCTCTTTCTTTCTGGACTTTGCTTTTTTATGTTTCCTGTCTTTTCTGCCCATTTCATTTAGTTGTCTTTACCATTTTTGTTCTCCTGGTGTCATGCATAACTTGCATATGTCTGAGATCATATTTTGCATAATTAGATGTGAGAAAAATGTGATCTGCTAATAACAGCATGTTTTTTCATTGTGGTATGTGCATATCCATTAATTTAAGGAGAAACTGACTTAGGCCTAATATAACGCTTGTTACACAGACATGAAATTAAAAGACTTGAAATTAATTAATTTCAAGTGAAAACAGAAGTCTGTGTGTAGAAATCTTCATGGTTCTGGCCTTAACAGTGGTTCTAATCAGAGGGACGTTGCCTTCTGTGGACCATCGCTGACTTCTGGGCTTCCCACAAAGGCAGGGAAGGTTTGTGAGGGGAGCCTGTACAACTGGAGGAACCAGAAGGGTAATGAACCTTGCAGTCAAGGTCTATTAATAGATGTTTCCAAAGGAGTGAGTCCAACTTGGGTCCTAGTGTTTGCTGTAGCTCCGGGCTGCCCCCTTTTCTCGGCTCCGGGGGAGTGATTCATTCCTTAAAGGCCTTCAGAATTCTTCTTTTCCTTTCATTAATCAAGGACCTAATCAGTTCACAGGGATCTAAGTGGATTTTAGGCCATAGATTTTTAGTTTCTTTGAAATTTTCCACTTTTTAACATGCAGATTCATTTAAGTAAATGTCACAATACTTCAATCAGGAGATCATCTTCTGATTCCTGCAGTTAACGTTACTTATGGACAACTAGTATCTGGTAGGATCCCTTCATTCGCATTCAGTGAAGAGACGAAGGCTCCCAGGGTGGCTGCATTCCACAAACAACTCTGATTTGCTGGGAATCTGTGCGGGGCCAAACAAAATTCTTGAATCGGTTATTTTTTCAGAGGATGTTGTTTTGCATTGCTTTGATGGGAGAATAGAAGTGATGGAAAAAATACCTGAGCCGCTTCATGCTGTTCTTTTTTGACATATTACGATATTTGAAATAGACCGATTTGGTTGATTTTAGCTGTCAGGAAGAGAAATTTCCCATGGATGCTTTAGACTTGAGAATACTTGTACTTTACTTTGCTGGAATTTTTAGGCAACAATAATAAATAGTCTTTGCATGTGAACTTGCATCAAGAGAAACAGAGATATTAATCCCTTAGGGGAAATCATAACTGTTTTGCTTTCTAGATGAATTTCATTTAATTTCATATGGTCTCACATTGATCTTCATCGTCTTTTGATAAGCTTTCCTTCTCTGTTTTATTGTTTGCTTTGCATCAGTGTCCCTTTGTTTTCTCTAAAGTTTCATCTGGTTGTTTCTCTTGTCTCCAGTGGGAAGTGTAGTACTTTTTGTTCTGCTCAGTCTTCCTTGATTCTGTATCTGATGAAACTCCTCCATTTTCTTTCAGGTTCCTGGATGTATGATGCCCCCCACAATCTGCTGGAGGTTTCCCCTAATTCTACTTAGCTCATTCTCTCCCCTCTGCTTTCTTTCCCAGTCTGCCCCTTTCAGTCTCTTACAGGATTTTTTTTCCAGTTAAGTCTCCCAAAAAAGCCAATTGGCTGTAGCTAGAGAAAATAAGGTCTTTTCAGGCACTGCTTATCTCTGCCGTGATTTCCAGCAGTGTCCTGTGCCAAATACACTGTGTATTTATAGAGGTTACCTTTTTCTCCAGCGGTAAGTTGGTAGCCCTGGGATGAAGAAGGAGCTCAGCAAGATGCAGGTGATTCCCTTAATATTCTCTAGTTTTCTGCTCCATACAAATATATTATGTCTGTATGCTCTATGAGTGGCCGTATGGGAAAGGTAGTGGTGAGGCAATAGGACTCAAATCCAGGTGTGTCATTTTATGTCTGAGAAAAGAATGCAAAGCTAGGAGGTAAGCTTTCTTGATGGTAAGTTGACCTTGTATTTTGTTATTCCTTTGTGACAAGTAGCATAAGAATAGCAGGCTACATTTTTATAAAAGTGGACTATATGTGAAGGAAAAAGACTGTTTGCACTTCTTGTTTTGTAAATCGCTACTTCACATCTTTTGTCAGGGTAATGATACAAATGGGGAATTCTGAAATCATAAATAGCAGTTATAAATCATTCCAAGGCAGTGACATATGGGCATCTGTCCGATAGCTGATTTGCTCTTACAAAATCTCCACCTTAGGGGACAGGTTTTTGGAAATGTTACTTGGGATGCGCATTATTTGTGCTTGAATGGTTAATGTGCCTGCGTACTTTTCGGTTGGTTATAGCTCTGAATTTCCATTTGTGGACTTGAAGATCATCTCCTAGTGAGGCGAGGGGATGTAGAGATCACTTAACATGTTGATATGCTTTCAGTTTGATTTGCCTTTTTTATGTTTCAGTTTGCCCTGCAGGTTCACTGGCCTACATGCAGAGGGCTGTTGCCTCCGTCTTTCTGCTACTCTCATTAAAAAGAACTAGTTTGGTATCTTCCTTTTTCTGGTGCTGGTTCCTAATTCTCATTTCCCTAAACATCTCACTTCAGTTCTCAGATGCAAATGAGGGCAATTAGCCTGATCTGAATTTGCAAATCGTTAAGCCTTTTAGAACAAATTATGCTGAACGTTTTCCACTTGAATTCAGTGTACTTGCTTCCACTTGTGTTTCAAGGTTAGTAGCTTTTTGATCAGTATTCAAAGTTCTGTCTGTACAATACTGCATGTTGATCCCTTTCTTGTTGTCTTCTATTTTTTATTTTACTTTGTGTTTTTACTGCTCTGCTCAGTTTCCTGCATTTCATGGGACTCCCCATGAAGCCAGATTTCCCTTGGGGCAGTCCAGTGTACCCCCTCCCTGCAGAGGAGGGCTCCAGGGCTGCTCCACAAGGGACCCAGTGTTGTTCATCTTGCAGGACTTCAGCTGGCATCTCAGCATAGCATCACGCTGGGCTACAGAGAGTCTCCCAATGGCTTTGGACAAGGCATAGAAGAAGCCCAAGTAATCTCTTGGGGAAAGGGCTTAGGTTCCTCCGTTGCTGCAGCATTTTTGCTTGTGTGCACTGTGTCTTACGTTTTATATGTAGACATTCACTTCTGAAAGCTACTCTTTGAGTGCCTATGTTTAAGGTCCTCCCTTAAACATAGGACCAGTTTAAGGGAGGTGAGTGGAGGTTTGAAGGCTTGTGTCTGTGTCATGTTATGTGGTGGGGTACTCTTGCATGGTGGAGTGGCAGATGGAGATGATCAACATGGAGAGATGATATACATAATCTTCAGGGCTGCAAATAGCTCCTTTCCTGTTCTCGGTGTTTCCTGTCTGTGGGATGTGGAGACAGTTGTATGTAGCTTCAAGTGCATACTAAAGAGTTACCTAATAATGTGGCTCTACAAAAAGTCAAGTGTAGCAAATAAATTCCTTGAAAGTAACAGCATTTGCTGTACAGTTATTTTGAAATGTTCAATACCATTTACTCTTTTCCATTGCAAGCATCTGTGAACAAGGAAATTTTCAGTATGCAGAAGAAAACTCTGTTTGGGCAGCATAATGTAAAGTTTGGGCTTGGTTTTGATCAGGAAAGAAAATGATTGGCTCATTTGGAGTCAATTGAAGTTTATTTTTTCTTCTCTTTTTGGTTGATTATTGTTACTCTTAAACTACTTCGGCTTTTCAAACATAAAAAAGGGTAAAAGGGTTTGCTTTGGCCACACATTCTAAAAATCTGTCTTTTGGTGAAAAGACAAGTGGGTTAGATAGAGCTCCCACCTTCTGCTGGCATCGGGAGATGCTGCCTTGACTGCCAAGTTGATAAGAGCTAGCATTTATTAGGCCTTGCATCATGCTTAAGGTAGATGAGAACAGAAAAATTATGCCTTGGAGAGAAGTTTTGTCAGCAGCACAAGAGAAGAGCAGCAGAGCCTGATCCCTAGGCCCAGAGCCAAGTGTCATTCATGGGCAGCTCACATTAATGCCAGCGGAAAGCACCTTCTGCTGCAGGCTGGCTGTAGAGGCAGCTGGTTCAAGTGGACCCTTCTCGGGTGGCTGTAAGAGGCTTGAAGTGTACAGCCTCTGTAGGTGACAGAGGGTCATCCCTCCGGCAGCAGAGCTGGTGCTGAGAGTGGTTTGGGGTTTTTCCAGTGGGGCACTGCAGGTTTAATTACTTCTCTGCCAGCTCCCCAGCACACCAGGTCAGTGATGATGCTCACTATGTTGGTAGCAAGTAAGGTCTCTCCTACTTTTCGTGTTCAAATGGCTGTCAAGGATGTTAGTGCAGGCTGGGATCTGGCACTGTGTGTTTAATACAGGTAACTTACGGTATAAGCATGTCAAATTTAATTTAAGAATATTATAGCTAATAACTCCCCATGTGAGCTTGCCTCTTTACAGAAATACAAACATTTCAGACTCTTTTGTGACATGGAGTGAGGAAAGCCAGTATTTTTTGACTCAGCTCTCAGTTGTCTCAGAAAAAATGGATCCTTTCTGGTCTCATGAGTAACGGGAGGAACAAGATAGAGACTTGTGCTCTCAGATCATTTGTAAAAACAGACCTAGACACAGTCCATGGAGATTTAACTCTGCATGTTGTTTTTACTAGAAGTGCATCGCACTTTGTGGCAGTGTTTTATTCTAAATATAGTGTCTAAACTTGTGGTCTAAATTCATAGTGGGAGTTAGGTATTTTAGGTATTTTCTTTGCAGATTAAAGTTCTAAATTGTCTTTATAATTCGATACATCATAACTTCTCAAACCACAAAGTGACAGTTTTTCAGGTTAATATGTTTATTCTGCTCAATCACTGTGCTGCTTTTGGTGCAAGGTGTAAGACCTCAAGCTCATCTTTTAAATTCCAAGCTCAGCAAAACACATTGATTTTTTTTTTTTTTAAGTATTCCTCTTTTCTGCTAGTTACACACTTCTGTTTTTCCAGTTGGAGTGCTCACTAAGAAGGGGGGTTAATGGAAGCATGCGCCACTGACTACAGGAGAATGATTGATTTTTGAAAGCAAGTGAAAATGCCTAAAATACTTTTTTTTTTTTTTTTTTTTTTTTTTCTGATTTCTTGGTCTTTTGAATCCTGAAAGAAAAGGAAAATAACAAAATTAAAACCAGCCTTAAAAAGAGCTCTTATATGGTGACTAGGGTTTGTGTTTTGTCTCTTTTCCACTGATGATAAGGAATGAGTTGTAAGATACAGGAAGAATGAGATATACGTCTTTTTCTCAAATGAAAGCATTAATGAGCTTTAAAATAGGGGGAAAAGCAGCAAGCTAAAAAATTTGGAAGTTTCTTTTACTGTTAGAATAAGATGTTATAATCTTCCTGCTTCTGAAACACATGCTAAGCACGTACTGTATTGCATGCTTGGTTCCTTTTAAACATAAAAGGACATGTTATTAATGCTATCTGTTGCAAAGGTCATGATGTTAGTATGTTTACATTTTCCTGGAGGATGCAGGGTCATGCAAAGTAGAGTCTTCCCTTTGTGCAGCATTGCACAGCTCATTGAGTGGATTTCTTCCTCTGAAATTCTTTTTAACTTCACAAAGCTGTGCCAGGACAGATTCAAGGCCGTACCGATATGATAGATCTACAGGAACAGATCTGATCTGACAGTCATCTGCCCGTTTTAATTACAATGCTACTTAAAATCTGACCTGCTGCTGCAGTCTGACAGAAACTAAACTGATACTAGCCCATATTAACCCACCAGGGGTGTGACTGCACAGAGAGACACCTTGATTTAACTGACAGGCTCTCTGGCTGTAACAACTTAAGAGGGAGGAAAACCAGAGCTTTCTTACTGTTTCCTCTAGCTTTGTCTTGTCTGACTGCTGTGGCTGCAGAGGCGCATCTGGCATGGGCACCTGGGCAGGTGAGGACTCCCCTGTCACTGGGGCTGCATCAGTCAGATTGGGGTTTGTAGGATGCTGAGGATGCTTGGGCAGGTTTGGTTGTTCACCCGCTTGAGGTTGTGCAGTTTGAGCTGGCATTGGCAGGCTTGGTTGGTGCAGTACTGCTGGTAAAACTGGGCACAGCCTAGGAATTTGCATCAGCCGGTGCTGGAGTGCCACCAAGGGTGTGGGTTGGAGTAGCGGTGGGCTCTGCATTTGTAGATGTTGATAGTAACAGGGGTTGATGTTGTAGCCAGCTCCCTTGTAATCATAACCACAGGATAGATACTAAAGAGGAGGAGAAAACCATCCCCTATATTGAATTCTCACTCGTATTTAACGTATATTGTCATGGCACCTAGGCGCTCTAAGGCTGGCGCCTGCTATGCTGCCCAGACTATGCAATAAAAGTCCTTGGACCAAAGTTGGTCTTTTTTGGTTTGGTTTACATCTGTTCAAACCGTAAAAGAATAATAGAATGGAAGGGCAAGGGAAGAAATATGTATAATACTTAATTATGTAGGACAATTATGGGTAAAATCTCTCTATACCGCAAGACAGTGACATATATGTCCACACAGAGTATTGCCCCATGGGTTTTCTTCCCTTGTGTTCCTTCCCTGCTAGCTATGGGGCATGCAAGGAAGAGTTCCAATGGCTTTCAGTCCCTATGAGGGTAGTTAAGTGTTTCACTTCTCAGGTGCTGTGACACAGCACTTGTAAATGCTTGGCATTTGGATGTTTTTGTAACAGACTGCAGGAGTTATATGCCTCTCTCTATATCTGTATATAGTCATAGGGAGGCAATATCTATGTCAGCCTGTCACTGATGGAAATTTTGAGGAATGTGTGTAAGGAAGAAAGCAGAAAAAAAAATTGAAATGTGATACCTGGGGTCTCCTCGGGCTCTGGTAACATTTCAAAGGTGTTGAATACCTTCCAAAATGAAGAAAAGGAAAAAATGGTATTAACCAAGGTATGCTAGCTTAGCATATTTCCTTGTCTAAGAACCAATAGCAAAGCCAAGCATTGTGTTGATCAGGCTGTCACATTGCAAGTCAATCCTAATACCTGTTAAGGATATTATTTTCTAGAGAGGGTTTTCAATATCTTGATGTGGGTTATAAAAGCAGAGGGTCTACTGGGATGTCTTTAAGGTAAGCCAAGACTCTGGAAGCCCTGAAGTCTAGAGTTGCCTAAGTGGAGACACTGGCCCAAGGTCACAAATTTTGAGTCCTGAATTTTCCAAGTGAAATTAAACTTATTTTCAGACGGAGGCATTCTAGTAAATGTTTACCATATTTTTCCTCAACCCCAAATCTCCCACTGCAACACATCTTGAAGTTTTGCTGTGGACCTGATGTGACTGAAACAGAACATTAGAAGCATTGCAATTTCTTGAGAATTAAAACCTTTGTGTTTCCAGTTCTGTTCCAACCATTATGCTGCATTCTGCAAGGTTAAAACTTAAAGCCATCTGGCCTTAGAGGAATGGGAAATATTTTTGTACTAGCTAAAAAACTAAAGCAGGAAAAATAGCTGATATCATACTTTCCAAAATCTGTGATTCTCTTTTCCTAAAGTAATGATCAAATTTTCTTTTACGCAGATATCATTTTCCAAATATTAAACACTTCTGAACTTTCTGGTTAAGTACAAGCAAAAAGCGCACCACAAAACTGGGCAAGCTTTTTGTTTTCTGCTTTTTGCTTTCATTTAAAGAATACTGTGGGCTTTTCCAGCTCTGAAGTTGCCTGAACACAAATGTATGAGCATCTCCAATCTTTAGGCAAATTCCTTTGACTTTCATTATAGCAAACCAGTATTTACTGCATGAAAATCCGTGTTGTTCAAAACAACTTTCTAGATGGATGAAACAAGACTGGTAGTTGAAGGTATGCCTTACAGCTGATCCAGGTTTATCTGGAGAACCTGCTGTGAAATGAATCCTCTCTGTCATCCTCAGATTTTACAATACTGGGAGCTGGCTGAAACTGATGGAACTCGTTAAGAAATCAGTTTCTTCCTGCTACCAGGTATGTTAAAGTGAATTAATATGTCAAAAAGATGAGAATATTTTACCTCAGCTGAAGTTGATAAAACCAAGGGATATGTGGATGGTGCGTAGGAAAGGGCTGGATAGAAAAGAAAATTGGAAGATACGTGTATTTTGTTTTCTTTGGTGTTATAAAGTAAAGTTACTCTGAAGTAGTGTAACACTTGGCATGGGTGTTCCTGACAGTCTTTGAGTTTATGTAATGAGCATAGCAGTGACAGCTTTGTCTTGCTGTGTAAAGCCAATATGGGTAGGATTTTTGAAGCATGAGCTTTCACATCTACAAGTTAAACATATAAGGCAATTGTCTAGTACCTCCCTGTAGTCGGTAGAAGGAGATAGCACCTCTTTAGGTCAAAGCATTCCTCTCCGGGATTCTGGGGTGGCTGGAATGAGTTGCTAAATAGCTCAAGTTAGGCTGTACAAAACACAGTTTACATCTATGATTCAGCAAAATACTTGCACTCAATAGATAGCAAAAAATCTTAAATTAAGCATATAATTAAATCTTTTGCTGACTGGCAGATTTGCGTTTTGCCTGAAGGCATTAGGAGCTTATTTCCACATGAAGCACTAGCAGTCAAAACAGTGCTGCTATCTCTGCCTCATTCCTACATAAAGATTAAATAATAAGATTGAAGGAGTTTGGAAAAAGAAATCCAGCCCTTTGGCTGGGAGAGGCTGCCAGTTCCAGCACATGGCTCCATGGCACACCAAGTGGTATCTGAGGTCTCAAGAGAGTGAGTGTTCATCTATGAAATTAATCTTTTCCTTTGCTGTTCATGAAAGCAGGATAATCTTCTGAAAACAATAATCACACAGAGCTGTCAAATCTTGTGGGCTAGCTCTGAGACCGAGACTCGTTCCTAACACAGGTCTGCATATCCCTGATGCACTCCTGCAGCACTGCACTGCTGTTTTGTTCCTGCTCCCTGATCTTGGCATCTGCTGACCTTATGGACTTGAAGCACATGGAGCAGGGCTCCCATGTACAGTGAGGTGCATGGTTTAGGTGGGTCCTTGTGCTGAAGGGGTCCTTGTTGGAGGACAGCCCCACCACACTGTCTCATAGATCAAACAGGGAGTTCCTAAGGGGTCCAGAGTAGTAAAATTAAACTTCATTGCAGCGTTCGATATACAGGCCAGCTGAGCCTTCGTTCCCTACTTTGTAATTTTCACTTTATAGTCCTGTGTATGTATGATGCTCCATTGCAAAGTAAAAAGAGTGTTTGCTGTCAAGTTTAGCAAAATTAAGTACTGAATTGCCATTCCAGTTGCAATGTGACTGTAATACTTGCTGGCATAGCAAATGGTGCACCTGGGAGGCAAGTAAGTGGTCTCTTAAATTACAGTATCTGAAGTAAGAGGGGAAAATACTGCTTTGGTTGCCATTATAGCAGAAAAGAGCAATGCTTATGTACTAGCATCTGGACTGGAATTAAAATATCTGTAGATGTCAAAGGCGAGTCTTCTGCAGTCTGTTTGGAAAGTTCAGTCATTCATTAAATATTTGGTGGCAACAGCAAATTCCTTCGATAAAATTCTTTGATAAAAAAAGATAAAATTCCCTCAGATTTTGGAATTTATCTTGATACGTTACAAATCTTTGAATTCTTTTGTTTCCATTGTTTCTGCACCCTGTGAGGGCAATTTCCTTTAACTTTCTAGTCCTGTTCGTGACTACAAAGAGCAAAAGGACTAAATGTCATTTAAAAGTAATTTAGCAAAACTCACCAACAGCACAGCCTTAGTAGAATTTGAGAGGAATGTGGGAGCAATAATAGCCTAAAAAAAAAAAAAGTAGGTTTTAGCAATTGGAGAATCTGCAAAAACATCTGAGAGTTAAACATGATCCCTCCTTGCAGTGCTGAATTTTTGCTCCCATCTTTTTTTTTTTTTTTTGAAACCTCATAGGAGATTTTTCAAGAAAAAATTGATAAAAAATATTTACTTAAGAACTGCCTTGAAGACCACTCCCTCTCTAGAGTTATCATAGTTATCATTTTCTTTTCTGCTTTTCCTGGCTGTTTTATCTACTTTAAAGTATTTTTTTTCACAGAGTATAGAATCCTATTCCAAATTTATAATTCACATATCATTTATGATTACAGTGGTGTGGTTCATTGTCTTGCTAAAAGAATTATCTGGAGTGACCTTTGTAAAAAAGTGCCTGTCAGAGTTAAAGAGGTCATGCTTCCAAAGTGTTTCCATGAGCAGATTTGTACTGGGAGGGGTTGATGTTTCCACTGCAAGAACCTGTCCTATTCTCATTGCATTAAGAAATAAATAATTGATTTTCAGTGAAAAGATTTCTCAGATTCCAAAGTTAGTGTTGGAGGAGGATTAATGTATATTTGCACACAATTTTAAGCAATAACAGAACTGTCACCTTTGTCTTATCCAAAGAGTGAACACCCAGATGTCCGCAAAGAGAGTTTCCTTACTCACCTCAGTAAAAAGGAGAGGAATGAGCAGATGAATTCCTTCATTTGGATTACATTCTGATTTATTATTATTATTATTTTTAATTTCCCAGCACTTAATTATTTCTATTTCTATTTTCTGTTTAGTTATTTACTTAATGATTTCATGCCTTTAAAAATCCAGCCCTGAGGTCTTCCATCATTCTTGTCATCACAGTTGTGAGTTGAAAAGTACGGTGTTCTGCATTTCTTACAATAAACCAATCAGGATTATGTCCTGTGCTAATAGTGTTATTTCAGATCATGCAAAAAGTTTGTGAGACTTGATAATACTCAGAAATAATAAAAAAAAAAAAAAAAAAAAAAAAACCACATAATTTTGTGGGGTAAAATCCAATTTCTGATGTATGAAGTTGTTTGCTTCTGAAATATTTAGACTTGCAGTTTCTATGCTCTTTAAGCACTCTTTAATTAGAAGGTGATGGCAATGTTCTGCCATTAACTAGAAGAAATGGGTAAGAAGTACTTTTGTTTGATAACGGTTGTCTGAGGTAAGAGCACAGAAGGAAAAATGTTCATCTGTGTTAACTAACAGGGAAATCAAAAGTGCCTTTTTCACTGGCACAACTGAACTCCAAAGAAAATCCTTATGCAGCCTAAACTTCCCACTCTGCGCCACTTACACAGAGCCTGTTGCTGTTTCAAAATCTGTTTTGCTTCCTTATGGACGTAAGTGATAATACCCCTTCTGCTGTCCCTTCTCTAGGGAGAAATGGATCACCTTCTTGCCTGTCCTGCCAACGAGTGGGGAGACATAGCTCTCTTCCCTTGAAAAAATCATTCTCTCCGGGCTAAAGGAAAAAGAGCAAACAGACAGCAGCAGCTCCTTATTGTGTCTCTCAGAGTATGAAAATAAATTAGGTAGATGGTAGGCTGGTTTATTTCATCTTCCTTTTAAAAGTTGAGGAAGTTTTCAAATTGTTCTTCTGTTTCCAGGAGAATGGGGGAGAGGGGCTCAGAGATAGGGGGATCTTCCCTGAGAAACTGGGAAACTGTAGCCACCCAGCACACCATTATTATGTCAGGACAAGTCCTTCTGGTATGAGAAGAACTGTGCAGACATAGAAATATATACCGAGCTGAAAAATCTGGTTTAAAATGTTTGACAAGGAGAGCACTCCTGCCATGCTCTTGCAGAATGAAGTGTTGCCACCCATCAAATATGTTGTAAGCCAAGTATACAAGAGTGGCCACTGGGAAGATATCCTTTGTTTTTTGGGAGATCGCCTGGTTTGTCTGTCATCAGAGAGCACATGTAACCTTGTGTACAACTACTTGAGCACAGAGTCCCATGGACTGCGATTTGGGTAGGCAAGTAGGCAAAAGATGTACTTACCACATTCTGTAGGTAATTCTGGTAACTCCATCATTCTTTATTAAATGGAATGTGCAGCTTCCTAAGTAATTTGAGAGAGGCATTACCACTGTCTAGTTTATAAGCAAACAGTATCAAATGGCATAAAGATATAAATTATAAAAGATATAAAAGATATAGAGATATAAAAAGATATAAAGATATAAATTAGTTTTATAGAAACAGACTTGTATAATTTGGGATTCATTGAGTCTCTTGCCATTTCACCTTGATCTAGATGAAGCTCAGATGAAGCTCGTTGCCAGTTTGTAAGAGTAATGTGACCCAGTCAAGTAGGACTGAGGGTGCCTTGTAAAGCCTTGCCTAACATAGGTAAATGTTAATTAATGCTATGTCACTAATATTTATGGTGAACTTTGGTTTTGTATGTTAGTTAAAACTTTGCTATTACATGGTGTATACACAAGGTTGCTCTTCTAGAAATATTTTACAACTTGGGCAGCAAAAATAAAACATGAAATGTAATACCACCTTTTCGTACAAGCGTGAAGAATTGACTTGATCAGTCATGGATAAGAATATCTTTTTTGCTTGAACTCCCAGGTCTAACACAACCACAGAAACAAAAGGAAAGTAAAGCAGGTATTTCTCCTTGCTTTAGTCTTGACAGTATAGCTTCACATCTTTTCTTATTTATGGCATATTGCAGAGTGTGAGTCACTTTCTTTAAGATGGATAAATGTCAGGAGTGCAGGCGTACCTGTCCTTCTGCCTCCTGCTCTGGTCTCTATGGCCGTGTCAGGGAACATCCTCAGGTGCTGGACTGAGATTCTGGGCTTGTGGTTTTCTCCATCATGAAGTGAAACTGCATCGCAGACTGAAGCTGAGGTACCTGCACTTACCAGCAGTGGCTAGCGGTCATCTCAGGAGCCTCATGGGGCTGCTGAAGTTCCGCCGATCAGCTAAACTGAGGTAGCTAATTGTTCATGTGCTCTTGCACTGGCAGGATGCGTTGTAAATATACTGATTTATACTCCTGTCAGGTTCATAAGCTAGCACTTTTTCTCTTTTAGCTGTGGCACAACCAAACGAGGCAGCTCCTCAGCAGCCAGGCCTGGGCTCAGGCTGTGCGTGCACTGCCCTTGGGGCATGGTCTGGGTGCAGAGCAGCCCCCTCCCCACCAGGAGACCCAGCTGGGATGGGAGCCTTGGAGAGACCTTGCCGCTTCCTCAGCAGCACTACCTGGGGGAACCAGGGGCCATGGTGTGTCCCCTGAAGTGTAGGAACAGCCACAGTGGTCATGTGTGGCAGGCACATGTTGCTTTCTGAAAAATATTTGTAAAGTAGAAGCATCCCTCGCTTGGGTACATGAAGTCATGCTTGTTCTTCAGTCGGTATTGACACCTGCTTTGGGGACAGTGGGGTCTGCCTACACAGCACTTACAAAGCTTCCTAAAATCTTAGGAGAACGATGCCATACACATGAGAACGGCAGGGGATATGCATTATTACAGTGGTATTGCCTTTTGGCCTGCTGGAGAAGATCATGTCATTTTATCCTACATCACTCTGTTCTGTGCCCAGGCCTGGTTCCCACCTTTCTATGGAGACTTGTTAAATACATAGGAGGTTAAAACAGGTACTAACTGTTTACATGGTGTTACAAATGTAATAGTTTTCTTTATTATTACTGTTATTTTATTTAGTTAGTTTTGTTTGTTAATTCATAAACAGGGTGCATTGGGAACTTTGTGGGCTGTCCCCAAGCACACATAGGTTCAGAGAGTAACTCAGTGTGAGTCTAAAATGGCATTATAGGGGGAAATTACAAGGTCTCCATCCTTATAATAGCTGTTTTTCTTACTACTCAACCTGTAACAGTGGTGTATTCTCATTCTATTAATATTATTTTGATAATGCACTATTCTAAACATATATTTTCCATTTAAACTGCTGCTGCATTGCAGATAGGAATAGGCAATCAAACACACACATGCGCCTGCTTTAGAATTTGATGTTGATATCCCCACTGGCAAAAAAAAAATAAAATCCTGAATAGGCAGACAGATTCTTCAGGGTCTACTGTATCTGTGTGCCACATTGATTTCTGTTGAGTTGTACAGATTCCAGGATTTATAAAACAGATCAAGATCCAACACAGTATAAACCCACACGATAGCTCCGATGAATGTTTCTTGGCTTGTGGAGTTTGAAAATCTATGGTGGCTGTCAGAAGAGCCAATAAATTCTCTGTTCTTGGCTTTAGGTTATAACAAAATGCTATTGGCCAGGTACATGTCTGTTTTCTGGAGTCTATCTTTTGTACAAAGGGTATGTATCAATACAGAACATGTCTTCTATAAAGAAGAAAGGTCTGTGAGAGGGTCTGCAGTGCAGTTGAGAGTGAAGGAGCAGATCTGGCTGTTTACATGGGGACAAACACTAAGTGATTTAATAGCCTTATTGAATTCAAACTGGAATGAGCAAATGGGAGAGAGTTCAAATCTGGTGGTAAGGTCAGGAGGAAACAAACATTCCATGCTACTTTTTGCACTCAAAATGCGGGTCCTAATTTATGAAGCAAGATGCTTAAATAAAAACATGCAATAACATTCTGATTATTAATGTGTTTTCTTCAACAGCAGCATACTGCAAGCTGACCTTTCAAGCATCTTGTTATAATTTTTTATTCTGTTTCTGTATGTATTTCAAGCATATCCGTGCTGATTTTATGCCAACATAATGTAAGTCTACGCAGCTGAAGGTACACAGATCAGTAGGCTATTGAAAGCTTTTTGTGCAGTTTGTGTTAGTAAGGGCAAAGAAGATATATTTTTTCTATTTTGAGGATTGCAAAGGCAATCTGTTGTCTCAAACAGGTCTGTATGGCCAATCCTGAGCTGCATTACACAGCAGCATAGTTTCTATGACAGAAAACTACAAGGACAGCCGTGCCTTGGGGTCTCGGCCTGGCTGGTGGGCTGCTGCTGGGACGGCCAAAAGCCATTCACCACCCTCTGGTGACTGCCTGGGTGGAAACGGAGCTGGTGGTGTTCAGGGGCACGGTCACCTTTAATGTCATACTGCAGCTGAAATATGGCGTCTGCTGTGACACAGAAGATGAATAAAAGTCCTTTTCCTCCTATTCCCTTCAATTTATTGTTATATTCTTTTGTGGTGCTAATAGGTGTTTAGTTCCTCATTTTCCTTTGTACAGCAGTAGTTCTCCATTTGTGTGATTCTTTCGGGGCTGAAGAGGGAGCAGTTACCACGAGGCTGTGGGACTAGAGAAAAACATTGAAGAGAAATAGGAAAATATATGACGCTTGTGAACGCAGTTAGAAACCTAAAGCTGATGACAGCTGAGGCAGACTGCGTTCCTGCACAGCTTTTCCCCTTGACGCACTCTTGAGTCCTGAGGATGGAGAGCATCAACAAGGGACGTGAAAAACACGAGGCTTGTTCAGAGGCAAGCTAAACTGAGTCATTTCCTTATTCCTGCAGAGTTACTGTGCCTCGGGTTCTCTAGTGAATATAAAACATGGGTACAGGGCTAAGTTTGCTGTTTTGGTCACAAAGATAGCACGTAGTCATCTAGAGAGCTTTCTAGTACACAGCCTGTACCTTAACCAACTCAAGCAGTCGAAATGATGCTATGCACATGATTTATGCTAAGACCAAGGTGTGAACCGGCATTTTACACCTCCACTCGTGCACCTGGATTTTGTAGGCTGAGGGCCCTCTGTGTGAGGGAGGCCTTAGGAGCTGCAGCAGTGCCTTGGTTGAGAGCTGGGTGAAGTGGGGCAGCACGCATGGGAAGAAACTGCTGTTCCTTTAAGGGAAGAGACATTCCACCGAACTAAAGGCTTTGGCTGGAAATACAACCTTTGTCGACTCTCCTCATCCAGCAGGCAGAGTTGTTTGTGTCTTTGCGATGCCAGCCCGTTAAAGGGGCAGCGGCAGCGCGGCGCGATGCTTCGCTTGTCGCTGAGGATGGCGAGGTTTCCCCTCTGTCCTTCCAGATCACCAAAAGCAGTGTGAATCTAAATCGGTCATGTGCGATGGCGTGGTTGAAGCAGTTAGCTAATCTGGAAAGTATCCCGCTTCTTTTCCTGGGTGAGGTAAATGAGTTGGGCCAGTGCCTCTTCCCTAACCTGTCCCCTTCTTTCTGCCCCCTCCTGCCCTCTCTCCTAGAGAGTTGTTTTTTTTTTTTTTTTTTTTGTCAGGGTAGCCTGAAGTTTTAAAAAAACTTTTTTAAAAATACTTTTTAAAAAGCCTGCAATGCTTCTTATCCTCTCACCCATGGTACAGTGAAAAAACAAGTAGGCACGTTTTGTAAAGACACCATTAGCAGGAGATGTGATGGATGGTTCTTACAGTTATTTATGGAGTTACCAGAAGATTTGAAAATAAATAAGACCCTGAGACACGTAGGCATGCTCTAATTTATCAACACTTGACATTTTAGTCATTTACCCTAGAGTTTAGGGTTTGGGCACAGGAGTTTTCTCTTCTTTTTGTTGTGCAGCTGTTTGTATAAAACAGATAATCCAAGCAGAACCTGTTGATTCTCATTGGGAGCAATACTAGAAAACAATATGAAAAACCCTAAGGCTTTTTAGTTTGATAGCAGCTCTTTATTAGTTTGGAGTACTGCATACTACACTTTGTGCTGACAGACATTTCAGATATAGAAATTACAGTTCTAACGTGCTTCAAAAGACTGCATATTGTTTTATTGTGTGCTTTTCTGCTCATTCATAAGAGAGTATATGGGAAGGAAAGAGTGAAATGAATTTCCAGAGAGAAGTGTTTCAGGATACTGGGCATTTTTCCACTGAACATCTCTGTGGAAATCTGGAATAAGTGTTATTTCAGTTCTCTACAAGAAAATAATGCTCCAACTGTACTTCTCTTTCCCACCATCTATAAACTTGAGAAAATTCTTCTGTAATTATTAACCAGGAGAAAAAAATTGAGCTTGTTTTGGAAAGAGCAGCTTTAGGAGTTTATTTGCTTTTAAATAGAAGTTTAAATTGGAAGTGTGAACTGTGGATGGTATTTGTACTATTGTCTTCTGTTTTGCTTTCATATAGAAGACAGTTTTAATGTTTTGGAAAAGACTTGGAAGAGGACAATTTTAACTATATCATTGCATCCTATAATTCTTTACTTTTCACCATTGCATTCTTCTCTGCATAGCCTGCTGTAGCCTGAATACCTTCTGTATGGATCGGACTGGCAATAATAGTGTCTCTAATGGACTTAAAAGATCTCTGGCTCTTTTCCTGTTTTGGGTTATGAATGTTTTTTGAGAGAGGCAGGAAAGTTTAAGCTACTAAGAAAATTAAGCTGCTATTAATTTATATTGGTTTCTGATGCTTATTGATAGCTATATAACAACACCGCATCATCAATGGAAGTTTAACACACCGTTTACGATGACTATTATATTGTTGCATCTGGCATTTTGTACTCTGTACTGCTGAAAAAAAGATCGTGATCCTACTTTCAGTGAGGTTACTGCAAGTCTGTCATTCGTTTTTGTGGGAGTTCATGCCCTCAGTAGGAGAACTCATTGGGACAATTGTCAGGGTGGATTTTTGTAGTGCTGGAAACTCCTCTTGTAGAGGTTGGCACCAAATTAGTTGAAAAACAGTAGTAGTATAATTAAAAAATGAGACTGACTGTAGTTTATTTCATAATAGCACAGTGTGTGCCCAGTTCCTAGGGGAAAATACTCTTGCAGCAGTTGAAGAATGCGGTCCGTGATCTCCTTCTTCCCAGGGACAGATTCGGTGGCTCCACCCTGCCCCATTGCTATAAATGGCAATTGGACTTAAGGGAATTAGAGCAAGCAATGAACTAAGCAAAGGCAGGTTCATCCGCAGCTAACATTGTCCTTGCTGGGCATGAAGTTCATAAAATGGGTGACCTTGAGCTGTTTTCTGTTGCTTCATTTGGGACACAGGGAGGGCTTGACACAGCGGAGGTGGTGGTGGCCTGGCTGGGCTGGAGCTGCTTGGTTCAGGGGACCAGAGGAGGGACTGCAGCTGAACAAACACTCCGCCTTGGGAAACATGTTGGCAAGTTTGCTGCAAAACCTGGTATTTCATCAGGCAGCTGTGGAGGTGGCTGCTGATAAGTGTGTTCATCATCTCCCTGGTGCCTTTCTGGAAAAGGTTAGAGCTCAGAGAAAAGCATGAGTTTTCAGCAGCCATGGAAAATGGTATTTAAGGGTGGAATTAATCTCATCTCATTCAACGTCTACAATTTAGTTGCACTGTAGACTTGTGCCTCTGAGCTAGCCTGGCCACCATACGGTCCCTGCCTGTATGTGAGGGAGCATGAGGGGAAAATACATTCTGGGGTTTCATTCTTCTCTCTGCAAACCAAAGGGATTGCTCCCCCACAAGTTCCTGTTTCTCACCGCAGATTGGAACTAGTACTTACAGTGCATCGGTTAGGTACAGGTGCCTGCATTTTGAAGGGAGTCCCACTGTCAGTCTGATCTGCCCCTGAGCTGAACTGTCAACATCTGAAACATCCATCATTACTGCACACTTCTGCAGCTGGTGGCTTTAGTTACTCTGCCAAATGGAAAGGGTAAAACTTCCTGAAGTCTACAGGATTCCTGAAGGAAAAGCTAATTCATTTCTGTAACAAATGATGCATAGGTAATATCAATAATAATGTTAACAGCAGTAATACATTGTTCATAAGTTCTGTGCTGTGCGAGAAGTCATAGTGGAAAAGCCTTAGCAGTTTGTTTAATTTTTATTCAGTGGAAGGTTTGAATGTAGGAGTGTAATGAAAATAACATTCTGTGGAGTAAAACATAAAAATACATTTAACTGATGCTTCATTATTTTCTCAATTTCCATCTACAAGCATTATTGGGTGTTGGTATCCATCTTTACCAAAACATCTCTTGTATATAATTAATTCAGTCAGGGTCATGTATTTCACTCATTGTATTGACCCTGCAATATGCTGAACGCTTCTGTGTGACCCAGAGCTGTATTAGGAGGAAACGCTCCTAAGGCAAATTTCCGTTTGTGTTGCATGGATAACTGTAGGGACTCCAACAGAGGAGTGCAGACCCAGCAGGAGCAGCCGGGAGGTGTTACCCCAGGGGTCTGCAGGGCTCCTTGGCCAGAGGCGATGAGCAGACGTGCTGCAGTAGTGCCTGGACAGACAGCATGTTGCTCCAGACAGTGGCAGCAGCAGGAGCATGCCTCTACCCTGCTGCAGCCGCTCACCTCGGGCAAGGAGCTGAGCGCTGTCTGTGTCACTCCAGTAGTTCCAGCATCACACTTCACAGGAAGAATCACCCTGGGCCTGAGTAAAGCAGAATAATAAAAATGTCTTGAAAATCATAAAGGGAAATTAAAAATCATATTTGAGTTTCTTTTCTTAGACCTCCATATAACAGAATTTCACAGAGGACATCTGGAGACATGTCTGAAGGCTGGAGCTTTGTGTGTTCCTTGAATACTGAGATTCACCTGTCCTCACCTATCTTCTGGAGATAAAGCTCCAGGAAAAGGAAAATACAAAATGTCACAAAGCTAACTAGTAAAAATTGGTGAAAAGTGGCATTGTTAGAGATGCCTTTAAAATCAGTGTCTTTTAGAAATGTACTGAGTTTTCAGCTTGGCCCCTTGAAAGTAGTTCTCATAGCTGAGCATATTCAGTTCAATTTCTTGAATGGGATGCAGCTGTTGAATTCTTCAGATCTGAATAAAGGCTTCAAGGGCTTTATTTATGTTGTGATTTTTTTTTTCTGTCCTTCTCTGGTTCTGAACAAATAGCCACAACAAGTTAATGGAAACTGTCCTACTGCAGCAAAGCTTATAAAGTCATCCAGCTTTGCCACAGTGACTTTTCTGAAGAACTGCACTCTTATGTGAGAATTTGTGATTATATTGAAGCACATCAGTGCAAAAGAGAAGGGCAAATGACAGCATTCTCCCAGTGCAAACAGCTCTTGTAGCTGGTCCCCAGAGATTTAAGGAACAAAGAATACATCTAAGGAAATCAACTAAAATTCATCCACAGTCCGTTAGGAGCACATTGCAATGATACTGAATTGCAGGAAGCTCAATAATCCTTCCTATTTCAAAATACAGGCTCATGACCTGATGAGTTTCCTGTGAATAAAGCTTGCTATTATTAATGAGATGTATGAAATAATCTCCTTTAGGTCATTAGCAGGCATAATGTGGATAAGAACTCTTTAGATCTCATAAAACTCAGAATGAATTTGTTCTGTAAACCTTTATATTAACAGATTTTTTTTGATAATAGGCTGTGGATATTTTGATATTAGCATAGCTGGATAAAAGTTCAAAAGCAATATGCTGTGCTGCCCAGTGTATGTGGGACGGGAAACTCTTGTATTGCAATAATATGCGACCCATCAGCAAATCTAATTTTTCAAGCAATTGTTGATTTTACAAGGATATTGCAGTGAAAGCTCTTTAACTCTGTGTTTGCATGCCTTTTTTTAGCAGGAGCTTCATGCTGTCTCTTAGATTCATGCTGTCTAAAAACCATAATGGTGACTCCTTTTTTTTTTTTTTTTTTTTTTTTTTTTAACTAAGCTCTTCCTCATATCTATAACAAAAAGCAAAACTTGGAAGAGGTTTGTGTGGATCGTTCAGCTGACTGATGTATATTTTAATTGCAGTATTAATAAGCTTGATAAGAGGAGCTGAACAGCTGCTGTGGCCACTCAATGCAGGCAGATTAAAATAATTGGGTGGGGGACGTCTGTTAGATTGCCATAAAAAAATTAAATAGGAGCAAAGAGCGTTTGGCAGTCACCAACAAAAGCTTATGGGGGAGAGATGAGAAGAGAGTGGGTAAGGAGAGATGTTGGAAAGCTCTCATGCTGTTCATTCATCTAAAAATAGTCTTGGTCTGTCTCTGAGTTTGTTTGTTTGTCTTTCATTTGGAGACTGCGGATGGAGACTTGTCCTTTCACATGCCTGAGGAGCAGGGCCTTGGTTACAAGCTTCATTGATGCCCGGGGTCACAGTTTTCAGAAAAAGCACTTGGAGCCTTGTACATGTTCATGTGGTGTTGTGCACAGGCAGGTGCTGACAGCTCCTCCTCGGTGACTTTACGTGTTGTGAGAGCTGAGCAAGGCTCTTGCTGCCCCCTCTTCTCACCAAGTGCTCCTTCAAGATCCAGTGCATAATTTTCCAAAACATCATTTGAATCCGTAACTCTGTGTGTGCGCTGCTTTCGCCGGTGGGAGATGTAAACATGCTCAAAGATGGGTGTTTTTGCCATTGTGATTCAACCACGATCAATGTATGGGCTGGAACTGCACCTCCACTTACCACTGCCGCTCACAGCACATGGAGAGTAAAACCTTTATAAAGGGAAAAAGCACCGTGCAGCTTTTATAAAAGCAAAGTGGTGAAGTGAGTACATTTTCCAGGATATCCCAGTGACTCAGAGTATGTTTGACAGGTTTTAAAGTTCTCAAACAGAGGAAAAAATAGTGTGCTCTTGTGCTCTTCACCTGTTCCTCAGAGATGACAGCAGCACTAGCACATCCAAGCAAAGCCCGTTTCAGGACTGGGAGCACTCCTTTTTCCAAACTTCTACCCATGTCCCCACAACTCCTCACAAGGCCTTCCTTTTCTAGAAACAGGGATTCTGCTGCTACAAATTCTGTCTTTTAATTTATCTCACAATATAGGTTTTTATTAGATCCTAATACAACTTGTCAGAGTACGTATGTTAGCTCTTTTGGAGGCATCAGTTTCTGCTAACAGCACTTAACAGCATGAGATAAAAAGCGTGAGCTAAATACGTTTAATTGCTATTTACTTGCTTCCTGCATTTTATCAGAAAGTGCATCTCTGAGGCACATGCAGACAGCCTTTATGTGGGGTGTCTTGTGGCTACTGGGCCAGACAGTGCAGGTATAATTACAAGTGCCTCTTTTGCATATGCAGCTTGCTACCACTTCTGTATTTTCACAGGTCTTAGGAACACATCAAGCATAAAGCTAAGTGAGGTGGTTGTACTTCTGTTACTTATTTTTGGTTTTGAATGAACTGTGTCACCAGAGCTTAACATCTATGTCTTTGCATGACTCTGGATGCCCAGTTTATCTCTGGGGCTCCCCAGTCCAATTCAGAGGGATACAAGAAATACTAAAGTAGCATGTTTTCAGTTACTTTTTTTTTTTTTTTTCAAATACAAACACGGAAAGTGCTTTTATTTAAAATACCACTACCACTTCCCCTGGAAGCTATCCTGCAGATTTTTAATGCCCCAGGTTCTTTCCAATGAGCCTTAAGGGATGGATATTCATCTCTGACAGCATGCTGCTGTCCCTCGAGGTAGAGGAAGGGCTCTGTCACGAGAGCCCCTGCTCAGGGTGGGAAAGGTAGCCAGGCATGCCAGGCCCTTGAATTACAGCTCCCATGAGGCACACCAGTGGGGTTTTGAGTGAAAACATCTTCTTTCTTAGCTGCAAACTTCTTTGAACTTTTTGACCAAGCCATACATTTTTCCACAGAAAGCATATTTTTCATGACTGTTTTTTAAGACAGAACCCTGATTTTCCACTGAAAAAAAAAAAGAGATTTTAGGTCAATTATATTTCTGAAGCTATTTTTAACAGTCCCTTGGGGCTTTTGTGGCCAGCTTTAGTCACTGTTGTAACAAGAGAGCAGCCAGAGGAATTCTCGGCTGCGTGCTAATTCAGTTCGCTTAATCTTGCACCCCTCTGGGGTGAGAGTCAGGTCCTTGGAATTTTGCATAATTAAGAAGCGAATTAAAAGTCACATAGCGCTTATCAGTGAATGATGAAGTTACAATATCAGAATCCATTGATCAGTTTCCCAATGAGAGTTTACCCCAGGCTCAGTTGTAAGTTTTAAGAGGAATATTTTTGAGTGCTCTGGGAAGAAATTAAGACAGAGTAAATAACAGAATAACTTTATTTTTCTCCATTTTTTAGTGATAGGTTTTATTTTCTATAGCCTCTCCATATACTGTGAATTTTTTCTATTAATAACGTAAGATTCTGTCCTGGGTAGTATTTTATTTTTTTTAAATACGAAGCTGTGTATTACTGAAAAAAGTACTTTGAGATCGGAAAAAAGAAATCCCTAGATATGCTGGCAGCTAACACAAATGTATTAATGATGTAAAAATAAGATAGTCTATGTGTAGCCAGTGTACCCCAAAGGACCCTTAGTATTTTGGTGAAGAGCACTGTTACTGACTGAATAGACTGAAAAACCCTGATTTAAAGCAGAACTCAGCATGTACCGTTGTACTGCTCAGTTTCTGAGAAGGAAACCCTCACTGTCAACAAGTAGTTCCAATAAATATTATTTTATTTATTTATTTTTAATGATGGTAAAGGAACATAGCCTTGTCTGGAGCTCGTAAATACAAAGGGGACAGGCTAAACTGGATTCTTGGCAGCCACTCTGTTTTGTCTTCCTGCAGGCCACTAGAAAAGGTTGGGGATTTTGATTGCTTGTTTGTAGAGCCTGGAAATGGCAGTTCATTCTTCACAGGGCTCGAGTGAGTGAGTTTCTGAATGAGTACATCCCCACTTCCAGATATGCAAATTAACAGAGTTTTGTTCACTAGAGGAAATTCAAAAAATAATAACACAGGAGTTATGTGGGCTGAAGAAACTTGTTTTTAAAGAAAGATGTCAAGTACCACAACCATACAGCTGATTAACAAACATAGATGATTAGCAGGATGCTGATCTCTGGCTACAGCACTTTGAAGAGGAGAGATAAATTTAGCTTCAGCATTCCTCCTTGGTTTATGTTGGGATGTAAGTGCAGTCAATGACAGTACTTGTCTGAGAAGGTAATTCACTAGGACAGTTTTTCTTTGGAAATCTCGTTAACTGCCCTGTTTGGTGGTGACACCCTGGCTGTTTTTAGCACCACGCTGCTGTTGGTAGTCTAAAAAGACTGAAAACGAAGATGAGGAACTACATGGTTTGAGGATGTGATGATGCCTAATGTAAGAGACACTGAAAACCCTGAGACCTGTCCATTGACTTCTGTGGGCTTTGGGTAGGGCTTTGAGATTAGAGATGTCTGGGGCTCACATATAGTGATACTGTGCAGGACTGGTGGCCACTATGTCCAGCCAGAGACCTGTAGCAAATGCTTTGGACCCCCCTGCGTGCTGCTTCTGGCAGGTCAGTGGCTGCTCAGCCCGCCTAGATGTGGCGGTGATCAAAGAATCTGGGTAGATCTATGGGAAAAAAATTACACGGTGTCCCTTGCTGTCACCATGACTTGTAGCTGGTGGCTTCTCTTCAGTGAGCGGTCTGATGGAGTGCTAAGTGGCATCGGCTGAGAAACACAGTTGTCACTCTGCACAGTTATTTGTTGAAATGCCATGCAGCACAGAGCTGCAGTCGAAGTCATTGGTGATTCAGTGTTTGTTTTTCACAAAGCGCCTACGCTGCCTGCCCACGCACTGTAGATGACAGCATTCTATATGGGGACTGCAAACGTGACAGACATTATTTACGAAGCAGTGCCT
Source organism: Anas platyrhynchos (assembly GCF_047663525.1). Classification (NCBI taxonomy): domain Eukaryota; kingdom Metazoa; phylum Chordata; class Aves; order Anseriformes; family Anatidae; genus Anas; species Anas platyrhynchos. The sequence continues at coordinate 130,892,371 of NC_092587.1, forward strand.
TTATCAAGTTTTGGTGTTTTGTTGTTTTTTCTTTCCTAGCAAATTGTGCAAAATAGCCTCTGTGTTGCTCGTGTCGAAGCCACGTTATAAATACAGCTGGTTTGCTTGTTTGAGCAGAAAGTTTTTAAAGGTGTTTAAAAAAGCTGCAAGCTAACCGTGTGAGAAGGTCAGGCAGAGCACACCAAATGCTGCTCGCTGGGCTCCAAGGAGCAGCAGCAGCTGCTTCCAGCATTCCTGCAGCTCTTCCTAATAGGGAAAGCTTGCGCAGTTACAGCCAGTTTTAAGTTTGCACAGCCATGTGGAAGAGGGATTTTTGAGGGGAGACATGCCCCTTCCTAACCACTCCTTGTGCTTGCTCCGAACAATTCCTCTGGAACAAGAAGCGGGGAGGTCAGTCACAGCTTGTCTGCCTCTGTCGCACAGGCGCTGTGTGACACGGCTCTCGGCTGCGCTGGACTCCCAGCCTGCTTCCAGCCAGAGAAAGGAAAGAGCAGACTTTCCCCCTAAGATTCATGACAGTAGAAGGCTCTGGCAGCCAAAGGTATCCGGGGAGTCGTAGCTGCTCCAGCTGGGCTCTTTCTCATACACTCACTACACTTTTTCAGGACAACTGCATTGTTCTTACCTTCATCTTATTTTACAAAAAGTCGTGGTTGGATTCAAACTCGTAATTCAGATCTGGTTTGGTCAAGTGCTGAAGGACACTGAAGACTCAAGAGAACTTAGTTAATGGGTAAGGAAACTGAATAATCTTATACAGGGTGTGGTAGAGGTAAGTGGGAAGGAGAGTATGTGCTGAATGTGGTGGTGTTGATGATTTGTGTTTTAATTTTTTTGTGTGCTTTAACAAGGTTCAAAGGAAGGAGAACAACTTGACTCTGGGGAAAAGACTGGCACTACCTACCACTTGCCAGGCTCTGGAGATCCAGCAACAAATGGAGAGCCCTCAGATACTGTTTATTTTGAGACTAGTTTCCTTTCATGTTTCCATAGTTAAACTAAGAGGAAAGAAACCATGAAACGAGAAGTGGCATTGCATTTTTAAACCAAACTGTATAATTATGCTGATTTTGATTTGAGTGGCTTTGTCAGGTGGTGGCTTGCTTCGAAATCTGTGGTGCTGTTTGTTGTGTTCTGTATTCCGCATGTGTAAAGACCCTAAACCAGGCAGCTGTGAGCAAAATATCCTGGTCAGAAAGGCTTCCTGAAAGCTGATGGCAAGACAGTTACAGCTGCATAGGTTCAGTCTGGCAAACAAGTTTGTGTAAGCATCAGGTTTTGTGGACCTGGCTGTGGTGTTGCTGGATTTCTAAGTTTTGGTTAGCTGCACAAAACTTAGCAGAGAATAAGAGCTGTTCATCTTCTGGCTCAGCCCACGAGGAGCTTGTAACTCTAGCAATTGTTTCTGTTTTTCATAACAGTGGGAACTTTATGGGCTATTTTTCCCTCTCTCTGTCCAAAATAAATGTGCTGCTTAAAAACAAAGAAAGAAATCACAGACTCTCTGGCAGGCACACAGTTTGAACTTGGGGTACCTCGGGCTGGAGGGGCAGTTTACAAAATGCACCTTTCTCCTGAGAATTGATGTTGCAGCACAGTGACTTTATTTACATGGATCTGTTTTACATTTCTGGCTTTGGAATACCACATTTTTAATGAGCCTCCACATTAATAGACAGTGAAGAGAGCATCAACGTGCTCTTTAATGGTCTTTCCAGGTATATACACTGATCCATCAACCTGACTTATAGCTATATATATTCAGTCAGACCAGTTTGTATAGTTCCAGTTCAGCTGAGGTGGTTTCTTAAAGCATTTAAGGCTCTAACTTGGCATTTAATTCAATGGCAGATCAGCAGATGCATATGTGAAAACATGGTATTTTTTATATATTAAAAAAATGTGCTTCTCAAGAAGCTGAGGTAATGATCTTTGCTGTGCATTGCATGAAGAGAAATACATAGAAAACAAAAAGTAATTATATTGATTAAAAGTGCTAGTGATTGCAGAGCCACCTCTTTGTACTTATAATAGTTTCCTAATTATTAGACTTTGAATTTTCTGCACCTTCTGAACTTTTCAGTGGAGAATTATGTGTGCAGGGTCTTTGAGAGAGCAATAAAAACACTAAAACAGCTGCTGATGTGAGTAGGAATATGACATCCCAGACCATAACAAACAAACAAACAAACACAAAACCAAAAAACACCTCCTCCTCACAAACCACAGTCCCAGTGGAAGGGTGTGGATTGCCAGAGCATTGCAGCTGGCTTACTGGTGCAGATTTGTGCCTGGGTGCCTGACACGTGCGTGTAGGACAGGGTAGTGTTTGCGTATGTAAATGTAGTGGGAGAGATGAAATCGAAGTGAAAGTGTGGAGTGATTATGTAGCAAATGAAGCATAACCTACTGATCCCTAACAGCTAACAGTTTACTTTCTACATGTTCAAAATATTCATGTCCTTGCCTCCAAGTGGTTCTCTGCATGCTCTGTGTCACTAGCACCTGAAATGGTGTTGATGATACAAACTCACGACTTGAAGAAAACTGCCTTAAATAAGAAAAGAGCTTATATAACACCTTTATTTCAGCACAGGTTAGAAGCTGTAACTAATCACAGAACACAGTAACTAATCGTGGCACAATAACCTGCTGACACTGTAACTAATCATGGCAAAATAACCTGAGTAACAAACTAGTTTTGAAGTGGAAGTGGGTAGTTCACTTGGACCTGGAGACAAACTTCAGTGAAATAATATATTCTCTGTGAGCAGCAGTATGGGTGAGAGAGCATAGTGATCATCGGACATGCCCACATTAGCTCTGAGAGTAGCCATTCGTTCACCTGAAGAGCTTTGAAAGTCATTCTGGAGGGACCCAGCAGCCTCTGCCAGGGGTATGTACCGTAGTGGGAGCAAATGCCGGAGTACTCCATAGCCTCCTGATGATGACACAGGCCAGGGATGGGGTGAAGCCTTGTTCCAACTCCTGCACCAGCTGGATTAGAGCATGCTTGGTCCTGAGCTCTGTGTTGTACCTCAATAACCAAGAGCTCTCGCTCTCATGCTTCAAAATATAAATATTTGGAGACAGGTTGTATTTTGTTCCTATTGACTAAATCAATCCCCCCCCCCTCCCCCACCCCAGGCAAATAGCATGACTTTCCAACTAAACCTGGTACGTAGGTAAGCTGAGTGTCTGTTTTCCACGTGTTCAGCAAATCTCATTTTCCCTAGACTAAAAAATCCTTCTTTAAGTAATGTCAGAGTTTATAGAGGGGAAAACAAACAAACAAACAAAAAAAAAACACACAAACAAACAAACTGTTTTGGACCACTTGAAACAATACAAATAGGGTTTCGTATTGAATTAAAGGCTTTACTACTGTTAGTCAAATCCCAGTCCTTGGAGTCCTGAAATTAATTATTTCATTTTACTTTATAATGAGATTCGAGCTGTACGCTCAAGTCAGATAATGCAATTTCTTTGTATCTTGAAAGCTCAAAATCCAGAAGGTAAACTGAATGCTAACGTATATGTTTTTAAATCTTGCATGCAATACTCAGGTTGATATGATTTTTTGAATGTTTGGAAATGACTGTGCATGCCCTCTCATGCGTGTTCGTTCTTCAAAATAGTAGGTTATTCACTTCTCTCTAAATTGTTAGGATTTTTTTATACCAGATATAATAGAAATAGATACCGTTCCTAGTCTGTTCAAAGCATTCGCTGCAGTCAAATTAATACGTATTACTGGATGCAGAAATTGTTAACTTCTGTGCTGTACTAGCAGAGATCCCATCAATTTTCCTTTATCCCTGTTTAAAACAAGCCAGAAAGCAGAAGGTGCTTTGTTCCTTGTTGTTTCACAGGGGCATTATCATAGTACTCCAGGATGAAAAAAGCTACAAATAGGATTTATGCTTATATTCGTATAATCCAAGTTGTTTAAATGCATTTCTCATTTAGTTTAGGCCTTACATTTACATATGCTTAATGTCAACCTTGTTAGACTGAGGAGAAAGAGCAGTATTTCATATTCAAAATCTAATTTGAGGTCTTCCTGTTTAATAAGAGCTTAACAGAGAACTGGGCAAGCATTGGAACAGGCTGCCCGGGGAAGCGGTGGAGTCCCAGTCTCTGGAGGTATTTAAGAGACATGTGGATGTGGCACCAAGGGACATGGTGTAGTGGTGGGACTAGCAAGTTCATTTTGATGGTTGGATTTGATGATCTTGAAGATTTTTTTCCAACCCGAATGATTCTATGGATGCTTCTACGAGTATGGTATGAATGGAAGTTCTGTAGTGCATTAATGTCTGTTGCATCAAGCAAAGATTGCCATCAGGACTGAGCCCACCTACTTAGGGATATGGGACAGTGGAAAACGTGGACAGAGCCTAGGGCTTGTTGCTCAGCTTCACAAGCACGGGAACACTGAGCAGGAAAGTGTTTGTGTTGTAGCAGAAGCTGGAGCAGGCTCTATTTAAGGAAACTTTGCCACTAAAATAATAATCATGGAGCTATTGTATCTGATTTTGGGTCAGCTGCCATTAGCTTACAGAGTTCACATTATTCCTGGTCAAGCAGGAAACTTTTTCTTATACTGGAAAAAAACATTGCACCAATCTCTCAAAATATAATGCATGAACTGATGAAAGGAATAAGTTTTATTCTCTTAATCAACCAAGGCTATCCCAAAGCTATCTCTTGTGCTGAGATTGCTGAAAACCCTGTGTTGTTTTTTTTTTTCTTGTTTTTTTTTTTTGTAGCATAGACCATTACTTTGGTCTCAGGCAGTATAATTACTTTGGTGTAGCTTGTTATTGCACGCATATGACAACTGTGCATG